>NW_027526422.1:148000362-148639881 GCF_048455015.1 Haemaphysalis longicornis
TGTTGTGCGTGGGCCCGGCGCGCTGAGCCTTCGCTCCCGTCGCCGCCGAGGCCGCTCGCCGTCGCCCACGACACAACAGAACCTACCCAAATCCGCTACTGGTTAGTAAACTCTACCCGGGTCAATTTGAACCCAAATGCAAACATTGTGAAAGCCTGGCAAGCATTGTCCACACGACATGGACGTGCCCGCAGATATCAGACAGCACACACACACTTGGAGGCCCTGATGCTCAGCTCAGTCCTAGAAGCCCAACGAAAGATCATCAATCAAGCTCAGGCAGCCGCCAGGTCCCAAGGCATACTGGCCGCGAGGGTTTAAAAAAAAACCATTGATACTAAATAGAAGTTCTTCATCATCATCACCATCATCATCATCGCGTCAAAAGACGAAACCCGAAAAGACGAAAGGAAGAGACCCAGACACGATGTAGCCGTGTAGAACTCGTTCAGAATCGCCAGACTTTGCGTTCAAACCACGTAAGCATACTCTGGAGCCCGATGAATGTTTCTCGTGCACCGATATCCCTTCGCTAAATTCGAGTGGCAAATCCGCCGGCTGTGCACCAACGCGAGGCTCCCTCACACTGCAACGCGCCCTGCCGCCTGCCGTCGGGCCGGGCGAAATCGCGCGCACGAGCCACCCTGGGCTGCCTCAGAGGCTATGAGGAGGATAAGGCGGCCGTCTGTGGGCCACGCTATGGCGGACCAGGCGACCCAGACGGTGAGTCTCCCTACGGGGACGCCGCGCAGCCTTGCGACGACGCGCGACGCATCGCTGCTGTCCGGCCGCGGCAAGAACTCGCGGTCATTTCCAGTAGCCCCGAGCTATGTGGCTCGGTGGGGGGACCTAATGCACTTCCATGACGTCCACGGACCTCGATCAGCTTTTGCAGAGCAGTTTAAAGGGCTCTAGGCGGGCCCTGAGAGAGCCGCGGTAGCCAATAGATACGGGGTTCAGGCGGAAGGAAGGTCGGGCTAGTTGGCAAAGTGGAACGAAACGGAAACGAGAACAATTAGTTGGGATAGTTGGCAATGGAACGGAAACGAGAGAACAAGAGGAATACTGGACGACGCTGGCCCAGCGTCGTCCAGTCTTCCTCTTGTTCTCGTTTTCGGTTTCGCTAGTAACCACATGCCTTATTGTTATAGGGTTCATTCCAGAACCATATCAAGATCATACCGGCCTAATTGATGACTGTTAAAGAGCGCAAACGCTCACGGGTACGACGTCTACTCCCGCCCCTTCCGGTTTGAGAGTTCTCCTGGCGGCTTTCAGGCGCGTACGTGTGTGCGGGTTGTTTATTTGTCACCGGATGCTTACCTTTCAGAGAAACCCCTAGTAGTGTCAATCGTTGTTATTTATAGAATTCCCAGCGTGTTTCTTTTTTTGTGTGTGTAGAAACAGATAAATAAGCAGCACACACGCGCGTGAACGCCGCCGGCGTACGGGAGGCCAGGAGAACTCGAACCGGAAGGGGCGAGACTCCGCGGGAGATAGGAATGTACCCAAGAGCCTTTGCGCTTTTTAGCGGTCATATATCGCGAGTCCGTGTATTGGCGTGGTTACAATTGTCACGGAGTTCGCAGAGTACTTGCTGAGTCTTTGCGTGATTGATAACTGATTCTTCTTTACGTTTAAAATGTTTTTGTCTAGCGTTTCTTTTTTTCCTTATTGCAGTCTGATTTTGCATGCGTACATTGGTAACAATCGATCGGTGCAAAGAGCTCACTTTGCCCCCACCCATGTGGGGGTGACCAAAAGGGTAGGAACAGGACGATATCTTTTGGGGAAAAGTTCGTGAAGGGAACTCGTGCTCGAAAGTACAGTCCAGTACGGGTTTCTTTGTTCCCGGTCCTTGCTACGGATCCAATTACTTGTTCTCTTTGCTCTCCCCGATCTCTTTTCGAACCCATATCCTAGGTGCTACAGGGTCACGAGTCACTTATTATTTCTCTTATCTCTCCCTCCCAATGCGCGTGCCCGACAGCAGCCGTGCAGCGAGGCGCAGCAGCGAGTCGGCTCGCCAACACATCTCGCCAAGGGCGCCAGCTCGCCCTTCTTCGAGGAGGGGCCCATGCAGGGAGGCCAGCAGGGCCAGCAGCCGGCCAACAAGGAAGGTACTTACTACACGCCCCCTCTCTCCCGTCGCTGTCGATTCCCGTCAGCTTTGCACTGCTGAACACGAGGTCGCGGGTTCGATTCCTGGCCGCGGCGGCCGCTTTTCTGATGGAGGCGAAAAGCAAAAACGCCCGTGTGTTCGAGATTTCAGCGTACGTTAAAGATCCCCAGGTGGTCAAAATTAATCCGGAGCCCTCCACTACGGCGCGCCTCATCGCCTGCGTTGCGTCGGCACGTTAAACCCTACAATCAATCAATTCCCGTCAGCTGAACACGTAGTTTGTAAGAAAGGTTTCGAGTTCCAGAACGTACGTCCCCGACAACTATACGTCACTAGAGGGTTTTAGCCCTCCGCATGCTTCGTCTTTTTCATGGATACCGTGTTGACCGCGACGCGTCTGGGCTCTTGCGCATTCGTTTCGGTAGGGGGATTAGTTCCGCGGCCGGCCCCAACGTATAGAAAATCTAGTAACGTTGGCCGGCCCTAGCCATGGCCGCGCATTCGTTATGGTAGGGTGTGCCCTCCTCGCCGTGCCTGCGCGCGCAGGCGCAGTCGGGTCCCTGTCAACACGGTAACCACGGAACAGACGGAGCATACGTACGGAGTGTTAAAACTCTCTACTCTCTAATAGAGAGTTTTAGCAGTCTGTATGCTCCGTGGTTTACGTGGTGCCGTGTTCACCGGGACCCGGCTGGGCACTTCCGCAATCGTTCCGGTAGGGTGGATTAGTTCCGCGGGCCGGCCCTCGCCATGCCCGCGCATTTGCGCGCGGTGGGGGGGGGGGGGGGGGGGGGGGGGGGGGGGGGGGACCCACCTCGCCCTGCCCGCGCGCGCAGGCGCAGTCGGGTCTCGGTCGCCACGGCACCAACGGAAACTATGGAACAGACGGACTGCTACAACTCTCTATTGAAGCGGCAAGCGCAAGTGCGTTCGAGCAAGCCGGTTTCCGACGTGGCGCAGTCCACCAGGTTGGACGTGCGCGGGAGCGGGCCTATCCGCGCGTCTTACGGCATCCAAGCCGGTTTTCGGAGCGGGAGACGCATGCATAGACGCGTTACTTTCCGCTCGCGTGTTTCGCCCTCGAGGCACTGTAGACATCCTCGGATCTATGCCGCCGTGGAAGAGGAGTTCATGTGCACACCTATTGTGGCTTGTATGCCCCTATTTGCACTGAGCGCCACTGTTTGGCTTTGCTACAGAGGCTGTAATTGTAAGTGAAGTGTTAAACCACGCGTGCGAGATATGCGAGGCGGTCGCAAAGCAGTGCCATCTACAGTAAACCCTCGGTATAACAAAATGGCTGAGTCTAATCTCCCGGCAGCCATGAGAATTAACTCTGGGAAATTCTCACGGCAGTTTGTGGCTGGCCTAAAATTCACTGAATAATATTAGCTCCCAATAACCTAACATAACCTAGCCTCACCGAACCTGACGTAACCTAACCGAACGTATCATCACGTATACCCAAATCCAGCCCAACTGCAACAAGCCTAACTTATAACCCATCCAAACGACGCAGAACACAATCTATATTAAGCCTAATCCTAGAAATCCTAGAATTCTAGAAAACGTGTGCGTCGGTCACTTGGTGTAGTAATAACCAGAATAAAAAAGCAAAATCACGATGAGCGAAAACTTCAGAAATACCGAAATTAACTTCATTAGTGCCGGACTCGAACCTGGGTCTTCGTGTTAAAAAAAAGCAAGCACTTCACCACAGCGCCACAGTAGCAGCTGGGTGAAGGAGATTTTAGGGAATATTTGTTCCAGAGAATCTTCGAGTAGAGTGTTTAGCCAATCACAGGCGACTGCTGTGAGAAATTTCTGATGGTAATCGTCATGGTTGCCGTGATAATAGACACTACCTAACAAAATCGCTTTTCGAAGTCTTACTTTATTCGAAGCGCTCCACGGCCCCCGCTGCAGTATACATTGAGAGAAAATCATATTCGCTTTTAACGAAGTATCGCCTATAACGAAGCCAATTTTGTGTCCTCAGGACTTCGTAATAACGAGCGAAGTATATATATGCAGCTCCCCCTGAAATTTATGCGCGCAGAAAAATGACATTTTATTTTTCTGGCATCCAGCGCAGCCTCTTTTTTTTTTTTTTTTTTCCCGGTTTGGTGTAACGAAGCCCCCGAAATACTATTTCGGGGGCTTAGTTACACCCAACCTATACTTCCGGGCAACCCCGCCTGCGAGAAATAGTATTTCTCGCAGGTGGGGTTGCCCGGAAGTAAAGGTTAAACTTCTTATACGTATGCTCGTTTTCGCGGCATGTAGCCCTATTTGTGTGTGAAACATCGTTCAACCCCGGTGGCCATGATTAACCCGGTCCTGCTACAAGGGTGTCCTATGCAGTGCAACAGTGTGGCGGCGATACTTTTTCATATCGCGGGATACAACTGTTGTACCTCGTTTCGCTGCTTGTTTTGAGGCCAGGCGGAACAGGCGGCGACGTTCTCACAGCGTCTTCAGGCAGCGAACGCATGCTTATCACACGCGCTACAAAGACGGTAAAGACGGCGCGCGCGCTGTCGCATCGCAGAGCTGGCCAAGATGATGGCCAAGATGATGAGCTGTCCGCCGATGGACATGGGGCCCGACGGGGGAACAGTGCTGCCCGACGCCCTGGATGCCAAAAAGGTGAGCCGCCACCTCCGCCCTATGCACTTACCTACCCTATACGCTCTTTTGCTCCACGTGTACAAATACGTGCTCCGTACTTCTCCCTACAGTAAAACTGGGATGCTCACCTGCTGGTTCTCAACTTTGGCATTTATGTACACAGTACTCAGATCCCCTCTTAAAGGAATTTGAGGAAAGTACTACCATGGTCTGTTTGTAATAAATTAAAACCAAACACAACCACAAGTTGCAGACGACAGCTACGCTTGTGTAACTTATAAGATGTGGGCGCGAAAGCGGATGTTCGATGCTTGCGCTTCCGAGCCGTGCCGCTTGTCGACATACGGTGAGATGTTTTATTAACAGCGCGTACGGACGAGGGGCGAAAAAGAACCGACAGGATGAATGAAGCCTGACTCACAACTGAAATCTTCATTGCAGGAAACATTACATGTATACAGGCTTTGAACGAGTTTCGCATGTCCTTGTCGGGACAATGAGAGACTCCGGTGCGACGTCGGGGCAGTGTCCTCCTGAACTATAGTGTATACGATATCGGCCAGGAATGCGCAAGGGAGGACCTTGCAGATGAGAATCCCCATTTGGGCTCGACTGTGTATACAGCCTTTGTAAAAAAAATGGCCCCAATCCACGCTCTGAAGGTGGTCAGACTGCAAAGCTGTAAACTACACCAACAACGATTACCCATGCGACGTCACTTGAATTCACACACGGAGCTCTACAAAGATTGAAACCATAGACTCCGCCAGCCGGTACCTGGGATTCGCCGGGGCAGGAAAGAGCGGCGGACGCCGCCGCCCTAGCCCGACCGTGCGCCGGCGGAACAGAAACCGGAGAGGAGCGTTTTTCGAAGGACGAGGAGGAGGGCGGCACGCGCAGCTACTGCGTCATCTCTCTTACTGCCTCCCCCTCACTCTTGTTTTAGGTGTCGCCTCCAAAAAGCGGCCTCCTCCTTTTCAGCCACTGAATCAAAACCAGCGTCTGTCTCCCCCGTCTCCACGTGTGGGCGTAACTTAGTCGGCAAACCGACAAGCTCACGCGCCGCTTTCCTTCTGGCCCAGGTTCAATCCCTTGTGGGCCTAGTAGTTTGTTTGTGTAGCCTGGACGTAGCCAGTAGCCAGTAGTAGCCTGGTGTTTTTTTTTTTTTTTTGTAGCCAGTAGTAGCCTGGGAGTTTTCTGTTGACGCGGACACGAAAATATCTTTGGCTGGTTAGAGGTATACTGCTTCGTAGTAAAAATGTTTCTAGGCGACTAAGGCTATTTATATTTAGCCTTAGTTTGGTCTATCTGTTTGGTCTATCCGCAATTAAAATGATTTTAGCACCTTCCTGGCGTACAATACTATTTTGCCGGCACTCAAGATTTGGTTCTCTGCATTTAATTATTCGATTTAGAGCGAGGAGCAGCGTGGCTTAGAAAATTTTGACAAAGACTGAAAATTCGCACGCCGGTCGCCGTTCCCCGGTTCCCCGATGACCGGATCGAGCTCCCGCATGATGCAGGTGATGGCGGACCTGCTGGCCAAATCCGAGGAGCCGCGCCTGGGCGCAGACGGTGAGCCCGAAGCAGACGACGAGACGGCGGCCATTGAACACCTCGAGACCGTGGTGGCCGGCTGCAGAGACCTGCTGTACCAGCTGCAGGACGCCCTGCACGCCGCCATCGCCGAAGCGGGGCCGCCCGAGGACGAGAAGGGCGACGCCGCCTGACGACGACGAACTACCCCTGGTGGTGCCCACGGACTGCCCTCGGCCGCCGAAATTCTGACTTTCCCGCGCTGCGAAAAATTCGCTGGAAATCTCTGTCGCGCGTGCGACGCATCCCGGAGAGAGTAAAAAATACAAGCACCACTGCCTGTGAACAGCCTGGTGTGTGTGTGTGTGCGTGTGCGTGTGCGTGTGCGTGTGCGTGTGCGTGTGCGTGTGCGTGTGCGTGTGCGTGTGCGTGTGCGTGTGTGTGTGTGTGTGTGTGTGCCGGTGACAGTCCTCAAAAACTACAACCATACCTGGTGGCAACTCAAATTCAATTTTGACGCATTACGCAGAGAAAAGATTGATGTCGAAAACATGATGGCCCCTAACAATGCTAGTATACAATCCTATTTCCGTTTTGTAATGATGGTTTCTGGGTTCGATGTCCCAATTTGCGCCATATGAGCGCTGAAAACTTCCGTCTGGAACTTCCCTGTCATAAGGCGGGCCCCAACCTCCGCTTTATTTTTGGCTTCTTTCGGTGACTTGTTTGCTTGGTGGTGGCGGTGTGTGTGTTCCCGTGTCCCTTCATTGGTTCGATGAAACACGGTTCGCCGGTACACAGAGCAACGTTTCACTCAATAGTCGAAGATTTGTTTGTTTTGGTTAGTTGGTGAATAACAAAACAGCGCTAGCTAAGACAGACAAGGACGAATTAAGCGATCGACATATAGGACAAAGACGGGGTGCTGAATTCCTGCGACATTGTTTTGAAAAGCTGCAGCTCCTTTCAGACATATGCTGTGACGCACGCGCCAAAACAAGCTTGATCACGTGATCTGCGGCACAAGAAAGTGGCTCTTTTCTCGATAATTCTATGAAGCGGGCTGGCGAATCTTATCCTATGTCCTCCGCGTTACAATCATTTTGGTTGCAATTATCTCTGTGTGTGACGACAGTACTGAATTTATCGCACAGAGGAGTGCTGCCACATGTTTTTCAGTGTGCTACTAGTCACAGACCCTCATTCCTCTTTCCACGTTGTGTAGTGCTCCCCTAGTCGGTCATTGAGACCCCATTTGGTCTGCCCTGTCTTTTCGTAAGATATAATTGGAAGCAGTGGCTGTCTGCTGTCCGATAATAGTGGATAGTAGGAGGAATGGCTGCCAGTAGACCGTAAACGCAATAGGGGCAAGCCATAGATTCGACGGAAGGATGAACTACGAAAATTCGGGGGCAAAGGGTACTCATCAGATCGACATGCAGGCGTGGCTGGAAATCTTTGAGAGAGGCATAAATAGTCCTGCAGTGGACACACCCAGGCTGATCATGATGATGACTGCTACCATGATGTTGATGGCGGTGATGATGATGATTATGATGATGATGGTGAGTCGGAGGCATAGACGACGCATTCTGCGCATCCGCTGAAGAAACATTCTTTCTGTGGCACCCTGGCTTCGTCGCCAATGTGAGTTTGGTAAGCCTGAAGAGATTCGGCACACTATCACAATTTGAATAAAAAAAAGCACTGAATCAGCGCTTGAAGCAAAACCCCCCCATTCGACCGCAAATCTGTTGGTTTTTTTCCATTCCGAGACAACTAGTGCAGATACGGTGTGATCGGAACTTTTGCCTTTCCGTGAGCGTTAGCTCAATGGAAGCTATCTCATCAGATTTCACATTCATGAGCATTGGTAGACACGGACAAGAGCTCGGTGTAACCGGCTTAAGTTAGCCAAACCGAATTAGTCGTACATTTGGCTTATTAAATTCGTTGTGCAAGGGCAGGGCAACACATTTCACAATGCGTCTTTTCACTTGTTTTTGAATGCGCCGGATTAAAGTCAGGATTGGCTTACTTGCACAAGGTCCACGGTACCGATTGTCGTCCATGGTACGGATCCATGGCGCGAATTTCTGTGGGATGCTTCCGCATCACTTTCACAAAAAATACATCTCACGTTAGTTTAACATCTGATGTCGGTATTAATAGTCTGATTTCCCACTCAACGATATCGACCTTTTCTCAATAGGGGAACATGAAAACAAGATCTTCGCGGCTTTTTTGAAAAAAAGTCACGTAAAGCAAGCGTATAGTATCCACACGCTGACGGTACTCCAGAAATAAAATTGTCGCATCAAAGCAGCTGGAGGACGTCTTCTCAAGTGAACGGGGGTGCCAAGACACCGCAGCAGAAGCAACATCAGTAAAGAATGTCTTGCAGCCACATAAACATGATTCTTCCACTGGAAGAGCTTGCTGCACAGCAGCCGGCTGGCGGTACCTAATCTTTCGGGCTACAGGACGTCTGCGAAGGCACGTGGCCTACCGTATAGGATGTCCACCCAGCACTCATTCTCTCTTTAGTGCCAAGCGCTTTGGCGGCGGCATCGTAGCCGAGCTAACGATGGGAAGACTGAAGACTGAAAGAAAACGGTGCAGCAGAGTGTGGCGATATTGTGAGGGGAGGGCGATTTGCCGAGGCGGCGAGAGACGCTCCTCCGAAAGTGTGAGGGGGAGCGCAGTACGCCGGGCCCGTGCCAGACGCGGGTGTGAAAACCGCCCTCGGGGTCTAGCTATTGGTGTCCGAGAAAGGAAACGCAAAACCAGGCATCCATGAAAGCAAGCGCCTTGTTCTTTCAAGTCCACAACAAGCACAGAAGCTCAGCAAGCGGTGCGTGCTGCACGTCCATCTGTCCTTCGCCGTCCTCCTCGTTGCGTGGCTTGTTGGAACTGCGTGACATTTGCGCCATTTTTCTCCCTTTTTCCTCTCTCATTCATTTCGATAGACATTTTCACCCAACCGACCCCCTTCACCTAGCCAATAGGGACCGCCTTGCCGCTGCGGCTTAGGGACTTTCCCTCGTGCCACTTGATGATTATGATGATGATGATGCCCTCAAAGTTTTTGGCACGTACCCACAAGAAGGGATTGGCGAGGGCTAAATCAGTTGTTGGAGAGAGAGAGAGAGAGAGAGAGAAATGACCTGTATTGATTCGTCCTGCGAGAAAGGTGCGGGTCAGGCCACGCAGGGCTTCGCAGCACCTCGTCTAACTACCTGCGCTAGGTAGCGGGCGGAGCCCGAGGCGTCGTGCCCGGCCGGCCGCGCGGGTTACTCGGATCGCCCGCGCCGTCGCCGTCCGCTCGACCCCCGCGGGGGCCGGGAGGCGAGGGGCGCTGGCTTTCCTTTCGCCGTTGCAGCGCCAGAGCTTCCTCGAGCCGCTGGACGGCCCTGAGCTGGTTGCCGTGCTCCGGGGAGCCGATCAACTCGCGAATGTCCGGCGGGAGGCGGTCGCCTCCGTCGCGCGCGCACTGTTCGTCGCAGCCCCACATGATGTGGGCCAGGTCCGCGGGCACTCGCGCACACACACAGCACTCGGTCCGCTCGTAGAGTTCCGGGTACACGTGGCGCGCCAGCGCCGGCGTGAGCACGGTCTCGGTCTGTAACTGCCGCAGGAGCACCGCCTCCTCCCGGGACAGGCCGGGGTGTGGAGGCGGAAAAGTCCCTCTTTCGCGTCTGTACCACCGGAGCACTTCGCCGTAGGCGACGAGGGGCTCCCCTGCGTCTTCGTCGTGGTCGTCGTCTGCTTCCTCCCCGGAGTCTTCCGGGGTTCGGTCGAGGCGGGGGGGCGCGGTCCGGCACGTGGCGAGGACTCGGGCCGCGGCGTCCGCCTCTTCGTTGCGGTTGTGGTGGCCGTTGGGCAGCTCCCGGCCCGCGTGGGCCGGGAAAGCGCAGCGTGTATCGCAGCCGGAGCGCCTGGGCAGCACCACGTCCGGGCGCAAAATCCTGCAACGAGTGGGCCTCCGCCCGCCCCTCGGTCCCGCGGCGGAAGACGAGCTGGTCCCGCTGCGAGACGACATAGCACGCCGTATCGTAGTGCCTCCGCTCCCGAGGAACGTGGACCCGGAGCGAAACGTCGAACGCCGGTCGGCGCGGGCGCGCGCGCTCGCCAGAACATACAACGAGGACGAGGGAGCGGTGTTCGTGGACGCGGCCAAGCACCGCGAGCGGGCCGACACCTTCGTGGCGGTGGTCCTGAAGGCCACCTCGGGAGACCTGCTCAACGCCGGGAGCGTGCGGGCCGCGACCGCCCGGCAGGCCGAGGAGGCGGCGATCGCCTTAGCCCTAACCCTGCCCGGCACGCGGACCGTCCTCAGCGACTCCAAGTCGGCGATCTCCAACTTCGCAGTTGTTGGAATTCGTGAGGACCTCAAAGTGCCACTTCTGCCAAAAAATTGAATCCCTGAAGCATTTCCTTTTTTTTTTTTTGTTGCCGCCGGTTCTCTCATCCTTGAAGAAGACTGCTAGAGAGTCCCCTGCGACGCCTAGGAGTGTCGTCGTCTCTTCCTGCGCTTTTGTCTGTTGGGGCGTAAGTCTGGGCCACTGTCGTGGCGGGAATGAGATGGGGTCCATCTGAGAGCGCTCTTCTGCAGTTGTACCGGAGCCTGTTTTTGGGGCATCTTCGTTACAGCCTGCCAGCCATTTCAAACCTGCGAACTTCTTCCCGGCGCACATTGGAGGGTTTGCAAGCACAAGCCCTCAGAATATGCTTGGGGCTACCACGATGTACCTCTACTGTGGGCACAATTGCCGAGGTACGTGTTTTTCCAATGGATGCACTTCTTTTGGGCGAACCCCTTCGAGTCTACCTTAGATGCTTCACAAGGCATGAACACCATCCATTATCGGCTCTTCCTACTACGTGTTCGAGAAGTAGTTTTGCGGCAGCCATTTTGCAACACCAACATAAGATCCCATCAGGTTTCGCCCCAATGGTGGTTTCCCAGAATCCTCTGTGGGTACTATCAAAACCATCAATTTACCTTTCCATCCCGGGAATTGGGAAGAAGTCCTCTTTGCCATCAATAGCCCTCAAACAGTTGACTCTAGCGTTCTTGACAGACAAGTACGCCGGAACTGTACATGTATATACTGATGGCTCTATGACTGCATCCCGGTCCACCGCGGCTGTGGTAATTCCAAGCTTATGCGTTACCCGAGGATTCACACTAGACCACAAGACAACTTCTACTGCCACTGAGTTGGTTGCCATACGGGAGGCGATTCGTTTAGTCTCCCGAGAATCACCTCAAGCTTGGACCCTGTTTTGTGATTCCAAGCCAGCACTCCAGGTCCTCAACGGAGTTATGAGGCAAGGACCTTATTATGCCCTTGCTGCGGAAGTACTCGAATTATGCTCATTGGCACTGCAACAAGGACATGTCCTCACCATTCAGTGGGTACCAGGCCATTGCGGGCTAGCTGGTAACGACTGGGCTGACCAGGAGGCAAAGAAGGTTTCTGCAAATGCAGATGTTGTACGTCTGCCCTTCGCAAGGACGGACACGACCGCCCTTCTGTTTACCATTCTCCGCCACGCCTCGGCGAATCACTGGTCCCACCCTGACAATCGTCATAGAAGATTACACCGCCTGGACCCCGACTGCAAGTTTCGGTTACCTCCTGGTATTCAGCGAAACTACGCCACGCTGTTTCACCGACTACGGCTTGGCGTAGCCTTTACCCGTCGCTACAAGCACCTCATTGGCTTTACGAGTGACCCCGACTGTGAGACATGCCATGTACCAGAGACTATTTCGCATGTTCTCTGCCACTGTCCACGCTATGCGCAACCTCGAGAACAATTAGTGAGAACATTGGCCCGTTTGGACTGTCGTGTGGTGTCGGAGGAAGTGCTGCTGGGACCTTCCAGACGCGAAGCGTTCCTACAGTGCATTTAAAGCTGTGCTGACATTTCTGCACAGCAGCGGCCTCTCAGAGATATTGTAGTTGAGGCCCGTCCGGCTTAACTTTAACACATACACCGTATCGGTACAGGCATCTTCTATACATAACCCTTAATTTATTTCTCCGCCATCTTCATCTCTCTCGTCCTCTATCCACACTCTTTCCTCCACTTTCCCTTCCCACACACAGAATAGCTGGCCAGATATATTACCGTCAGGCCGACCTTTCTGTGTTTATTTCATTTCAATAAAATTCCTCTCTCTCTCTCTCTGGGCCACTGTCATACCGATGCGTGCCACGCCGTCCACTCACTGATTTCAAAGACAGCTCGCCTGCCTGTATGGAGCTGTTCAGATCAGGTTGACTTTCTATTTAAATTCGCACTCCTCTCCTTTTCACTTTTTTTTCTTTCTGTTTACCATGCCGACTACACCGATAGTTCTGTTCCGGTATTTTCGCATTATGTAATTGGTTTCCACGAATAAAACAAATTGTTCTTGGCCAATTTCCTTTAGGTGGGTATGCGCCATTTAAATCGATACCCACCACCACCACCACCTTCACGCCAGTCTCTTCAGTCGTCGATGGTCGCAGGGTTAGCAGGCTGCCGATGTCCTAGATGCTGCCAGGGCCGGAGTACGACGACACCGTGAGTAAGATTAATCCACGCAGTTTTCTTCAGGAGCTGAACATGCAGGTTTATCCCAGCGAATGACAAATGAAACCAAATTATAATTCAGAAGGGTTTGATGGCGGGCTAGTTGGCAAATTTTCGAACTTGAGCGCTGAAGACGGTACAAGTGTAAGGCGAAGGCACAACACGCGTGCCTGTGTTGTCTATTTGCCTTCACTCTTGTCCCACATTTGACGCCGTTTTCCTCCAGAAACAAGATGAACTTCCCATTGCCAAGAGGGCGTAACGGTGACCGCGGCCGAGAGCTGTCAATGCGCAAAACCAACTGATGGCGCGACGCGGATACAAGAGCAGAGTGACGATTGTTGGATGTCTACTGCCGTACGCGGCTGCTTTGTGGACGGGTGAAACATGCCTTCACATGCTCCACTTATAGGAGGCTTTCCCCTGCACGGTAATGGACTTCTCCAGCTCGGCTCTTGTTTCCTGCGGCGTCCAGGAGTCGAGCGACGGAGAGACGCGCTGCAAGCGGCCAAGGCTGCAAACGTCTTCCGCCTCGTCTGAGCGGGATCATTCGCAGCAGAACCGAATCGGGCCTGACTCCCCCTGCAACTGCGTTAGGACCTGCAGATGCATGAGGGGCACCAGTAAAGTAGGTGACATGACTCCTACACAGCCCCAGGGACCGCCTGGCCACGAACAGGGTATGCTTCTACCAGCACGTCGGTGATGACGATGACGATGAACAATTTATTTATTTCGCCCCTTCAGACAGTTGCCTGTAGCCCGCCGAGGGTTTTCTTATTGCGAGCCGCGCCGTGCATTTCACAGGGACTGCCTTTTAATGCGACATGATTTAATGGCCCAATTAGCGTAAAAGCCGGCGTCCGTGTCTAAACAAGGCTACTCGAAGGGGTGCCTTGAAGCGTTCCATAGCGCCAGGCGTTCCACAGCGGAAGCTTTCACTTGGCAGCAGCTAAAAAAAGA
Organism: Haemaphysalis longicornis; assembly: GCF_048455015.1. Classification (NCBI taxonomy): domain Eukaryota; kingdom Metazoa; phylum Arthropoda; class Arachnida; order Ixodida; family Ixodidae; genus Haemaphysalis; species Haemaphysalis longicornis. The sequence goes on from NW_027526422.1 coordinate 148,014,203, forward strand.
CCCTCCGCGCCAGCCCACTGCAGATAAAGTAAGGGATCGGAAGAAGTCAGCAAACATAGAACAGTCAGATTGTAGCGAAATCCGCCAGCGTCGTCCGCTTTCCCAATGCACGGCGGCAGAAACGAGCAGTGCACCAAACGCCTAAAGACCGATCGAAGCCATTCGAAAGCGCAAAACTGAAGCGGATTGACAAGCAAATCCACGCGGCAAGAGGACGAAACCCTTCGGGAAGGTTGGGCGGGAGAAAAGCGTCTCCTCTGACCTTCAAATTTGGCCTCGAGGACATACCGTGGCGCCACCTACGAGTGACGTCACTTGTAGGACGCCGGGTCGTGTTGCCGTCTGCTACAACACATTTCCTGCGCGTATGCGGAATTATGTTTTTTGTTGTGGCCACCGCCACCCCCCTCCTTGTGGATTTGATGCAAAATACCCAAAAAAGTTGTCTGCAGACCGAATAATCCGGGCAAGCAATCAGCGACTCGCTTGTTCCCGGCGACACCGCCGCGTTTAGGTAGCTTCTATTCGCCGCGAGCTCGACATGTAGGTGGCGACATCGTCGCGCTGCTAGTGTGGATGCTCCGCTGAGCGGCCCGTAAGAATGCACATTGTGGGCGCGCTTCGTGCCTTTTTCTCGCCGTATGTGCGCACGAAAGGTGCAAACAAGAGTGGTATGCTATAGTTCGGTTCCTCAACGTTCCATGTATAGCATGGAAGCGGCAGTCAGTTTTCAATACTAGGTATGCCCAAAAAAGCGACGACTCATCGGGAATATCTCAGAATGGCCGTAATTGTGACAATGAACTTGTATGCTGTGGCTCGTAGCAAGCTCGATCTTTCCAGACTATGGCTTTGAGCCTTCAATAAAAGCATAAATAGAAACAAATCAGGAAGCCTCGATCTCTGAAATTCAGTTTACAACGACAATCTCAATCGCTTTCACTGGTAGCATGACGCATTCTTGCATTTGTGGGATGCCCTGAAATGGTAACACTACTTAACTGCCCCGAAATTCTTTTTAAGAGCTTACTATATTTTTTGTGTGTTCAAAAGGCAACATAAGATTACTGAATTTTGATCAGCGCAGAGATATAAATTTAACTGCTCTAACGGGTCTTTTAAATGAAATTTTAGTGACTCTGAAGGAAGGTTTGATGAATAACGGCGTCGGGTCACTTATTTACGGCTTTCGTCGCAAGTGAACTTGCGAATTGATTTGCAAACGCACGCAGTACAAGCAACATCTGATGTTTGGCTTTCGCAAAGTTTTCGCAAAGTGACAAGCAGGTTTACAGTGTGCAAACCAAGCTTCTGGGACCTCACAGTAAGCACGAATTTTCTGTTACGGCTGCTCTGTTGACCATTTGCGTTCCTTTTAAAATCTAACAGGTGCCTGCAACAGCGAGATGTGTTTGTATTCTTGCGTATAAGGTCACTTACGAACCCTAAAGATGGCAATAAATGAAGTTGCACTGTTGCAGACGTAGTAAAACATTTCCTTTTTATTTCTCGTTGCGAATCAGCGCAACGGGTTCCCGGTAACTACTTTGTTTTGTAAACTGAATATCGCTTTTGTCTTGGCATTTAATTCTTGAGGATTGGGTAAAAAATGAAATTCTGTGCATTTCGTTTTTTTTTTTTTTTTTGGGAAGGGAGGGGGGAGTCCTGCCAACGTTGCAAGATCAGCGAGAAGAGAACGCATGTAACGCGAAAAGCCAAACTATATATGGTTTACTTACAATCGAAACTACACTAGGCGTTGTGTTCTGTAGCGGTGAAAAAGCAGTACTTTAACGCGTATTTTCAAAACTGGCTAACCCCCCTTTGGTGCGAGATTGTCCAGGAATTGTGGCTCGCCTTTTTCAAAATTGAAAGAAATATTAAAAGCAAGCATTAAGGGTAAAAATGTTAAGACGTGACCATATTAGGCATTTGGTTATGCTGAGTGAGACACGTTTCTGGACAAGGTGATTCATGTCGGATTTGAAAAGGATATATATATATATATATATATATATATATATATATATATATATATATATATATATATATATATATATATATATATATATATATATATATATATATATATATATATATATATATATGACAATGACACACGGAATGCCACATGACAGACGCAAAATCACAACTGCTTAATGTTACCGAAAAATCCCCCCTAAATACTTTTGCGCATCCATAGAAACGTATTTTAAATAATACGTAAAATTAGCAACTCGATACAGTTGAATAAATGTTTATTCCTCCTCCTCCTTAGTATAAACAACGACAGTCCAAAAATGGTATTTATTTTAGAAAAGGTACGGGAAGGACACGATCGCACAGGCGCTTGCGGGTGTAAAATACGTGTCCGGTAATGTATGGGCGATAGCATACGGGTCGTGTGCAGTGTAAATGTTTTCGTTTGTTTCTTCTTTCTGTAAGTACACAGCGCAATTTTACAAGGGTGTGGAATTTGCACGCGTATGCACAGGTCTTTTCGCTTCTTACCCGTTTTGCGTACTAAACTTTTATCCTTTAAATAATCACCACGCCAGCTTCAAAAAGCACCCTTCAACGTTCCCGAAATGGCAGACGACTGCACTCAACAATACGACAAGTGCAATGTGTGGAAGCAATGTTTATAACACGTTTCACACTCAAGCGGTGACCACGGCGAAGATGTTTTAAACCAGCGAATGAAACCAGCGCATTAACCCGCAACGGCCGCTGATTATTGCGTTTCTAGAGGAAATGCGCAAGCAGAGGTAACTATGTCATTGCTTACTGCCAAACGAGCACACATATTGGTTGTTTTGTCGTGTGCAGCACGCGTCTTGCGTCGCACGCTACGTGAAAAAGCAGACGACGCGAGAGCGCCATCCACACTAGGAGCGGTTCGTCTCGCCGCCGCCAGGGGCCGACTGTGTTCGCGCTCGGGGCGAATAGGGACCGGGCGGCCGTTGTATGGCACCACCGTCGTTTCAGCGAACAGCGCCGCCCGTGGCGAACCGCTTGTCAGTGGAATGCCGGTGGCGGTCAGCGCAGCGTAGTTGTGCATGGCTTTTTGTCGTTTTTCTGCTGTGCGGCTTGCAAAGCGAACGTAACCCGACGTGCATTTTTCAGATCGGTAAATCTTGAGTGTGGATGTGACGTTTACGAGGCATTCCATGTGTGTTATTTACGCCCATACTCAGTATTTACGAATAGCAGACGACGCTCAATGCGCCAAGCTGATTGATTGATTGTGGGGTTTAACGCGCCGACGCAACGCAGGCGATGAGGCGCGCCGTAGTGGAGGGCTCCGGATTAATTTTGACCACCTGGGGATCTTTATCGTGCGCCGAAATCTCGTACACACGGGCGTTTTTGCTTTTCGCCTCCATCAGAAAAGCGGCCGCCGCGGCCGGGAATCGAACCCGCGACCTCGTGCTCAGCAGCGCAACGCCTTAGCCACTGAGCCACCGCGGCGGGTAATGCGCCAAGCTGGAAGTCAAGCTGGAAGTGGAAGTTCGTTGCTTCATGCAATTTTTTCATGCCTGCATGCAGTTTCGCGAATCGAGGAGTATATTGCCGCTAAATGCTCCCACAAAGCCGGTGTGTGCAACCGATCTAGGAATGCTGCGGCGCTGATGACGAAACGGCGCCAACGGCGCCGACGTCGTGCACAAGCGAAAGGCAAAGTTGGAGGGTGTCTTCGAAGATTTACCTCAAAACAGAAATTGTGACGGACGACGCTTCCGTATCTTCATTACCTACGGCTGAAACGTGTTTAATTTCACAGAAATGCTCTTACTACAGTCATCGGGAATCGCTGGTAGAATAAATACCGCATGATAGTAGAATGTTGTTGCTTATCGTGGAGAAGCATTGCTTTACAAGAATTGCAATGGTTGCTGGCTAGTTGGTAAGTGGTTTTTCAAAAACCAATTCCTGCGTGGCTGAAGGACGCAAGACAGGAGGGTGCCCGAAACCCGTACTCAGCTTCACAACGGTCGGTTTACAAGCTGCCACCTACGTACGCTTGAAAAATCATGCACACCTCCGTCTAACGACGATGATGGTTTACCGCAAAGCTCTATCGTATGGGTTTCCTTGGTTGCCTTCTGGATTTAAACTTTGACTAGATAAGCGTCGAATTTGACCAGCACGCAGTTTGGTCTTTTGAACGCAGCGTCTTTGACTTTGACCATTTCCCATTCGATTTCGCACGAAGAAAGCTTTGTGTTCAACCATCATAATCATTAGACAGAGGGCTAGATGATTTTGCTCTTTAATTTTGAACTTCCATGCCCCCTCTCCAAATCTAAACTTTTTCCAGCGTGTCGGAAATGTGTCTCTTGTGGAGGACTCGGGCTCATGCACTCTTATTTGAGGCAACTAATTGCGCGTTTTTGGTGTCTTCACCAGGCATTACACGATTTTTTTAGGTACTCTATAAAGAATACTTAAGCATTAAAAAACACCGGCTGACGTTAACACTGCCACATTTTTTAACTATTGGTGCCAGCCTTTATTCTACGCAGGTGGTAAAACGGGAAGGGGAGGAAGGATGGTTTGTAGCTTGCGCTGTTGAGTTGGTGAATAACTTTGGCTCTTGATAAAATGACCACCACAAACATGAGATTTCCACTTCAGCTTTCAGGCACCCATGCTGTCACAGTGTCGCTCACCAAAACCCGAGGTACAAAGCTCACGATTACAGAAAGTGTAAACTACCGCAACATTTCTACGGCTACACGGTAATCCATCTCGTATGCAGGTGCCTTTCTATTTCAAGCACACGTATCGAGGTACCCCAGCGCTAAGGCTGGCGTGGAAACCGTAGTCATTGAAACCAGTGAAGATAATTTAAAGTGGTAGAAATTAATTCTAATATTGCTAGTAGTTTTATTCCTACTCAGATCGCGCGGAGACAGGCGCAGAGCGCTGCAAGAAGCGCTCGTGTCAATGTAGCCCTTCCCCAACCTTACAAGCATCCGTAGCCGTGAGTGCGTTTAAGAAGAAAATAATACTAATAATAGTAGTTTTATTCGTACTCCGAACGGGTGGAGCCAAGCGCAGATCGGTGCAAAAAGCGCTCATGCCATTGCAGCCGATACCCAACTTTAGACGCGCCCTACAAGTTTACGTAGTCATTACTGCATCTAAGAACCCAACACATATGTTTAGACTTCGTTTCATCTCACATGTCTGCTCACAACGCCACCAAAACACACAAAGCACCGAAGCAAACACGACAAAAACAACGGGAGGCTGTGTAGTCCAATGCACCGGCTCATTCCACTGACGAGGGGAGCGCCGAGTGGTGGCGCCACCCGTCCAGCTGCCCGGTCCCTATACCATCGCGACCCACAGCTCGTACGCTGCCGCTAACGCCAAGGACGATGCAACTGATGCTGAGAAAAGTACGCTGTAAATTCATTATGAAATACTTGTGACGGGTCATGTACGAGAGTGTGTGTGCAAGGAAACACCTTGTAACATCGACGGAAACGCGTCGCTCACTTGCGTTGTCACAGCGCGTACTGCTCGCATTGCCTGGTAAATATGAATGACTACGCGAGAACGGTGATCGGATTGCTTCGCCGCACACGCTTAAAAGTGTTGTTATGGCTTGCAGTTTGGCTTCATCAGTGCCTATTTCCCCTACAAAGTTTTTTTATAGTTACGCCCGGATTTGATTAACGATCACTGCCATAGCCTGTACTTTGCACTGCTGATATGTTTACTTTTTGCGACAACTTGTCCACAATGTATGAACGGTATGAACGCGAGTTTTTAACGCCTTATGTAGTTTTCATTAGGACCTCGGCGTGGGAATTTACAATTTTTTTGTCTGTTTACAGTGAGCCAGTCTTTCTCAAGCATCAGTTTCGAAACTGCACAGAAGGCGAGGCTGTGTAAGAAGCGAAACACGTCGTTAATAATTTAAGGTAATGGGGAGTTTTAGAATAGGAGAACCGAGCGTTGGCGGCCCTCAAGAAGTTAGGAGAACCCAAACGCAACGCGCGCGCGCGCGACGGGAGGGTCTTCTCTAACAACTCGCAGCCGGCTTCGGATGCACGTAATCGAATCTTCGGAAATTGAGGCTTAGTGTCGCGGCAGGTATTTCGCCGCCGCTCTCTTTAAAGTTGCGAATGACAGTCCCTAACACAACTTTTCACCGCACTTTCACCCCCGTTCTCGTATGTGGCACTCTGTAACCGCGGTGATAACCAAGATGCCTGCCACGGCCTCGGCCGATACTTGCGCGCAGGTATCGCCACCCTTCGGCCACTCGCCACACTGCGCGAGAACGGGCCGGCGCTGCCGGTACCGACCCCCCGGTCGGCGTAAATCGAGGCAGATTTTTTAGCATCGCTTTGAAAACCACAATTTTTCATGACGCTAACATCCACTTTCACTAATCTGGAACTTCCTTTCCACGACTTGTGCGATTTTAAAAAGCGGCGACAAGTGCCTGCGGCCGCGACCTGCGTCGGTTCGAGCTGCACCGTCGGCTGTGCGGGCAGGCACGGCGGGTGCGTGTGCTTCTGCGAGCAGTAAACGCTTCATGATTTCCTGCTTTATACATTTCTTGCAAACAAGGGAAATCTAGAAACTTAACTCGGCGAACGTCGTAGTCCACATTGTTGATAGGGGAATCAAGCCGCCGCTTATGCTTTGGTCGCATATTCGTACACCACCACACTCATGTTTGCGGATAATGTACCACAGTTGATACGGTTCTAAAGTCCCCATGAGGTCAAACTGGGCTTGACGCACTGAGAATTAACTTCAAACGATGAGAATTAACGGGAAAATAATTTTAGAATGCGCTTCCTAAGCGAAGTGTCACTCGCTGCAAGCTGACTACACAGCAAGATAGGAACGGTGATCCTACAAGTGACGTCAAAACGATCGCAGCGCCGGCTTCTCCAGTGGTGGGCCTCGCGGCCAATAGCGTTTTCGAAGATCGGATAAGCTGCTTTTACGGAATGCATACGAACTTGAAGCATAAGCCTGGTGAAGGTGCGAGCTTTCCGGGCAAGTCGAAAGGGCGAGCACAAGGGCGGTAGCCAGAAGTTTTTTTCGGAAGGGGTTATGGGTTATAGGAAAGGAACAGTTTTGGTGAAAGGAACACTAAGCCTCGCTTACGCGCTGCTGAAAAAAAAATCGTAGCGAGTTCTAACTCTCACAGCCCCTCTCTGGCTACCTCCCTGGCAATCACTATATCTCGGCGATTTTGTCGAAAAAGTTCTGCAGGCGAAGGTACTTTGCTCATACCGGAAGTGGCGTTTTGCGGATCGCTCCTCCTGGTGTTATATGGAAGAGGCTCTCGCGGGTGCACGTTGTGATAAAACAAATGAGCCCCTGAAATCAGCAGAAAGTAGTATAAGATCTCCTCCCAGATAATTTTCCCATCAACCTCTGCCGATAAAAACCTAACGACGGCTGTTCTTCCAGAAGTAACCACACAAAATTCACCTATGCATGGTGTGTAAATAAAACCAACAAGTCCCCTTTGTGATAAAAAAGAGGGGAGCTGTAGTACTCCACGCAGTTTCTAATTATAATCGGCATGAACCCAAGTAGCACCAAAACATTAGAAGAACGTATTTTTTTTGTTTGGTGCTAACGTTAGAGCAATGTTCTTAATGTCATTTTTTTGAAATATTTAACTAATGTTATCAAAAACGTTACAGTAATGTTTTGTCAAACATTATTTAAACGTCCACAAAACATTTTTACAAGATATTATTAATGTTAGTGTTACATTTCCCTAACGTTGCAGCGAACAAGCTAATAACGTTCAAAAAACGTTTAAAAACAATGTAAAACGTTGCATCACATTTCGCCAGACGTTATGCGAACATTAAGAAAGCATTTCTACAACATATAAATACTTTTGGAGTTACGTTTACCTAACGTTGCAGAAGCACCCTACAAAAACATTTTAAGAACAACTAAAAAACGTTACAGTAACGTTTCGTCAAACATTATTGGAACTGTGAGGAAGCATTTCGACAACATAGTAATTATGTTGGATTTACATTTACTTAACGTTGCAGAAAACACGCTTGAAACAATCTTTTAACGTTGCAAAACCTTTTCAGAATGTGGACCAGGAACGTTACAGTGACGTTTTGCCAAACGTGTGGAATGTGTATCGTGGAGCATTGTTTCTGTTATCCACGTCTGCCGGTTACGATATATTTTAAAGCATTTCCAAAATAACGAGGAAAAGTGAAATTTCAAATAAAATTTTATTTTATTTTTGCATGGTTACAACATTTTTTTTTTATTTACATTCCATTGCTGCTGCTGTGCAGGAGAGGAGGCTCCATCCAGGGGCTGGCTGCGTCTGTGTGGAAAAAGCAAACAATTCCTACTTCAGTACGCTGCGGCAGTAGGCGGTTTTTGCGCGAAAAAGTAGTCGCCGCCTAAGGATTTCTTTAGTTAACGAGCGCACACAAGCACACACACGCACATGCACACACGTACGCACTAAAAGGAGAGTAACTGAACAAGCAGCTACGGAGCAACTCGTGCTAACCATATGACCAGAAGAAAGCAAGCGCACAAAATTTTGGGTCACCTGACTCCCAACTTGAATCTCCCGAGTCAGTAACCTATACAGGTTAGTGACTATTCGTCAAAGTCGCTCGCTAGCGGAGTGTTGTGTCTTCTGCATGGTTCATGTATTTTTATTAGGCGGAGATTAGGATGAAAATCATTTAAATATAAATGCACTATTAAATTTTGAGAATATTAGTTTATTGCTTACCTTGTGGGTTCCTGTAAGCCCAATATTCGCAAAGTGGATCCAGTCACCAATGATGTGGCCCGCTATCGACTGTGACCTGCGTCACACCAGCAGCAGCTGGAAAGCATAGGGCGCGACTAGTTATGGGCTGCATAGCAGTTCATAAATTGAACTACTAAAACAAATCGAAATACGCTCTCAGAAATTTTCTACACTCACCAAATACTATTCGGGAACGGATACTAACCTCTCGGACCTTTTTCTTCTTTTCTTCCTGTCCAACTGTATATAGATGGCCGCTACCTCAATCGAAACAACCCATCTGAAAATTCGCTTGGTTGTAGAAGCGACGTTTGCTCCTCCAGTCCGGCAGATCTTTCACCTAAAAAAGAATACAAAGTGCTACAGAGGTATTACAGATGGTTCACACAAAAGAAACACCCATTAAACACGAATGTGTATAATGGTCCAAGTTTACTTACGTAATAAAGAGAACCAAAGTGGGAACTCATAAACGAACAACTTCGATCCTAGTCTTTCTCAGCACTGAAAAGAGTTGTGTGACATGTTTAATACATGCTTGGAACAGGCTAGGGGAAGAAAGGAGGAAGAATTTGAGCATTTAACAACAACCCGGGCATTCTTCTTTTTTTTTTTTTATTTGCACGAATGCAGGAAGGTTCTGTTTTTCAGTCAAAGCCATGCGTATCATTGCAGCCACTAAATTTGTTAGCGTTCACTTTAACCATGGTTTTTGTTTTTTCACGCTCGGCGTTGTTACCTCGTCATATGAAACGCACCCTGTTATTCATCACTGCTGAGCATTTACAGGATTTTTCAAAAGTTGGGAAGAGCGCCTGGAACCACGGCTGTAAAAGCCTTTGATTCAAGCTGTTCGAAACCGCACCACCGATGAACAGTACTAGAACTAGCCTTTTTGCTCGAAGCATGTCGGTTTTATTTCGGCGAACGACGGCTCTGCATGATCAATGCGGCCCCAATGAAAGCGTGTTGGTTCCAAACTTCTGATAAAGTACGCGCAGTAGGCAAAATTCTGTATCCAGAGTGACCTCTTTTGGGCGGAACGGTTCCCTTTAGAGGGAGTGGGTGATCGCTAGCATGACCAAGTACCTCCCACACCTCTTAACCCCAATTCCCCCCTTCGGATCTTTATCGGCTTAGTTGAAAGTGGCACCTGCCCTGGTCATTCCAGCTCCTGTTGTGCTGTGCGTTATCGATTGAATTCGCTTTTCCATTTTGATTCGCTAAACCCGCTAGCCATTTACACAATATTTACTTACCAGTTTCTATGGTCTCGGGATTGGCACTCATCGTCGATGAACTCCGCGGCTTTCCCGGTTTGAGGGTATCTTGAAAACCATAGCCTGCAATGAAACTGACTTCGACTCTTTACCAGCTGCTATTTACCAGCCTTTTGGGGTGCATTTCTCACAACTCAAGAACGCGCTATGCTGCTTTAATGCATTTCAAAAATGTAAGTCGCAAACGAACGCATGTACTCGAACAGCGCACTTTTTCCCACCCTCTGTGACACCTTCAGCCCTCAAAGTGCCCCTTTCTAACAAAGTTGGCTATATAGTCACGCAGGTTGTCTGGTTGCTTACTCGCCAGCGAAGAAGGCTACGACAAAAGGCTCAGGTTTGCAGCTTTTAACAATATATCCCAGAAGTCTGACGAACTTTTTGCGATAGGTACACCGTCATACCGTCTAAGTTAACCAGCGGCAAAATAGGCTACCAAGGGGTGCATTCTGACCTGTTCGTTTGCATTTGTATCGACTACATTCCGAAGTAGCTGCACTGGCTGCACCCCCCCCCCCCCTTTTTTTTCACGTTAAGGAACCCCGGCGTTCCAAACATAATTATCGCATCGCCAGGCAATTAGGGGCAAATGTAATGCTTTTTTTTTTTAATTTCGCACAGCGAACTAACGTGACACGCACATTATTTTGTTTCGCGTGCCCAAGCCGCTACCTCACTTGCCCGGCTGAAGTGAAGATCATTCGAGTGTGGGCGAGGTTAGTTATCCGAATTCACTTTGCTTTGCACAAAGCGCGCAAAAATCGTTTCCATGCAACGAACAAAAATCGTTTCCATGCAACGTACCCGTAACATCGATTCTTCCATCAATACTGCCTACTATATAGTTCAAAGGCCCGTTCACACTTGCGACGATGAGACGCGATTTCGGAAACTTTTGCCGCCCGGCGATCCGTTTTGTCGTTCGGTCTCGGCCAATTTGTCGCCGCGACAGAAATCGCGTTGTTCGTCGCAAGTGTGCACGGGCCTATAAGCAAGAAAATACTCACGAGTTGCTCCTGCACACCTTCCTTGTATGTCGCTTACATTGCCCAAACGCCGCCTCTGGCGCTTCGTTTTGAATATCCAGCGATAAACGGGTCTCGGTTGGACAGACCACGGAGAAAGATATAACACCATCGAACAGGCTACGACTGAACAAGCATGCGCTTGCGCATATACTTACGTCTACAACTGCAGTGTTCCAGGTAAACGATCCGGTGTAACGACTGGAGCTGGGTGCGCACGGGGTCGGCAGTGGCGAGAAAAGACCCCTTGAGCCCTTGCCCTTTTTTCTTTCCCTCTCATATGGGGCGAGAAGGCAGTGGATCTCCAAGCAACTTTCCGCAGCCGCTGTCTGCGGCTGAAACCTGTCTGAATGAACAAAAAGCCGTGGGGGGATGCTACACAAAGGAAGGTCGCACAATGCGACGGGAAACTTCTCCACCCACCCTTGGGGACAGCGCCGCGAAGTTCGCCTTTTACATCGCAAAGTGAAGACAGCCTTACCTGCTCGTCTCAACGAACAGAATGAAGAGGACTCGCGAACAAGATTGACTTTGAACGAGACTGATCGTGATGCCCGGATCAAGGAACGCTTTATAACCAAACATGAAATACGAGTGGTGTAGGGAGAAAATTTGTAAAAAACACCAGTGGCATTTTTTTTGTAAACTAGAACTTAAACGTTTTGATTCACTAGTCAGAAATATCATGCTTCGATGAAAAAAGAATTGTGGGCAACTTAACCAGTCCGGCTGGTGCGTACGGAATAACTGTGTGGTCACATAACTACAAAAAAGAGTTTTTTTTTTTTTCGTACATGTATGCGTTAAACAAGCGAGTTACCCCTGCAGCCTTGAGCACTATTAGCGAACACGATTACGTAATTTCTCGCCTGATCGCCGATAAAGCATGCCTTCGCCAGGAATGCCTTCGCACATGGAGTCTATCTCCCCCCCTTCTTCCTCCCCCGTTAAACGGCTCCGAAAATTACATAGCCTCACGTCTAGAAATAATAGGATATCATTTCACAGTAAATCACGAAATATTACGCAAATTACGGGATATTACGGCTAGAAACTGCTCTTTCTAATGTTTTCTAAAATGTTTTCTGAGTGAATCTAGAGCAATCTCTCCCCTGCCCAAAGAACCACAACTTAATAGGAAATAAGCCGCAACGAGTAAAATAAATCTGCTTTATAATAGGTGTTGCTTGAAGTGTGTTAAAGAAAAACGTAACAATGGACACAAATCGTAAGATAAACTTTTGAAACGCGGCATTAATATAATAAAAAAATTCAGTAAGTGCAGTAAATAGTCATTCACGACATATGATTTACCAAAATCAAAATACAACAATACGTTCAAAGCAAATAAGGCATACAAGAACCAGACCGAAGTAGGTGGCTAGTACCAACAAATATATTTTACATGACCTGCTCGAGACAGCTAGCGCACCGCTGGCGTTGTCGTATTACCGCTGTTTCCAGAAAACTGCACGTGCACTGCTTGCGTACTCAAACGCTTCGTCGTCGTTTTCTACCGTCGTTGTCTTCTTCCATCGTGGCACGTTAGGAGCACACTACGAGTAACCATATCTGTTCTTCAAAATGTTTTCGCATCGAAATGCCTTTGAACCGAGAAGTCCGTGCATCGGAAAGCCCGTGCGCCGAAACGTGCTTCACCGAAATGTCCCAGACCCCGTCATAACAGTAACAGGGAGACACTGAGATCGGATGATTCGTTTCAAATTAGCTCGATGGCATAGGCGCCAACAAAGTGGGCGCTGAAAGGCTCGATCCCCCCCCCCCCCCCCTCTTTCCTCACCCTCCCCATTTTTCGAGGGCTTCGTGTCCTTACGCCGCACACGATGATGGGAAAAATATGGGTACGCAGCTTTTCAACAACAAACGCAACTCAAGGCTTTAAACAAAGTTCGCGTAATTGGAGGCTAAACATTGCGCTTCGGCTGATTATAAGGACTCGAATACTTCCTAATCGTCTTGCCCTTGCCTGTGAGAAGAATTCGGGCTTTGAGTTAGCACAATGTCTGCAAGGCACAAACTGGGAAAAAAGGAGTCATTTCAATTACATTTGAACCAGGATGTAACTAACTTCCATGTGACGAATTCCTGGATTTAACAAAGTTTTTCAAATCCCCATTTCCAGCCTCATTGAAAACGATGCGTTTTCGACCTGACCTCTATATAACGAAGGCATGGCAACAGTTACACCTTCATGTAACGAATTCGCTACGCTGATGAGCCATCGTTTTTTTTGCACTTTTTCTGAAAAATTGGCTGGAGATATGCACTAATTTAGCGAACATTGCCCGCGCTGCAAACTACCGTGTGTTTCCAATGTGAGTGTGGTGTCGCTTAGGTGCTAGGCCCAACTGTCGGTGAGTATATTCGCGCGTCTCCACTGATTTCTGAGGTGTAGGTTCGTTGGTGATGAGTTCTGCTACTAGAAAACAAAAAGATTTGTCTTTTCAAGACAAGCTCGCAATTTCAGGTGCCGTCTCCGCAGGCAAGTAGGATCAACGTTGTCGTTCGGTACAGCATCCCAGCTAGCACCTTCTCAAAAAGTTTGAGTGCACAATTAAATAGCATCAAGTTCGCGAAAAGGCGCCCTTTCAACACACGTTTGCTCCTTGAAACTGGTTAAAGCAGCGAAGAGTGTCAAAAGGCAAAATTGATAGTTACGTTACGCTTGCGAATACAGGGGTATAAGTGACCTTGATTCTTTGGACTGCCGTGTACTGAAAAACTTCGTGGAAAAGCAGAAGCCGCAAATAGAGCATTTTTTTCACTCTGAAATAAATTCTTGAAGGGAGAGTTCACTGTCCCTGATGTCAAGTATTCTGATTTAGTTTCGGCTTCATTTACGGGTGCCTTAAATCGAAACTTGCATATAATGAAAACCTGCATGTAACGAAAATTTTGAATTTTTATCAACTTCTTTACATACAGGTTTAACTGTACGCGTAACTCTATATTTCGACGTGGTGCGTGCTTTTACACGGCGGATAAACCTAGGCTTGCATCAAAATTGACGAATTGATTACGTCTGCCGCAAAGGGAAGTTTTCAAAGTTTCAATTTCATCGCCTAAATATTTTTATGAAGTTTCATCAAAGGTAATACAGTTGTCAAACATTATAGCTTTTGCAGTGAATTAACAACACCGCAGCAGCAGACATCAGAATATTTAGGCAGCAATCGTGCCGCCAGCGCAGCGCTATGGGGAGGAATTGGAGCAACAGCGGAGTGCAGTTTATATACGTAGATGTTAAAAGTTGAAATCCACTCTAGAAATACAGTTAGGCGGCTACAAAGGAAGGCTGTACAGCTTGGTTAGATACTTCGCAAGGGTCCCGGTGCTTGATTTCACCTAGGGTCCACCGCCCATCGACATCATGAAGTCGATTTCCCGACTAAACTTATAACCAGGAGGCTAGCCGTTTGTAGCGCGAGCGTGGGCGTAGGGTATCATCGATAGTGAGCACTTACGCGCTCGTATAGGCTCAAGGCAGGAGCATGGATATATGGTTAGCAACCGCCACCAAAATGTTACAGAGAGGAAGACGTGAAACGAAGATGTATTTACAAGGCGTATTTACACCCGCCTTGGTAGCTCAGTGGCTAAGGCGTTGTGCTGCTGGGCACGAGGACGCTGGTTCGATTCCCGGCCGCTGCGGCCGCTTTTCCGATGGAGGCGAAAAGCAAAAACGCCCGTGCGTACGAGATTTAGGCGCACGTTACAGATCCCCAGGTGGTCAAAATTAATCCGGAGCCCTTCACTACGGCGCGCCTCATCGCCTGCGTTGCATCGGCGCGTTAAACCCTACAATCCATCAACCAACAAGGCGTATTTACAGAACAGAAGGCCCCCCGCAGACCAAGAACGCCAGAGCTTCGGCTTCTTCCTTTTCAATACATGTACACCTCAGAGTCGATCTGAGCGCGCCCAGCGTGTTGTTTTGGCTACAATTTAGCACACGTGCGAGCAGGCTAGGCACTGGCGTTCGTGTCTTCTTCCTCTGTGGCTGATGCACCATAACAATGCTGTTGTACTTTATATGGCTAATGCGAAACAAAATAACGCGAAACTGCGGTGTCGCTGTCTCGCGTTGCATGCGCAGGGCAACTCTGGCTTTCACTGTAGGTGTGAGTTCGTTACAGATCTACCAAATCATCCAATGGGTGTTAATTCGATCGCCGCATTGATAAGAAGCAGCTCTCGCATTTTTGTTTTCTGCTTCAATGGCGCAGAATTTGCGGTGCAAACGTGACGGGAATGTAAAAATTACACATAACACTGTCAATTCCTATTCATTTTTTTCTATTCCTATTCATTCCTAGTCATTCATTCATTATTTCATTCATTCATTCATTCATTCATCCTAGTCATTCATTCCTAATCATTCCTAGTCAATTCCTAAAATAAATTTAACTTCATATGATGCTTACTGAAAATAGTTAAAAGCGTGCTTTCGTGTATATTTGAAGTAACCTGCATTTGACTTGCAAATCGTTGTTTTCCGGCAACAAGTGTATTTCTCGATGACGCAAAACACCTTCTGGTGCTCTGTGCTGTCGCTCTTTCTTGCGCTCGGTGCAGATGACAGAAAAGAAAAATACCAGGCAGCCTCACGCCGGAATACAAGACACAAGAACAGGCTTTTGACGCACTTCCCCTGCAGGTCTTGAGAGGGGGAGCAAGCCCCCACCCGCCGCGCGCACCCGCATGATACACGCCTTGCAAAACGAGGGGAGCGGCGGTGGGCAACAATAGGACTGGTCATAAATGGGACCGGTTGTTGACGGAGCTATTCCTCTGAGGGAACAAAAGGCAACTGAGGGGAAAGCCGCCTTGCCTGAGAAATGTTTCGCGCCGACTCGCAGCGGCCAAAACCACAACTGATGACTCTATTGGCGCTGTAATTTATCCTCCTCAACACGTTGGCTTGCCCATGTCCTGGGCTGGGCTGGGCTCATAACACAAAATAAACACGCACGCATACACACTTACAACATTTGTCTCAGCACATCTCCGGCGGCGTCAAAATGCAGTTAAGCACTGAAATAATGTGGCTGCGATTTTTAAAAGCATTGGCGTAGCCAGGATTTTATATCGGATGGGGGAGGGGGGGTTGAGCCGCCAGAGCTGCTCAAACGAGCTGGAAGTTGGCCGCGGAAGACACGCCAAAGATAGCAGAATCGGTGGCGACACGCCGACGGCACGAGATGCAAAGTTCTATATATGTGAAATAAGGAAATAACCCGAAATATCCTCCCCCCCCCCTTTAATATGCCAAAATGGTGAAGAGGGAGCCAGAAGAACCGACCGGTACGTGCTGGAGCCTGGAAGCGTTATCTGGCGCGTGCGATTCACGTTCGCGCGAATCACCCGTCCTGGATGACCCCCCCCCCCCTCCCCACTTCCCTCACGAGAAATTTCGGGGGGAGGACTTGTTTTGACCCCCTGTACCCCTGAAGACTTTGGTAAAAGCCAGTTGTATTGTGCAATTAGTTTGAACATTTCGCTAATGCTTCAAGCATAACATCACCCTGCCGTTGTGACATAAATGTTATGCTTATGTTCAGATTTATTATGTTACCTGACAGTATTACCTCGAGCATTTTAATAACGTTAAATTTCTAAAATTACTTCAACGTTGTGCCTTGAACATTGTAATAATGTTGCAATAAAGATGTTACCTATAACGTTGCTTTGCGGGTACTTCTTAACATTATAATAATGTTTACATTTTTACATCCCATTAATGTTCTGCCGTGAACATGCCCTGAACGTTATTATAATGTTTCAATTTGTACATTACTTTAATGTTGAGTCCTGAGCATTTTAATAACGTTACCATTTCTAACATTGGTGATAAGTTGTTTCCTGAACATGTCCTGAACGTTATTATAATGTTTGTATATTTACATTACTTTAATGTTGAGTATGAGCATTGTAATAACATTAGTATTTCTAACATTGGTTTTAAGTTGTTTCCTAAACGTTAAATAAATGTTGGGAACAAAACGTTAACATACATGTTTGTTTTCAACGTAAAGATAACGTTTCTAACATAACATAAACATTGAATGTTTTTTTTAAACGTTACATAAACATTGCCTCGTAACATTTAACGTTATTTAAACTTTCGCAACTTCCAGATAACGTTATTCTAATGTTCTGTGCTACTTGGGAAACTGCCTCGAGAAACAGTTCATTATTTCGTACGTAGTACCACGCTCATAGCCCTGCAAATTAATCACCTGAAGGTGTCACAAGTTACAGGTACAGGGAGAAAAGTCTGAGGAAGCACTTGTTGCGGGTTGTGAGCGCGAACTTGCTTCCGCCCCGCGCGATCGATGGGCTTGAGACGCTTGAGTCACTTGAGGGCTTGAGACGCTTGAGTCGCTTGAGACGCTTTGCTTTGCGATCTTCCTTGGCTTCGATCTTTCATACGCGTTGCGCCGCTGTTCGCTGTACGGTTCACAACGACGGGGAATTTCGTTGCGTGCCTGTTCGCTCGCTCCATCTGCGCGGAGTACTGGCGTGGACTGCTACCTGCCGAATTCAAGGTAGTGGTTTGCAATACTCGCCCTATAGCATGCCTTCTGCTATAGAACGCTTTTGAAGGAGTCTCCTCTCGCTCCTGCCAAGCCTAAAGGGGTCACGAAGACGAAATACAATTTTGTTCAATTTGAAAGAAGTAGCTCTCGGTAACTCAGTCAGCTCCATTCCAGCGACGAAAGACGCTTTGTAACCTAAACAGGCATGATATATCTGCTGAAATTTCTTTCAACATATAGACCTTTTTAACTTCTTCGTCCTGGCCGGTGCCATTTTATCAGTGGGCTGTGCTAGCAGCCCTATAATTGGCGCAGTCGACAGAAAGATGTCACTGCGCATGCGCTGCACAGCCCAGAACATGCCCTGATCATTAAAGATTAACCGATGAAAGGGTGTATAAATTTCAAAATTTTTTGCCCCAGTGACGTAATATGGGCCGGACTGACGTAAACGTACTTTAAAAAAAAGGACGTGGCACTTACGATCGGAACACTAGCCAGTTACTTGTCACACTGTCCACTAGGTAGTGGTTTTACTAAATGTTCATGTGTAGCCTTACTTAGTAAAAAAAAAGGCAGCATCTCCACTCCGTGGATGATGGCGAGGGCACGGAGTACGGGGACTCGAAATGATATCCAAGTTCCGCCCCGAGTGACATCCGATTTGCGGCCCGATCGTCATTTGATTTGAGCCGTGAGTTTCACCTTGATTATTCCCTAAATGAAACAGCAACTCACGGCTCAAATCGAATTTCGCTTGGTTTTCGCTTGATGGTGGTGTGCGCACGGATGGACGCGGATGGACATTGGGAGGTCTTATAAGGTACTCTGCACCGTTACGTGCGAGGGAGTAAGCCGTTTTACTTTCGGGAGCAGGGAGGTTACAGATGGTGATAACAGATATAGTGGGGGAGCACCAAACATGTGGTATAAAAGGAAGATCTATAACAAGTAATATACACGCAGCGAGAAGCATCCTAGAATGTTGTGACAGTATGGACTTAATTGTAGCCATGCTCCAAATAGACCTCGAAAAGGCCTTTGATAAAGTCTCCCATGAAATGCTTTTTAGCATCTTGGAACAAGTAAACTTGGGAAGAAAAATAGCGGGGGGTGTACAAATGGCTTATAAAGGGTGTTCGACAAGTTTGGTTATTAACAAGTCGGTGTGTCGTCCAATCAAGGTCACGCGTTCGGTTCGCCAAGGGTGCCCGCTTTCGCCTTTACTTTTTTGTTTATACATTGAGGCCCTCTGCGCAAGCGTAAATAACAACAACAGTATTCATGGCTTTCGGTTGCAGGCATGTGAGGTCCGTGTACTTGCCTATGCGGACGACATTGCTTTTTTGTGCCGTGATAGAGAAAGTATCAGTAGCGCCATTAAAATACTTAATTCCTTTTGTGAATATACTGGAAGTTCCGCAAATTGGAAAAAGTGTCTGGGGTTCTGGCACGGGTGCTGGGACTGGACACCCAGTGTGTTTGAGTTACGCCTGCGAAGTATCTAGGTGTCCCGCTGGAAAATTACCGCGACAGCGAACCGTACTGGCGAAGCCAGACAGCGACGTTGCGAGAGAAAGCGGAAAAGTGGGAGGGAAAGGGTAAAACGTTGTCTGTGTTTGCACGGGCGACGGTGTGTAATGTGTTTCTGTTCGCTAAACTGTGGTACGTTTTGCAAGTTATTCATTGTTCGCGTGCAAATGTACAAAGGTTACATCGTGTATGTGCTGTTTTTATCTGGTACTCGACCTGCGAACGGACGAGTAGAACTAATCTTTTCAGACGTGTGCGTGATGGTGGTTTGTCACTATCGCATCTTTTTCTGCGACAAGTAGTCAATAGATTTTATTTTTTGCGTGAGGTGAAGGACCCCCTACTTCGCACTGTAATTCAGGTTAGGTTAGGTAGATTTCTGCCACAGTTTTTTATTACGTCATCTTTGTGTTATACCGGAGGACTTCACGGATATCTAAAGGAAGTCGTACGGGCAACACAATTTGTATGTTCGCGTTTTTCCATGGAGTATTTGACTTCAGTGTCGAAGAAGAAGTTGTACAAAGATCTCATTGAAATCTGCTTTCCTGTGCCACTATACAGATCCATGTTTCGAAGTGGACCAGGACAAAATGTTTTGAAACGTGTAAAAGCAATGGTTGTTCCGCCGGGTGTTAAAACGTTTTTCTTTAAGCTTCATGTTGGTGTGCTCCCGGTTAAAACGTGGATGCTTGAGAAGGGTTTGTTCGTGCCCTGGGGAGCAGATTGCTGGCTATGCAAGAAGCCGGAAACTGTTGAACATGTATTTTTGGACTGTTGGGATGCGGTGTTTTTTTGGGATGTACTTCAGAGAACTTTGAAAAAGGAACTCCCCTTGGATCCTCATGGTATACGGTTTCTGGCAGTTGAGAACGATAATGGAGTGCCTTACGACCTATTGATGTTGCTGGTCCTCCACGGAATATGGAGGTCTCGGTTGGAAGCTCGTTACTCGGACGTTGATGGGCGGCCCGCGAGGCAGTATTTCTGTGAAAGCGTTCATCGCATTGTAGAAATGTGGAAGGGTCAACCTTGTACACCCGAGTGGCTGCAGGAAGTAGAGAAAGTGTTGTCTATGCCCCGTTTTTAGACATAATACACTGGCTTAGGCAAAGCTAGCGTTTGTTATCTGTAGCACGTTTTTGTGATGTCTGAAACCGGTAATAAAGAAAAAAAAAACGGTCGGAGCCCAATAGGTAAGATGACTGACACTAAATCTGTCTGGTCTACCAGACGCAGGTTCGAATCCTGCCGGTGCCAGTGTGATTTCTTGCGAAGGTAAATGCTATCGCTTGAGCGCGCAGTACGACACAGACACATTCGACGCGCACATATTACGCCTAGACAACAAGCAAATTAAAGTAAACCAACGGGATGCATGAGGGGTGACAGTGTAACTTATAGCGCTTTCCATTGGGCGAACAGGAGCACTTCTAACTGCACCCAAAGCGCTCTCGCGAGTTCTGGCGTCTTCCAGTGGTCGGGCAGGAGCAGGGGCGTTGTGTTTCATTGGTCGATGAGGAGCACTTTTTTGGCGCCGAGAGCAGCCGAGAGCAGTTCTCGGTGCTCCATCGCCAGCGGCGGAGTAACAGGGAACGCCGAGGAAGTCACATGACCTCTTTTGCGTCACTTTTGGTTTTATCCCCGGGTGGCGGAGGAAAAATGGCGGAATCCAGCAGCCGCGGTAGTCGCTCAGTGCGTACGGCAGCAGCTAAGCGCGGCCGTCTGGACAAGGAATTGCTGCTACTTTTAGATGATGAAAGCACCACAGATTCAAGCACAAGCTCATCATCGGACAGCAGCAGCAGCGACGACGACGACGACGATTTGACATTGCATGAGTTTATGTTCGAGCACCTGTTCACCCCGCCGGAGCAGCGACCGAAGGTAGAGTCGTATCTGGAAAAGACGGTGGACGCTGTTATCGTTCGCAGCTAATTTTTGGGAGACACGATGGTGACCCCTTTATCATGAACATGAACATCCGCTCGGCTTCTTCATTCGTCGCCATGCGGAAGGCAGGCACAAAACCACCGGCACGAATCTGGCAAAACTGGCGAGGAATAACTGCGTGCGGACATCACGAGCGCGCGAAATGCTCCGGGAAGCGAGCGCGGGAAACGTTTGGTCAAGCAAGGAATTTTTATTTTCTCTTGTAACAAAAGGAAGTACAAAACACTCGTGGTTACGCTTTTCCACGTTTACATACTCGGTCCGTCCGTTACACTGCAGGACGACATCTCTCCTTGCTATTAACAAAGTAGATACGAAATGAGTGAAAAACTAACATTGCATGAACACGAATGCAAATGACATACACTTCTTGGTACATAAATTGTGCACTGAGAGGACAGCCTGTGTCCTGGGAGGAGGGGGAACTACTCCCCTACCCCAAGCACCAGCTCCCTTTACACAAGACGTTTCATTTACTCGGGTCTTCCTTACTACATACGCAACTTCAAAACATTCAACTTCAAAAACAAATACAAAAGAAACCGACCATTGGTTTGTTGACTGTACCACATACACTTATTTGGCCCACCTTCCCATTTGGGGCCACAAAACTTATTGGATACTCTGAACCTGACCTCTGTTTACATAATGCAATTGGAACTGCCTTTGGCGGTAGCAACACAATCAAATCACGCGGTTTACATCTGCACCACATGGCTTACACCTGTAAAAACGCAAGTAAGCGGCTTACATTTGCGAGCCCGCTCACTTTGTAGTAGAGCGAGGCGCCAAGTGCACAGGTGCGGGAGGAGAGTCTCTCCCGCCCGAGGCGCCTGCGCCTTTTAAAAGCTTCCCCTTATGTTCCCGTAAACTTGACCCGTACGTTATTGGGGTGCAACTCAAGTGCACTCCCCTTTATGATCCTCCCGTTATTTCCCTGAAATGTAGCCCATGTATTGGAGTGCGGCTCAGGCACACCCGCTTTTATAAGCCTCCTTTTATGTTCCCGTGAAGCGTAACCCGTGTATTGGAGTGCAGCTCAAGTGCACTCGCCCGTTTTGAACCTCAATGAAAGGACAAGACCATTTTCTTAAGAATTCTTCTTCCCCTAAGAAGAAGAGCTCTGCTTCCAGGTTTTCGGTTAGTTTTGTGTGCATGTGGATCAGTAAGTTCCACTGGTTACGTCGGGGGCGTGATTGCTTGACAGCAATATACCTGTTTATCCACAGTACATAAAGACCAATAGTTATGATAAGCACAGCTAGAGGGTTTCTTGGGCACCGTCTGCCCTCCAGGAAGTCCCGAATGCGGAGTTGTCTATATGCCCTACTCACTATGAGCCAAAATGTTTTGGCGACTGTACATTGGACCATTGCGTGTTCATTTGTCTCCCTCTGATTACAGTGTACACACTTGTCTGTTGTTGTTGTACCCCATCTCCTTAAGACCGTTCTCGTCTGCAAGACTGACCACCCATACTTCCATGTTACGTCTTGGGCTTCACCCGGTACATTTGCATTGATCAGCGTGCGCCAAGGAAAGTTCTTTTGTTTCTCTTCTAGGTTTTCAGGACTCGTCTCATCTAATTTCTGAGCCAGTTCTATGTTCCTCATATCTTCTACTTCTCTTTGTGAGTTATGTGTGGTTAGTTTCTTATATGCTGCTATTACTTTGGCGTAAAAGGGGGGTGGCTGAGTTGCCTTGGGCCCATCCGGAGTATGCTGGGGAAATAACCTAGCTTGCGCTCCCAAGAAGTATACACAGAGCTGCCTCGCTGGATGCCCCGTCTGCAGATCAAGGACCCTAAGAACACTTTTCAAAGCATAGGTCGCGGCATAATTGGTTACAGAGGGGATGTTCCACCCCCCGAATTGTCTGGGCAGGCCCAGTTTCCCGGTTTTGACCAGGGCTGTTTTATCCGACCAGAACAGGCGCAATACTTCAGATGTAATTTTAACCGCTATGTATCGAGGAAGGGCAGCTGTCCCGGCTATATACCATACTTTCCCTGTAAAAACATTTAATGCCAGATACCTTTTAACCGCGTATGGAAAGTCGTAAGCTAAGGCTTCGTTTACATCCTCCCTGAGTTGTTTAAGTGTCTGGTGCCATGTCTTAAGTGATACCCCGCTTGACGTGTAAGTAACTCCGAGGATTTCTACATGTGTGACTACTGGGATGCCATATATGTGTTGTTTTTCTAATGGACTTAGGCTTAAAGCTTTACTTTTTGTGCAATTTAGTCTTGCACCAGCTAACACGGAATACTCCTCAAAACAATTAAGTGCATGCACTAAACTATCTTCGTCCCTTAGATACAAAGTAACATCATCGACATACGCCGTTACTTTAACTGTCTGACTCCCTGGAAGCTGTAAGCCTAGGATACGAGAGTTATTTTCAACATTTTTTAAGAACGGTTCTATTGCTAGAACAAAAAGTAATGGGGAAAGTGGGCACCCTTGTCGTACCCCTCTTGTTATGCTCAGACTAGTTGCTACCTGCTTGTTTACTACTAGATCACTCTGCATGTTTTCGTAAAGGATTACTAATATATTAATAAACTGTTGTGGATATCCGAAGGCTGTTAAAGTTGCGAAGATGTAGTTGTGTTCTACTCTGTCAAACGCCTGTGCTTGATCTAAAGAGATGAGCCAGCCTCTAGCCTGTCTTGTTTTGGTGTACTCTATTATGTCTCTGTTTAACATGTTTAAGGTTTGACAGTTCCTGTCTGTAACTGAGCAGGCTTGCCACGATGTTATCACTTCCGGCAAAGTAAGTTGCAGTCGTCTTGTTAGCACTGATGCAAGTAATTTGTAATCCGTCCCCAGTAACGTGATGGGGCGCCAGCTTGTAGGTTCGTTCCAAGACCCGGCATTTTTTGGTATTAGGATAATCCTACCCCGTTTAAAACTGCGGGGTACTGTGTGCGTTGTGAGAACGTCATTTAGTACTGCACATAGGAAGGGTCCAAGAAGGTCCCAAAGTGTGCTGTAAAACTCGACTGGCAATCCATCCACTCCTGGTGCCTTGCCTTTGTGGAGTTGCTTCATTGACTCTGTTAATTCTTTTAATGTAATCGGAGCGACTAAGCGTACAAAGTCCTCATCTGGTAATTGTGGAAGACTTGCTAAGTAGGGGCTAGAGGTAATGCTACCGATGTCTCTGGTTGTCTCACTAGAGGTCATTTCCTAAAAGTAGGAAATGAACCTGTCGATGTCCCCTGGTGTGAGATTTGCTTGGTTTGACCTGTTTGCTTCTGCTTTCAGCTGCCTGTTTCGTTCGTACCTCAAGACTCAGGGTTGGCACTAGGAGATTGTCTGGCTCTATGAACATCGGCAGTGGTGGAGTAGAGCCTGCTTAATCTGGAGTGTCTCAGTTTTAAATCTTTAAGGTAGGTTTGCATTAGCAGTGTTGCAGGGTTGCCTCGTTCTATTATTCTTATTCGTTTTAAGATATTTGTTAACTCATCTGACTGCCTGTGTCTGAGCTTTTTTCCCTCGTCAATGCAGAGGGTCTTCCATTCCACTTTTAACGAGTCCCAGTCGTTAACTTGCCTCCCTTCGATTGACGCTGCTATTCTGTTTCTTAGGCTGGCTTTGCATGTCCTGTCATATAGTATGCGAGTGTCCAGCTGCCAGGCTTGATTATTGCTTGGGTTTCCTTTGCTAGCTATTTTAATTCCAACAGGGCTGTGGTCCGAGATTTGACTTGCTCCTGTTCGTCCAATGGAATTCGCCATTAATACATCTGCTCTTGCTTTTATAGCCAGCAGCGAAAAGTCGACTGATAGAGTCAGTGGGCTTTTCGCAAAAATCAAATATTTTTAGCGATAATTTTAGGATTATGCATTTTAATGTCGCGATGTATAAGTAAGCATGGGGATTTGCCAAACCTTTTTAGTCGTTATTAGGAGTGGGAAAAGTGCTGTAGTTCTTATGTTCAATAATTCATAGAATTTTGTTACTGTGGTGGTGGGGGGGGGTGGTTTATTGACGGGTGGACCTAGCCTTGTCAGTGAATGTTACTATCAAATAAGCAACAGTTACTATGTGCACGGTCTAGACAAGTAACGATAGAATTTAGATTCCATACTTCGTGGCAGTAACTACGTACCGTTCTCGGGGCACTAAAGTTCGTAAGGAGTTAGTAATTACAACCCGTTACTACCTTTTTGCTAGCATTTTTGTTAAGAGTATGGGCTATCACTAAAAAAATTGGCTCCAATCCACGCTGTGAAGATTGTTGACTGCAAAGCTGTAAACGACACCCACAACGATTACCCATGCGACATCACTTGAATTCACACACGTGGCTCTACAAAGAGTGAAACCAGGGACGACCGAACGCAGCAGGGACGGCAGAAACAAAGTGGAGAGGAGCGTGTGGCGAAGGGTGAGAAGGGCGTCACGCGCGGCTATGGCGTCATCTCTCTCACTGCCTCCTCCTCACTTTTGTTTTATGCGTCGCCGCCAAGATGCGCCCTCCCTTTTTCCAAACGCAGTTCAGTTCGTCGCTAATACAAGCCATGTGAACGCCGTTATATATTATGCGGTTTCCACTTCACACGAGGGCTTTGAATGAGCGCAGATGGTAGACCCGCCGCTGTGCTCGTTGAGTGCACCGTCTGTCTCCCCGTTTCCTCGTGTGGGTGTAGCTGTGTCGGTAAGACGACGGGCTGTTGCTCCGTCACTGAATTCGGGTCCAGATTCGATTCCTGGCGGTACCAGTAATTTCTTTTGTTCGCGGGAGTTTTCTGTTGACGCCGACGGTCGCGTAAGAACCCTTGGCGGGTAGAGGTATACTACTTCGCAGTAAAAGAGTATTATGTGTTTTGCGCGTTCGCATTGAAGTGGCACGATTCAACGGAACCGGAGGCCCCGTTACAATCGCCCAGTCGTGCACCTCTTGGCGGCGCCGTAGTTGGCGGCCGCCAATCGCACCAACAGTATTCTGTGACGTCACAGAAAAATGGCGGGAAAGTGGCTGGGAAGTCGGCACTGTTGTTAACAAAGCTTTGAATAAACCAGTTGCTAGTTTAGGCGTCGGTCATCATTCGTCTTCTCTTTTCCACTGCCCCTGTCCGTCGCCCAAGTATGCAGCGCAGTACTGAATATGTTTTCTTTAATATCTGGACTATTTGTTTTCTCAATGGGTCATTTAAGGCTTACGCTTTAAATAGTGCGTAATGCTCATTCCCACTGGCAGCGGATGTTGGAACGCTTTTGCTCACCCGTTCTGCGTCGCGCGCTGGCCCAGAAATGGCCAAGATGGCAGCCAACTTGAGCTGCTCGCTGATGGACTTGGACACCGACGGTGGAACCGTGCTGCACGGCCCTTTCGACGCCAAACAGGTGAGCGGCTACTTTATATAACTCTGCGCCATCTCGCTCCAATATACACGTTCCAACGCTCCCTCCCACTCCCATTCCACCACCCCTCCACACACACACACACACACACACACACACACACACACACACACACACACACACACACACACACACACACACACACACACACACACACACACACACACACACACACACACACACACACACACACACGCACACACGCACGCACACGCACACACGCACGCACGCACACGCGCGCACGCACGCACACGGGCACACGCACGCACGCACACACGCACGCACGCACACACGCGCGCACACACGCACGCACGCGCACACGCGCACACACGCACGCACGCCCACACACGCACGCACACACGCACACACACACGCACGCACTCGCATGCACGCACGCACGCCCACCCACGCACGCCCACGCACACACGCACGCACACACGCACAGACACACGCACGCACGCACACACGCACACGCGCACACACGCGCACGCACACACGCACGCACGCACACACGCACGCACGCACACACGCGCGCACGCACGCACGCACACACACACACACACACACACACACACACACACACACACAAATTCTTGTGTGTGCAGAACGGTTAAGTGCGTAGGTCGTCCTCTTTTTCTTCATTTGTCAGACTCAATGGCGAAGATCAGTGCCCCCTCCCCATCTCTCCTCGGCTTGCCCTTCTCTCAGCCAAGCGAAAAACGACGGAGGAGCGCGAGAGCAAGCGTTAAAAAATCACCTACTCAGGGCACCTTGACACATCCAAGCCGTCGATTACATTTTTGATACGAAGTAACACTGCCTCCGAATACCGGTTTTGATGTCCTGGCTGGCTGAACGCCTTTACGGCCGCACATGACAAGTTTGTACAGGCCAATACGCTTCGCAGGTATACCATGCTGAGGCTTGGTTCATACATGTAACCTCAAAAGAAACCTCCAGCATATTTGAGGTATCAAGTCGATGACCTCTCCTTGCACTCCTCCGTTGGTTGAAAATAGGGGTTATGTTGGTTGTTACTGAAAGAATTAATTGAAATAGGTGAAAAGATTAACGGAAGATTCATTGGCGAATCCTTAAGAACGCGTGAGCACCTATTCCCCCTAGAAAAGACGAGGCTAGACCTGGTGCGCGCGTCATTTGCTCCTGCTTTAAATCACGCAACGAGGCGTTTCTTGCATGACCCTCGCACACCGGGACGACCGAGCTTTGCGTTCCAACCGTCTCAGTGGTTATGTTAGCTCGTTCTAGCAAATATTTCTTTCAAGCGTCGTTGATGGTCGTCATCTCACATACGTACACGCACACGTTTGACTTTACTGATCTTGAAAGTGGCGCCTACGGGGGCTAATCGGCGATGAGGCGCCCTGTAGTGGAGGGCTCCGGATGAATTTTGACCACCTGGGAATCTTTAACGTGCGCCGAAATGTCGTACCCCCGGGCGTTTTTTTTTTTTTTTTGCTTTCGCCTTTATCACAAAGCGGGGAAATGCGCATACAAGTTATGATACGAATCAAATTGAGGTCTAAGTCATGTTTCGAACTACGTGCAACTCTTGTGGGACTGCGTGGTAAAGCACACGCACACAGGGACGTTCGCTTTCCAGCGCCTCGCTCTTAAAAGACACTTGAGCCCTCGGGAGGATTTGTTCTTGCTCGGACACAAAAAATAGACGGTACACCAGCGATAAACCTTCGCTTAAAATATCTGCAAATGCGCGTGCTTCCGCTCGCGTGGGCAAGTTAGCTGTGCTGCACGTCCACTACGCAAATCTCTTCAAAAAACCACGTTTGAGCAGTGGGAGGCTGCCATACGGAGCTTTACGCCTACAACCTAAGTCTTGGACTGGGCGGAGAAGGCGGCAATGGCTTACGACGTATAGGATGTTTCCGTCCCTCCCTACGGCTGTCTCACCGTCATCATCATCAGCCCGCGGTTGGGTTCACTGCAGGACCAAGGAGCTCTCCTGAAGACCTCCAGTCACCTGTATAGAGTGCTAGCTGAGTCCAACCATTGCCTCCTCATTTTCGGAGTTCATAGCTCCATCGAGTCCTACTGCGTTTACGGTCTATTGGCAGCCACTCCGCTAAACGAATGGTTCCCCTGAGAAAGCTCATGTGGACCCTCATGCGCACCACGTACCCCTCCTATTCCCATTTTCTTCGCTTAATTTGAGCTGGAATGCCTTCTACACGAGCTTGTTCCCTAATCCACGCAGCCGTGTTCTTATCCTTAAGGGTGGCTATACCCGGGAACTATTAAGTTAAGAACGGCACCAGCTCGTGTACGGTATCACTCCGCCTAAATGACGGACCCGGATGTCAACGGGCGCGCGCGTTTTGAAAGGAGACTGCCACGAATGCGTGATATCGTCTGCCCTTTCTCACGTAGTTTGTTTGCCGTCGCTGCAGTAGTTCATAAGCATATTAGGTCCAAAAAGATACAAAAACGTATCGTGCCATGTTCAAAATATTCCCAGTAACGCGCTACTCGTGCTGCGCGGAGTGACATCCGGCTGCGGTGATGAGGCACAGCGGTAACTTCGGTGCCGTTCTTAAGTTGTAACCGTATATAATAGCATTCTTCTTTCCATAGCCCGTTGGGCCGATCTAAGTTTCCTTTCAAGTCGTTTAGATGAGACTCCAAGTTTCTACCCTTACGTCATTACCAAAATGCATCGGTTGCATACCAGCTTTTTGAGTTATTGGGTAGAGCTGTTTGCCTAGCCGACGATGAATATGTTCTTACCACGAGCACCACGGAACGCGTGCAGGCGATGGCGGATCTCCTAGGATCAGGCGAGGAGCAGCGCCGACTCGGCGCTGACGGGCATACAGCAGAGGTGGACCTGGAAAGCGCCGAGAGCGCGGTGGACGCCTGCATGGTGGTCCTCTACCGACTACGGGAGGTGCTGCACGACGCCCTCGCCGCATCGTTGCACGGGGAAGACGCCTGACGAGCGAGACTGGCCGCGCGGGAGATATGCTTGTCGGCGTCTTGGGAACCGCGCTCGCGGTATCGCGACTTTCCCGCAGAGCAAAGCTGACGGCCTTCGAAGTGGATGTTGAGCGCGCACGTGAAAGGCTGACCACGTGAAGGTTTGAAAAATACAAACACACCGGCCACCATATGTGTCTGTGTGTAAAACTATCACGACTCACCAATGAGGTAAGGGTTAGTGGATGCATGGGGCACCACCGAACATGATGGGAATAGTAGGCGCAGTCGAAGAGAGACAAGCCGGCGTAATCGCACTGCCTGATTCCTCTCTTTTTGTATACTTCTGCTCCTGTCGGAACGACATTTCTCCAGTGCTAGCGTGCTCAGCTATTAGCGCTGTTAAGGTCACCCCAACCATGCATATGCTTCATATCACCAGTTACCCTCGCCCCATGTTCGATTACCAAACATTAGCAAATAAGTTGCCGTCCCTAAACCTTTACTTTAGAATTCAAGTACAATAAACCAGATCCGTTAATTTGAATGTAAGAATAATTACTGTGAAAACACGCTAAACAGTGTATAACGTGCTACCAATTATTTTTAACTTGTGTGCGGCAGTCAACCATTTTTGTCCAGGACTGTATCTTAAAAATATTTTTGTAATGGATCCAATACTAGCGGTACAGACTATGGATCCAGGTGCCTCATCACCACCTCCCCCATTTCCAAACACATCCACCAGGATCGCCGTCATGCCCGAGCGTCTGCGCTGCGCCAGCGTTTCAAAGATGACCTTGATGACGTATGTTATGTTGACGCCGCTGACTACCACCTTACGCGCACCATGGCCATCGTGGCAATAGAGGCTAAAGGCAAGTCTGGCATCCGCCTCTATTTACACTAATCACGCTGAGGAAGGAGAAGAAGCCTCTATTGCGCTTGCCGTCGCCTCCGCAACGGCTGAAACCATCGTGAGCGACTCTAAAACAGCTCTCCAGAATTACGAAATTGGCAGGATCTCAAATACCACACTACGAATCTTACGCTGCGTCCAAGCCGCTAGTACGCGCAGCGTGCAAATCTGGACGCCGGACCATGCATCTCTCTCCCACGCGACGAGCTATAGCACACGAGGCAGCCGGCGTTTCACCTCCCGGGATTGTCCTGACGACGCTGCTTGCTTGGACCAGGGGGCTAGGGACAGGCTGGTGACCTACCGGTACATCACTCGACACTATCGCATGTGGCGCCAGAAATATCCCGCAGCGCATCCCACGCTCAACAGACGTCAATCTCTAGGCTGCAGCGTCACCTTCTGGCTAATGCACTCCCCAATCCTGGGGTATTCAGCCACATTTATCTCCACCTTTATAATGACCAATGCAAGTGGCGCACCCAGCGAGCCACGCTCACTCACATGATTTGGGCTTGTGATGCTCAGCCGCGAACTCTACGAGCATGCTTACGCATTACCAGAGCGGAGCAGTGGGAGACCTGCCGGCCGACCCCGAAATACGGATCAGGGTCGTCCAACTGGCCGAAGATGCAGCTCGCGCCCAAGGGCTGCAGGCCGCATTCATCTGAGGGGGAGGAATTCAGGAAGGCTCCCACTTCCGCTTCCTCCTTTCACCTAGTTTTGGGCAAAATAAAGTTATCAACAACCACATGTTTTTGTGATGTATATCGATAAACCACTTTTTTTTTGTTCTTGTTCTTCTTATTGATGGTGGTGCCCACGGCTGTGCCACATTCGAGGTCCTTTTTTGTGCCACATCCCTTTTTTGGGATGATCGCCCGAGGGCTTTCAAAACTTAATTGCTAAGCGTAAAGTGCGTGCCACAACTCACCCCCTCCGTCACTCCCTGGCCATGCTTCAAGATGTCCGACCTAATTCTGCCGCCCCGAGGGCAGTTTGTATCCGGCTCCCGTTCGCGGAACTAAGAAGTGTACGGTGCAAAGGTTCACCAAACCGCGCATTGCTATGCAACACGGGAAAGCAGCTGCAGTGTGGATGATTACCATCGTCATCAGCCTATTTCACATCCACTGAAAAACGAAGCCCTCTCCCACTGACCTCCACATGCTCCTATCTTGCGCTGCCCAGGTACATTATATGCCCCAGAATTTTCTTACTTCACCCCTCTACCAAGTTTTAATATTTACCAAGAAGAAAAAAAGCTCCCCCGCGCGCGAGGCGCCCATCACGTCCTTCGTGCAGTAGCCAAAAAAATACCGAGCGCACGTCAGTGTACGCCTCGTGAGGAGCGCCCGCGTCGCACAGGCATGCGCATGGGCTTGCGCCATGTGAGGAGTTCCCGCCTTCGTCGTCGTTGTCCTTAGGGGAAAAATTACAACATCTTCCCGTAGGGGAACCCTGAGTAGTATGCGAAGCAGCCATGGGGTCGACTGAAGTTCCCGTTAGTTTTCAGATCGTCGTTTCCGTTCACGTTCAGCTTCGCGTGCCTTCGCTGTATCAGTAGCTTCTTGGCGTAGTTTGAATGAGTGAAGGACATAAGGCGCGCTCGTAGCACGTGCTCCCGTCTCGGTTTGTAGCGCAGTGGGAAGAGCACCACGTACCTCCCGTTGCGGCTAGTGAGTCGTGGGATCGAAACCGGGCGCCGAACTATTTCTTTTTATAGTGGACTGCGCTGACGTTAGGACAAATGCTGACGGCGCTGAAGAGACGCGCATGCGCAGTAGAGTACGGACGGCGGACAACGACAACGACAACGAGGGAGGGAAGGACACAGCCCCGAGCATGAGATGCCTAGCATCTAAAAAATCCCGGGCCATCTCCATTAACGTGAAACCTGGGTAGCGGCGAAGCATGCAGTCTATAAGCATATTCTTGGCGCCTTGGCGTTTTTGCCAACGGAGATGAAACCATTGGGGGATACAGGTATACAGATTTGCTATAAAAAAGTGTCGTTTCTTTGTAGCACGAAGCGTTCTAGCGCGAGGCGCAAACGAGTGCCCCGGTGTTTTAGTACCGTGACCACATCAGACGGCGGTTACGACGACGACAGGAGACGCCAACAGCCCCAGCCCCTAAGGGGCTTCGTCCCTAAAAATACTGAGCACACGTCAGCGTGCGCCTCGGGACGAGCACCCGGCGTCGTACAGGATCGCGCGTACGTGGGCTTTCGCCACGTGAAAAGCTGCCGCCTTCGTCGTCGTCGTCTTCAGTGCGGCGGACCAGCCACTACAGGCCCCCCCCCCCCCTGATTCCCCCCGTAGAGCCGAAGGCTGATGGAGTGCGCTCCGGGAGATGGCCACGGAAAATGGCCACGCTCATGCACGTCATGCCCACGAAAAAAAAAAAAAAAAAGAAGACCGTTTGGAAGAATAGAGATCGCTTAAAAGTTAAAAAAAAAAATAAATGGCTCCAATCCACGCTGTGAAGGTGGTTGGAGAGCAAAGCTTTAAACGACGCCTACAACAATTGCCCATGCGACGTCACTTGAATTCACACACGTGGCTCTACAAAGAGTGAAAACAGAGATTCTGCCTGCCGTTACTTGGAATTCGTGGGGCCGGTGTCCTGAACGCAGCAGCGTCGGCCACGGCCGGGCTAGAGCGCGGTGGACGCCGCCGTTGTAGCCCTGCCGTGCGTCGGCAGGAACAAAACGGAGGGGAGGTGAGACAGCGGAATCTAGCCATCCTCATGTGCTAGCTCGGGGCTGCACCACCACGCGACACAAGCGTAGACACCGAAACAATTCGGCATGTGAGCTTAGTGATTCCCGTTTATACCGATTTAAGCTAGGTAGTTTAGCAAGTTTGAGAATTGCGAGAAAGCTGAAGGAACTTTTATGATCGCTATTTATCAGGACCAGTTGCTCATTTCACCTTTTGTAATAACTCTTAAAACACATCCGAATTGGTATTCATTAATTTATAAAACGGAGTCCCATTCGTGGCAAGCAGTACGCAGAAGGTAGCGTTTTTGTAGCGGCCAGATGTCTGTATGTGGTCTCTAAATTTTGTTTTCCAGCGCTTCAAACCAAGCCTTAACGTGCCTTTGCCGTACGACCACTTAATTCCATCGTGTCGGGGTTACCCAGGAGGTACTGTCAAAGAAGTTAATCAAGCCGTGCGAAGGAAGCGCTCTATGGACGCGAAGCTGCGCAAGAACAGGCCCAAAACAACCGTCGCGAAAGCAGACGACAAAGCCGTACCGCCAACGCACCCGCCAGTGTCAGCAGGCACCTCCGCGCGGGGAACGCTGGGTAAATTCGCCACGCCATCTACAGTGTGCTCCGTAAGTGAAACCCTCCGCCGCGCTGGGAGTTTATTGTCCCGCACGCCGCCAAAGAACCGTTGGCAGGAGGTAGAAAGCTTTGCTTTAAAAGTTGCACGCGATGTTCCCGCAACTACGTGTAAGCATCAATAGTTCTGTTGGTATGGTTTACGTGAGCGAAAATATTTTATATAAGAAGTTCCGCTTGCGCTCGTTTCCTAGAACCTACTGTGGAGAAAACGCGGACTACAAGTTCGTACAAAACCCCATATTTGGGCTCCCTATTGTGGGGATCCGCTTGATCCCCTTTCCTCCTCCCGCGAGCGCGACCTTCGAGCGAGCGCGCTTTCCCGCGCCGCCGTGACGTCACCTCGCGGGCCGACGCGCCGGCGGGCTCGAACTGCCCTGCCGCCACTTCCGCTCCTCCTCGCCCGGGAACCTGCCTCCTCTCCTCCGCGCCTTATAACCGCTAGGCGCACGTTTCGCGGGTCTCTCTTGCTCTCTGGATGGCTCTCTCTCGCTGACTCTCTTTTGCGCTCGGGGATCGCTCTCTGGGCTCGGAAGGAGATGGAGGATAGAGTCTAGGGAACGCGAGGGATCGCGGCTCGTATCGCACCCTCGCCGCCACCCGTCCGGAGCGGGGCCCATGACCCCAATCGGACGCGCGAGGTTGGCTACCCCCACCTCGCCGGCAGCCCCCGTGTCGCCTCAGCCGTCGGGCCCGCTCGAGCCCAGCCTTGAGGCGCGCGTCGGTACAGTGTAGTTCTTAACCCGGCCTTGGCGTTATTATGCACTGTACAACTCCGCCAATAAACCCCCTGGTTCGTCCTGGCCCCATGGAGCCTGTCGTCGCCTGTGTCGGTGAGTCGAACCCGTCGCGGCGTCTCCCTTGTGGACGCCGCGTACCTCTCTGGGGCATTTTGGATGGGTCAGTTCCGGGCGTAGGGGGAACACCCTGAACCCCACTTAGGCCCACAAGGGACCGTCGAGCTCACATCGGCGCTCAACGTCTCTAACGAAGCTAGCCGGGGTCGTTTGCTATCCCGCAGCTAGGCCCATTACACTGATCTCCACTTACTTGCTGGATGGCGCTTCGCCGCTGCCGCGGCCGGGCGCGCGCACGGCCACCGGAAGTTCAACGGCTCGTCCCGGAAGTCAGGCGTCTGCTACGCTTTTCAACCGCTGATAAGCGTCCCAATTGGCGCATTTTGGCATTTTGTTCTCACTTTACTGCATTTTGGCTATACACATCGCGTTCAGATCGCAACTTATGCTATACCGAAATATGCGACGTTAATATGAAGCAGAATTTAATTGCAAAGGAGAACGAAAATGTCACTGCATGGGGTCGTGGTTTGAGAGGAGACGACGCAGCTCCAACGGGATTTATGCTAGAAATTTATACTAGGGATTTAGAAAGAAAACAACGTGGGCACGGCGTCAGGCTGTAGCCGAGTTCGTGCGCCCGTTCTGTCAAAACAGTTGTCAGTAAAGTGGTCACTGCAGAGCCTGCTGCCTGGAGATGGAGCCCATTTGTCCCTTCCTAATACCCTGGCTACACGGGCACAGTTAACCACGCTTAAGCGAACCGCGGTTAGACAAAACCGCAGTTTGCTGCGTTACACGACAGACGAAACTGCGGTTACGTCGCTAACAATGGTTAACGCAAACTGCAGCTTGGCCCCCTCAGTTCGGTCACGCTAACCGCAGTTTCCGCCGCCGCATTGCTCAAAATCGCACAAGTCAGTTCGGACGCAAGTGGCGGCGCATCAGCGGAGGCGAAAAAAAATCACCTGGCGTTCGGAAGAGACGAAGGTTCTCAAATAGCGGGCGCCCCAAAGCTGTCCCCAAGACGCGCTTGCGTTCTTTGCATCGCTCTCGCAATCAGCGCGACTGCCCGTCAGCAGCGGCTCGTTTCCCGATCCGCCCGATCAACTACGACAAAAGCCGTGCTACATTTGTAAATTCCGCGCGTCGTCTGCCAAAAATGGATATAGCAGGCAATCTTTAAGCGTTTTCAGCACTTGGAAACGATCGGCGCGCGCGTCGGCCGTGCCTGCAAACACGCCGGCGCGCCTGCCCGCACGGCACTGCTTGCGGCCCGAACAGGCCCAGACCACGGCAGCAACAGCTTATCGCGTCGCCGCTCTTCGAAATCAATCTGATCGCGGAAAAGAACTTCCGCATGCGAGAAAATGGATGTTAGTGCGGTGAAAAATTGTGCTATGGATTGTAATTCGCAGTTGTAGAGATAGCGGTGGTCAAATATCTACCGCGATGCTAAGATGAAAGTTCCCAACACCGACAAGACCTAAGCAAACCAAGCCGGTTGCGAGCTGTTGGGGAAGCCCCTCTTCTCGTCGCGCACGAGTGCGTTGCGTTTGTGTCAGAAGCGAATGCTTTAACGATATTTCTTTTGGTCTACACTGCTTCTCTTTTGTTTTTTATCGTGAAGTTAAAAGTGTGGTAATTAATTTTTGTTGCGATCATAATCAAGTGACTGCGGTCACCAAACTTGCGATTTCGCGTGTAGCATCCAAAACCGCAGTTTGCGATAACTGCGGTTAAAGTTTAGTAACCACGGTTAAACTTAACTTCGGTTACTTTCGCCGTGTAACTAGGGTATAGGTTTGCCACCCAACGCCGGTATAAATCCGGCTTAGAGCGAGGGAATCTGCCTAACAAGAACCACAGCTTAAAAACGACACTGATTTGACATTTGCGTTTTGCTGCGTATCACGCACGTCGTACATAATATTGTAATACTTCCAAAGGGAACGTTTTCCCAGACGACTACTCTGGTCTGCTTGTGCAGTTGACGGCGCAACAAGCAGGCATTTTTGGCGGAATGCGTGCGAAACCAGCCCATGCGTAGCATGCGCTATGCTGGAACGGCCCGACTTCCGGGACGAGCGCTCGAACTTCCGGCGGCCGTGCGCCGGAGAGCTCGAAGCGCCATCCAGCAACTCTGGTGGAGATCAGTGGCCCATTACGCCCACATTGGCGCCCAACGTGGGGCGCCTGGGGATCTTTGACCGCCTGGGGATCTTTGACATGCGCCGAAATCTTTTTCGCCGGCTGAAGAGAGAGAAAAGGGACTCCCAGTCTGCGCCATCCATGGACCCATACTGGGAAAACAACAAAGTTCTCTGTCTGTCTCTCGCAGCTGTCGCTCGCGTGCGAATCCGCAAGACTACCTATCCTTCTGTGTTTTCTCTTTTTTTCCCTTCAAGAGTGCTCTCTCACCATGTTTGCCTCCTTTCCCAACACCTTCCCAAGAACAGTGGGAAAACCGCTGGGCGCCTCCCACTTGACGAATCGGCTTCAGTTGATCTCCCAAGCGCAGCTAATTGCACGTGCCCAGGGCGTCCTGGACCCAGTATATCCCTCTCCATTTTGCTCACTATGCGGAGACAAGGACACGCCGTGCCACACCGCATGTGGGCCTGTCCTTATGATCTCCTCCCCTGAGTCAATTCCTCTGAGCTCTGGGAGGCAGCGGTGAGCTGCTCTGACCCAGAGAGACAGATCATCGTAGCCCGGGCTACACAGCTCCGGCAGCCGGCCACCTCACTCGCTTAGAGGTCTTCTTTAATGAAGTTTATCTCTCTCCCTCTTTCTCTCCCTCCATCTCTCTCTCTTCCTCTATCTTCCTCTCTCTCTCTCTCTCTCTCTCTCTCTCTCCATCTCTCTCCCGCTCAGCGTACTGCGTATGCTGTGCACAGCGCTTTCGTGACCAGCTAATGCGTCTACTACGGTCAGCTTTTAGTAGTGGTTTAACGGTTTCTAAAATGTTCTCAGACATGTTACGGCCGATCTCATTAAACAGGTATTTATATCTGTATGAAAAATCCGGGGTCACCTCAGCATTTCTCATCAGCTGTGAAGGCGAAACCATTAGTGCCCACTTGAGCCCCGCAGGGCGCTGCGGTCCACGCAAAGTTCGGAGCGAGGCAAGCGGAAATCAAACCGGTTTCACCAAAGGCACTGTGCGTTTTTCCGCATGGTTCTGCAGGAGCCCGCGAGGTGCTTTTCTTGAAACTTTCCGCCGCTCACTCATGTCACCCGCATCCCGGCTAAAACGCGCTGAAAGAAAGCCAACTTTCTATGACGACGACGATGATGATAATGATGATCGGGGGCGAAGTGAAGAAAAAATTAAATTCGAACCTGGGCCCCCGAATTTACGCAGCCGAAGTCTATCCGTGATTGCGGCATTCAGGCACGGTCGAAGTAGTTTGAATGTGGAGAGGGGTGCATGGACGTGAAAAGTTAGCCAGAAAATGTACCCCACCGTCTAACGACGACGATGGTTGAACGCCAGGGAAATCCATTAAGTGCCCGTATCGCTCAAACACCAGAGGAGAGCACAATCGCAGTGCTGTAAACCGTCCCGATAAGAAACAGGTGTTCGCATACGCAGAGGTGCTCTTGGACTTGATTTTGGAAGCTTCGTGTAACCCCACGGTTGTCGTCTTGGCAGCCCCGGGGGGGGGGGGGGGATTTATTCCATACCATACCCTTTGTCGCAGTGTTCTGTATTTCTTGTTAATTGTAGCATTCTTTGCCAAGTACCCCCCCAGCGAGGACCGCGTAACTCCCTGCATTTGCGCAAAAATGCAGATATCACGGAAGTTACACCTGTAATCGTTATAATAGTGTAAATGAAGATAATTGGTCAAACAAAATTTTGAAAAACTAAGAAAATAGGAAAAATATAAAAAATACGTAAAATGTGCGAACCGTGTAATGGCCTGTATTTCCACAATAATGCAGATTTTGCGAAATTTATACCTGCAATCATTACAATAGCGTAATTCGAGATAATTGGTCGGGCAGGATTAAAAAAAACGAAAAGAAAAGTGGCTGTGAAGAACTCACACTCAATTGAAGCGGCATAAGTACTGTTGTGCCAGAGTGACCGGCCCAAACGCGTTGCACGGGGCGACGCGCCTACAGCGGGGCCGTCGTTCAAACCAGACCAAACCAGCCGCGGTGGACAAGCTGAAACACGCACCGCCGCAGAGGCGCCTGTCCTTTTGCGGCGCGGCGGCACGGCCGAATCCTGCATCGGGCGAACGACCAGCAACGGGCATGTCGCTACTCGCCTGGAGGCGAGGTCACGGAGACGGCGTGGGCGTCGCCCTTCCCTTCCCCATCGAGGCGGCTCGGCTGACTTACCGCTCCGCTGCCATTCTTCGGATTTCAGACTTCAGCCAGCGAGAGTCCTGACTGGGGTGATTCAAACTTCTCGGGGCCACAACGGAATTCCGGGGGTATAAAAACCCTACCGGATCACGTATCGTCGGCATTAGCTGGCGGCATTCTTCGGCACCAGTCTCTTCAGAGGCACCGAGTGGAGAGGGACTGTCGCCTTTGTGCGAGTCATGTAACGTTTGCTTACCCTTGTACATACTGTATATAAATGTTACTTTAACTTTTCGTCGGCTCGAGAACTTCATCGCTCTGCTCTAAGCCGCGTCGATAGCGGACGGAGCAAGGCAACGCCGCTACGCCGGTGACTGCGCTCGGATGGCCAGTCGCAACAGT
The DNA here is from genome assembly GCF_048455015.1 of Haemaphysalis longicornis. Classification (NCBI taxonomy): domain Eukaryota; kingdom Metazoa; phylum Arthropoda; class Arachnida; order Ixodida; family Ixodidae; genus Haemaphysalis; species Haemaphysalis longicornis. Next base: position 148,053,468 of record NW_027526422.1, read on the forward strand.
GGAGGCTGCGGTGAAAGGGCCCAGTCCCAACTGCGGAGACAGCGTCGGGATGGCTGATTCCCAACCTTGGAGGAGCGCTGGGATGCCCAGTCACAACGTTGGTACCAGCGGTGGGATGGTCATTCCCAACAGTATGGTACGCATTAGTAGACAATTCTGTAAATTTCTGCAGAATTTTTTCTTTCTGACGCACGCGTTATGGTAGTTTGGGCACCGGTTTTGTGGTTCAATCGGCCATGTAATGATTTCGTGCCTATAGATAAAAACCCACGTGCTTCCTTTCGGCTGAATTAGGAGGCCTTCGTAACGAAGCTCCATTGTAAATTGCTGGGCATTTTTATTTTCACTGCGGGAGAAACGTCGTCCCCGTTGCCAGGTGGCGCCACGTGTTCACTAGGAAATGGCACTGCTCGAGTCCCATATTCCCGTGTTCTTCTTATTTATTTATTTATTTATTTATTTACTTACTTACTGTAACTTCGCACGCGAGGCTGACATTCTGAGCCGGACTTAATTTTACCCCCTCCTTTTCCGCCCTACCATTTGTATAGGCCTCTGAGGCAGCGCTTTCCCTAATAAAGTTACATTTATTTATTTATTTATTTATTTATTTATTTATTTATTTGTTTACAAAGAATTTCAGGGAAGCTTGTACTCTCGCGCAAGACTTAAATGGCGGAGCTGTTGTAGGTGAGCATTGCCGATCACATAGTTTAGTCTCAGTATCACTGTTTAATTCTATATTTGCCCTGCAACTGGTGCAACTATGCAAATAAACAATAAGCAAATAAACACATAAACAAGCTATGCAAATCGTCGTCATATGCATCGAAGAGGTCGTCGTCTTCTTCACCACCAGTGGTGGACACAAAGTCATCCTCAGCATTGTAGACTTCCGCCATGTTTTCGTCATCGACTCGAAGCAGCAGCGGCGGGATCTGCAAGTCGTCTCGGGAAGGAGTGGCACACTCGTGCCCATGTTTTCGATTATCCATAATGGATTCTAGAGAACGCGGCGGCCGCGGTGACCGCTCCCAAGCAAGGTGTCTTTTCAACTTTAGCAGTAGCGGTGGAGTTCTTTTTTTTTTATTGTTCCTTTACATGCGGGGGAGCACTTGACGACAGCTGTGGAGGTTTTTTTTTTTTGCTAAAGCCACTGCGCGAGCCGGGGATTCGGCTGTCGCCGCGAGGCACGCGCTCACCAGCGCTCGGCATTTTCTCGCTCCTCGAGGTTTTTGCGTTTTTTTTTTTTTTTGCTGAAATCATTGCGCGTGCCGGGAACGCTCGGAGGTCGCCGTGAGGCCCGTGCTCACGAGCGCCCCACATTTTCATGGTATTTTTTTTTCTGCAACAGTGAACTTACTGCTTGTAAAACAGCTCCGCTGTTAAAGATCCTTTACTTCACTTTCTAAAAAAGGCGAAGTAAAAATTTCTAAATGCCACTTTTTCGGCTAATCCCGTAGCTGGTCCGTTGCCACTCCTTGCGGCAACCGGCCAACCAAAGTTTTTAAATGCGAATGCATTTCTTAGTCGGGGGTTGTCGTGCGTTGGCCGGCGTGCGCCTAGCAACAGCTGTGGCGCGCCTAGCAACCGGAGCGCGTCGTAGCTCGGGAGGGAGTAGCGGAGGGCAAGGGGAGAGGAGGAGCGCGCTCGGCGTGTGAGGGCGCTCGCATCGCGGAGCTCGGGCGGAGTAGCGGAGAGTGAGTAGAGAGGAGGAGCGCGCTCGGGCGTGTGAGGGTGCTCGCATCGCGGAGCTCGGCGGGAGAGAGAGCTCGCGCGCGGGGCGGGCGTGTTGCGCGGGTCTCTCTCTCCTCTCCGCGTACCCTCTCTCCGCTCGCTGCGCTCGGAAAATGTATATAAATGCAGTGGAGCGCACGCCTCTCTCCGTGACTGCTTGCCGCAGCGCACTCATCGGTGCACCCAATGCATTCGCATTTCCGCACGATCCCCTTCGGGGAGGTGGGGGGAGTTTTTTTCTTGTTCTTTTTCTATTTCAACTCTTCCCCCTTTCTCTTTCTTTTCAATTCATAATGGACCATTCCAACTTCTCCCGTAATCTTGTCTTGGAAAATTAAATTCGCTGACTAAACCAAACCCTTCTTCGCCAATGCGCCTCAGCGGGTACGCGCCATTTTCTATCGGTCGTCGTCATCAACACAATACCGCGTGCCGCGAGCCACCGCGCGAGCCACCCTGCCGGGCGCATTAGCCCTTCTCACGCCCAATTCCTGGCCAATTCCCCACGTGGGTATGTGCCAAGTCACCAGGAACAACAACAACAACCAGTTCCATTTTTTTTTTCAAAACTATTTCCAACCGGTCTAAATTATCTTTTCTTATCTTTATCTTTTCTAATTATCTTTCATGATTAGGTAAGAATTCCATTTATATTAACCATCCTTTGTTGATTGGCCGATCCCCTGATTGGGTATGTGGCATATCTAAAGGCGCAACAACAACAACAACCATTCGCTCGTCGACGCTCGGAGAGTCCACACGCAGCCTGGCCATGTCCAAGATGCTCCAGGGGGACAACGGAGAATCCGTGAGCGCAGTCACTTGGCGCATTGGTTTTCTGTCCTCAGTAGAGCATGCAGGCCTGCTGAACGGAAGGGCAGACACTCTATTTAACGCCGTTCCTCCTGGTTCCACCATGGCGGGTGGAAGATGCCGGTGGCGCGCGATTAGTGTTCCGAGAGCCCTTGTTGCGCTCAGGTCCCGTAGGGCCATGACAGAGCTCTCTACGAAGCGATTTGAATTGTTTTAGCTGCTACTCGCGAATAGATGTATGCAAGTTTCAGACATTTGCTTTTTACTTCAGCACAGCATCTTTTTTGGATGTTTCGCGTCGGCGCCCCATGGCGAAATAAGAAAGGAAGGTTATAGTCGCGCTCAGTAATCGAGTCGAGGATTCCGGCATTTGATTCCTCTTGTAAATGCGGATAGTGCCTATCTCAAGTATTTACAGAATCGAAAAATTGCGCCATGCCCGGCCGCCCCTCACGCGCACCCGCCAGCGCATGCACGCGCCGCTAATTTTGTCGCTCTTCGCCCCCCTCCCCCATTCTTCCCTTCTGCTGGGACATTGACCGGTTTCTACCGTACCTATAGTACGTGCCACAAGCTGCATGCAGCACTATGGAGGCTACATTTTTGTAGGTTTTGAAAGGACCTTTCCGTCTCCCCTCTCGGCCGGTGGTACCCGGCACCTACTCTCGCTTTCCTCCGCGGTGAGATAGGCGCCCTCAGCGGGGGCTGTATTGAAAACAATGTAGCCTCCATAGCGCTGCATGCAGCTTGTGGTATGAACTATAGTGCCAATTGCTCTGTTTATTTTTTCGTAGACAGTGACGGCACTGCGCCGATTCGAAAATGCGCGAGGATAGGTGCTGGCCGCGTGCGACGTAGACGCTCGTGTACGCGCCCTTCGCCTGGCATTCAAAAATCTCTCCGAGTTTGCGTGTTTGAGAAGGTGGTCGTGTATTGTGTGAAGTACGCGTAAACATAAACGGAAAAGCACTGTGAAGTCTTCTTCTGCCGTTTTAGCAGCCTGCCCGTCTGCCTGACGTCTCATTTTGTTGTTTCTCTGTAGATCCACTCCATGTACCATAGGCAATCGCATCATTACTGCTCACAGTTGCGGAGACGCCGCAACTGAAGTGATCGTTCGCTATTGCCAGTAGCTGAGAGTTTTTTTTTTGTTATGTTACGTTTGTTCTGTGATGCTTAATCTTCAGGTGAAACCTTATATTTCTATTTCAAGGTCGCGTTGTGCGGTACAGAAGGGAGGTGTAGTGAAGCGTTGTGAGCGGCACAACAGTAGCTACGAATAACGAATAACGGGGCTACGAATAACGGGGGTCGGTAAAGGTATGCAACTTTGCTGTAAAAGTCGCGTATCTTCGAAGCACGAAGCGTTCTAGCGCGAGGCATAAACGAGATCCCGGTGTTTTTTAGTACGCGTTACGAAGCACTCCATGCGCGAGGTGTAAACGAGTGTCCCGTTTTTTTTTTTTTTTTTTAGAACGCGTTACGTTCTGGCGCGAAGCGTAAATGAGTGTCGCGGGGCTGAATTTTACTGGGTGCCGGAAAGCATCCCGAAGGGCGCCGGAAGATATACGGCGGGGTTGATTTCCTGCGGGCTCTCACGCGATTGGCGCAGTGCGAAAACGCCACGCAGCCTGCGTCACGCGAATACGTTTTAGATATTATTCGGTGATGTCACGTAGACCCAGCGGGATATTAACCCCGCAGGATATCCTCCGACACCCATCCAGTGAAATTCTGCCCCCCGTGACTAGGCGAGACGACGGTTACGACGACATGAGACACTCCGTTCCGCTTAGGGGCTTCGCCGATAAAAATCATGCGCTCTGCCTCTAGCGACGACGACGGTTAAACGAGAAGCTTTCTCCTGAGGGATTCCTCGGTTTTCGTCTGAGTTTGTACTTTGGCTCGTCGAGATTTGACACTGACTCGCATGCAGTTAACCCTTTGATCACAGCGGCTTTGAGCTTGATCCTTCGTCATTTGATTGTTCGCGTTCAACTATCGTCGTTGTTAGACTGAGGGTCGAATGATTTGGCCGTCTAATTAAGTCCGTGCACCCTTTCTCCAAATCCAAATTCATTCGACCGTGTCGTAATGGAGCAATCAGATAGACGTCGCCGAATTCCTAAAGGACCGTTCACACTTGCGAAAGCGACGACTGGAATTCTGTCGCGCGACGAAAATTGGTCGCGATCGACCATTCGAGAAAAACGATCGTCGCGCTACAACGCGACGGAATTCCCGTCGCTTTCGCTCGCTTTCCTCGCAAGTGTGAACGGGCCTTAAAGGAGCCGTGAAGACAAAATACAAGTTGGGTTTATTAGAAAGACTGCTTAGTCCCGATAACAATGATACCAATATCATCGCAATCTTCTAACAAATAACGGAGATATTAAAGAAAACGTGTGAAGCCGTGGCGACCCCCTAGCCAATTTCCCGCAACTTTTCTATGACTTTACGGAACCTTGTTTGTGCGATTGGCAGCCTCCTAACTGACCTGTCGCGACGACACATGACTGGACGTCTGTAATGGGGCCTCTAGTTCCATTTGACCGCATCACTTGAATGCTAACGTGCAGTTAACGCACTGAAAATTATATTTTATTGTTGGTCCGTATGACGTCATTCTTGCTCATAACACGTCACTGTGGCGCAAAATTTGAAAGTTTTTAAATACTTCTTGCTTTTTTTTCGTTAAAAAACATATTTTGTGGCTCTAATGGAGCTGAGTGAGATACTGAATCCTAGTTCTTTCAAATTAAACGAAGTTGTATTTTCTCTTCATGGCCCTTTAACGCGAGGGAGACGGATTCAATTCCTACCATGGGAACCGTTTTTTTTTTTTTTTTTTTCACTTATCCCACGATCATCATCGTCGTCAGAGAAAGTTGGCTTTCTTGCAATGCGTTTTCGGCGTGACATACGCCATCATGAAACATGGAAAGCTTCGCTTTAAAAAAACTTCCCCGTCTTCTTTCTCGCTTCCTGACGAGTCCAGGAGTGCGCTTACTGCTGCGGAGGGGAGTACGCTTGTGCCAAACGTCGAGAAAGGCTCCAGAACCGTCGGGCTGCGACCCAACAGGAGCTGGAGCCGCAGCCGAAGCAGCAGCAGCAGCCCGACCGCCAGACTCCTCAGGCAGTTCTTTGTACATGCGGCAGCGAACCTGACCAGTGCTTCTACGCGAAGCGCAGAGGCGAGACGTCCGACCCGAAGGAGGCGGAACCGGGCATCCTCAAGAAAAGTACGTGCACGCTTCTGCTGCCACCGTGCGAACCTCATTCAGGACCGAGCGCGTGAAACGTATCGTATTTGTGGGTATATCGTGACACAATGCCACGCTAAAGGGGCCATGAAGACAAAATACAAGTCGGTTCACTGAAAAGGCGCTTTCGTACAGATAAAAACACCAACTTCAAGCACATAATCGGAGTATTAAATTAACCCCCCCGTGAAAACGGAAAGAGCATTTGTAGCGATAAATCATAATTTCCAGCTTCATTTCTGACTAGATTTGTAGATTCTAGCTGGAATCTAGCTCGAAAAGTTCTTATTCTTGCTAGAGACGATTACCAGTTTGCAGGTTTATTTCTTCCAGATGGACAGACAAATGCTAGCTGGAAGTAATAGCTACCAGTCGGAAAACCTTAATCCAGCTAGAAATGAGCTGGAAGCTGAATTTATAGCTGGGAATTCTGCTTATTTCTAGCTAGAAGAAATTTCTAGTTTAAATAATGCAGCTAGAAAAATATTTTCACCTTGGGCAAAGTCAACAGTGGCGACTCCCTAGCCACTTTCCGGCAACTTATCTGTGACGTCACAGAATTTTGTTTGCGCGATTGGCGGCAGCCCACCCAAACCACCGCCAAAAACATGACTGCAGACGATTGTAATAGGGCCTCTTGTTCCGTTTGCTAGTATCACTTCCATGCTGACGGGCAGTTAACACTCGTAATAAAAATATTTTTAGTGCCGGTCCATACGCGTCACTTCTGCCCATATCACGTCACTATGGCGGGAAGTTTTTTCAGTCGTCTTTCGTAGCTGGAATGGAGCCCAGTGAGCTACCGAAGAATAGTCCTTTCTAACAGAACAAAGTTGCATTTTGTCTTCCTGGCCCTTTACGGCAAGGATTTATGCAACCGGAAAGGTTTTCAAGTCGAGGAGAAACACTACTCCCTGATTTTGCGAAACCAGTTCCAAGAGGAGTCATTTCGGGGAAGCGTCAAGTGGGGTATGGCTTTTGAGCAGCGCGCTCAACCTACAGGAGAAAAAAATTGAGCGGAAGGGACACGTGCAGGGTGAAACTATATACGCCTCTACTCTTGGAGTCAATTCACCTGCCTTTAAGCCTCGCTTTAACGTCACTACAGTGTACAATTTGCAACAATGGTTCAATAAACATGCATGTATATCCCTTCAAGTACGCAAAAAAAAAAAAAATCAGTGGGGGGAGCAACCTCACTCGAACCATTCAAAATTTCAAACACACTGACATCCACAACATAATTCTGTACATAGGCCCGCTTCCAACCATACGTTGGAGCGTGGCCTCCGCGATCGGCTACCGGCGGCGCGCCGTTGCTCGCGCCGCCGGCAGCAAATCGCGGAGGCCACGGTTGGAGTAATCCACGAACATTTTCGCCAGCAGAAAAAAAAAAAAAAAGGCTCATCACCCCGGCATTTTAATTCTCATGCAGCAGTGAAACAACGGCCAAATTTCCTTTTATTGCTTGCTACACTTTTAACTTGATTTTAGAATCTCCGTCAGCGAAAGGCTTCCGTAACTTTGGCCCGCGGATCGTGGAGGTCTGTGAGGATAAAAAATCTAACACCCCTTTCTGGAAGAAAGATGGTTGAAACGCGAAGCTTTGCAAATTCCACAGTCGAATCAGCCGAAGTCTAAATTCACGACAACGCTGAGCTAACCGAATGTGATATTATTTTCAATCTGTTAGCTTGTGATTGGGTCATCTGAATGCGCTGATCCGGTTCGCTCAGCGTTGTCGTTGCTTGGACTTTAGCTGATTGGATGGTGGACCTTGCATTTGTATCGGAGAAAGCTTAGCGTTTCATCATCATCATCATAATCATGTGCTCTTACATTAATGTGTAAAGAAGGATTTCCTGTAGTTCGTTTTCGCCTAACGTCGCCACCAGTGAGGCGTAGGAAGCTTCGATTTAATAGAGTTCCAGCGGAGGGTTTCATGTCAGAGAGTGACACGAGGACCCTTGGTGTTAGCCACTACTACGTGCTCCCTCAATTGCAGTCGCAAAGTACAGCCGGCTTGCGCACCATGTGGCTTGGCCCTCTCGGCGGCCACGCCACACGCTGTGCATAAATTAATGCGGAAAGTCTTTTTTGCCCCAAAAAACATGCCCCAGTTACACTCTGTGCATTCTCAGGAGGGTGATTGAGTGCTGCCCCAGTGTGCACCCACCAGCTGAGCGTCCAATGTTCATGAAAGCTACGCTCGGAGCTTTGGGCTGCATTTTTCAAAAAAAAAAAAAAAACACACCAACCAAGTCCTATATTTTTTGCAGCGGAGTAGTTATGGGCTCTTTTCTTTTTTCTTATTTTTTTTGCTTGCGTAGACGGAAAAACCTGCTCTCCTCCCTTTCATTTGAGCCCACCCTCGCCCTTCGGTCTCGTGTTCGCCTCCGGGGCGTCATATTTTGATACAAGAAGGCGTGTATTGCCCACGAAAAAAAAAGGACTTCCCAGGAATATTTATGTCTAGTGGTGAACCGACCTTAAGGAGATCGGGGTCAGCTTGGGCTTTGTAAGCTGGCTTTCCCGCATGGCGTGTTTCGCAGTGAAAGCTAATCATAAAGAAAATAAAGGGGCGGAAACGGGCGTGAACAGGAGACCACCTACTACGATCGAGCCGCGACTGCTATCCACTAACGCAGGGCCTTGTTTCGCTTAAAAAGATTTATTCTCGAGTTGTTAGCCGACAATTTCACATCCGCTATGCATACACGTCACACGCACGCGAATCGCGCGCGCTGCACGCAGGTTTCACGGACATGATGCGGTCCCCAGATCGCCGCCCAGAGGTTCGCGCTTTCATGGAGAGCGCCCTGTTCGATCCACCAAGGGTGCGTGTAGGGCCGACTGGTGTGCGTCGCCGCGCTCATGCGCACTTGCTCGACCCCTGGCGAGGCTGTGAACAGAGAACTTGCTTAACGCGCCACTTAGAGGGTGGAATATCCCTCGCCTTCTTCACTGTGACTCGTCCGCACCGCTGTTCCGTTGCGTTCAGTCGACGTCGTTCGCACTACAGATCCACTTCTAGCTTTCATCGTGGTGCAGAACCGCACAAATAACCCTGGTGGGGTACCGCACAATTTTTTTGCTTATTTACCGCTCCAGTGCGAGGTTAGCGCTGCTCAATGCTACGAATTCCTGTTACGTCGAATTTTGTTTCGTGTAGAAAGCTTTAAAGTAACGTGAACAACCCTTTTGCTTGTTCATTGCCCACTTAGCTTGCCACACAATTGCAAGTCCTCGGCTACTCGTGCTGCGGTCTTGTGGAACAAGTAACAGGCTTTTTTCGTTAATTGCAGCGAATACCAACAAATTACGGCTACTGAAGGCCAACATCCAAACATTTCGGGTTATTCGTGAGATAAGGTCTTTGGTGGATCTATAGATCCGGTTGATGTGGCAATACCGAAACAGTTGATTTAACTGCCTTTCTGGTGATGACTTTAACTGTAATGTGGCAGGGTTTCCACTAAGAAACTTCATCCGCGTAATTTTGAAACGTTTTAACAGCACGAAAAGACGGGGCAAGGGACAGAGGCACAGACGGGCGCTGGCTTCCAGGTAATATATTTTCCGACTGACCAAGCAATTTGTACATTAACAGAAAAAAAATATGCAGGTACATGCATTCAATCGTGATGAGTGTGCCGAGTCTAACGTTAAAGAAAACCATCTAGATATTTTATCTTTCAGACAGTGGCACGGACAGTTTAAATGCTGATACATTTTTTTACTCTCTTCACTTATGTAGTACAGGCTTCAATAATTTCTCTTCTTGTAAATTGTTTCAAGACCATGAACAAACTAACCTGCCCAAGTCCTGTTGCGTCAGTATCACTATTTCTCAGTACCGTGTCCACGGCTGCACCGCACGTTCCAGTCAGCGACCTGTGACGATGAAATCTAGTGACATGTCATTGACAGTCTCTCTTTTGTGTGTCAAAGGCTATGCAGGAACTGATCCAGAAGGCCGGCCTCGACGAAAACGCCTGCCGTGAAGACAAGATCGTGGAGGAGTGGGAGGAGCTTCTGAAGAGCATCCAGCAGGCCCTCTACAACGCCATGTGGCACTCGCAGCTGCCCTTCTTCCTTTAGCCACTGCCCTTCCCTCACGTGGACACTACAGGGTTTCCGTCCTCCTTTTTTCCCTCTCCATTTAGCCATTGTCCCTCCCTCAACCGGACACGCAAGGGTTTCCTTTTTTTCTCTCTCCATTTATTAGCAGCTGGACACTCCCTTCCTTTTTTCCCTGCCTAAATAAAAGTGTCCCATATCTTTGTGCACGGAGTTAATGTATGCGACGCGGTCGGAGTGCACATTGCTGTGTGCACTGATAACTCAGTGCGCCGTGTATTGCAGAACTCAAGAAATGACTTGCAGTCCTGTCCCCAGTTGGGGGTTTACACGATAGAAAAAGCTGTCATCACGTGGCGACGAAAATTTTGCTGGCGCTAAAATACGACTGCACATGATGCGAGAGATAAGGCCAAGACACTACAAGACAAATGGTCAAGCAACAAGACGCACGCAGCCCCATTCTAAAATCCGCGATGCTAACAACGTAACTCTTCCAACCACGCCCATACATCACCGAGGCGATGGTTGTCGGCTAAGGACAGAGTTTTAGACCCACTGACAGCGGGAAAGGGAAACTACTCTAAGGTTTTTCGAGGGACCACTCCCACATCACCAGGCTCAAAACGAAGTTTTAGATGCGGCGCTCAGAGAGAGAGAGAGAGATAATAAACTTTTATTGAGCCCAGTGAGGTATTGGCTAGTGCACGCAGGCACCGGATGGGGTGGCACCCTCTTCTCGGGTCCCATATGCGTGTAGAGGTGTGCGCCGTGTCGGTTTTGACAGGCGGCGGCGTGGTGGTCGTTTTTTGTCGGCGGCGGCGGCGTCGGCGGCGCGGCGCCGGGTATTCATCGGCGGCGGCGCACGGCCAATTTTTGTTGGCGGCGGCGGCGCCGGCGGCGCCGAAACCGGAACCGCAAATTAAAAAAAGGCCAGCCATTAAAAAAATCGTTCCGCTACATCCAACGCGATTTGGACAACATTCAGCTGTGGTGTCACAAGCGGCACATGTCATTAAACCTGAAAAAAACCTGTACACATGTGTTTTACGAAGAAAAGAAATGCCTCGAAAAATTTTTACGCTATAGACGGGTACTCGTTGCAAACTGTTGGTGAATTTAAGTATCTAGGTGTTTTCCTTACTCCGACACTGTGCTGGCATCTGCATGTTGATTTTTATCGCTTCAAAAGCCTGTCGCATGTTTTCATTTCATTCTGAACTGAGAAGTCTGTCGAAATGTTCACTTTCAAGTTTTCATTTCTGCGTAGAAACACCAAAGAGTTCCCCCAAACCTACGTGAGAACGGTATTGAAAAATGCATGTACTGCGTGGGACCCGCCCACAACAATGGACGGGTCCCACAACAATGCACAGTCTTCACAATGTCACGGCAGTTGACCAGCAAATCGTGGAGTCTTGGGACGCTTCCAAATCCGTCCTTGATGACCAAGTTGTGTAGGCCGTGCCCAACACACAGGTGATGTTCCGTGCATGCGAGACTCGCTGCGCGCTTCATGTTCGAGCCGGCGTCAGTGACTGCACAAACTTCCTTTCCCACCATGTTGAATTCTTCGAGGCACCTTTGAAACTCATTCATGATGGCAGCGCCTGTATGCCTCTCGGTCATGTGTCTCGTGCTCAGGGTCAACGATACGAGCTCGAAGTTCTCTGAAATAAAAACAGCAACCATGACAACCTAAAACAGCGTGGTCAGAAAAAGATCTAAGAAATCTAAATCAAGAAATCTAAATGTGAACTCTGAACTCTAGACGGGCGTCCTGATGTACGGTCGCGAAAACGGCAGCCGGTCTCGCGAGCACAACAGCTGAGGAGCGCACTGCACGGTATTAAGTCTCACAAATTTCACAATTCCTACGAGGCGCCAGCCAACGGTTCAGTTACTTAGAGAAACAAAGAAGCGCTACTTACGATTCGAAAGGCTTTGAGTCTTCCTTCTTTGAGGAGTTGGTCAAGCAGCTCTTGCAGTAGTAGTCCGTTCCAACTGTCTTCTGCTTTCCCCCCGTGATGTATGCTAGGCGTCCAAAATGTTTCCAAACAAAACTAGACTTCCCCTTCGAATGCAAAGGAACAATCCGAAAACTTCCAATCGGCATCTTAAACACATCGGGGCCAGGAATTTCTTCCTCGCAACAAGTTGCAGATATGTCGCCGATTCCATCCGCAACCTCAGTACACGCGACCGTCAAGCCGTCATTCCGGCGTTTCGAGGCCGTGGCTACCGTAGCAGAGGCCGCTGCTTCTCGTTGCGCCATTTTGCGCGCGAAAGAGTAGTTAGGCAATCCCACGTTGCTCTGGCTAGAGACGACACGCATGCGCAGATGAGCGGAGAGCAGGGTTGCTTTTGTTTTCTGTTGCTTCATTATTCTCCTACGTGACATTGAAAAATGCCCGAGGCATGAAAAAAAATTTGAACAAAACACGAAATCTCAAACAAAGCTGGATTAATTTTTAAAAGTCATTTTTATTCTATATACGTAAATGCCGCGCCGATCACGCCGAAACAATACGTCGGCGGCGGCGGCGGCGGCGCGCCGATCAGTTAGTGTCGGCGGCGGCGGCGCGGCCAGAACAGTCGGCGGCGGCGCGCCGACGTCTCGGCGCACACCTCTATATGCGTGTAGCAGCTCCTGGCCTTGGTTGCCAGCGCGAGCTGGATCGTCAGATCGGGGCTAGACAACAAGGTCTCCCATCGCTCTCGGGGGTCGGGTGTGGGAATAGGGGTAAGGGGCGGGCGGATCTCAAGAGACTCGCCCTCGGCTAGGACGTGTGCCAGAATGCCTTGTCTCTCCTTGCAGAACGGACAAGTACTCTCGTACCTGTCCGGGTACGTCTTGTTTAGAAGTGTGGGATGTGCTAGCGACCCCGCCTGTATTCTTCGGATTACAGTCTGCTGTTTTCGGCTCAATTGCGGGTGAGGCCTGGGAAATCTGCATCTACGCTCTCTGTACATTTCAGTAATTTCTCTATAGTTCGTGACGGGGCGCAGCTGCGCCGGCTCGTCCTCGGCCCGGACGGATAACTCTTGGGCGTGGTGGTCGGCGAATTCGTTTCCTTCCACCTTCGAGTGAGCCGGCACCCACACGAGCTCTAAGGCTCTCCTCGGGGGCCTTCGCTTGGACAATATCGCATGTGCCGCGGGGAACACCCTCCCTTTTCGGAAGCTGGCGTACGCCTTCTTGGAGTCCGTTACTATAGTGCCGGCCGTCGGATGTGTTAGCGCGAGGGCCACGGCAACTTCTCTGCTTCGATCGATTGGGTCGTGCGGACCGATGCGCAGGTCACCAGGGTGTCTATGGTGGTGACCGCCGCCGTAGCCTTGGTTCCGTACTTGGGAAGCGCCGCGTCAGCGTAGAGGACGTCGGGGTCCTCTTCGAGCTGGCGGGACAGCGCCCTGGCCCTTGTAGATCGCCTCCCTTCGTTTTTTCCCGGGCTGCATGTTCCTGTGAAGGGGCTTGGTCTTTACGACGTCCCTCCACTCGGTAGGTAATGTCTCGGTGTCTGGTTGTGGTTCGATGCTCCATCCCACCTTGCGCAGGACGGCCCGTCCGTGTTCGGTCTGACTTGTCTGATCCTTTGGTTAGAGAGGTGGGCCTCCACCATTTCGTCCACCGTGTTGTTCCTACCCATGCCCAGAAGTTTCTGCGTGGATGAATGGACGGGCACTCCCAGGGCGAGCTTGGTCGCCTTTCTGACAACCCCCAGATAACGCAAAACAAACCTGGGTAAATCCTCAGGATGTCCGGCTCTGGACATTTCAGCATCCTCAGGTTGTCCATATCTTATCCTCAGCCAGTCCAATCAGGGTCCGTTTGTCCGTCCAGCGTACATCCTCAGAACGTCGTCAAAATGATGCCGCTGGACAATATTCGTACACTTCCAGGATACAAACTAACGTTCTTTTTTCTCGGTATTTTTTTCACAAGCTAATGCAACAGGCCTCACTACAGAAATTGGGCACGTCCTAAATGATTACAGTAGAACCTGGGGAAGCCGTGCCTGGCAGGAAGGCAAAAACACTGCATCCGAAAAGACGGCACGGGTAACCCAAGAAAACTAAAGCGGAGTATATAGGCTAGCTGAACCCCAATGGACGAACCCTGGAAGTTCGAACAGAACCACATTACCAGTTCTCGGTGTCAAATTTTGTTTCAGTTTCAGGCAAAGGGAAGAAACTTTCAGGTGCCCCAGACAGGCGTGGCTTGTACGAGCACAACGTAAGCCCCCTGAAGGTGAAAGGCGTCACGGGACTTCTCTAGCTTTGGAGAATCATGGCAGCTGCATGAAGAGTTGAAGTACTTTTCCGACTTTTTGAGGAGATTCCAAGATAAAGAAAAGGCAGCTGTTGAACAGGAAGAGTGCGGATGTTTCCAAGAAGACACTTCTGTCCGCATCAATCGTGCTCTCGACACCCAGTGACCTCAGTTCCAGAGGAGCAAGGCATTGCCGCTGAAAATGACAGTCATATTACTACTTTTGTGCAGGTTACTTTAAAAAGCCCTTAAAAAAGCCCTTAAGTGATGTTTCCAGCCGTTATTCACTCGCAAATACCTGTGCAATTAACAACTTTTCATCCAAAATGGGTCAAATCCTGCATGTCACATCAGTGTGTGCCAGATCCGAACTTTACTAGTACTTACCATTAGGGGAAGTAATGCAGCCACATTTCTATTTCAGTGCTCAAATAAGATCCTTTCCTTTAGGAGGGTTTGTAACTGGGCTAGTTGGTTCATTGCATGAAGTTGAACAGCGCAGGGACGGGACTAAGAGCAGAGGCGCCCGTGTTTGTCGCCTCTGCCCTTAGTCGTCCCTGCGCTGTTCAACTTCATCCTTTCCTTGCTTCTACAACACAGCAAAAAATTATTTCAGCAGTTGCCACCGTTATTTTGGGAGCAAAAAACGACGTTTTTCTCGATTCCACCCAAAGTGGACTTGGCTACTTTTGAAAAAAAAAAAAAAAAAAAAAACTTCTGATAAACTTTGTAACTGTTTTTCTTTTATTGGTGAAATTCTGATACAAATTCTAATACACGTACATACTTATTGCCACTAATAGACCTATCAGTCTGTATTCGTCTATTAGATCTATCAGTGTGTATTCGTCTGGTAGGTCTACCAGAGTGTACTAGTTCTATCAGAACCAGTGGCAAGTTCAAACCAAGCAATGAAACACGGCAACACGTTTTATTATCAGGGTACAGGGGGGATTAAAAGAAATGCGAACAGCGGAGCACACAGCTTCCGACGCATGCTGCACCGTCTGGCTGCAAAGTCAGTAAACTGCGTGCATGCGCATTTCTTTGAGAGCGTTTGAGAGTGTGGCCTATATTTATGGGAAATGCTTGATCAAGACGCGACCCCGATAGTTTATTGAGGAGGTGTCTTTTCACGCTGCATCGCCACTGAGTAGGGTGATCGTTCAAGGGCATCATGCTAGCTGCAATCAGCCTGCTGCGAGCTTGGCTCCCGAATGTAGTAGATAACAATATGCTCAGTGGCGACAGAGCATAAGACGCCCCAAAATAAATGACCGGCGTCCCTTCTTTATCAAGCATTTCCACTAACAGTAGGCCACACTCTCAAACACTCTGAAAGAATTACGCATGCGCGCCGTTTACTGACAGCGCAGCCAGACGGTGTGGCATGCGTCGGAGGCTGTATGCTCCGTTCGTATTTCTTTTAATCCCCCCTGTACACAGGCAAATTCCTCTGGCTGACAGAAATCTGGCTGAATAATTTAACGATGCATACTTTCGCAACCTGATTAAGAACGAACGAATAAATTGCAATGCGAATCCACAAAATAGCTGCAGCATGCAATCAAAAAAGCTCAAGTCAAACCTGCACGATCCAGTCATAGGCACACATCCAGCGCATTAATGGCCGATTGAACACCATTCCCATTGTGATGCAACTTCAAAACGGCATTCACCCTTCCGCAACACGCGATTAGAATGGAATCTCTTCGTCGTGAGGCGTTCCCTTGAGAATCAACAAAAATGTCCGCAGCGGCGAGGTGATGGGTGAAAGATGGGTCGGGCGGTGGCCCGGATTGTATTTGTAAATGTTAGGCGGGCGCTACACATCTCCAACACTTCTCGATGACGTGATGCGCACGCTTTCTTCCATGTCAGGCGTTCGTTACACAGCATACCAGAAGGAGCAAAGATGTTCGAAGCGGCGAGGTTAGTGACACTAGGCGAGGTGACGGGTCCAAGATGGATTGCGCGGCGGCCTGGTTCATACTTGCCAAAGTTATGCGAGCGTTAGACACGTCTCCAACACTTCTCGATGACGCGATGCACACGCGTCTGATGTGAAATAATGCTACAGGCTGTTTGCTTCTAGCCGTCTTCTTCCTGAACGATCACACACGCCACCCGCACTTTAATGTTTGTCGCCATATTGGCTACCCAACGAAGACCATGGCAAGGCTTGGCTTGACTTCGTTGCAGTCTTTCCGGGTTAGATTTCTTGCTCTTCTTGCGGCGTCACAGGCCTCACAGGCAGGCACAGCACTTTTAGCGCTCTTAGCTATGTCTTCAGCGCATTTTTTAGGAGCGAAAGTGAAAAAAACAATGTTGACCTATTTTGCGTAATATTTTGGTTAGAGATTTACGGAGATTTAAAACTGAACAACACGCTTCATAATGTCACAACAAATAAATTTTATTGTTTAAGGGCCTTCATTTCAACCTTTTGTCGCGTGATTTTCGGGAAAAAATAAAATTCAGGAAATCGCACTTTGTGGGTCCATTTGTATTAGTTTTTCTTTAAACCAATACGTCTCTACGTATTAGACTCATACAAACTAATAGCTCTTAAGTCTATTAGCGGTCTATCAGATCTATTTGTATTTGTAAACTAATACAACCTTATTGGTTCATTTGTATTACATCTTATACGCGAAACTTATAAAACTGATACAAGTTTGTATAAGACTAATACACGTCTTATACACCCAATACAAAAATGTATAAGACTAATACAAGTTTCTATCAGAATTTTTGCTAGGGATACGAGTGTAAAGCCTTTCCTCCATGGTAACGGCAGCGTCAGACGTCTTACGGATTGTGATCCAAAAGAAGTAATACAACGGATCATTTAGGGATCATTCGCAATCCATTGTGGTCCAAAATAAGCTCTAGGATGGACCACTGAGGGATCATTTACAATATCTAACCCTGTGGATGTCCCCTGGACGCCCAGTAAAGGATCCAGGACGTTTAGACCATTTTAGGACGTCCTCAGGACGTTTTGCGTTTACTGGGCCGTGTCCAGGGCCTCACGGTCCGCCCTCGTCAGCTGGAGGTGCGGGGCAGAGTAAGTGATGCGGGACACGATGAATGCCTGCACCAATTTCAGGGCGTCGTCTTCCTTGATTCCTGGGTTCCTGTTGGTGACTCTTCTGATCATGCTCGAGATCTGCTCGGAGACGGTCTTGATCTTGTGTGTTGCCGCGGTGGCCTTGTCGTCGTCACGCAGCAACAGGCCCAGGATGCGGACCTGCTGTGTGGGCTCGATCTTCGTGCCGTCGATCGTGGCGATCACGTTCGGTGGCGGTTCCTTCTTGGGTCTACCTGGCTGCACCATCAACAGCTCCGACTTCTGCGGGGCACAGCTCAGCCCGCAGGTCGTGGCGTACTCATGGACGGTGGTCGCCGCCCTCTGCAAGGTTTCTTCCACCCAGGCTTCGGAACCCGCTCGGGACGTCCATACCGTAATGCCATCGGCGTAGAACGCGTGGTGCACGCCTTCGATCTCTTGGAGTAACCTAGGCAGGGGCAGGAGGGCCAGGTTGAAAAGCAGCGGCGACAATACCGACCCTTGCAGAGTGCCCCTGTCTCCGAGCTCGATCGGGTCGGACCGTTCCTCTCCTATCCTTATGGTCGCTGTACACTTGGTCAGAAAGTTCTCGACGTAGCCGTATGTCCTACGGCCGCAGCCCGTCTTGCGGAGGTTCACGCTTCCGTGGGACACGTTGTCGAAGGCCCCCTTGAGGTCCAACGCAAGTATCCCGCGGAGCGAGTGCCTCGTGGCCTTCTTGAACACCAGTTCGTTTAGCTGGAGGAGGACGCCTTGGGTGCACAGGTGCTGGCGGAACCCGTACATAGTAGCCGGCATCTGGTTCGTCTCGTCCAGGAACCGTTGGAGTCTTCGAAGAACCATGCGTTCCATGACCTTGCCCACGCAAGCCGTGAGCGAGATCGGGCGCATGTTCTCAATTGTCAGCCATTTGCGCGGCTTGGGAATGAATCTCACTTCTGCTTCCTTCCATTCCGCGGGTAGTTCCGAGCGTTCCCAGGCCAGGTTGATGTGGTCCAGGAGCTCGGCCGTCGCCGCGTCGTTCATGTTGTTCAGGAGTCGGTAGGTAATGGCGTCCGTGCCGGGTGCGCTCTTTTAAGTGCGAATGCACTTCTTAAGCGAGCCTGAATCGTCCGCCGCCGTCGTCCGCATAGCAACAGCTGGGGGTGCGCGCGCTCCTCGTCTTCCTCCTCGTCTTCCCTAGCAACGGGGGGAGATGGGCGCGCGCTACTCTCCTCCTCCTCTCTCCGCTCAGTGACTGCGGGTGTTGGGCGCCTCCTCTCCACTTCGGGCGGGAGAGCTCTCGCTCGCGTAGCGGGCGCTCCGCATTCCGACGCGTGAGGGCGCTCGTGTAGCCCTCGCCGTAACGGCGGGCGCTACTCTCCTCCTCCTCTCTCCGCTCAGTGACTGCGGGTGTTGGGCGCCTCCTCTCCACTCCAAGATCACGATATCCACCGTAATCGCGCAATCAACAACCGTGCATTCGCACTTACACACTCTCCCCCTCGGGGAAGTGCGAGGGAATTTTTTTGTTACTCTCGTCGATGGCCGTCAGTAGTTCTGTGGTGGTAAAGGGCTCGTCCAGCTCCGGATTTTCGGGTCCCCCGTATTCCTCCGGCAGCGGGAACTGCACGCGCTCCGTCTTAAGATACTTCGCCTTCAGGTCTTCGATGAGCCTCTTGACGTCCCCACCGTAGGCGTTGAGGACCTTGGTGAGGTTTCGGTTCGTGGCCGCCCTTTCATTTAGCAGGTCGACCAAGTGACGCAGGAGGCACCAGGTCTTGCGCGCGGACAGCATGCCCTGCAGGCCGTCGCACGTGCTCATCCAGTTCTCCCGGCAGAGCTTGGTGGCGTACTCGGAGATTTGCTTGTTCAGCGAGGCTATGCGCTTGGGCAGCTTTGTGTTCCTTCTCTGCCGTTTCCACCTCCGAGTCAGCGAGTGTCGAGCCGCCCACATGTGCGCGAGCTTGGCGTCGACGAACGGTGTCTTTGCTGTCGTGGCGACGGTCTCCGTGAACTTATCGAGCGCGGCCTTCTGTTATCTTGCCCATTCCGCGTACGGTCTTCCACTACCCTCCACGGCTTCGGCGGAAGATTCGGCCGCTTCTGCCCCGCACTTGCGCATGCGGTCCCAGTCGGTGATCCTCGCCGTGCCGATTTCCGCTCTGAACTTGGGTCCTCTGATCGTCACGCTCAGGATGTCGTGGTCGGATCCCAGGCTGACGTCCTCGTTGCGCCAGGTCGCGTCGAGAGTCCCCGCGAGCCAGGAGAGGTCCGGGACGGTGTCCCGGTTCGTGCCGGTTCCCCTTCGGGTCGCTACCCCAGGCTCGTTGAGGAGCGCCAGTTCCAGGTCTTCCATCGTGTTCACGGGGGCCTTGCCCCGCTTAGATTGAAACTTGTAACCCCATGTGGTGTGCGGGGCGTTGAAGTCTCCGAGGACCAGGAGCGGCCTGTTCCCCGCCAGCTGCTTCGCCTGCCCGACCGTCTCGTCGAAATCGAGGTCCCTGCATGACGGCCTGCAGTAGGCGCTCATCACGAACAAGTTCTCTCCGCTGCCTATGGTTCTCCTGTGTATCTCCACCAGGGTGTGTTCGCAGCCCTTCTGGGCCGTGATGTGCTGGGTGGCCGCCACGCTGCTGCGTACCAGGACCGCCGTCCCTTCTTCCGACGGGTCCGCGTAAGTCACGTATCCCGGGATTCTGGGTCTGCCGCGGGTCTCCTGGAGCGCGATCACATCCGGCTTCTGGTCGAGGCTCTCGATGTGTAATTGAAGTTCTGGCGATTTGTTCTTGATTCCCCTGCAGTTCCATTGGTAAAAGATCGTGGTCTCCCCCCCCCCCCCCCCCACGGTTGCGTCTATTATTGTTGCTCCTCTTCATCGTCGTCCGAGGTCACCTGGTCGCGCCTACTTGCGACCGCCCCCTTGATTTTACTGGTACTCGCGCGCTCCCTTCTCTTCCCGGAGAGGTCCATGTACCGCATTTTTGCTTCCAAGGACGAGGTCTTGGCGGCTTGTTGGTCCAGCTTGGTGGATAAGTCCTCCATCCTGCTCTCAATCTCGACCATTTCGTGCTTCAGGCTTCCCACTTTGGACCCTAGGAGCTCCAGCTTCGTTTGCACGTCGTTCTGCTGTTGGGTTAGTTGGTTAACGGCCGCGATGACCGCCGCCAGGCCATCCTGTAGCTGTTGCATCTGACTCGGCTCTAGCGACGCCCCCTCCGGCTTCGAGGTCTCGGCGTCCATTTTCTCGTGACGGGGCGAGGACGACGTTGACGGTTCCGCCTCCCGATCGGGTAGAGGTGCGGGGTCCCGACGCTCAGAGCATCTCTTGTCGGCGGCCCTGTCCTTCCTGCGTGCATCCTTTGTTGTCCGCGTGCGTCCGTTGTTGTCCGCAGCCACTCTCCCGCTCTCCTCTCCGATAGCGAACTCTCTCGCGAGGGGCATTGGATTGGATTCGATTTGGATTGGCTTGGCTTGGATTGAATTAAATTGGATTGGATTTGGATTGGATTAAAGTGGATTGTGTTGGATTGTGTTGCGTCATAGCCGCGGCAGACGCACTGGCGCCGGCGCGTGCCCAGGTGGGAGCGTGTGCGGCCCAGCGCGCTCTGACTCCGCCGGTGGGCGGCGCTGCGCGCGGTGCTGCGCATGTGCAGTACTCTCTCTCTCCGCGGTATCCTCTCCTTCGGGCGCGCTGCGCATATAACCGGTGTGCCGCTCTCCGGCGGCCTTTCGGTCGACGGTTGCTCTCCGCTTGCGCTTGAACCCCCCTCAGCGTCGCATCACACCAGGGTTCCCGCGAGGGGAGGTGGGCGTAATTTTTTTTCGAAAAGTTCATCGGCCGAGTACAGAGGACACCGGCGCGGCGTCCGTCGATGCCCCCGTTGACTGAGAAACTTCGGTGTTCTGACCCATTGGCAGAAACGAGGTGAATGGGTATTGACACCCCTGTGGCAATTGTGCTAACAATCCTCTTGTTCTGGGCCTTCCCTGCCTGCTAACGGTGGCCACAGCGGCGTTGGAGGCCAGTGTTATCCTGGAATAAAGATATCCACCTCCTTCCCTGCCTCTTGTTAAAGAGAAGTCCGCTTTAGACAATGAATTTCACAAAGGCTACACCAATCAACAACGTAAGATGACAATAGGATGCCTTTGCACTCGTAAATACATTCCCCAAGCAGGGTTGGACGTTGGCTTTGCACTTTGGTTGAATTGAACTTTGGCTTTGGACTTTGGCAGCTTGGATTTTTTAAGGGCTTTGCTTTCTTTGGTATATTCGACAGCGTCCACGTACATCACGTCCTCGGCTTTCGCGTATCTATATTGTGCAGAGCCCTGGCTCTGGCCTGTTGCCGCTCAGCGTTATGTACCGGATGCATGTTCTTAGGGAGAGGCATTGGGGCAGTGGAAAACAACCACGGTGGCAATGATCCCGAAGCCCGGTAAAAAGTTGTAGATAAACCTAAGACCAATATCACTTACGTCATGCGTAGGCAAACTAATGAAACATGAACCGATGCGAACATTTTTGTTTTAGATGTACAAGGAGTCCTGGAGGAGGAGGAATAAACTTTTATTGTGCACACCAGGATGTGTTCAGCCTCCAAAGTCCAGAGGCCGCGAGTCCGAGCTGCGTTCAGAGCTCGTTGCAAGGCTTGCTATCGCTCCGGTGCTGAGCTGGTCAGCTCGGCCTCTCACTGCTCAGGGTTGGGGGATATGGGATGGGGTTAGGGTGGTCAGGACAAGAGAAAACAAGATGGTAAGTGGTGAGGGCTATGTGACAGTGCGGGCAGTTGTAGAGGAAAAGGGACGCTGAGGTCTGTAGGATGGGGCGATATAAAAGGTTTCAGTTTGCAGGCGGCGGTAAAGGGTGGCGTACTGTGTTGGGAGGGAGCAAGGGGGGGGGGGGGGGGCGGGGTATTTTCTTCGTGTGTGTGTATGAAACAGAAGGTGGAATCAAGGGGAGGGAGCGTGTCTTCATTGGTGGGAGGGTAGCATCCGGTGTCGGTCCTTCAGGTTGGGAGTGCCCGGTAGTGCAAATCGCAGAAGTTGTCACGTACAGCCACTGGCTTTACATTTTTTGCCGAGACTTCGACGCGGAACTGCCTCTGAGCCATCCGCCAGTGCACGGATGTTCTCGGGATCAGGAGTCCCATCCGAATTTCTATGTTGATAGAATAGTCGAGACTAAAGTTTGTCAACTTTGCCTGGGATACGCACGTTTTATACACTGATATTTTTAAAAGAAAATGCAAACGCACAGCTAAAACGTGGCTTCCAAATTTAATGATTCGCATGCGTTTGCGTAGTTGTTCGAGGGCTCGGATTTGGGGTGGGGGGAGTGGGGAGAAGGAGGGGGGGGGGGGGTGGGGTGCGTGCTCTGATGTGAAGTGGCGTCATTGCCCACGGGACCCCGAGCGCCCATGACTACGATGTTATCAAAAACCCCGTTGGCTAGCTGCCAATGTGTTCACCCACAATTGTCAAATGTCATGGCACAAATGAGTCCGATTGATTGATTGAGGGGTTTAACGCGCCGACGCAACGCAGGCGATGAGGCGCGCCAGTGGAGGGCTCCGGATTCATTTTGGCCACCTGGGGATCTTTAGCGTGCGCCGAAATCTCGTACACACGGGCGTTTTTGCTTTTCGCCTCCATCAGAAAAGCGGCCGCCCCGGCCGGGAATCGAACCCGCGACCTTGTGCTCAGCAGCGCAACGCCTTAGCCACTGAGCCACCGCGGCGGGTCACAAATGAGTCCGAACGCGCGCGGGCGCGGGTATGCGCCAGCCTGACGTCACATCCCCATTGGCTGTGTAGGTCACTGCACCGATAGAGTTACGCTTGTTGCGTCGTTCGGAACAATTGATCCTTACGGTTACCCCTTGAAGGTAATCTAATATTTTACTTTGCAATTTATATGGTACGAGATACTGGAGGCCGTCGAAAAAGCCGCGACGGAGCTTCAGATGCAATGTGGGAAGATGCCTGCTTAACTCACATTTTATTTGTGTAGCCTGACAGTGTTAAAAAATAAAAAAAAGACACGTAATGCTGCCTGTGAGCTGTTTAATATAAACTCTATGATGTGTAAGCCCAAATAGATTGGAAGTTCGGTTTCGATCCACCTACGCAAGTCAATATAGAGCCAAAGCCAAGCCGTTGCCGTAGCAACATTGCACTTTTATTTACATCATGGCGGACCGGCTAACGCAACTCCAGGATGCCGTGAATGCGGTTAGTAGAGTCATAATACTTTGGCCACGTGCAGCTGACATTTGTTTACCTCATTGAGGCAACGTGCACTAGGTAGCTTATTTAGCGAACAATCGCTTTACTACTGTGGAACACGGCCGCATTTGTCACAATGCGTTGTGTAGGCGACCACGCTTGTGTCAAGCGTCTCATTTTGCTAACGCGCGGTGTTTTGTGCCTGGTCTATTTCAGCAAGCAGACAACTTCTGCAACAGCATCGGCATTTTACAGCAGTACGCCGCTCCGAGTAGCTTCCCGGAATTCGAGAAATCCGTCTCCAAGCCCGGGCAGTCAACGCAAGAAGGTCAGACGCGGACCCCCGCCAATTTTGTTTTTTTCGTCGTGAGCGTGTTTGTGCACACCACGTTCCTCGCGTATGGACGCTCTGACGGTAGTTTGGAACTGTTGCTGTCTCCGGCACTCTGAAAAATCGCCTTACGTGCTGCGTTGCGGCGTACCCTTTGGAGGACAATAAATGTTTAGAACGCCTTTGTTGGCCTGTCGCCAATGTGCAGAGTCAAGGGTGGTCGCTTCAAAGGATAAGTTACAATACCTGGCTTTAACCAACTTTTTTTGCTTTGACACTTTCGTGACTGCGAAAAATCGGTTGTTTTTGAGTGTTCCAGGAAATATTTTTTTCTTGCGACAGAAAATGACTGATGCTGAAGTGTAAGATACGAAATGATGGAGAAAGAACAGGGCTTTCTGACACTAATAATTTCAAACAACAGATTTATTGCACGTTTCACAAAAAATATAAAAAAAGCATCAAATAAACAAAAGTAACAAAAGGAAAAAAAAAGACGAAAACGTCAGTGCCACTTTGCACAGGGTACCATAAAAGAAATTGAAAATATAAAATTTGAACATAAGGTTCTTATAAAGTAACACAGCAAAAATGAGCTCTGTTAGTACAAAAGTTATTTACATGCATGCAATTATATAAACACTAGTGCCGACCGGTTGTTTTTGGTTGTCCAGGAAATATTTGCTTGCGACAGAAAATAATGGATGCTAAAGTGTAAGTTATGAAATGATAGAAGAAGAATGGGGCTTTCCAACAGTAATAATTTTAAACAACAGATGCATAAGAAGTTCTATCAAAAAATTGTGAAAACAAAAAAGAAGTAACGAAAAGAAAGAAAATGATAACCTCAATGCTACTTTGCCCACGGTAGACATAAAAACAATTTTTAATATACACTTTGAACATAAAGCGCTTATAGAATAATACTGCAAATATGAGCGGTGTAAGTACGGAAGTTATTTATTCTCTATCTCTCTCTATTTACATACAAAAATATAAACATGAGCAGCCGCGCGCTGCACCGGAGTGCTACACCGAGGTCAACTCCGGGCCGTCTTCATGGAGAAAACTCGACTCTCTATGCAGCCGGCGCCAAACTGTCTCACCCGAATATAGTCGACACCTTGCAGATAAGAGCTGTGGCCTTTAGAACAGGGCTGGATCTGTTTACAACAATGCACCCCCACGATAGAGCAACCAGAGATGAAATCAAAACTCAGCGGTGCACACCTGGTGATGGTCTGGGGCGAATTGACGCACTTTCGCTGTCCGTACTAAAGTCTGGTGAATTGAAGTTATCTGCCATGCGAGTGCTGCTACCATCATGCACAGATTCAAGCTCAGATACATCGGAATCCCTCGAAATTCGCCTCTCATGTGGAGAATCGGCAAGCGGCGGCAACGCCATCACTGAAACCACGTGAGCTCGTCTCCCCGCTGGCAAAGGATTTCAAAAATACCCCCCGCGGCGGAAAAACAAAACTCGAAAGTGAAACTGGTAAAAGACTTCCTCCTTTACCATTTGGATGGCGTTAGTGGTCCAGAAGCGCTCGGAGAGCGCCAAAATTTGAATTTGTATTCTTCGAAAGCGTACTATCGATGGGGATAGGCGCGGTTACGAAAGTGTTGAAAAGATCCGTTACGCCAAGCCATATTGCCCATCCAAACTTTTGCCTTGGTCAACTGAAACAAACAAACAAAAAATAGCAGGTGGGTTCGGACGGAACTGCTAAACATTGTAGCTCTCGTAATTAGCAGTTGTTGCCCCCTTTTGCAAGTGGCGGTACAAAGTGCTTTTACAATAGTAGCGCTATGAGTAAAATGAAACAACATTCAAGATGAGCAGCAAAAAATGGTAACGAAAGCGCTTGTGTTGACATTGGTTTAAAACTTGATCCCTTAATACCGATAACAGCAGTGCATACACGATGATGGGCGACCAGCCCTCGTGGAGTTGTTTCCTTTAAAGGGTGACCCCATGAAATAGGTATTATTATCCCAAAAAAGCGCTGCTTCCGGCCAACAAGTTCGTGGGTGGATGGCCACAGTGGATTGCGACGGAGACGACCTTTCTTTCATTTCAGACTACCCGCAGCTGTTTGCGTCGCTCATAGCCAGGACTGCCAAGGACATTGACGTCCTTATCGACTCCTTGCCGAGCGAGGAGGCCTCCCCAGAGCTGCAGGTGGTGTGGCCTTCACCTTCACTCCCTTAGTATGCCTCAGGATGTGGCTGTTTGCTGCTTTCATTTCGTGCTGTTCGATACTTTCTGTCACATGTGTTCTTATCCAACTCGCCACTGTTGGACGTGGTTATAGCCGAGCAGCAGGGGGCCGTGGCTCAAGAGCTTCTAGCGAGAAGTCGTGTTTTGAGCTATTCAGAAGTGTTAGCCTACTTGGAGAGGCATAGAGAGGCAGGATGGAAAAGCCATTCTTTGGAGCTTTGTACAAGCTGTCTACGTTAAGTCAAGTTGATGGAAATTTTGGGCGTGTTTTGTTACATCTCTGGTTCTTTTTGCTTCAGCTTTGGAAGGTACAATGTAAGCTACGCCATACCTATCAACCTATTTAGCTTGGGGAAGTTACTTGAATAAGAACCTGTTTTGCTTTTTCAAGTGCCGTGGTGGTGCGGTTTGATATTTGCTCCGAGAGCACTCTTTGTTCTGTTTTTTTTTTCCACAAATATCTTCAGCGCTTGGAAAGGAAAAATTCACAGCACCGTAATGCAGAAAATTGACTGAATTTTAGGGGTCTAAGAAAACATTTCTTTTTGTGCTATTTGTATTGCTTAGGCACATATTGCAGTCACGTAAAATGCAGATGATTCAGTGCCCTTTCCAGTAACACTAGTTTCAATAATGTTTTCATAAATAATGGTGTTCAAAAAAATTATCAAATTTAAAATTGTTATCCAGATGTCGAAGAAAATAAAAAGAAGAATTTTGTATAACAAACCACTAGTAGTAGAAAAAATTTATAATGTACATTTTGTAGTTAAACATTTAAAAAGCCGTCCTAGAAACAGAATCGAGTTGCACAGAACAATTTAGCAGATATAAAAATGATCTTAGCACGCGTGGTGCCCTGCCTTGTGGTGAAGCCCAACTTCCATATCAAAATGTGCAATTTCGGATGGTGATCTGGAATAAATCTGGGGTTTTGACGTTATTAGAGGCACCAATTAGTCCCCACAGGATGTAAAAACACCTTGTCAATGACTACGGCCAGATCAAATTTACGGCAAGCAAGTGATGTGAAGAAACCCACTTGGAGTTGAAAACCAAACTCGGTGGTGGATACTTGTTCACGTTCTGATCATCCCTTATCTCTCAGAACTTTCATTTGCAGTTTATAATCATCTTCTGACTCGCTATGGTAGCCCTGCTTGCAGGAATAAGGTGCGATGCTCTAGAATCGTGCCCAGCAAGCTTTCACCGAGCAGCTGTCGGTAGACGAAGAGTTCAGGACTGCAAGCCTCCTACTGCAGCGCCACCTAACGTTTTCGAAAAGAAAGAATATCAAGCCTGTTGGAGACTTTGTCAGAATAGACAGCTCTATTAAGAAGTGACACTAGACCTCTGGAAATACCCTCATACGGAAACAAAACTGGCCGGCGAACAGCTGGCGGTGTTCAAGGCTGATTGAAAGCACTCTCCGTGTGTGAACTGATATCCAATGGCTTGGTGTTATCTTTCGACTTTCAGCCAGAGCTGTTATTGTAGAAGTAAGGTGTAGGTGAAGTGAAACCACTAGCGACATGCTTTTTTCGAGGAACAGTAGTGGGCAACGGAGGTGCCATGGCTAATCGGCTTGCAGTCAGGTAACTGCATAGTAGCGCCAAATATGAATTTTGCAACGCAAAAACGAAGCCAAAACTTCTGGGAACTGGCTGAAAATGCCAGGTCCGCTTGTTAGACATGCGGGGGACCATTAGAAATAAGCTTTGGCAGAATAAAGCTGCAACTTTCTCCGAGCCAGAGCTCACCAGTGAATAGTTGGTGTCATTTTCAGCTAATTATCACTTCTGAATGCTGTTGGACTACAAAGTCATGACATAATTTGGTATTTGACTTGCCGGTAGCCTTTTGATAACAAAAATTAGATGGTTATGCAGCATAACCACGAGCGGCACTCTTTTTTGTCAATTTCAGCAGCCATGCCCCCTATCGGAGAAACACATGCAGCCCAGCTCGCAGAAAATGCCGTTAAAAATGTAAATGTAGCCAGAGTGGGAAAATTTAAACTGATTCTAAAAGTGCAGTGCTTAGTCTAATCACTGGGGTGCATTAGGTGCACGAGAAATGACTACAACATTTCGAAATCAGCAGTGTAAAGCACCGATTACTGGTGATTGATTTGAATAGGCGTGGTAATGAAAGAGTTAACTATGTCGTCTATAGCAGGATATCTGACTAGCAATGGGGGGGGGGGGAGGCGTTCTGTAAAAAAGTAAGATATATTTAGAGCAAAATTTGTTTAGTTGAAACAGGTGCAAAATATAAAAACTGGAAGTAAATGCCATGTATTAGTGCAGATGAGGTAACACAAGTCCCTCGGTGGTGGTGGTTGAGTGGGGGCCTGAACGGCCACGCAACTGGGGTGTTCCCAGGTGTGAAATCACGTGGCGTCTTCTTCGGCACTTGCCACGTGACTATTTGGCACCACCGACTGGCCAACAGGCTTCCTAATTGTTGATGACGCTGCAGGGGTCTGAAAGTTGTAGGATAGCGGCTTTCTTATTCAGAGGTATGGCATTGTTGGAGGTTTCGCTCCGTGGAAAAGATGGAGCTTCTACCTGCCTGAAGACAGAGCCACGCGGCAAAGCACTGCGGGCGGGCGATGCCTCAGGTAGGAGGTGAAGCTTTGACTTGGTACTGAGGTACTAAATATCATTTGAAGAAATTGTGATTTTCAGGCAATATTACCTGCTGAGGACGAAGATGCGGTCACTGACCAAGTCAAGGTGAAAACACAGAGACATTTCGGGTTCCTTGGTCACACTAAGCAGGCAAGAGCTGACTTGCAGCTCTAGCCTGCTCAGTGTGATCAAGAGACCCGTACGGGTCCCAAAATGTCTCTGTGTTTTCACCTTGACTTGGTCAGTGACCGCATCTTCGTCGTCATCGTGATACCTGACGAGACGAACTTTCGTCGAGCTCCCGACTAAATACCACCTGCCATGCTACTATGGTATGCATAATAAGGCGATTGTTTTCGACGCGTGCTTGTGTGACACAGTCGTTGGAGTGCATGAACATGTAACAATAAAGTAGGTAGAAACATTGGTCTGCACAGGAAATAGGAAGGGTTCATGATCTGCATTTGGCAGCCAACGTATGTGGAGCACGTGAACTCCGACAGAGAAAGCAGCATCTAATGGGCCAGGTACCAGCAGCCTGCAGTGGAGTTATCCAGTCAGGAAGCCGCTAAACTCCAGGTGGATGGAAGATACTTCAGGCATTGTGTTTGAAGGCCCGGGTGTTCTTACGGCATGTGGTGTATTGTCGACTTGGTCCCTGTAGAACAGGAGGACCGAGCAACGACGGTCACTGCTTGTCAGTCTTGGCAAACATGTTGGCGACACTTCAGCACTTGGGCTCGCCGCTTGGCCAACGTATCCTCCTGTACCCCGTACGGAAGCACTCGAGCGTCACGTGCAATCCTACAGGCAGTGAAGCAGGATCTCACACCA
Source organism: Haemaphysalis longicornis (assembly GCF_048455015.1). NCBI lineage: Eukaryota > Metazoa > Arthropoda > Arachnida > Ixodida > Ixodidae > Haemaphysalis > Haemaphysalis longicornis. The sequence continues at coordinate 148,082,938 of NW_027526422.1, forward strand.
CCAAATTCCAAATCGATTTTTCGGATGTGCGCTTGGCATCAGCCTCGGCTCCTTTGGTATTGGTGTCACGTCGTGCGAGTAGGGGTCAGCCAGGTTGCAGGGGAGTTGTACGGGCTGGCTCTCCACATGCAAGCACTCTTGTTGTTACTTGCACTGTTCCAATCGGATGGCTGTATTACGGGTGCCCTGCATTCCACGGCAAATGGTCTGTACGCAGTCGCGTGTCGTAATGCATAGTCGAGGGCCTCAAGGGTTTCCGCGAATATTGGTAATCGCTGGTTTTCGTCTGCGCTGAGGGTTGCATCAACACGTTTTGCAGTGAGGAGAATAGCTTCGATGTGTGTGTAACATGTGCTTGGCATGCCAAGAAACTGAATTTTGCAAGACTTGCGCGTTTGGCCATGACTACATGCCTGTGTGGCACACATTGTTCTTTCTTTAGGGACAGCATATCGGTGAAGATGGTGCCTTCTTGAAGGTTGGCACGTGTGGCTGTGGCCCCACTGTGCAGAAAACCGGCGTTGTTTTCCAGTCCAGTGCGTACATAAAATGGCCTATGCTGTAATCAGTAAATAGATAACTCATTTGAGTTCATATGGGAACGAACCCCTGGTCTCCAAGGTAGGAAACGAGGCATTACCATTGCACTAGTGCAGCACGCTTTCAACACTGAACATGGGGCAGCCTAGGGTATGCTGCAAGACAGGTGAATGGGGTGCAATTCACCTGTCTTTTTGATTCGCGTAAAAAGACAAATGGGGGGGAAGAAAGTGACACAAACATGCTCTAGCAGTAAGGGAGTCTTGCCAGGGCAAGCTGTGATGCTGCTGCTTTGAAAGCACATTAGCAGAATGTTAAGTGCCCAGTGGAATCCTTTTAGCTGTAGGATGTCTTGTTCTTATAGGGGCACTGTAGTTGCATATTAAAATATTCAAGTCAGTACTTCATTACAGTAAAGTGGCTAAGGTGTTGCGCTGTTGAACACGAGGTCGCGGGTTTGATTCCCGGCCGCGGCGGCCGCTTTTCTGATGGACGCGAAAAGCAGAAACGCCCGTGTGTACGAGATTTCGGCGCACGTTAAAGATCCCCAGCTGGTCAAAATTAATCCGGAGCGCTCCACTACGGCGCGCCTCATCGCCTGCATTGCGTCGGCGCATTAAACCCTGCAATCAATCAATCATTACATTAAAGTTGTGAATGTCTAGACCATGTGAGCTGTTGCAGTTGGCGTGCATTTTTTTCCTGAAGAAGGGACGGCCAAAATTGCCGTGTGCCTTGAACTACCCATGGTCATGCATTTGGCAGTGTTGGCCGGTACAACATACTTACAGTCACTGGCCTGTTCAGTCTAGATTTAATTTAACCAGCTGGAATAACATGTTTCATGTTTCGTAATGACTTCTTGTTTGTGTGGCAGCTAACAGGGTTGAGACAGAGGCATTGTCCTCAACTGCAACCACATTACGTTGCATCAATCACTGAGTGAACTGTTGGGTGAGAGTTCAGGTGGATGTCTTGCCAGCTGTCAGCATTCCTCAATGAGCTTCTGTTCCATTCCTGTGTGCGTTTTGTGTAGTTGGAAGAACACTTCTTGCCTGCGTTACTATCAGAAGGGCTGGGGACAAATGGTTGCTGATACAGTATAGTGTTGCCTTCAAAGGCTTCTTTACTAGGCAGCTGCCATGGAGTCGCATGGTGTTCTCGTCTTTCTCTTTGTCTTGACAGCACCACTGACGGATTACTCCTACTATACTCGAGTACAAGTTAACAACGGCAATAGCTCATGTTGTGTACTACTCCCCCGAAGCAATGGACTCAGATGTCAACGCGCGCACGTTTGGAAACGAGATTGCGCTTAATGCGTAGCATCGTCTTGCTTTTCACACCTAGTTTTTTTGTCATCGCAGCAGGAATTGATAAGCTGATCAACTGCAAAAAATCACGAAAACGGCTCGTGTCGCGTTCAAAATGCTCGCAGTAACGCGCTCTTTGTGCCGCGCGAAGTAACTGCTGGCTGTGGTGATGTGGCGCAGGGGCAACTTCCGTCGTTGTCTTAAGTTGTCCACGAGTATACGTATTCTTGTCACCCTTAGCATCCCATTATTCAACTTCTGAGTTTTGAGTGCTGAGTTTGAGCTTGCGAGACGCGATGCATCTCGCAAGCCTCAATTTTATGTTCTTGTTCCACAGTCCAGCTGTTTAAACTGAATTTCTCCCTCCTGTAGCGCGCTTCCTCCGTTTCAGCTCTTTGTCGATTGTCTGCTTGTGCTCCTAACGTGAGCCTTTGTGGCAACAGCTTCATTTCTTTCAAATGACTATGTTGCTTTTGCAGCAGTGTCTACAAGAGGCGCACTGCATATGTCTAATAGTTTGTACCAAGGTAGCTTACACCCTTTTATCTGCATCAAGGTGTACGTGAGGTAGTGGGCTGGGAACTGGCGGAGCCCACAAATAATGAAGCACTAGTTCAGAGGACTTGGCTGGACAAATAAGATTGAAATGTTGAAAGGCAAAAGATTGGGCAAGGTTAAGAATGGGCAGGAGTCACTTGGCAGCTTTGGGAGACGCCCCTCTTCTACAATGGAGAGGGGGACCTGTGTCTAGTCATCATCATCATCATCAGACTGTCTACACCCACAGCAAGGCAAAGGCCTCTCCCATAGATCTCCAGTTATCCCGGTCCTGTGCCAACTGCGACCAATTTATCCCCGCAAACTTCTTGATCTCGTCTCTGCCCATCTAACTTTCTGCTGCCCCCTGCAATGCTTGCCTTCTCCAGGGATTCACTCTGTTACCCTTAATGACCAATGGTTCTCTTGCCTTCGCATTACGTGCCCTGCCCACGTCCATTTCTTCTTAATTTATACTAATATGTCCTTAACATGCGTTTGCTCCCTTACCCACTCGGCTCTCTTCTTGTCCCTTAATGTTACACCTATCATTTTACGCTCCATTGCCCGCTGAGTCGTTCTCAATTTAAGTTGAAGCCTCTTAGTGAGGCTCCAAGTTTCTGCCCCGTAGGTGAGTACCGGTAAGATGCAGCTACCATACACTTTCTTCTTCAGGGACAATGGTAGGCTGCCATTCATTACCTGTCTAGTCAAGGGCGGCCTAAGCAGAATCGCTCAAGCACTCATCTGCAGAGGCAGTTTGTGATCGCAGAAGTGTAGGAGGCTCAAAGGAACTGGATATGTTTGTCGTGATAGGTGAAGCATCCGGTGTGGGGCGTTCCATCTGTATGGGGGGGAGCTTGACGTGACTGGACGTCAAAACTAGCCAAGGGGTCTTAGCAGAACGCAGACAAGTGTCATAAGCAAATCAAGGTGTCTCAATGGAACTGCAGAATCGGATTCGTGCTTTTGCACCCATGACGGTGTGTTTCCCTATCATGGGTGCACCTCACAAACTATTGGGACAACGTTGCGCTGTTTTGCAATGTGGTTTTTGCTACCGCATTGTTCAGATTTTTCATCATTTGCATAGTTTGGGGTTAGTGTTGCCACTTGTTTGTTCAGGTGCAGTTTAGAAGTGGGTAGACACATTTCCTTAATTTCTTTGTGCGGACATGCCAGCATGCTGTCAGAGTTAACGTCACCAGATTTGTGAGGCTTACAACACGAACGGCCGTGTGAAGTAGTTAAACAACTTTTATCGTTTATGACTTGCTTGAGTGTTCCTTTTGCAGGCCCTCAGAGTTGTACGCATTTGAGGCAGGGCACTGGTGACGGAATCGCAATTGCCGTCTGAAGCTGAAGGAGTGCAACCTTTCAGCTCCTCTGCTTGAAAATGAAGCGTGAAAGATCAAAATCTGCCCGAGAGAATTGATGGGAGAACAACGGAGCTCACACCAAACTCAACGATAAAAGGGAGTGTTACAGTGCACTAGGTTGAGGACACAAAGAAGGAAGTTTTGGTACGATGTAACATTTTGTTTAAAATTGCATTACCAACTAGCCCACCAAGCCATCATCATGAACTCCAAACTCAGGCGGTGTACTGAAAAAAACTCGGTCGTAGTAAGCAGAGGCAAAACTGGGAGCGTGAGAGAGAAAAGATAGGAGGAGAGTACTAATCCACCTTGTTGTGTCGTTTAAGCACGGGACTTTGAAAATGATTGACTCTTAGCCCTGCTCACGTGAGCGGGTGGCAAAGCTGTTAAAGTACTCATGAAAATTGTATTTAAAATGAATGATAAGTAAACTTCAAATTGCGAGTTGTTGACACTTTGTATTTACGAGCGTATTGACTGGGCCATTGTCCAAACGAGTGCACGAAATGAAACACGATTGTCCGTGATTACATGCGAGTGTTCACGTACTGCGATTGGTAGGGGAATGGTACAAAAAACTTAAAAATAAAACATTGAGACTAGGTGGCAAAGCAGTGTAACAAAAATTTGGCATGCATTGTCATAAACAAATGTGGTTACCTCGAAGGGCTGTGAATACAGGGAGTATGTACCAGGTGCGTGAGGCATTTGAGTGAAAACACTATTCTTTATCGCCGTAGACTCCAGCAGGCTCATCATATATATTTAGGCGTGCGGATTCTTGTTCGTCGACACCTTATCATTCATACTGTGCAGTTTGTTCAACGAGGGAAGTGTAAAGGGAAATGAAACACAGGACGTGAAACGCTATGGAGTCCCCGTCGCCTTGGCCGCGCCTTTCTTGGAAATTGCTGCCTTTGTGAACGTCTTGTAAATTGCTACATTTCTGAACGTTGCGAAGTCTTTCGCTTACAATGTGCGGACAGAGCTGATGTGTTGTTGTGTTGACGAGGCATCTTAGGTGAAAAGGGAAAAGCACAGTCAGCGGCCAGACGTCGTCAGAACCCCTGATTTTCTTCGGTGGCTCCAAGTCATCATGAGTGACAACCCAGAGGAGTCAATTTGGGCCATTGTGAACAAGCTCCATGTCGCAGAGTCGACTGTCAGTCTCGCTGTACACGAGGACTTGAGATAACATTCCTGTCATGAGGAGGGAGCAATTCGTGTTGGGAGAATCATCTGCTTCGGTCCAAGCACTTGCTCAACAAGCTGAAAAGACCTGAGGAGCCTGGAATGCTGTGGTTTTTTGAGATGAAAAGAACTTTGACCAATACCAAAAAGTTATCCGCTATAATGGCTGGTGGCTTGCTTTGCGCAAACGCTGATGAATCACGTGCCTACAGTGATGCACGCAAAATTTCTGTTGTATTTGATGGTGTTATCGATCGTCAGCAACAAGGGTGACGTCATGCTGCGACACGTTTTTTCAAAAAGAATCTGAATTAACGCTGCCTCGTATGCAAATGTGGCGGCCACCGTTGTGAAGCCATGGATAGAGAGTGTTTCGAAAAGAAGACCATGTGTCTATCAGCAAGATCCGACTCCTGCCCAGACTGCCTGAGTCACCTAAGTGTGGCTGGCTGACAACTTCTCCGACTTCGTAACTCCCAACTTGTGACCTCCTAGTTGTCCAGCCACTCGACTACTATGACTGGGGTGTCGTTGAAAGAGAGGCCAACAAAGAGCCAGATAATACAAAAGGCTGGCTGAAGGCCGCCATTTTCCACTCAATCGCCAACATCTCTAAGAAGCACCTGATCCACGCATGCAGCCGTTTGCGAAGCCGAATCGAATCGCTTATTGCTGCCGATGGCAGATTCATTGAGTAGTTAATGAAATAAACCATAGGAGAAGTATTTCTCAAGGTTTTGTGAAAATATGTCTGATTTTGCTGGAGATATTGTTATTCCTGATGCCAACGTTCTGTTTTCAAATACTTCACGCACCCGGTATATTTGACTCATTGTAGCCCCTTCAGTTATTGAAAAGCAGCTAAGCATATGCTAGTGGTTAGTATGACCAGTACCTTGCTGCAAGAATTGCTAACAAGTAAGAACTCTTGGTATCTCACTCATGTGACCGTACTGGCAGGAAAATTTTTGCTTTTAAATCACTTCAGCTAACATGCACCAGAGTTAGCATTCACTTGCATCATGCGAGAGGCTTACAAGCATCGGGCTTTCTTGCACAGTTTCCGCGTCGTGCGGGAAAGCCACCCCAAAAGGGGCGAGCGTAGGAGCAGAGCGAGGTTGGCTCTGCCCCACGGCTTGAAAGATCGCAAGCCGTGTGGCAGAGCCAACTTTTATTGCTCCGTTATTCGTGAATTTCGAATATTTAAAAAAAAAAACTTCGAATACTTTGAACAGAAAGCAGCAGCACGAATTGAATTCGATGGCACACATTTTTCGCGAAAAACGTGAAATTTAATATATTGGCAGATCTCTAGTTCGTTTTTTTTTTTTTTTTTTGTGCCCCGGGTCGGGTGTGTTTAATTAGTGTCTTTATTTCTTGCATCACCTACTTCCATAAAAAAAAACGGAAGCACCTGCCCGCTCTGTTTCTCTTGCCTTTGGGCACGCAGGCGGCCAACCTGCGTCGCCTGGAGGTGGAGAACCAGGAGGCGGCCCGGCGGCTGGAGGAAGTGGTCCAGCAGGGGGAGGCCCTGCTGGAGCAGATCCAGAGGGCGCTGCACGACATCGCCCAGTCCCAGCTCAGCATGCAGCACCTGGACCCGGACCTCCTCTCCCCTCCCACTCCCTCCTCCTCCTCCTTCCCCCCGGGCACCCCCACCACCACCGCCGCCTCTGCCACCTCTGCCACCACCACCGCAGCCGCCACCAACAACAACTGAGCACAGGAAGGAGGACTGTTGTAGTTTCCGCTGTTGTTTGCAGTGCAACGGAGCGGCCGATGCCAAACCGTGTCGTGGCCCTGTGATGGTGCTCCGTGTTTGTTTCATCTTTCAATGGTGGTGCGCTCTTTCGTTTAAAAGTACGAGACAGGGGACAGTGTCTGCAGTTTGTTGAGCTTCATATTTAAACGCAGAATGAGTGGTTGCCAAGCTGCCCGGCTCACCATACTTACCTGTGGGCTCCTGTTTATATAATTCGAGATGTTTTTTGTACCCTCTCTCTCGAGAACTAGTGCTTTTGCATGGGCCGGTGGCTAGGTAATTTTGATATTGTGGTGGAAACAAAAATGTGGAGTAAACGTCAGCGAATAATGCACCACACAGCACATGTTAATGATAAGGGAGAATGTGAGGTACGGAAAAAGAGAGATGGTCACATGTGGAAGCAATCAAGATAGGCAGTATGGTAGCTCAGCTCTTACCAGTTTTGTTTTTCACGGTGTTCATGATTGGGTAATGTGAATGATGTGCTTATCCATTGGTGTTTGTGTTATAAACAGTGGCATGGTGGCATTTCATCTCTTATCAGTTTTGTGTTTCATGGTGTCCGGGATTGATTAACGTGAATTATGTGTCTATGCAGTGGTGTTTGCATTGTGAATACTGGCGCGGTGATATTTTCACTTGAGATGGCACCTGCTCAAATTCTTCAAGGCGTTTCGCATTCCCAAAGGACTTTGTGACGCTGCAACTAAAATAATGTATCAACTGAATGCCACCGAGAAATGTCGTACAGTGCGGCAAGACTGCAGTTGATGTGATTTTTCATTTCAAATGCCCGACAAGCATGATATTCACATGGGACAGCGCTTGATTGTCAGTGGGGAAATGCAGGGTTTGCTTGTCAAACATATCCAGCAGTGAAAACAGGCGCAGAAAAAGATACTATTGACTAAGGTCAACGAAACTGCATACAGAGGACAACGTCTTAAGTCGACGTTTTTTTCCACGCCCGTTTTCACGATGAATAAACCCCAGCTAGCCCAAAGTTTCAATCCTGTTAAACTTAATGTTCAGCAGGTCTCCTGCAATGAGTCGTACTTTAGTCTCATCAGGCAAAACACAGAACCAATGACTAATGCCAAGCGTGGCTGTGGCTGGAATGTTTCTTGTGAGAAAATAAAGTTTAGCCATCAATATTGTTGTTTCAATTTTTTTTGCTAACATCGCTGTTAAAGGCAATACCTCGGAGTGTTGTCAGTGGTAAGTATCAGCTGCTACCCTGAAATGGCATAAAATAAAATGTTTACGGAATACTGTGGCAATGTTCCCCCACCTTTTTCTCGCACACACAGACAGGAAAACAGGGCAGTGTAGTGTTCTAGGCCCTTAAAAGCACTGGTCAGGGTATAGTGCCCCACATCAGGCACAATGTTGCGGTTATGCTTGTGTGTTGATGGGGCCTGCACTGCGAAGCACTGTAGCAAGTTGGTTGTGAGCAGTGCTTTCCCTGTCTCCTCTTTCATGTTCACCTTTTTTTTTTTTGACTGTTGTGATCATGCGACTAATTCTGCCCTCCAAGCCATCACCTCTCGCTTGCCACAGCAATCCTGCAGTTTGTCGCAACACCAATGGCTTGTGTGGATGTGCACCTTACAGGCAGTCTGGCGTTCTGTTTTTCAAATCCCTCTTCAACATTGTCATTCTTTTGGTTAAGGAAAAAAATTGCTTGAGGCACCTGTAACTGCTTGTAACTTCTTGCAAGTGTTGTAGGCGATGGCCTTAAATGCTTATTTTTTTGTATTTGCAACAATACGCCTGTTGGCATAAAAACATATTTGCGGATAGGAATAGGTACCCGTCTCTTGGAGGAAGGCAAGAAGGGAGCGGCGGTATTACCATAGGTGCAACGCTGGACACCGATGCTGGACTTCTGCAGTGCTGATCAAAGAAGGCTACCTTCCTAAAAAATGACATGGTGGTTGGCAGTGGTCCACTGCAGTGCACCTCATAGGCCAGGTTTATTTATATTTTTGTTAGCGTTATACTGCAGATACTGACCTAACAAAAATTGAAAGCATTTTTTAGTTGATTGATTTTAGGGTTTATTATGCTGACGATACACAGGCAATGAGGTGCGCCGTGGTGGAGGGCTCCGGATTAATTTTGACCACTTGGGGGTCTTTAACGTGCACCGAAATCTCGTACACACGGGCGTTTTTTGCTTTTTGCCTCCATCAGAAAAGTGGCTGGCGTGGCCGGGAATTGAACCCGCGTCCTTGTGCTCAGCAGCACAACGCCATAGCCACTGAGCCACTGCGGTGGGTCAACGATGTTTAGTCAAATGAAAAAAAAAAAGAAAAGAAAAATTCACACAGTTTTTTGGACAATACAAAGTTTGACAGGCCAATATGAACCTAAATCTGTTGAACTGGCTGATTGTATTTGTTCTCCAACCAGGAAACAAAATATGTAAATCTGATTGGGAAGCGTGGGTTATACACGTGTTGTAAATTAAGTTTCAATACACTGTGCTGCCTAGTATGCTGATTTGAAGTTCAAGTTTTGGCTGTTTTTGCACATACTAGTTAATTAAAGCTTTATGTAGTTATAGACAACACTGGCTCTACATGTGCACTGATGTACTGGGTGCGCTCGTTTAGATGTGTGAAAATGATGAGGAACAAGAAGTGGATTTAAACAATTTGTGGGTCAAGCAAGTAATGATCTAGGGCATGGTTTCTCAAAGTGCGTTCCGCGGAACCTTGGGGTTCCGCAGGCCCCTCCTGAGGGTTCCGCGAGCCACTGAAAAATTTTCCCTGGTTCCGCAGTCGCGAAGTCTTATATGGTGAACTTGAGGTGCGATCGATCTAAGGAACCTCCATTACTCACGCTCGAGTGTCAGTAAGCACATCACGGCGCATAACAGAAACGCGCGAGCTGCGCAATAAATCTCGCCAGCAGCTTGTAGCCAGCCAGACTTCGAAAACGGGCCACGTGGTTAAACTATTGCACTTGAACCTCGGCCTTATATTACCCCCATGCGCATTTCCCCTGTTTGGAGATAGGTGCCGCTAGCGTACGCATTCGCGTAAAGTCGGCGGGGAAAAAACGATACCCTTGCTTGCTTTTGAATTTGTTGCACGTTAATGTAGCATGAACGGAATGAAAAATGGCGGGAGGGGGGGGGGGTTCCTTGGCACTTAACGGAACTTAGCAGGGTTCCCTGGGACCAACATGCTTGAGAACCCCTGATCTAGGGGAAGGATTCATAGAGGCTGGAAATTTAACAACGTAGGTTGCCATTAGATCACATACCACTAGGGCATATAAATGCTGAGGTGCACAGGGTGTATGTAGCAAGATATACCATAAACAACTTTTATCCGTGAGCTCACTATTGTGAAGTAAGTCTGAGCTCATGTTTCGCAGCATTTTTCGGCTGCTAATTTATGAACGGGATGGAGTGAGAGATCTAGGACAGAAATATACGCTATTTTGACCCAGTGAAAGTAAATGCCTGACGCAAGCTGCACCAATGCACCTCCCGATGAGGGTATGCAATGCTTTGTTTCCTGAGAGTAATGGTAGTGAGAACTCCTTTGCAGCAAAGACCAAATCCAAGAACAATCTGCATCTTGTGGTTGGATGATTAGGGTCGTTGCAGCGTACAAATCTGGAGTTGTCCAAGAGCAAAGTCGGGAACCAGTCGGGAACTGTCATGTTTCACAATGTCAAAATTAAAGTCACCGGCGACATCCACTAGTGTGTCCTGTTCTTGTTTCGGCCGTCCAAAGTGCCTGTACAGTAGATGGCGACGTCTGTTTTGGAGTTACTAGGGGGTGATGTGAACTGTGAAAGTTAGAATCCTGTCACTGGTGTTTGCACCGCAGGCATTCCGCACGCTCGGTGCCATTGGTTACTGGCTCCCGCATCAGTGAGTATAGGCGCTCAGTGCTATTTTGGTCCTATTGTGTGTGTTTGGGGACTCGCACTAAACGAAAAATCCCAAAGAAAGAGCTGGCCAATCCACGACAGCAGGTAGGTGTTGTGTTTCTTGCAAGGATTAATTGTACCCATAACGTGCCTGACAACGTATAAAGTAACGTAAAACTACCATTATGCGAATACAGGCGGCATCGCCCACAGTTCCCCCACCTTTGATCCTGATGAGTTGCGGTGTGATGCAAAGTTTTTGCTCGCATTTTTGTTGGCGTGCGAACATGATTGTGCTGTTGCGGGTAGATGTAAACAGTGAAAATTCTTGCTTTTGTGGTCTATTGTGTTTGCATTAGTAGTACTCTGCTGCCTGCCTTCTTTAAAATCAGCAGCAGTGCATAACAGAGAGAATTAAACCAAATGGTATTCTACTGAAGGTCTCCCAGAAGAAAGGGCGAAAACCCAACGTGAAAGGTGCGGGCAAGCAGTATGAACAAATTCGATTGCAGATACCGGTGCTTGAAAGCTTTAAAAATGCATTACGTATCGGCCATATCCCTGGTCATATGGCAATACCCAAAGAGTACTATTATATTTCTTTACAGGTGTGTTGTTTACTGGGCAGAATTTTGATGCGAAGACATTTACTCTAAAATCATCATTCTAAAATGTTGTAAAGTGAAGGAAGCATGCTAAAATTTTTGTTTCCGGACTATTTTCTGCAGATTATTCGCCCGACGAATCTTCGCGAATCCAAAGAGGACGTCAAATATGAAAAAAAAAAGTCGTCACGAAAAAATGAAGTTGGTAGTACAATTCTGTAAACAAATACTGTTGCGAACATTTCATATGCGGCAGTAAGAAACATTTTTTGAGTTTTGAGTTTATCTAGAAACGATGGCTGCAAGTCATACAAAAATATACAAAAAGCAGGCAACCCCCCCCCCTTCTCTTCCCCCCCCAAAAAACAAAAAAGCGTGCAGAAGCTCTTCAAAAACTTCAGCATAGATTTTCCCATGTAGTTATACTTTCTGACTCCCTCTCTGTGTGTTCCGCATTAACATCCGAAAAAGATTCTCCAATTATCCGCACATTCCGATCATTTGTTACGCATCAGCTTTGTGAGGTTTGGCTAATGTGGGTTCCAGGACATGCTGGAATCTCATACAATGAAGTGGCTGATCAATTAGCCAGCATGTCTCTTGGTGGCCCTGTGGTCGTGCAATGTCCAAATGACAGTTTTCTATTGGGGGCGAGATTTAAACGTCTACAGCTACTCCAGGCTTATAAGCAAGACGCCCTTCTATCTTCTAGAGATTATAGCCACCTTCGTCATGCATGGAAGCCGAGGTTTTGTGAAACAAGGATATGCGAGTTAGCAATCACTAAACTTCGGTGCAAAATTCCCCCACTAAATTTTTATCTTTATAAATCTTGTCTTGCTCCATCTCCGCAATGCCCTTTCTGCGATGAACTGGAAAATATAGAACATTTCCTATGTCATTGCTGCAGCTTCTCCCCAATGCGACGCACGCATCTGGAGTCAACCTTTAGACGCCTTAACCTTCCGTTATCTAGTTCCGAGATCCTGTCCCTAGGCGCTTCCGCCCTAGGAGTCTGCCACAGGGATGTTGTGCCTGCCCTCCATTCTTATGTTGCGGCGACAGGCCGGTTTTCCTGCTAGCCAGCTAAACGTTCACACTTAGCTCATTTTTCTTCCTGAATCTACTTTCATATTATACATATTTAAAAAATTGTGTTGAGTATTTCCTTTTCTAAATTTTGGGATCTAAAATAATATAGGTCACATCCTCATTAGACACAAAACTTCTTGGCCAATCCCCCGCGTGGGTATGTGCCATGGTGGGAGGCAACCAACCAACCAACCAACCCTTGCCCCCAGCGGATTCCTCTGGACCTCATACATCCGCTAATATAACGTCACAGGCACGTCAAGAGCGAGCAGCACGAGTGATTGTTATGATTGTTTACTTTATGCGGCTAGATTTTGTAGCGAAACTGCAAACTTTTAAGTGACTGTTCCTCTTTTTATTGGGTGAAGTTGAGCACATCCATCGAAACGTGTGAATGTTTTGTCAGCATATGGTGATATGCCGGAGTTAGCGAATTTGCGTCAAAGTTCAACTTCGATGCATACAAAATAAAATGCAGAAGTAAGCAGAAGTAAAAAAAAGAACTGACTCTGAAGGGCAAAATCACTCAGGCGTGGTTAACAGCGTGGAACGTAAATTCCATTCACATTACAGCCGATGCGACTCATGCAATGTGGCAGTGCGGGTAGTGCCGAAAACTGTGTTCATGCGCCAGCGCTTTCTCACTGACAGCTGCAAAACAATTTTGTCGCAAAAGAAACAAAATAGCTTAAAATGTAAATAAAAATTTCCGCGCAATAAAAATGTCATATTTTGCCGTTCTTTTACTGAACTGACTCGGTTTTACGAACAGTCGGAGCGAACTATATTATCTCGGCTGATACATGGCCGGCGTACGCCATATTGGGTGGAAGTTGGTGCGTACGGGACTGTGACTGGAGCAACTGGAGGTGTTCGTCATTCAAACGTTTTTCGTGAGGAGCGTGTGGCCAAACTCCGGCGCGAAGGAGCTGGTTCCCGAGCCACAATGACGCAACTACTACCGATACGGTTTCAGGAGCATTTACAGGTAAGCCAGTGGCCGCCGATGCTTTTCCCCGTGCTATAAGCCTAGTGCAGAAGTCATCAACCGGTATTAGGCCTAATGTGTGCGCATAGTCGCGTGGAGTCATTGGCAGACCTTTAAGAAAACGCTCTCGCTCGTTTGGCTCCGCTGGCCGTCTGTCGCCGGTGCCCGCCGGCGACAATTCGAGACACCGGTTTGGCGTATTTTTCCTGCTTCGTGGCCATTGAGGGGCGCAGACGAGCGGCTCCGATACGCCCCCCCCCCTCCGCCAAGCTCAACCCGAGAGAAAGCACTGACGCCCGCAAAGATGACAGCGGTGTTTTGATCCGAAATCGGCCACCGTGGGGTCGTCATTGCTGTGAAATTTTCAAAATTTCAATGCCCTTCGGTTAGGCACCGTCGGATGGTGCCTCCTCCTGCACGATGTGCCGTGGCCAACGCGTTAGCGGAGGGAGCCGAAAACGAAAACGGGTTCTCTGAGCCACGGATACCTCCCTTCGGCTATCGAAAGGCCGGTCGCTGGTAGCCACGTACTGTGTGCAGTGGGTTTTTCGTTCGCCGCGGAGCAATATCGCCGTCCGGGGACCGAGAAACGTTAGTTTCGGACCCTCGGTTTGAGTTTCGGACCGCGGGGCGGAGGAAACTAGGCCGGGGTCGACCGTGAGCGAAGGGTATCGATCTTGACCGGCCGCCCGCCCTCATTTCCGTTGCCGTTCTTCACCGCTGCGCCGTTACCCAAAAGCTCCGGTTCTCAGCGAAGTATGTAAACATTGCAACGCGACCCGAGCTGGCTGGTGGGGTCCGGAGTCGGGCGGAAATAACGGTGGTCCTTCGAGAGCCACGCCGGCTGACGCAACCTTGTTTTTGGTAAACTCTCACGTGCTCGTAGCTCTTTCTTATTTCGGTTCTTCGCCCGGGCCCAAAAATATCACTGTTGCGTATTATCGAGGGGACGAGGCGCACGTTATGGGCAGCTCACGTGAGCCACGATTCGCTCGCCTTGGTGGCAGTCCGGAAGGAACTGGCCCAGCCACGTTTTCCCGTTAACTCCGCCCTGTAGGGAACAAGAAAGTGGTTTTGAATAAAGCAGGAGGGTTCAACGGCCTGCTCTCTACGTTGCCCCCTCTACCCCCCCTTTTTACGCGACTTGGAAGAGCTTGCTTGGCTTGCCACCGTGTCTTCTGGGAGAATCTCCCAGCCTCGCTTTTGTTTTTTTACGCTCTGCTACCTTCCTTTGAAACTCATCGGCAGCGGGGCATTGTCGGCGGTTATTGTGCTGTCAGCGTGCTTGCCGGTGGCTCGCCGCTTCCTACCGGCGTGCCGCAGCACGGAGCTCCTCTCCGCCGCCTCTTGCGTGTAGCGATGTTGTTACCCGTGCACTCTCCCCGGGCAGTTAAGTCGTCGAAGACTCATTTTCTGCTGCACTTTTGGCGGAGAGAGTCGGCTTAGCAGTTCCTGCTTCCAGCAGGTTTCCTCGCCGAAAATCTGGGCCAGCCGACGCGGCGCTTGTTTTGGTTTCGGGCGCGTGGACTGTCGTCTGCTACTGCACGCTTGGTCGCCCGATAGCGGCCGGCCGGCGGGTTCCTCCCTTTCACGCCTTCTACCCCGCACCTGCCGCATCTCGGACGCGTGCGTGTAGACAGGTGCACGGCGAGTGCTTTAAGTGCGCTCCCCCGAAGTGCTTGTTGCTCTCTGTTCTCGTCTGCCGCGGGCGGGAGGGTTTTTGGGCGAGTTAGTCTCGTTGCACTGTGCTTCCTGGACTGCCTGTAGATAGATGCCTGTGTTTCGAACCGCGTCGATACTTTTGCTGGCCTGCACCGGAACCACCCACGAATTCACCAGGAACGGTTCAGCAGAATGGCCAATAAGTGGTCTATGTGAAGCTGTGCACCACTGTGTTGCAGAAAAATAACTGTAGCTTAATCGTAATCTATTACTCCCTTCCTCTGCTCTTGTGCCATAACTCTTCCTGAAGCTAATCATTATCAGTGTCGGGAGTGCTATTCCAGATCTTAGAAGAGATTGGATTCCCACACGGAAATGGTCATCTTTTGTCTTTCTCCCCACGATCTTGCATTTTCGCACGGTTAGGCAGAGCATGTTACAGTTGCTGTCGTGATTCATGTGCGTTGAGGTTTCCCTGATCCATGCTGAAGAAACTTGTTCCTCAGTTTGATATTTTTCCCAGTTTGTGTTACTTTTGTACCAATCATTCATTGTTTATGAAAAAGAGCATTGCAAGCTTGAACAGATTGGTGCCACTTTGTGAGAGCAGCGAATTTAAAATTTTTATATGCACTATCAGCATAAATGCCTTAGTCACCGTTTATTTGAGATGCACTCTGCTTGAGGGTGGCTGTAAAATGTCTCGCTCGCAGTGTGCGAGGGTGGGCAAGTAATAGTGTCGGACTGAGGGGTCCGCCCCCTCGGGAGGCTGCGGGCTTGGGTTGCAGCCAGCCGCAGCTCCCCTGTGACGGCCAGGGGCAGGCACGGGCATCCGTTTCTCTCTCCTCCCGCCCCCTTCGCACACTCTTCCTTTCATGGCCGGTGGTCTGCACAGCTGTGCATCCTTCGGGTGCTTGGGCAGGAGATATTGGGTCTGCGCAATTCTGTTTAGATTTGTGGGTGACTAGAATGTCCAGTGGAAGGTGTAGGCTATTGATTGATTGTGGGGGTCTAACGTGCTGACGCTGCACAGGCAATGAGGCGTGCTGTAGTGGAGGGATTAATTTTGAACATCTGGGGATCGGTAACGTGCGCTGACATCTCTCACATGGACGTTTTTACTTTTCGCTTCCATCAGAAAGGCGGTCACGGCAGCCGGGAATCGAACCCACGACCTAAGATGTAGGCGGGGAGAGCCGTTTGGAACATTGAGTGTGATTGGCACAAGCCAAGATTCGATGGGGATGGCAGACTAAGACTTCAGCAACAGTGCAAGACAAATTTGCTGTGTGCTCGTGAAGGCGGGAGCAGCTAATCAGTTGCATCTTTGCATTTGCGTATGGTTGGTTTGGTTGCTTTTTGATCACCTTGTAGGTAAGAAACAAATTGGAAGGAACTTTTGTCTCTGAGCAAGGCCCTTCTGGTCTCCTAAAAAGTGTGCTGCGCCAGGAATAAATGCTGTGCCACACTATACCAAGGAAGCTGAGCATGTCGGTTTGTGTCAACCCACCGCGGTGGCTCAGTGGCTAAGGCCTTGCGCTGCTGAGCACAAGGTCGCGGGTTCGATTCCCGGCCGCGGCGGCCGCTTTTCTGATGGAGGCGAAAAGCAAAAGCGCCCGTGTGTAGGAGATTTCGGCGCACGATAAAGATCCCCAGGTGGTCAAAATTAATCCGGAGCCCTCCACTACGGCGCGCCTCATCGCCTGCGTTGCGTCGGCGCATTAAACCCCACAATCAATCATGTCAGTTTGTGTCGCCTAATTTCCAGCCTGTCTTTATTGAGGAAGCAAGGTTGGTGGACAAATGTCTTCATTCGGGAAGCAGTCCCAAGTCTTGCTGGATGGGACAGTAGTAGCAGGAAAAATGAACCAGAGGGGTTTGTTTGATAATGCGGGTGCCTTGAAAGTGGTGGATTTTTCACTTGGTGTTGGGTTCATAATTTCAGTTCAGGGCCAGATATCTCATGTTGAACCAGTGGTTCCCGTAGCTTTGGTTTGTGTAAAATTTGTGCGAGGCCGTTAAAATAGCCGCTGTGCTGGGGTGGTTGCGATCTTGGTAAACGATTACTGACACTAAAGTTTGATTTATAAACACCGATATGGTTCTATAAACATGCCTTCTTATGATTACAAGCATCAAACATTGGCCAATTTTAAATTGATATGATTGCCAGTTTTGAAATAGGGAAATCAGCATAGCCCAGTTGCTTTGTGACATTGGGCTCGCTTAGGGAAGTGTGATAAGCTTCTGGCCTGTCAAACAATCGACCTGTCCTTACCCTCTTAGGCAGGCATATTAGTAATGAAACTGATAACCCCTGCATGGAAGAAAATTGCAGAAAATAAAATTTTTGGTGGGGCTTGTGGCGTTTTTTGTCCTCTTATGCTTTACTGGCCTGAACTCTGGCCAGTGTCACTAGCTGGATGTGGGAGAAATATTTTGTTCAGCAAGGGGGATCAGGCATTGAGGCAATTGAGAACGGAAGCAAAGACAGATGGCGGCTTGCTTGGACAGGAAATGTCCCTAGCACCCTCCTCACTTTTCCCCATGATCTCGGTGGCCGAAACTGAAGTTGATGCCATGAATGGGGCTGCAATTCATTATCAGCGTGTTTGCCACTTTTACTTTATGGGGTAGTATAGTAGTATGGACACATCAGAGAAAAAGAAAAAACTTGACATACAGATTTGGTGTCACTAAGGCTCACTGGATGTGCATTCAAGTTTATAAGTGCTTTCACTGCGTATCTTTTAGTGTTTTACTTGCAGACTGTGAAAGAATATCTTTAGAGATTCATCTTAGCTTATCCTGTGTAACTGCACAGATTAGATAGGAAGTCTAATGAAATCGGCTGCGGCTGAAATTCCGCCGCGCTGTGCTTTATTGGCACTTGATCCAGGAACCCTTATCTCGCGATTGTCTGTTGGACTTGTTATCACTGTCTGTTGCTGGCAAGGCAATTTCCTAATCTGGCTCGCAGAAATCAAAGGGGTTGAGTGAAAATGCTGGGAACAGTGCACTCTTCTCCCCCTCGCTAGCTGCTGAAGAATGTCTTTCTATGATTGATGCGTTGCTGGCTGCACAATGGCCGGACGATTTCACTCGAGCCATTTGCCAGGGCAAATCTGGGTGGCACCCAAAGAGGAGTGGCTCTTGGGGCTTCAAGTGACAACGTTGTTGCGTGGGTTATGTAGGTGGATGTGCCGTGGATGTGGTCAGTGGCTGTCCTTTTGTAAACCACTTTGAGGCAGAAAATAATTTCCTCTTGAAGGAAGGTCTCTAGCTAGGGTCGTTAGTAGCCTCTGTCAGGAGTTGTATTGGCAGGGGGTTGTGCATGGCTGTTCTCTTGCTGTGCATCTCAGACCCAGCCAGCCAGACTTGTTAGGTGCAAAAGCACCTTAGGGGCTTGAGCTGTCGGCATCTCATGTCGTTGTTTGTCGTATTCTTGTGTGGTCACAGTACTAACACGGGGACACTGGTTTTCCAACGCCTCGGGCTAGAACTTAGCACGTACTGAACGAACGCACCGGGACACTCAATTTCCAACGCCTTGCGCTAGAACGTTTCATCTCCATAGGCAATAACGCCTGCTAAAAGAACACACTGGGACACTCGTTTTCGCTTGCACTTGCTTGCTTGCTTCTATTTCGTTCCATACTTGACTCGCTCTAGCTTTAAAATTTGCGGTTCTTCGTTTCAAATTTCACTTCTCAGTCTTGGTAATTGGGCTGCTGCGTATATCAGTGCGTGCCGTGTGGCAAGAGAAGGATTAGTCTTTAAAGGGACACTGAAGTGAATTTGTCAAGCTCTCGTTCTTGCTTGCACTGTGTAGACTGGCTCAAATTAGCACACTTTTCATCGTTTATCCGGTTGACAAATCGGTAATTATTTTACAAAGCGCGAAAGAAGAAAAACTACCATGTGCGGTTTGCGGCGGCCGCACAAACTAAGCTGTGACGTTGGGAGGAGGGGGCGCCGTGATTGGACGATGCCCAAGGTTAGCAATCAAACAAGTTTCGGTTTCGGTCTGTAAAACAACATATTTGACATTCGATGGCGTCGTTGGATGGGCATTCTCAATATCCCAGTTATCGTAGTACCGCGCTCCTGCCATGTTGTCGGCTGTAAAATGCACAAGATAAGCCTCCCAGGACGGCTTGGAATCATAGCATTCACTATCTGAGGCCTACGCAGTGCATGAACGCCCTCCGCGTCCCCGCAGACGCTCAAATGCATGCGCTTTTCCCCCATATTTGGAGCGTGCCTCGCTCATGCCTGTATCGTAAAAAGCGTGTTCGCACCAGGCCAAGGGTCTGTTGATTCTGGCCTGTGCCCACTGCCCGCAAGCAGTCGGTGCTTATGGCAACAGCACGCCAACGAGAACTCGCTAGCGCGGCAGTGCCAGCCTGCGCGAGTTCTGTGGACTAGTTCATGGAGCAATGAACGTTGCAGCCCAAAAATAAAGGTGAACTCAGTATAGAAAACATCGGCGAAAAACAAAAAAAGTTAACTCGTAAAAAAAAAAGCATGTACCCGCGGCGATTCGAACTTGTGACTGGCAAAACACTTGCGATGACATACCTAGCACCCCAGACGACTAGGCCACAGGGGGCTGCTGGCGGCGATGGAAAAGATAAGGTGTATAATGTATAACCAGTTTACACTTTTATTTAGTTTTAGTATTTCAAGCAGCTTAGGTGACTATTTGTTGTATTGCACTTGTGCAGTAAGCATCCCCCGAGTTTCCACAATAGCTCACGTCTAGCAATTGCATTTCGTAGACGGGGAAAGCGTTCGCAGATGCGTAGTCGTTTTGCTGACCGCTCTGCTTGTTCGCCCAGCGCAAAAAAGTGCTTCCCGCACCCTAGTTTTACGCTGTACGGTAAAAATATCAGTTGATTTTATTTCCTTAGTACCTATATTGACTTCGCTCACTCTTCTCCCCCTTCAAGAGGCCTTATATTTCCCTACTGGCGTACCAGTCAGCGAAGCGTCGCATGTGCGCTTGTGCAGCGCTTGTGTGAAACGACCTTGACTTGGAGCTAGATACAGTGTACAAACTAACGAAGTAAATAAAGGTGCATTCTTCCATTCCCAAACGTGTTGTGGCTTAGTTTCAACTGATCGAGCGAATTGCGACGACCCGTTGGCGGCCGGCGGACTAAATGGTGGGCCGACTGACTCGGTCGCGGAAGGTCGGCGAGCCGTGCAGTAGCGCAGCCAATTGTCAGCTCCTCTCCTGCTGACGTCACACGAAAACGCCACAGAAAATGGGCGAGCGTAAAGAGAGGAGGACAGCATTTTCGAATTGATTTTTCTACTAAATAAATTCGCGTAAACGCGCACAGAGTGGTCGAAACAGGGCCCAGGGACTCCGGACTACAGTTTGCGCTCGTAATCCCGCATTGTTTACAAATCACTTCAGTGTCCCTTTAAATACACTTGTACACTGCATGCTTCGACCATCTTCATGTTTCACGCTAGTGGAGATGGCCCGGGATTTCTTTTTATTAGGTTCGCAAGTTTGTTGATAAAGAGGAATGAATCTAAGCGAGCACCACAATAGTTTCACCGCACTTTTTGTCTACTGTGGGCTGTCATGGTTTTAGGGCGAGCTGTTATGGCATTCATATGCAAAAGAAGTTGGTGTATGCTTGCCCTAGCGTTCTTGTCTTACCTGAAGGGGAGACTGCAAAAACAACTGGGCCTGTTTCAAGGAGTTGCCAGAGTGGTTCAATGGCTGTGTTCTTGTTAATGGGAACAAAGTTGTGCATACGGCTCCTGGCTACTGTGGCTGGTGTTCTGAAAAGGTTGGAAAACAGCCTGTGCAACTTTCACTTTGGGCTTTATAACTTCGGTGTAGATTTTGTCCTCCAAACCACCAGTTTTGACTCTAACCCTTTTCAGTAAAAAACCTTTACCCACTTTCCAGCTGTCCCGATCCGAACATATTTTTGCCTGTTTCCGGTGCTGCGGAGAAAAACAAACTGTGAAAGAAACTTGCAGGATATTTGTTTTTTCTCTGGCATTCTGCACGAAACTTCTTTGCTGACATTTGAGCCCTCTCTTCTGTCATCACTATCACTGTCATCACTATCTGATGGAGGCACGTAAAACTCTTCTTCACTGTGAAGTCATCATCGCTTTCACTAAATGCACCAGCGTAAAACGCACATGTTGAAAAAGTGGCCGTGCTCCTCAGCGAACAATGTGCAACTGAGAATTCTCTGGGATCCAGAAGGCCGGTGCTGAAGCTTTTACAAAGTTCACTTATCCCTCAAGGTGTATCATGCATGGAAATATAGTGTGTGCTATCCTTCATGAGATGGCGGATCATATTTACAAAGAATGCGCGTGCGTCGCAGTGAAAAAAAAAACCCGCGAAATTGAACCCCAACACCCTTGCGTTGCATTGTTGGGACAACGGGTTAAAAGTAGTACTGACTCGAAATTTAAAAGCTAAGGTAACTATGTGAAGCGCTTCCTTTTTATATAGAGATATCTGCCAGCAAGTTTCAACAGTAACTTCTCAGTATAACATATTTTAAATTCATTTTAATCTTTGCCCACACAAGAAAGCCCAGAACTGATACCCTTTCAGCGTCGGCATCAGCATGACTTTATCTACTCCTGGCCCCAAACTGCCCACGGTAGGGCTCCCATGACGTGGCCAACGCGCTGGCTGCGGTTGGTGCGCACTGCTCCACCGTGCATGTTTGCGTCATTTTTGGGACCGACTTGGTGCTGTTCGGGTGTATGGAGATGATGGAGACCACAGCTAGTCTGGGCGTTGCACACACACTTAAGCGTGCATCCAGACTGGCAGTGGTGCAACAATAATGGTGACGTCAGGAATGCCGTCTGTAATGGCAGCTGCCCCGGTGTTCGTTTTGTTGAAACCGAAAGTGACACGGATAAATGAGGCTGTAATAATTAATGCTGCGATTGACCATCTAATGTGCCAATCTGATATGGTAGGCACCCAGAGCAGGGAAAAAAACAACACTGAAATTTCGTGTCAGTACTCCTTTAAGGGACACTGGTCTTTAGGACCGAAAAATTGCCAAAAAATCAATTTTCTGTATTAATTTTATTTGCAGTCTACAGGTCCCAAAGAATGTACCTGCAAAATATCATAGCTGTATCATAAGTATTCACAAAGCTGTTACCCTTTGAAGTCTCCTAAATGACCATTTTTGCCTATGTTTGCAAACTTTGTGCCCTGTTTTTTCAGAACCAATTTTTTTCCCACATGGTCAGCTGTCGGGTACAATATCTTGGGATGTACTGGTTCGATTTACATCATTT
This sequence comes from Haemaphysalis longicornis, assembly GCF_048455015.1. Taxonomy (NCBI): domain Eukaryota; kingdom Metazoa; phylum Arthropoda; class Arachnida; order Ixodida; family Ixodidae; genus Haemaphysalis; species Haemaphysalis longicornis. Next base: position 148,105,209 of record NW_027526422.1, read on the forward strand.
TTGCTGCATTTGAAAGCTTATGAACTGAACAGTGCAATAAAACCACAATAATATAGAATGTCTTTTTGCTGGCACAAGATTTTATGCCGTCCGTTTTACGAAAGCATTGCTAATCCATGACCTGACATTTAACAAGTTTACAGTGTTTGCAGAAACCATGCTAAAATTACTGCAGTGGTATAGTTGCACTCCCTGGTCCTTCTAGAGCACAAAGGGATAAAAGCTATTTGAGTATTTCATAGGTACATAATGAAAAAATTGCCCGAAACGGAGTGGCATAACATGTTGCACAACTCTAAACTTACACCCCATAGAGGAAAACTGACTGCATATTTGTGCTCAGGATGTTGAAATACACTCAGTGTGTAAATCTCAAGCACATAGGTTAAAAAATAACAAATGTCCGAAGACCAGTGTCCCCCCTTAAATTTTGAGCAGCACATGGCCATCCCAGGGTTACGTTGGATGTACCAGTGCAATTTTACTGTCAGTTCCAAAGGAGCAGTTGTAAGGTGCCACACTGGTGTATCTACGGTGCATCACTACCTCTGCGCAGATAGGTGCTTTTTTGTTTGTTTGAATTTGAAAGGAGTAAACAGTATGCAAACCCCAGTGACACTGGAATTGGCAGCTTAGTGTTTCCAAAATGAGTGATTCATTTGCTGCAAAGGCTAAACTGGTAGAAACCGCTCATGGCATAGTGACTTAGGGTGTGGCAGTCTTGGTCTATGTGAAGTCTCTTTGCTTGCGTGAACTGTGAGCTTCTCACTCTTGCCTTTCTGTGGTGGGCGAGTGAGTGTTGCCGAATGCTGGTGACAGTTGAGGATTATGAAATTCTGTTTCAGACTTTTTAATTAGGAGTTAATCAAAAGCAGCGATAAGGCGATCATCAGAACCCGAAGATCGGTCAGTTTGTTGTGCCGACGTAGTCTTGCTATCTGCTGTGCATCTACTCCTAGATAGCACTCGCATGCAGTTTTTCTTGGTCTGTCCCCCGCATTTGCAGCCAGTGTACATCCACATTTGTGGCCACATGTGTCGCAGGCAGGGGGATGTTTGGTACAGTTGTCACTCCACCGGAGCCCTATTTGTGCAGAATGGGCCCCGTAGTTGAAATTTGTAAATTGTTTTGTGCATACAAAGAGTGGTGTCAAGAGAGCCGTCCCCCCCCTCATGGTTTGCCTCCCCCCCCCTGGATCGCAGCTCACCAACATCGGGATCAATGCGGCCAACGTGGGCTTCAACACGCTCACCATGGAGTCGGACAAGTTCATCTGCGTGCGCGAGAAGGTGGGCGACGCAGCGCAGGTGGTCATTGTGGACATGGCCACGCCCACGAGCCCCATCCGGCGGCCCATCTCGGCTGACTCGGCCATCATGAACCCGGCGTCGCGGGTGATCGCCCTCAAGGCGTCGCGCACCCTGCAGATCTTCAACATCGAGATGAAGAGCAAGGTCAAGGCGCACACCATGACCGAGGACGTGGTCTTCTGGAAGTGGATCAATGTCAACACCATCGCCCTGGTCACCGAGGGGGCCGTCTACCACTGGAGCATGGAGGGTGAGCGCCTAGCATTCTTTCCAGGCTGGACGAGGGTTCCTGAACGTGCACTGGTTGTGAAACTATGCTCTGGTATCTGGTTGGCGCAAACACCCCTGCTGCTTTGGTGAAGCTGAGAGGGGCAAGTGTGTGGTTGCGGCACCTAGGGGACAAAAAGTGAACTTTGCTTAACGGTCGGTTAATAGCACAGTTTAATCAAGTAAAGCTTGCTGTCCAAATGAGGAAACATGAAATTACTCCTCTTCCATCCCCACTTCCCACCCCTGAGCTGTGTGAGCACCTGGTGACTAACAGCAATCTGGATGTCCAGACACTTTTGGCCTCCAGGGTGAAGGCTGCCCGCTCATCACAAGGCTTCCTGGAATAGGCTACCACTTCTATTTCTCTGTAATGCTGTCGTATGTTTCGACATCTTTTTTGCGACTTTCAGCAGCAGCCACGAGTGCTTGAGTACTTTCTGTCGGCATATGGCCGGCTGGTCAGCTTGCCCCATACTTGGCCCTGTTTGCTACCCGTGCTCAGGGGCCAACCGTGGACCGGTTTTTGATGATTGGGGCCTACGAAAAGTTCTGCAACTGTTGTATAGTGAGCAACTCTGGTTAGAGGTAGTGTCCTTTGTGTGGTTGTGGTAATAAGGTAAGGGCTGCAGCCTGAAACATTCAGACTGGGGTAAATAGTGTACAGCAAGTTTGTGTAGGGCTTCTCGGTAGTTTTTCCTGCTCTTCGTCAAGCTAATGGGGTCATCGGTGTAGGCGAGTTGCTCGGCTGTGTGTCGAAAGGGAACGCTGTGTAACAGGGTCATGGGGCCTTGCCTTCTGTGTGTGCAGGAGACTCGCAGCCCCAGAAGATGTTTGACCGGCACTCGAGCCTGGCCGGCTGCCAGATCATCAACTACCGGACGGACGCCAAGATCCAGTGGCTCCTGCTCATCGGCATCTCTGCCCAGGTGCGCCGCCTTGCCATTGTCTGCATTGAAACCCTCGTAAATGGGTGTGTGCGCCTGGTGGTAACGTGCACTCTCCCCCTCTCCATTGTGTGCAGCAAAACCGGGTAGCGGGGGCCATGCAGCTCTACTCCATGGAGCGCAAAGTGAGCCAGCCCATTGAGGGCCATGCGGCCGCCTTCGCCCAGTTCAAGCTTGAGGGCAACACGGAGCCCTCCACCCTGTTCTGCTTCGCCGTCCGGTCAGCCCACGGGGGCAAGGTATGCTGCCTTCCTATGTGTGCTGTGTGCATGACAGCATGGGCTGTCATCTCTACTATCGGGAGTGTGCAGAAGGAGTGAAGGCCATTCCTACTGACTGTGGTAGACGAGGGAACGGTTTTTCAACCCTGCGGCAGCAGCTGTCTCATGTCATCCTTTGCAGGCAATAGTTGTGGAAGCTGTGGAAGTATTGTCATTAAAAACATAATTAATGCCCTTCCACTCTGAAGGATGACCTGCGAAGCTGCACGCCCTCCACGGAGTACACGAGAAAAAAAAGTTCTTGTAATTTACGACTGCGCATACTTCCTAGTCAATTACCTGAATGAAATTTGGAATGACCCGAGCTCAGTTCCTAGCAAACAAACGTAGAGCTGACTCCTTCCTTCTTGCGTCGTAGGTGTCTTACTCTTCGTGTAACACACCAACCCAATCTACTTTACCACTGAGGACACTGGACAGGTCGCATTGGACTGTTTTACGGTCGCGTTTAAACCTCGCGCCAACACAACGGACATGTCATCAGTAACGGCAGGAAACTTATAGCTGCGCGTGTCCGCCCCCTCCTTCCACTTCTAACCTATGCACGCATAAATTTGCTACCGGTCATGAGTGGATTCTTAGAAGTGGAAGACGCTGTTGAACATGTCACTCTGAAAGCCCTTTAAGCTGCAAAAGTGATATTGGCCCACGTCGACATTCCAAGCGGGCCAGTTGCTGTTTTCCAGGAGGGATTCGCAGCTACTCGACCAGCTGGAACTTAAGGCGGTAATGGCGATGGCAGTGGAGTGGCTTTCCATTGTTTTCACGCCCATTCACACATCTGTTCAGGCTGGCACTTCTTTAGTTTCCACTCTTCCTCCAAGCAAGTGATGTGCGTCCGTTTCATTGAGTTAACATCTCGAGGGCTAAGACCTCTATACCAGTGGACACGCATGTGGGTGTCCATTTCGCTGCCCAGTCGTAGGAATGTTATTGCTTGTGCAACACGCCAACCCGAATCGAAACCGCTTGAGTGCAAGTTCAGCTGACAGGGCGCATTGAGCAATGACTCCCACACTTAAATCTCCCACCACCACGACGGGTGTGTCATCAGTAACGGCATTAACTCTTTCGTTACGGCGGAAAAATGGCCGATTTTAAGTGCTTCCACAAAACGTTTTTCTTCTCTTGAGCTACTGGACACACGTAATCTTGCTATGCATGAAATTGTAGCTTATAGATTGCTCTTCGAAACACAAAGCATCAGTTTTGTTAAAAGTACAATTACTTACAGTTTATTTGTGAAGTAATCAGAAAAAAGCCCCCAAGAAAAGTATACTAAAAACACAAATCGGCACTTTTACCGAGACTAAAAATTATTTCAGGTATTTTAAGATATACAAATTGTTCCTACGTTCCTTGGCTATGATTCAATATATAAATCAACAGTCTACACCAAGTTTTGGATTTTTGAGGGCCCGTCAACCTAGCGCAACTGACGGCTGTGCCACGCCGCGAGGGCACTCAAGGGTGAGTGAGTCTGTAAAATGTGCATCCAAGTACCGTACTTACCTGATTATAACGCGCACTTTTTTTCCAGAAATATAGGTAGAAAAATCACATGCGCGCTAGAATCGGATTTGAAACCGAAACCGAAACAGCGAAAATTTCGTCCCACCCATCACCATCGCCATGTCAAGATGGCGCTGAAGCTTTTAGCAACAATTTTTCGCACGCAGGAAGCATAGGCGCTTAGGCTTTTCCATCGGAGTTCATACAAATAGTCAGATCGTTCCACTTGCGCGCTTGATAACAGCAATGGCAGCAGCGGCTCTCACGTGTTCAAAACGAGCGGTCGGCTGAAGCGTGCGCCTCTGGAGAAGCTCGCGGGATGGGCGTGTGAGGCGTGGGCCACGATCCCATCGACCATGGTTGAACGTTCGTTCAGAAGTGTGGCATCGCGAACGTGCTTGACGGCACCGAGGACGAGATCTTGTGGTCAGCGGAGAGCGACGAGGAGTGAGATGAGTGAGATTACTTCGGGAAATAAATCACCCGTTTCTATCGCATTTGTTTTTCTTGCTCACACAGTTCCATGCGCGTTACAATCGGAGGTGCAAGTTTTTTCGGTTTTTTGTCAGGAAAATTGGGTGCGCGTTAGAGCCAGGTAATTACGGTATACTCTTTTGTGACCTCGCACAAAATCCTTATCAGTTCGGTGGTAAAAAACAAGAAAAAAAAAAATCGAGCGCTCTCGACAAGCATCGCACCTGAACCCTGCAGCGCTAATCTGACACGAGTTGAAGGTGATAGCGCGATACGGCGCGGTGCATTTGGCAAAATATCCCGCCCGTACGTTCTCGAGACCCTAAACACAAAATCAAAACCGCAGTCGTCAGATAAGAAGCACGTTTTGTTTATAAATACAGCGCGGAGTCACAACGAAATTACCTGCCAGCGCTTGTTGAAGTTCGAGGCACCTGAACCGGAGCTTCGTCTTCCTAACTGAAATCTGAAGATCCCACATCATTGCTTGATCCCTCACTGCTGCTGGAATCAGAAAAATCGACAGCAGGAGCAGCCGAAGTGCTTGCTACAGCAGTCCGACTGTGCGGAGCGCGGCGCGAACCGAACGCCATTTTTCCTCCTCCTCCCCTCCCCCTTCGGTTCAAATTACTCTTGCTACGCCGCCACCACACGAGACACATAAACAAACGAAACCGAAATTGAAAGAGACGTTGCCAATGAACACACCAGATGGCGATAGTTGTCTGTGGAGCGCGGGTTTCAGATTTTGCGGGAGATTTAAAATCATCGGACGCCGGCTTCCGATCGCCTATGGCGCCGTCGTGAAAGAGTTAAGCCACGCGTAAACCTGCACTTGGGGATAGGCGCATATTTAGTCGTGAAATATACTGGCAAAGGGTGAGAGAAAGACTTTAAATACAGAGCTGATTAATGAGGGCCGCAGATGGACAATCTCTCTTAATATGGCTTTCAAGCTGAAGAATTGTGTGGTCAAGCCGCGTAATTCTTGAAGAAATTTGGTGGTTTGACATTATTAAAGGCCTCAAATTAGCCTCCACATGATGTAAAAACACCTTGTTAATGATTAGGACCAGCACAATATTGAAGGTAAGCAAGCAATGCGAAAAAAATCCGAAAAATCATGTTCTGACTCGCTATGGCAGCCCTGCTTGCAGGAGTAAGGTACGATGCGGTAGAATAGTGCCCAGAAAGCTTTCACCAAGCCGCCGTCGTGCTATGAAGCGAGTTCAGCACTACGAGCCTACTATATTGCAGCGCCACCTAACAGTTTCGAAAAGAAACAAATTCAGAATACAGTTTTACTAAGCAGCGACACAAGACCTCCGGAAATACAGTTAAACCTCGATGCAACGAACTTCAGTGTAACGAAACTCTCGATGTAACGAACCACGGAATTTTCTGTAACTTCAAGTGTATGCACACCATGTATTTTCACCCTCTCTGTAAGGAAGTCCCGTTTGCCAGAATTTCAATGTAACGAAGTTTCATGGAGAACTAGGCACGAAATTTAGGTTGTAGAGGTAGATTTTGGGAGACGGAAGCGCCGAAATGGGGACTCAATAAAACGCGAACGGCGACACGGGCCGCCCAATGCCGCGGATGCAGCGAGCCGGAGTCTGTGAGTGAGCCCCTTGCCTACAAACTGCGTGGCGTGCATACACGGCTGGCGCACTGTTTCTGTTTCTGTCGGAGCTTAATCGTCTATGCGGGCATCAGCGTTAACTGAATGGAGCGTTTTCTTCCCGCAAAAACTCAAAACGCGTCCCGCCGCAAGCCACAGGTGCGCTGACCCAGCTGCGGAGGCCACCCGCGCGATGCGGGTAGCTCCAGCGACCGCTTCTAACCGCTCGCTGAAACACAATTCGAGGGGCACGCGAGAAAAAAAGCGGATAGTGTGGACGAAATTTTCACTGTAAACGTCGTACGTGCCGCTTACGAAAGCGCCCATCAAATATCCTCTGCGGTGGCCTAATCTCCTTTGGCGTTGCCACCATTGCCGCATGCCGCCGCTTTGCCCTTCGTTTGAGTTCGCTCATGCTTGTTTTGTTTCATTGCTCCAGCAAGCATTTGTGAATCTTTGAGCCTTGCTCGCGTGTTTTCTTTTTCACACCCGCATCCGCGATTGTGCGCGGGTGGCGGCTGAACCAGGGAAGTGACTTGCACTGCGCGCAGCAGTGGGAGGAGCCTGACCAGTTTCGCCAATGGGGAAGTGCACGGACTATGGCGGGAGGTTCAAAGCGCTCGGGGATGCCGGCTCCGCGGCTTACCACCGCGGAGGATTTTTGATGGGCGCTTTCGTAAGCAGCGCATATGAAGTCTTACAGGGAAAATTTCGCTCACGTTATCGGCTTTTTTGCTCGCATGCCCCTCTCGTTTGCCCCTCGAGTTGCGTTTCAGCGAGCGGTCAGAAGCAGTCGCTGGAGCTACCCGCATCGTGCGGGTGGTTCCCGCGACTGTATCAGCGCGCCTAAGGCTTGCGGGGGGGCGCATTTTTGTGGGGACAAAACGCACCATGCGGTTCACGCTGATGCCCTCACAGACGATTAAGCTCCTATAGAAACAGAAACAGTGCGCCGGCCGTATATGCGCGCCACGTTTTCTTTTGCAAGAAGCGCTTCACGGGATGAACACTTTATTATAACCGCGAATTTCAATGTGGCGAAATATTTATGTAACGAAGTAAATTACGAATTTTACCGACTTAGTTACATCGAGGTTTAACTGTACCCTCGTATGAAACTGAAACTGGCCGGTGAACAGCTGGCGGTCTTCAAGGCCATTCGGAAGCGTTCTGCTGTCTGAACTGATCCCGGCGACTTGGTGTTATCTTTTGACTTAAAGTGGAAGCTGTTAGTGCAGAAGTAAGGCGTAGATAGGCGGTAAAAAATCTTAATGTCGCCGGAGCAGGAAAATTTAAACTGATTCTAAAAGTGCAGTGCCTAGACTAGCCACTGGCCACAGTAGGTGTATGAGAAAAGACTACAACATGTCGAAATAGGCAATATAAATCATTGAAAACCGGTGATAGATTTGAATAGGCATGGTAACGAAAGAGTTAATAAGTGTCTACTGTAGACGAAGTTACTCTAGGGAGCTAAAAAGTTGCCCTTAGTTCCCCTTAGTGTGTCTCCCGTACTCATGTCTCTTGTATGCAATGTTGCTAACATTTCGAACATAGGAAAACTAACCAAGCCATTTTCAAATGTCTCTTATGACCGAATGTCTCTTGTGTAACTACGTTTTATTGTACTGTACATAGCTGTTTTCACTGGGCAGACCAGGCAGGTGTTGACAGCCTGCTGTTATTTCTGTGCCCTGGAGTGTGCTTTCTCAGACGTTTAGTTCTATCATTTAAGGGTTTTTTTCTGAGTGCCTGTACTTGAATTCATTGTGCTTATTGACCACAGTCCTGCATAGTTAGTGCTGCCTCCTCCATTGCCTTTGCTCTGGTAGCAGCGTCGTAGTTGGGCTGCCCATTGATCGTGTTGTTGGAGATCACCTGATGCTATCCTGATGCACATGTGAATGCTAGCCGAGCAAGCCTCACTGACCGTCCCTCCCTCTGAACGGCGCAGCTGCACGTGATTGAGGTGGGCCAGCCTGCGGCGGGCAACCAGCCGTACCCGAAGAAGGCGGTGGACGTGTTCTTCCCGCCCGAGGCGCAGAACGACTTCCCTGTGGCCATGCAGACGAGCCCCAAGCATGACGTGGTGTTCCTCATCACCAAGTACGGCTACGTGCACCTCTACGACCTGGAGTCCGGCACGTGCATCTACATGAACCGCATCTCGGCCGACACCATCTTCGTCACCGCGCCCCACGAGGCCTCCTCGGGCATCATCGGCGTCAACCGCAAGGGCCAGGTGCTCTCGGTGAGCGTCGAGGAGGAGAACATCATCCCCTACATCACCAGCGTGCTGCAGAACCCCGACCTGGCGCTGCGCATGGCCGTGCGCAACAACCTGGCCGGCGCCGAGGACCTCTTCGTAGTGCGCTTCAACACCCTGTTCAGCGCGGGCCAGTACTCGGAGGCGGCCAAGGTGGCGGCCAACGCCCCCCGGGGGGTGCTGCGCACGCCCCAGACGATCCAGCGCTTCCAGCAGGTGCCCAACCAGCCGGGCCAGACGTCCCCGCTGCTGCAGTACTTCGGCATCCTGCTGGACCAGGGCCAGCTCAACAAGTACGAGTCGCTGGAGCTCTGCCGGCCCGTGCTGCAGCAGGGCCGCAAGCAGCTGCTCGAGAAGTGGCTCAAGGACGACAAGCTCGAGTGCTCTGAGGAGCTGGGCGACCTCGTCAAGCAGGTGGACCCCACCCTCGCCCTGTCGGTCTACCTGCGGGCCAACGTGCCCGCCAAGGTGATCCAGTGCTTTGCCGAGACGGGCCAGTTCCAGAAGATCGTGCTGTACGCCAAGAAGGTCGGCTACACACCCGACTACGTGCTCCTGCTGCGGCAGGTGATGCGGCTGAGCCCCGACCAGGGCACGGCCTTCGCCCAGATGCTGGTACAGGACGAGGAGCCCCTGGCCGACATCGGCCACATCGTGGACGTCTTCATGGAGTCCAACCTGGTGCAGCAGTGCACGGCCTTCCTGCTGGACGCGCTGAAGAACAACCGGCCCTCGGAGGGGGCCCTGCAGACGCGCCTGCTTGAGATGAACCTGATGACGGCGCCGCAGGTGGCCGACGCCATCCTGGGCAACCAGATGTTCACCCACTACGACCGCGCCCACGTTGCCCAGCTGTGCGAGAAGGCGGGCCTGCTGCAGCGTGCCCTGGAGCACTACACGGACCTGTACGACATCAAGCGGGCCATCGTGCACACGCACCTGCTGAGCGCCGACTGGCTCGTCAACTACTTCGGCTCCCTGTCGGTGGAGGACTCGCTGGAGTGCCTGCGTGCCATGCTGACGCACAACCTGCGCCAGAACCTGCAGATCAGCGTGCAGGTGGCCACCAAGTACCATGAGCAGCTGACCACGGCGGCCCTGATCGACCTGTTCGAGTCGTTCAAGTCGTACGAGGGCCTCTTCTACTTCCTCGGCTCCATCGTCAACTTCAGCCAGGACCCGGAGGTGCACTTCAAGTACATCCAGGCGGCCTGCAAGACGGGCCAGATCAAGGAGGTGGAGCGCATCTGCCGCGAGAGCAACTGCTACAACGCCGAGCGCGTCAAGAACTTCCTCAAGGAGGCCAAGCTCACCGACCAGCTGCCGCTGATCATCGTGTGCGACCGCTTCGACTTCGTCCACGACCTCGTGCTCTACCTCTACCGCAACTCCCTCCAGAAGTACATCGAGATCTACGTCCAGAAGGTGAGCTGTTGCAAACAGAGGTCGGAACCCACCCCCTGTGGGTGCAGGATTTGTAGGGGCGGAATAGTATCGATTAGTGTCCACTTGCCCCTCGCAACCTGCCTATCCGTTTCCTATGCCTTAAGGGGAGACGCGGGTCTTGGAATCCCGAAATTTGGCCAAAAAATCGATTTTTAGAAATCGCCATTTTCGGAAAGTAGAGCTATTTTTCTACCGGTTAGCAAAATATAAAGACCCAGGAGTACGTATTTGAGCCATAATATCAATTTATAGCACCGACGCCCGCTAAAATCGGCCAAGATTCGACGCGAAAATAGCATTTTTTCGACGACTCGCCCCTCGGGTTCTACATGCGCCACGGCGTCCATCTTGGTCTCATTCGAAAGCGCGTCTTTTCGTTTTCAATTCCCCGCAAGAACCACTCCGTTTCGTCCGTTGGTTGCGAGTAAATCCGGGGTAGAAAAGAGACGGATCGCGCCGCCTAATTTGTTACTGACTGCACGTGACCGCAGGGCGCAACCTCATTGGCTGGGCGCCGTGGGTCGTCTGCTCGGCACTCTCATCACAGGGCAACGGCTCATGTATTCGTCTATGCGAGGACCGGCAAAAGCCCCGCATGGCGTAAAAATAAAGCAACGATGTATATCGATAACCGAAAGGAAGAACAGGCATTATTAAAAGCGCCTGAAATACGATTTTGTGCTCCTGTGACGACTTATCACGAGAACGGCGCCGAGACGGAGGTAGGCTTAGCGCCCGCGCGGGCTGCCGAGACGATAGCGTAGCGATATGATTACGCCTGCGGGGGCACTAAGGTGCGTCTATCTTTCGATCAGCAGCAAATAGAAAGAAAAGAAATGATAAAGTGGAGGATGCCGCATGCCGACGTCGCAAGGGAAGTGTGTTCATTCTGTTATCAACGATGCTGCGGCGGTTCGGTCCGCACTCCGGCGCGCGCTTCCTCGTCGGCAGGTTACCATATAGATGAGCGATTTGAGAATTATAAATGTTCGCACTGTGCACAATGTGCGTTGGTGACGTGATATGCCAGTAGATTAAACCGAAAACGTGGTTATCCCACCTAGCCAAGCGCATGCACTTTACAGAACAGTGGCGGGCATTCCGTTACCAGCCCCTTCGCTGCAACTCACTTCACGCGATGCAAATCCGATTTGATTGCTACAAATGAAGCAGTAACATAACAAAATAAACGTTTACAACTGTGGTGTACGCTCGGCACCTCAGCCCTAGTCGCCAAAGAGAGACGGCGCGCTGCCAACAGCATAAAAATTGAAGCAACGTTCTGGCTTTGCTTTTGTTCAGTTTTTCTGCCAGGTACCATCTGTAGACAGAGGATTTCATATTTTTCCCACCAACGGATTTCAGCAAACTTGGTATGCTCGTGTTGAGCGAAACGCGAGCTACATTCTAGAACCTTTCTTTTTTTCATATGCTCAGTAGATAAAACTGTCACTTGTAGTAAAACTTCAACTGCGATTTTCTCAGCTTCCCTTTTTTTGCATATGTGCCTAGCCTTACAGGGGTTTTGAGGTAGTTTTTTTCAAAGGATTTCTACAAGTGTTATACCGTTGAATTCGGGATAAAATGTACTGCATGCTGATGCTATTTTAATTGGCTCATTTTGCCTCAAATAAATGTTATGAGTAATAATTAGAGGTCATTAAGTTTTCAGAAAGCTGTACTTGGCATAATTAGATTAATTATATCCAATCAACTATCTTTACAGGAATATAAATAGCTTCAGCATGCATGGCAGGTCTTAAGCTACACATCCATACCATTTATTTTTTTAAAAATTGAATAAAAAGTTCCTTAAAGGCCCGTAAGAAATTACTTAATTAGGCTCCAGTGTTTTCTTTATAACTCAAAAAATAATTATACCACTTGAAAACTAATTACATATTTGAAATGAGGAAGACAAAACACATATGCACAGTGATTTTCATTATCACAGACCAATTAATAAAAAAGTTCATTTCAAGACCCACGTCTCCCCTTAAACGGGCACTGACACAAATTGTGTGGAGACCTCATTTCCTGCAGCGTGCGACGGTTGTTTAAGTAGACTTTTTCAATGCGGCCAGTTGCCGTTTTGGTTTCAGCGGGTGCCGCGAAATGCGGAATTTTGTATAAAGACAAAGCTGTCTACGTGACCGTCGGATGGGTATCGCAGAGCAGAGTTGCCGTAGCACTGTTGATTCCGGGTCACCGGTAGTTTCTGCAAATGCCCCCACATACTGATCTAGTCAGCCGCTTAATTAAAAAGCGATCGTGGATGTGACACAGGCGCTGCGAGTGCAAATTGCTGCTGCGGCTGGACATCGTTCAACGCTCGAGAGCAGAAGCACCGCCGTTTGATCAGAGTGGCAAGCCGGCGGCAGTGCGGCAGCGGCCAACGCAAACTCGTGACGTGTTTCGATGTTGTTTATTTACTCCACATCAGGGAATGTAAATTAAAATAATTTTTGCCAATTTGTTTAGAAATTGTTTGTGGTTACCTGACTACAAAACAGTGGCTTTCATGAACTAGAGAACATACGCGACAACAATCTTTTCTCTTCCTTTAACAACGTGCAAAATTTGCAACCTCAGCTGAGCTATAGTTGTAGTCTGCAACGTTGATCGGGAAAGAGCTTGCCTAGGGGCAAGTACCGTGGTTCTCAAGAGTTGTTAAGGTGGTCAACAGTGTCGGAAGGCAGAAGGTAGATGCTTAAGATTTCAATTAAAGAAATTGTACTTTTAGTGTCACAAACATGCCGCACAGAGTGAACTGTTTCAGTTGCTTCTCAGGTTTAATACTCCTGTCAAGCATGTAAATTTATGTGCACTTGAACTAAATGCACTCGCTCACAATGTCATTTGGGGAGCAGTTAGTACTAGCAGCTCCTGCATCATGTCCACAGCTGCTTTTTGGCTGGCTGACGAGGGCAGTACATAGGTGGTTTGGCAGAAACTGCTGCCGACGCGGAATCGACAGTGCTACGACATCTCTGCTCTTCTGTAGAGATTGGCAACTGCAAACAGTGGTATCCGTTGGACAGTCACATCCTCCATGGGAGCGAAGGATCTGGCCGAGCGCAAGCCCGTCTGCAGTGATGTCTCAATCTCTAATTTCTCCGCTGAAAGCACAAGCGGGTGTGCTGGGTGCAGTTGCCCATGTACCCGCTTGATCGATGCCTGGTTAACTTTAATTGTTTTTGTCACCACCACTGCATCGGCTCGGAATTGTGCTTCTGCCTAGTGAACCACTACCGCCACCGGGGGGGAGCCGGAGGAAAGTAGCCAAGCCCATGACACTACTGCCCTCAAAGAGGAAGCCAGGGGTTCTAAATATTAGATAAGATAGCAAAAGTTAGTCTGCTCTGAAAACAATAAAAGCTGGTGTCTTCTGTTCTGGAAAACGTAAAATGTATCAAGTATTGCACTGTAACCAATACTAAATAATTCCATTACAAAAGCAGCTCAAGAGACTATTGTGATACCTGAGTATCTTATCTTGACATTGCCCCAGCCTTGAGACATTTAATCTGTTTCTGTGTTCCCCTGAGTGACATCACCTTGAATTTCAATCGATGCTATGCCTAGCCAATGACTATCTCATGACTAGAGACCGGAACTTTAGGCAAAATGCCTATTTTTTATTCCAGTCCGTATCGAGCCTATTTAACATATAAGCATGAACTAAAGGAAGGGGAACATTTTAAGCAATAGTTGATTGTGCCTATACGTGCCTATTTTGAGGTTCGTGCCTATACAAGCTTTTAAGCGCCTATAAATGCCTTTTTTGTGCTGTCGAGTACAGACTTTGCCTCAATCAGTCGTATATCTCGATGGAAAAAAAGGAAATCTATTGTTGGACTGATGGGAATGCATGAGCATCTTGTCTCTCTCCATTGCTAACTTGAGGCCTCGCCCGATGCTCATTCCTTTCTCTTCAGACATCCGCCACGCAGAGTTTCTTTCACCCCACTCAGTAAAGCGTATACCCACAAAAATATCATCATCTTCTTCCTACACTATGCCAACCATGCTTAGCGTTCTAATAATCTCAGCGGTCTCGTTTTCTCGCTCTAGCAGCGGCTTTGGCTGCCTGTCTTTCCTTTTGTAGTCTGCCAGTATCGCCATTAGCCGCAGTATTTTTCATTTCTTCGTCGTTTGCCACCCTAAACTGGCTGCGTGCTCGATAATTATACAACGCGGGCAATCAGTGGCAGGAGTCACAGAGACCCGCCGAGACTCCCCGTGACTGACGGGCACGTCTGCAGAGGCAGCTGCCGCTCAGTCGCACTCCTGTTAAAGTATTCTTAGCACCGTCGCTCTCGTCACTCACGCAGCCGGCGATCTCTAAGCGCTATCTCACTTTACCGTTTTTGGGTTTATGTCGCTGGCTGTTTGACAGAGTGACGCGTAGCGACGGAAATATTACCCGAAATGCCCTATATATTGTTCGCGCAATAATACAGTGCTAACAGTGGCATAAATTGTTTTGTCACAGACAGGAGAACACGTGTTTTGAGGAATGGTCTCGTCGAATTTAGTCTGCAAGGCATGCAAGGTGAAAATAAAGAGTACGCGTTGTCCCCCAACCAGTCGGCGTGCAGCGAGTATAGAAAACAGTATGTTTGTGAATGGGGGTATGAAGTAATGAAAATGACGAGGCGCGCTGGCGTTGGAAATGGGTTCGCACTGGCTTGTTTGGAAGAAAACAAGAGAGCAATTGAAAACGTTGTATTTAGCATTTTTAAGGGTTTTTATTGAATGCTAGCGGCATAAAAAGATTCTTGCGGGTTCCGTCGGCGCGTCGTCTGCTAGCGCCCCCAACGATAGCGCGCAAGCGCCAGCCTGCGAGGGAGCCGGCCAATGGAAGCCCCTACCTCTCAAGGCCAGGACGGTACTGCGGGAAAGCACAGCTACTCTCTCGGCAAGATGCGCAACATTGACTTTCACGCCTTTCCTTCTGCTTAAAAAATTGCAAATAAATCTGAACCCTTTCCCACTTATTTACCTCGGACGGGATTTCGAAAAGCCTTTCTAAACAATGCAAAACAATTACAAATTGCTCGCGAATCCCTCCCCCCCCCCCCCCCCCCCCCCCCCCAAAAAAAAAGGTCGGATTTGTTTGGTGTCGAGAATATTGCAGCGCAGATTGCACGCGGGCGAGGCTAGAGCGTGCCCTAGAGAGGCAGCGCGAGGCTAGCTTGTGGCAAGATTAAGAGAAAACCTATTGACCCTATCACTACAGCCAGCACGTCAGCGTAGTTGGCGTTTCTGCTCTCTCCGTAATCCGTCCGAAGCCTGCCGACGAATGCCGAAGATTAAGACGCCGAAAAGTGTCCTTATCCGGCAATGGACCAGTGGATCGCAGTGCTACACCGTCGACGGAGAAACAGTATTCTGCCAACCCTGCGGAAAGCAGGTGAGAATACAATACTTTCCACTTGATCTTAATTAACGATATCATGCACTTGACGTGAACACTGGACCAACCGTAAACGTGACGCCTCCAACAGTGCTTACGCTAAATTTATTCTGAATGCTCAGAACTTGCCAATAATGTGCGTTTTAAGAACTTTTTACGGTAACTGCTATTCATTGTTGTGCAATGTTTGCAACCTAATTCGGGAACTGGCTTCCTTATTGAAAATTTCCGGCACAGTGTTGGTCGGATTGTTGTATAAGCATCATGATTTTAAAAACGGTTACCTGCTATTGCGCAGCTGGCCAACTTCGCCATTCCTTGAGCTATTGTCAGGTTTACAACTCTACATGACTAAAAGCAAAAGTACACTAGCAACGTTTCACGTGCCTTACGCAATATCTTAGTTTTCGTTACTGTTTTCTTCGCGCAGGTACCCTGTGAAAAAAAGTTCCACTTGCAGCAGCATGAAAGAACAGCACTGCATCAAGCCAATGCTCTGCGCAACCAGCCGTCGACATCAAGACAATCGTTCCTGGCTGAAAGTATTGCTCAAGGAAAAAAAAGTGAATTCAGCGCTGACCTGTGCGAAGCATTAGTCGCTGCTAACATCCCTTGGGCGAAAATCGAAAACAAGACTTTCAAGAATTTCTTGCAAAAGTACTGCAAACAAAAGGTACCATCAGAGTCGACTCTTCGCAAGGAGTACCTGCGACCACTGTACGAGAAGACGCTACAAGAAATTAGAAGAGAAATCGGTGAATTCCACATTTGGATTTCTGTGGACGAGACGACAGATGTCACCGGACGAGTACTCGGTCACTTTGTAGTCGGAAAGCTTGACGCAGAAGAGAAAACAACACCCTTCCTGGTTTGCTCAAAAGAGCTAGAAAAAACTAGCGGAGAGACCATCGCCCGCTTCGTGAACTCGTCATTGAAGCTTCTGTACCCCTCCGGAGCCCACGACGACCGAGTACTGCTGCTCTACACAGATGCAGCAGCTTATATGCTTAAGGCTGGTGCACTTCTCAAGGTTTTTTACCCAGAACTATTGCACGTCACTTGTCTTGCTCACGGGATTCATCGGGTGTGTGAAGAGCTACGAAAGTCGTTCAGTTCGGTCAACGAACTGATAGCTGTAGGGAAGGCGGTGTTCCTCAAGGCTCCTTCCCGCGTTCGTGCTTTCAGGGAGCAGCTGCCGGGTGTACCTCTTCCACCGGAGCCTGTTGTTACCCGCTGGGGAACTTGGCTGACGGCAGTGGAATACTACAACCAACACTTAAACGGTGTCAAGGCTGTTGTAAGCAGCTTTGCTGAAGATGAGAGTGTCGCCGTGAGAAGGGCCCAGAAGGTTCTACATGATGTTACACTTGCATGTGACTTGGCCTATTTGTGTGCCCATTTCACGTTCTTGGCAACAACAATACAGAAACTTGAAAGTTCGGGCACAACGCTGACTGAAAATATTCAGCTGATTTTGGACGCACAGGAAAGGTTCGCTAGTGCTCCCAGGGGACCGGTTGCTGACAGAGCTATAGAGAAGCTTAAGTCTGTGTTGGACAGAAATCCCGGATTTTCGACGCTGACGGAACTGTCTGAGGTTTTGAGCGGCGGACATACCGCGATTCCAGATGGAATCAAAACATCCAACGTGCCAAAGTACAAGTACGCTCCGCTAACCTCAGTGGATGTGGAGCGTTCTTTCTCTGCGTACAAGACGATATTGACTGACAGAAGGCACAACTTCAAGCCCGAAAACCTGGAGATGGTGCTTGTTTGCCACTGCTTCCACAGCCTTTCGCACAGTGTTGCGTCACCCTAGATATCTTGAAATCGTCACCCTTGAGTGTTTTATGAAGAAAATAAAATTGCATTTTCAAAATACCGATGTTTGTAGCCTGTGTTTACTCTAAACCGAAAAATTGCACTGAAATACGCCGCCTGAGTAAATATTATTCGAGCCTATATATGCCTATATGGTAGTACTTAGTGCCTATATATGCCTAAATTTCAATTTTGAGCGCCTTCAATAGGCGCCTAAAACCCGTTTTTTTAGTGCCTAAACTTCCGGTCTCTACTCATGACATTGGCTGAAACGCGTGTCCCCAAGACCTGTCACTTGACATGTCATTTGCATTGGCCATTGGAACTTCCCGTTGCCCTGCACACGCAAAAAGCTGCCAATCCAAAGCTTAATTTTTCCCTGCTAGACATGAAGCTGCTACTTCAGTGTTTGGCCCCTCATCGTTGGCTGTCGCAGGTGAATCCGAGCCGTCTGCCCGTGGTGGTGGGCGGCCTGCTGGACGTGGACTGTGCGGAGGAGGTGATCAAGAACCTGATCCTGGTGGTGCGGGGCCAGTTCTCGACGGACGAGCTGGTGGCCGAGGTGGAGAAGCGCAACCGGCTCAAGCTGCTGCTGCCCTGGCTCGAGGGCCGGCTGCACGAGGGCTGCCAGGAGCCCGCCACCCACAATGCCCTGGCCAAGATCTATATCGACTCCAACAACAACCCGGAGCGCTTCCTGCGCGAGAACCCCTTCTACGAGAGCACCGTGGTGGGCAAGTACTGTGAGAAGCGCGACCCCCACCTGGCCTGCATCGCCTACGAGCGGGGCCAGTGCGACCGCGAGCTGGTCCAGGTGTGCAACGACAACTCGCTCTTCAAGAGCGAGGCCCGCTACCTGGTGCGCCGCCGCGACCCCGACCTGTGGGCCGAGGTGCTGGCCGAGAGCAACCCCTTCCGGCGGCCCCTCATCGACCAGGTGGTGCAGACGGCCCTCTCCGAGACCCAGGACCCTGAGGACATCTCGGTCACCGTCAAGGCCTTCATGACCGCCGATCTGCCCAACGAGCTGATCGAGCTGCTCGAGAAGATCGTGCTCGAGAACTCGGTCTTCTCCGACCACCGGAACCTGCAGAACCTGCTCATCCTCACGGCCATCAAGGCGGACCGCTCGCGCGTCATGGAGTACATCAACCGCCTCGACAACTATGACGCCCCCGACATCGCCAACATCGCCATTGGCAGCGAGCTCTTCGAGGAGGCCTTCGCTATCTTCCGCAAGTTCGACGTCAACACCTCAGCCATTCAGGTGCGTGGCCGAGAGTGGCACTGGTTATCCATGCCTTTCGACTCCCCTAACTATTGAAGTTATTGAAGCCCTTCAGTTGGCCCTTAGATGCAGCACAAAGAGCAACAGTAAATAATTTAAGAACTGTTAAATATCTTGCTAGCAGAGAAGCAGTTGGCAATAAAAATGACATGTTATAAATGGAAATGTGGGAACAAGCTAGAGGTACATCTGAGCCAGGACTTGGAGGAAATTGCTTTGAAAGCCTGTGAATTGGCAGGCAGCCCTTCTAAATGTGAGCTTGTTTCAGAATGCTTATCATTGCTGCTTATGGTACAACCGCCCAGTTGCAGCTATGCAACACCTGGCCCCAAAGAAAGAGGGACCTGCTACTTACGGCGTGCTCTCCCTTGGGCAAACGCTGTGCAGGTGCTGATTGAGCACATCCAGAACCTGGACCGGGCGTACGAGTTTGCCGAGCGCTGCAACGAGCCCGGCGTGTGGAGCCAGCTGGCCCGGGCCCAGCTGAGCCAGGGCCTGGTCAAGGAGGCCATCGACTCGTTCATCAAGGCGGGCGACCACACGGCCTACCTGGATGTGGTGCAGACGGCCCACCGCACCAACTCGTGGGAGGACCTGGTGCGCTACCTGCAGATGGCCCGCAAGAAGGGCCGCGAGTCGTACGTCGAGTCCGAGCTCATCTACGCCTACGCCAAGACGAACCGGCTGGCCGACCTGGAGGAGTTCGTGTCGGGCCCCAACCACGCGGACGTGCAGCGCATCGGCGACCGGTGCTTCGAGGACGGCCTGTACGAGCCGGCCAAGCTCCTGTACAACAACGTGTCCAACTTTGCCCGCCTGGCCATCACCTTGGTGCACCTGCGGGAGTTCCAGGGTGCCGTGGACTCGGCGCGCAAGGCCAACTCGACGCGCACCTGGAAGGAGGTGTGCTTTGCCTGCGTGGACAGCGAGGAGTTTCGGCTGGCTCAGATGTGCGGCCTGCACATTGTGGTGCACGCGGACGAGCTGGAGGACCTAATCAACTACTACCAAGACCGGGGCTACTTCGAGGAGCTCATCGCCCTGCTCGAGGCCGCCCTGGGCCTGGAGCGCGCCCACATGGGCATGTTCACCGAGCTGGCCATCCTCTACTCCAAGTACAAGCCCGGCAAGATGCGCGAGCACCTCGAGCTCTTCTGGTCGCGTGTCAATATCCCCAAGGTGCTGCGGGCCGCCGAGCAGGCGCACCTCTGGGCCGAGCTGGTCTTCCTGTACGACAAGTACGAGGAGTTCGACAACGCCGTCGTCACCATGATGCAGCACCCGACGGAGGCCTGGCGAGAGGCCCACTTCAAGGAGATCATCACCAAGGTGGCCAACATCGAGCTGTACTACCGGGCGGTGCAGTTCTACCTGGACCACAAGCCGCTGCTGCTTAACGACCTGCTGCTGGTGCTGGCACCACGCATGGACCACACGCGGGCGGTGGGGCACTTCACGCGCGCGGGCCACCTGCCCCTGGTGAAGCCGTACCTGCGCTCGGTGCAGAGCCTCAACAACAAGGCGGTGAACGAGGCCCTCAACGGGTTGCTCATCGAGGAGGAGGACTTCCAGGGGCTGCGCACGTCCATAGACGCCTTCGACAACTTCGACAACATTGCGCTGGCCCAGCGGCTGGAGCGGCACGACCTGGTGGAATTCCGGCGGCTGGCGGCCTACCTCTACAAGGGCAACAACCGGTGGAAGCAGTCGGTGGAGCTGTGCAAGAAGGACCGGCTCTTCCGGGACGCCATGGAGTACGCGGCAGAGTCGAAGCAGGCCGAGACGGCCGAGGAGCTGCTCTCCTGGTTCCTGGACGAGAAGAATTACGAGTGCTTCGGGGCCTGCCTGTTCCAGTGCTATGACCTGCTCCACCCGGACGTCATCCTCGAGCTGGCCTGGAAGCACAGCATCATGGACTTTGCCATGCCCTACTTCGTGCAGGTCATGCGAGAGTACGTCTCCAAGGTGCGTGAAACCCCCCTGCGGTTGCGTAATGTCTTGGGGGCTTGCTTTTGAATGTTGTTTCATGGTTTCTAGCGCCATGTGATGGTCAGCACTGTATGTTGTCTAAATTTTGTTGTACGCATAGCATTAGTTTTTTTAGGCCGTCCCAACAACCGAGTGAGTTATGAACAAACTAGCTTAGATCTGCCTGATCTAAAGGTCGTCTTTTTGAGGGCCAAGTTTGTAGAGTACAGGTTGAATGTGAGGCTGAATCTGAAGAGGCGGGCACGTCTAGCTAGGTTTGAAACTTCGGTGTGAACACGAGAACGGCACAGGGACATGCCACACTGAGCATTAGTCTTATTGCTGAAACTATGCTTCTGAAGTTGTGGAACATAGTTACAAGGTGTTGGTGATTGTATGTAGTATCGCTAGGTTGTGGGGCTGCTTTATGGAGTCGTATAAAGAAGCAAAGCTTTCAGAGGTATTTGACAATGTCCATGTACAAGGGTTGGCCCCAATACCCAGCGGCATCAGTGACGCCTTTATGCAGCCCAAATTAAGTTGTGCGCACCCCCCAGGATACACATCACATCAGAATCCCGGTACCTTGATCACGGTGTCCCTCAGGGCTCAATTTTGGGCCCCCTGCTTTTCATTGTGGCCATGCTTATGGTTTCCCAATGACTGGAAACCAACACTGGCGCCCGCTACAGCATTCATGCAGACATCACCATTTGGACCAAGGCACAAGGCTATAGTGGAAATAATGAAGATATGGCCGCCGAACTTCAGGCTGCCCTCGTGGCACGTGACAAAACACTTCCCTAACTTTGACTCGCCTTGGCGCCTGAGAACAAAATCGCCTTCGGTGCTACAGTCCTACCTCTATCAAGAACAGCTGAAAAAAACATTTCAAGTCCTCCACTGACACATTTTAAGCAAACTATGGGACCTAACGCCCCTACCGCCAATCGAGGACATCCTCAGAAGTGCTCCGTCATAATTAGACAACCGACTGCACCTCACAACACAGGGCCAAGACACCTTGCTTTGGGACACCCGATGCGCCTGTATAGAACTGCGGGTCACTCCAGGGGAAACAACCACCCTGTATCCCTCCAAGACTTGCATGCCCGTCGCAACTGGCAACACCTCTTTAAAGGCACCTCCCTCATAGAATCAATGAGCACAACACAATGCAGTATTTACTGACACCACTGTTCGTGCATTTCATCTGGCCTTGGCACAAAACCTTGACCAAAGATGCCAGGTGCTACTTCTGCACACTGGACCACGCAATCCCAGCTCTCTGCAACAGCTCTCTGAGAACAGCTCTCTGAGTGTTTATTACTGCGAACAGTGTGTTGTGTGAATGACTGCACGCCCCCCATTACAGGTTGACAAGCTAGAAGAAATGGAGAACCAGAGGCTCGAAGAGTCTGCGCAGAATGAACAGAAGCCCCTCGTCTACGGTGAGCACTTTCAGACTCTCCTTCGCGTGGCTGGATTCTTTAGTCTGCATCTGTGGAGCAGAAATGGAGTTTATCGGCTCGTTTAATTGGTGCGAGAAACTGGCCTCATCGTGTGGTAGAGAAAGTAGCTGCTACACTGAAGGGCAAATTAAAAAAAAACAACACATTTGAGCTCGTATTGGGTCTCCGGAGTAGAAACCAAATGTGTTGGTACTACGCTTTTTCAGCGTGCCGTTGCCAGCTGCGGAACTAGTTGCGTGGATTCGGTGCTTGTCCTGTTGCTAGGCAGGTGGACATGATTGTGCAAAAGTGGAGAAAATGCCTGGGCGTTGGAGGACCCTCATTCCGGGGGAGCTGGGGTGTTAGCTTCCCCAGTCTGCTGGTAGAAGTAACTCGCGCCAGAAAAATGAAGTGAAAGCAGAAAGACTCAAACACACAATGTAGCAGTAAGAAGTCTTTGATTGTGGCTTTTGTGGGAGAGGAAGTCTCGACAACCTCCTCAGGTACCGTATTTTCCGTTGTATAAGTCGCAGTCTATTTTCTGAAATTTTCGTTGGTGCGTCGTATCCACCGGTGCAACTTGCGTGTGGAATAAATTTGGTTCATGGTGGCCATGCATCTGACACAGCTCTATTTTTTAAATGTATCCGAAGCACACCTCTATGGTGTTTCTCATGGCCCATATGTCGCTTCGGGACGTTAAACCAATTTTCACCTTTTTTTTAGTGAAAAACGTAATGATGATGGCCTGCAACAACTGCGCACCACCTACTGCCACGCGCAGTAACTACAGTTCAAAATAAATTCAAGGTAACATCAAATCTGGTTCTACAAAACAAAAACAGTTCAGGCTGGGTTCTTATAAAGGCTGCACTTATCCCGTCCGCCAGTGGTGACGATGTTGGCGAAGACATCAGCGAGTTGGAGACGACAGCAATGCGCCGCCGGAACTCCTACTTGAAGTTGCTGAGTTATTTGTTAGCGAGTCGGAGAAAGAAGGCTTTCCTGTTTTTGCCTAAACACCGTCTGTGGGTGCTGTCGGTCACAAAATAAACCGGACCGAAGGAGCGGTGCGCGATAACTATCTGCGCGACGCCTTCAGGCCGAGTGCCTGATGTCGAGATAGCTGAGGGCGCATGCGTGTTCCAGTCCAGTCTTCACCCCACAGTGCAGCATGCCCTTCTGTGGGAGAGGCATTGCGTCAAGCTTGTGGTCGCCAATTTGCATGAAAGTTTGTCTGAAGAAAGTTTCAGACGTAACTGTGCATGTTCGAGCCGCAATTTATGTCCGCTAGTTCTTAGAGCATAGAGTTGTGATCCACATAGTCAAATGCCTTCGTGAGGTCTAGTGTGGATGCCTTTTATGTGAATTGAGCTGTAAGACTGAGAATATCCTTGTATATGCCAAGCAGTGTGTCTTGGGTAGACATCTGTGTGCTATATCCAACCATAGAGGGAGGCAGTCCTTGGGCATCCTCTAGATGTTGCTAAAGGTGATGGAATGCCATGCGCTATATAACATCAGCGGTGCGGGCTAAGTTCGCTAAATCAGTGCATTTCTCCAGCTGATTTTGAAGAAAAAGTGCAAAAAACAATGGCTCGTCTGCACATCGAATTCGTTACATTCAGGTAAACCATCGCAAAGCCTTCGTTACATATCCGTGACAGCGCCTTTGAGCGCGACTGTCGAGTCCTGTTCCCGGGAGTATCAGGTCCCCCGTGGCTTCAATTAACCATGCGCCAGCCATCGGTTTTGGTGCAGGCCGCGAGAAAAGCTGTCAGCCGCACGCGGCGCGTAGTCGCCAAGGGCGCGTGTGACGTTATACACACACCAGGAAATTCAAAGGGACCATGCAGACAACCACAACTTGCTCAGTACCGCTTTGGCCCCAAAATGCGCTATTTTCACACAAACAAGTCAATGCACGTTAGTTTTCTCGATCTTGGCCGCAGCGCTTTCTTGAATTTGGCACCCGGCAGTGCCGCGCGCTGTGCACCGAGTGAGCGGCACGACTTTTGGTGGCGGCTGATAGCGTGTGGCATGCGCTTACGTGCGCACCGGCGCTGTTCATCTTTGCGAAATGTTGTTGGCCACTCCTTTTATTGCCATCTCACTGACTACAGAAAACTGGCGTTCACCGTACACTGGCGTACACCGGTGCAACTTGCATACGTTTTTTTTTTCCCCCCGGAAAAACTTGTTTTGAGGGGGTGCGACTTATAGACAGGAAAATACGATAAGTCTTCGGAGGGTCTGTGTGTGGCAGTACAAGGCATAGGTTGAACGCCCATGTCTTGTACTGCCAGTATGGTTGCCTGATCACTCTCTGCTTGTCAGTCCCAGACACTGTGACAAGACACTACTTTGTGTAGTGTAGTGAGTTCGGCATTCGTATTTGAAGAGCCTCTCTAGCAGTCTTACTGTGTTGAAGTGTCGTAGTGGAGGTAATTGGTGGTGCTGACGCCACGTCCCCCCTTTCTCTGCAGCTCCGGAGCCCCAGCTGATGTTGACGGCACCACCGGGCATGCTGGGTGCACCCGGCTACGCAACACCCTACGGGGCGCCCATGCCGGGGTACCAGGGCTACAGCATGTAGGCTACTACTACGCACGCACCGTCTTTCTCATGAGGAGGAGTGGAGGGAGAGCGCTCCTCCTCTTCAGCTGGCTGCCTCGCTGAAAAGGAACACCCCCCCTCCCCACCATGTTTTTTTTTTTCCCTCTCGCCTCTGGGACGCCATCGCATCCTGCAGGAAGGCCCGTGCCGCCCTTTGCTCCCACGCCTCTTGACGCTTGTTCTTTTTATCTTCTTTCCCCCTCCTCGGGCGTGCCCTTTTCCGACTTGAAGTGCAGTAGCAACATTCCCCGTCGTTTCATTCTTTTCCAAGCTTGGGCTCAGCACTGCAGTACCCCAGCCTGCTGGTTCAGGGCGCGCTATGTGTCGAAGTGTGTGGTCGTGTAACATGTGCCGGGTACTTGTGTGTGCGTGTAACCGTGTCTGCCGTTGCTTTCAGAGCACCCTTCTCTTCGCCCCAGCCCAGTAATGTTCACAGTGGCGCGGTTCGCTCTCCTTTCTTTTTCGCCTCTGTGCTGCTGAGCTTCGAGCTCTCTCCGGTAACTTCCTCGCCCCCACCAATCTTGTCCCTGTCGCTTCAGTGTGTCGTACCTGGGGAGCTTGTTTGCGAATGTGGCTGGTTGTACAGTGCTTTGGGGGGGTGCTACCACCGCTGTCCCCGGGGTAGTGGTTGTGTGCAAGTGCTGATCAAACTAAGGGGATCAGGCCGGTTTATCGTCTAACGCTCGGGATGTGGCGGGAGTGACGCGTCCTCCAGCCCACAAGCAAGGCTTGCTGCTGCACGGGCAAGGCATGTGCACGGCTGGGGCACGGAAAGAGAAAACTAGCTCTGGCCAGTCCCGTACGCAAGGAGTTCAACTTCCCCTTTTCCTTTTAATTTTTTTTTGTCTAACAAAATTGAGCGGTACATATTTATGAGAATGATGCGCCCTACCCGACCTCCCCCTGTCCCATCCACTCTGCTGTCAGCCGCGAGTAAGCATGACTGTGGGCGGCGAAAGCAGAAACTGCCGTGGCGTGGTGGAAGCGCGGTTGTCCGGACTTGAGCCCTCCTGCCATGTGCATTCTGGGAATGACCAGCAGCGTGTTTGTCGTGGAGTTGGCCTAGGAGGAACGCTACCGTGCCACTACTGCTGTGTGGGAGAGGGAGGAATTGCGGGGAACTGTGAAATGTGTGTAGCATCGAGTTTTTTTTTTTCTTTTTTGTGCCCATCACTTCAGTGTCTGCTCCTCCGTTTGGAAGTGAGGAAGTGAAATGAATGAGATAATGCTGCCTGACCCTTGTTTTACTTTTTTTTTCTTCTGAATGAGAGACTTGTTATATATATACATTATACATATTATATATATATAGGAGAAATTTAAAAGAAGTGTATGTAGTTTCTGGAGGAGAAATAAAATTGCGTCCTCACATGCTCCACGAACCCTGCCTTCTGCTGCTCTCGGCTTTACCTTTTCGCCTTGATTGATTTATGGGCTCTTGCAAATACTCACCATTATGAGCACAAAAAATTACTGCCCGTCCCAGCCTTGTGAAACTGGATTTTAGGTGACATCCGCCACTACACCTGTTACACCGCTAAACCGCTACACCTGTTAATAATGGTGGGTTCAGCGATAGTTTTGCCACGTTCTTGGCAACTGCCTCCAAAAAGCACGCACGGTTAGAAATTCCGAAGAGCAACGAGGCTACGATAAGCCGCAGTTTGTGCTGGGAGGTCAACAGATGCCTGCTTAATTTTGAATTGAATCTTGACCATTTTCTTGTTCATAGCACTGCTTTTCAGTTATTTCTCGTGAAAAATGCATATGGTGGACCATGGAAATTGGCATTTTGCAGGGTCAGCAATCCTTTTCCATTAGGGGTAGTATGCTCAATGCTGCATAGGACTACCTGGTCAAATTTTTTTCTGCGTGGGCACTGTCCTAACATTAAAAAAAAAAAAGGTGTACCACAAGGAGCAGTGCTGAGCCGCATGATTTTTGTCCAAAAAAATCGCAGCTCCACGCCGTGTACGATGCCGAGGGTGTGAAGGACTGGGACGCAAGTTGTGTATTGCCTGTGTGATCAGTGTCATCGTCCGTGCTTGCTGATGCACTCGGAGGTTTAAATGATTTTGAGGTGCAGTAAATGCACTGAAAATGACAAGCGCTACACGAAAAAGACAATTAGCGTCCCAGTACTTATCACCATCGGCATCGTTCAAGCGTGGAGATATGAGATTTTATTGACCCGAATTGGGCTGAATTAACACGAATTACCGTGCATTAAATGGACAAACGTGTGTGCAGTGTGTATATAGTGTTTTATTGACGATGTTGGTGGTACGTTGTGACGAGTTCCGGGTTGAGTTTCCCCTTCACTATCACTGCCTTGTGATCGGTGAAGTGCAGACACAGTGGTTCTTTGAGCGGAGCAAGATTGCAGTTTGCAAACTTGAGTTCTATGCACATTCCCCTGATGGTCGTCAGTTCATTCCGGGACGCGCTTATACACGCATTGCACCGCAGTGTCCTCTCGTGTAGCTCGCTGTAGTCGCTAGTTTCAACTAATTGCACTCCTTTTCCACGAATTATCGTTGATAGTTTATGGTTTTTGCTTTGTTTTTGCATTTTGTACCCTTTGAAATTCGCGCTCTTTGCTACTGCAGTTTGCAACGCTCTCCCCAGATGGCGTGCGGATGGTACCATAGTGTGCGCCGCTTTCGATAGATGTCTTACAATGATGTGCACATGGACAACTCCTTATAACTGCACGGACAATGCAAGGTCCTAAAGTGCTTCACACCTAAAACTGTTCTACTTCGCACTGTTTAATACCCAAGTGCCACAATGACCTTGAGCCACCGGAGTGCAAGGGTGGCAGGTCCGACATGCCATGTGACCCGCTGCGGAAAGGAGTGGCAGCTGCACTCGCTCCGAGCCTCATCACCGTGGTACCATGCGACTAGGCGACAATTTAACAGCCGCTTTGCCAGCGGTTAGTCGCTTATCCTCACCATGGATGGAGCACCGTCTGTGTGCGCTGTAATGCAAGTGACAGGCTGAATCCAATCATTCACTAGGACGACGAGATGGCACAGTGTGAAATCTTGAGAAAAGGCTAACTTTCATTAATCGCTCGGACCTCGTGGTGTCCTGAACTTGGGGTCAATCGGTTGAAGAGGTGCATATTTCTGCCTTGCGTCAGTCCAGATAGACACCTGCATTTTTCATGCATTCGATGATGCATTGCTGCATTCGTTCTTGTGAATGGGATCGCAGAGCTTGAGTACAGAGACTGGGGCAGATGAGGCAGCTTTGTCAGCGGCGTCCCTGCTGGCGACTCCACAGTGAGCAGGGAGCCACTGCAGTTCCACACTGTGCCCCCTTTGTATTGCTTGTGGGTGCAAAATATTGATTTGCCAGGCCAGCTTGCTGTTTTTGTAGCATTTTAAACTCGGGAGTGCGTACCTGGAGCCTGCAAAGACAGCCCTTAAATTGGGGACGGTTTAGAATATACTGGAAAGCTGTGCGCAGTCCAGCCAGGTTAGCCAGGTTAGGGGGGGAATCCGGTCGTCGGGCTGGGCGGCGGCGGTTTAGGCTCCCTAACTTTGGTCCATCGCAATGACAGCGGTGAGTGGGTGCCACGACCCACTCCCGGGGCCTTTAACACCCCACGAGAGCTTCAGCAACTTCCAATGGACTTTGAGGCAAGTTACTTCCAAGAAACTGATGCGTGATGAGGACTCGGGCCCGGACAGCCTGGGTGGCTGCCGAGGTTGGTGCTTGGAATGGTAATCAGATAAAAATTGCGGTGAAAAGTTCCTCGTGAGTGCGTGGAAGCCGCACCCTCATGCCTCACGGGGAATGTGCGCCCGGCTGCTGATGCGGAGGTTCCTGTTCCTGGAGAATCAGGTCCTACATGGGGGGCTCATGGTGGCCACGTCTTGAACTGACACTTGGGGACGCAGTGGTCGGTGCGAAAGCCCTGGTCTCGATCTTCTGAGGAAAATGGGGAAGGAGGGAATTAGTACACCGACCGTGGAAGCTCTCCTCGCTGAGTATACCGGCTAGTAGGGCCGGTCTGATATCCTTGGCATGAGTCCCAGAAAGCCCAAAGACTTGTTCCTGTGAGCGACAGTGTGGGCTGGAGGAAAACATCAAAAAAGGGTATGGGTGATGTATAGGACCACTTTGACTCCACGACACCATGGACTCCCCAGATCCAGACAAACTACTGGCACCCGGAGACCGCGAAAAAAGGTAGAAGCTGCAAGTACCCGGATTAGTGGGAAAACTTTTATCGAGAGACGACAAGGCCATACTGGGCCTGGACCTCCAGAGCGCCTTCAGCAAAGTCGGGCACTCGGCGATCATGGAGCAAGTGGTGAAGCTAAACATGGGCAAGAGAACGTACACGTACAAACAGCAAGGACTTCTGACGGACAAAACCACCGGGATCAACGCTGGGGACCCACGGCTACCGGAGAAGCTGGGTAGCGTCGGAACCACCCCAAGGCTCGGTCATCTTGCCGTTATTCTTCAATCTGGTTATGATCGGGGTGGCCGATAGACTTTCGCGAGTCGCGGGGGCTCGACACACCATACAGTCAAACCCGATTATAACAAACCCGGATAGAGCGAATTATTCTATATATCGAACAAACAAAGATCAGTTACGAAAACACGCGAAGCGCATTCCTTATAACGAAGTTCACATCTGATATATCGAACTCGGCGCGTCTAGAATTGCCGCCAAAATGCATGGTCTCGGAGTGGTGATTGAGATGTTTATTGGCTGCGATGGCGATGTTGAGCCTCCCATAGAGCAACGCGACTCCCGGCACTTTCCGTAACCTTTTCCGACGCGCCTGACTCGTGATTAAACCCTCCCAAGTCGGAGAGTCCGGACCAAGATAGAAGCATCGATGAACTCTGAGAAAAGCTCGCTAACGTTCCCGATGTTGTGCAGCGCTGAAAGGAGTGCCCTTCAAGGATTGCCTGAGTGTCGACGACGACGTTGCCTTCACGGTGAGCCCTTCGGACGCCGACGCCGTCACCAATGTCATGGCTGCTGGCGCTGCGTGCTGGAGGCACGCAAGAGGCGGAGGATGTAGCGAGTGAAAGTCGTCCGATGCTTAATGAAGCGCTTTCGGCAGTCAATTTGCTCTACCAGTATTGCTTCGATATTGAAGGACACGGACTGCAACTGATACAAAAAATGTCTCATGTAGAGAAGGCTGTGCTAGTTCACGCCGCCAAAACGAAAGTGAAAACAAGAATGGCCGCTTTTTCGGAAAGTAGGTAGTTACAGCGGAAATTAGCTTTATATATTATTTAGTAATAGCTTTATTATTATATAAATATATAGTTTTGTGTATGGTAATGCCATACTTTATTGTGTTCGTTTCTGCTTGTGGGGATGGCAGGCGGAGGGGAGTGGGGGTGAGGGTGTCCCGCGTATTGCGAACCCGTAACAAAAAACTCCTTATAGGCGGGTTCGACTATATCCAATAGTTCGATATAGCCAAACCCGCCTATAACTAGTTTATTGTTACGAGTTCGCAATACGCGGGGATTCCCTTGCCATCACCGCATGCAGAAACGAACAAAATAAAGTATGTAATTACCGTACACAAAATAATCGATTTATTGCAAACAATAAAGCTACTTTCCGCATTAACGCCTAAACTGCCAACTTGGAAAAAAAAAAAAAGCGGCGATTTTTGTTTTCCCTCTCGTTTTGGCAGCGTCAAATAGCACAGCATTCTTTGCACGAGACATTGTTTGCACCAGTTCGAGTCCGTGTCCTCCAATATCGAAGAAATATTGGCGGAGGACATCGACTGCCGAAAGCACTTCATTAAGCGTCGGACGGCTTTCACTCGCGGCATCCTCTTCTTCCTTGGTGCTTTTCATCAGCATTACGGCGGTGCTGCTGACGGTGCCCGCGTCCGAGGGGCTTACAGTGACGGCGACGTCCTCGTCGACACTCTGGAAATCTTCGAAGGACACTCCTTTCGGCACACCATTGGGAAGGTTGGCGAGCTGCCGTCTTAGTCCGGACCCACTGACTGGGCGGGGTCCCTCGTGAGTTCCGCGCGTCGGAAACAGTGGAGGGCGTCA
Organism: Haemaphysalis longicornis; assembly: GCF_048455015.1. Lineage (NCBI taxonomy): Eukaryota > Metazoa > Arthropoda > Arachnida > Ixodida > Ixodidae > Haemaphysalis > Haemaphysalis longicornis. The sequence continues at coordinate 148,135,966 of NW_027526422.1, forward strand.
TGTCACTCCATACGAGGCGCAATGTCTCAGTCGCGGTCTTTGCTCAGTGGCCAGCAGCCAATCAATCGCCGCTCTGAGACCATGCATTTTTGCGGGCATTCTAAGCATGCCGAGTTCGATGTATCAAATGTGAAGTTCGTTATAAGGAATATGCTTCGCGTGTATTTCCGTAACTGATTAATTTTTGTTCACTATATAGCATAATTCGCTCTATCCGGGTTCGTTATAGTCGGGTTTGACTACGTCATCGACGTGACGCTGTCGGTACCGAGGGAAGCGACGGGTACATTGAGAGCATGCTGCAAGAGGCCGTCGAGGCCATCAAAGAGCAACTAGACGGGCACGGACTCATCTGCTGCCCAAGCAAGTGCTAGCTACTGGTGATTCCACCGGAGAGGACAACCGGAAGGACAAAGGGAGACAAACCCGAGAGAGAGAGAGAGAGAGAGAGAGAGAGAGAGAGAAGATCAGGATCAAGACGAGAAACGGCGACACCGAGGTCGAGAAGATTCGGGTACTCGGCATGCTGATCGAGCGGAAGTGGGTGAATGGCGAGACGGTCAACCCACTTACGGCCAAAGTCAACGTGGCCATACGCCTCATAGAATATCAAACAAAAAAGTGGGAATGAAGGAGGAGAGCCTCATGAGACTCGTACAACCCTTCGCAATAAGCCACGTAACGTATACGTGGCAGCATTCTAAAGTTGCTGTATTCAGTTGCAGCATTCTAAAGTTGCAGAACTCTAAAGTAGCCGAAGATGAGGTCGATGCACGTTCTCCGGATGGTTGTGGGCTGCTTGTAATCACGGCCCGCCGAGACTCGCCGACGCACGCCGCCGCCGCTGACGATAAAACGTCGGAGGCACGTGAAGCGTGCTCGTCTCGTGCCGGCTCAGGAAGACACCGGCACCACTGTCGCTCCAGGAGCCATTAAAGGGTGAGACACCACCGGGCGTTCAGCAAGCCGAGCATGCGCAGTGGGGGTGTGGACGCCGCACGGCGGAGAGAGGGACATAGCCCCGACCATGATATGCTTCCGCATCTAAAACATGAACCCGGTATACTGCCAGGGAAAGGCGAGGGAACTCGCCGACCTCGACGCCAGGGGCGAGGGAGCCGTACATGTGGACGCTGCCGATCGAATTCCGGGAGACGACAAGCCTATAGCAGTCGCAGTCAAAACCACGACCGGGACGACGAAGGCAGCAGCGAGCGTGCGCACACGGAAGGCGAATCAGGCAGAGGAGGTGGCCATCGCCTTTGTCATGGCCAAGGCGATGGTCACGATGCATGGTCGGCGATGCAGCGCCGACCCCATGTGAACGACTGTACTCAGCGTCTCCAGAACGGCAGTACGCTGCTACGGCAGGGGAAGAGTGAGCAGCGAAGCCGTGCGGATACTGAGAGCGACAAAGGTCGAGAGCCGCAGCGTGGCGATCAAATGGTTCCCAGCGCACATGGGCGAAGACGTATCGGAAAGAGGGCACGCTAACCACGAGACGGCGAACGGAGTGGCGCGAGGACTCGCCAACCGCGCCGCGGCTACCGCCGCCGTCGATCCCACGTGGTGGTGGGAGACCAAAGACAACATGAACACATACAACGAAATAACGAAGTGGTACAGACACGAGAGAAGAACGATGCCGCCGACCAGCCCGGGCCTGACCTAGGAGGAAGCGGTGCTATATCGGCAGCTCCAGACGGGGACGCTACCCACCACCCAAGCCCTAATAAAGCGCTCGTGCCCGGGCCACGGATATGGGAGGCGAAACGGCCGATTGCGGCAAGCGCGGGTGAGCGACCAGATAATGTCACAGTGAAAACCAAGGCCGACTGACAAGCTTCCCGACTGACGGCGACAGAGCCGACTGACGGCGGCGTAGGGGGGGTAGCGGCACTTGATGGACAAAATGACAGCGGCCGCAATTCATTCCGTGACTGCGCAGTGCAATGCCGATCGCGGTGGCCGCGCAGTTTCTTCTGACGAGCACTTGTGACATCTGGCCGCGCTAGAAAGCTTCGTTTCCCCTCCTATCTTATTCTTGCTCCGTGGCCCGGACGTATACACAAGTGACCTATGCCGAACGATGGCTCACATCCTGTGGGACTGCAGCAAGAATCCACACGAAGCGGCAACGAGAAAGACGATCTTGCCGCGGCTAAAATCAACGACAAGGAGCACCACAGAGAGACCCGGCCGGACCCTTCCAGTAGGTCTCGGCCGCACTCGAAAGGCAGCGAACCAGTGAAGCTGAGGGAAGTCTGCCGCCCCAGACCAGGGGCAGGCGAGGGAGTATCGGGGCCTTGGACGAAGTAGGGGATACACCAACCGAGACGACGTCAAGGCCGCGTTGCGGTGGAGTACGTGCGACAAGCCGTCTGAAGGCACTCAATAAAGTTGTACCGTACCGTACGAATCAGTTCCGCTGGTCGGGGCCCGCCGGAAGCACGGGCTGTGGAATCAAATGTCGTTGGAGGGGTCAGTGTTGCCACCCCCTGATGGGTCTTCTCTGTCTCCGACGGTCGGAGCTCAGCAAACAGCACCTGTGGTTGAGCGGCAACCCCGTTGCAGGCGCCGCAAAATTTGCACACGGTCTGATGTTTTCTCTGAGGTGAGAGCTCAGGCCTGAAAAAAAGTCAGTTATGTGGAATGAGATCAAAAACCCGCTGCTCCAATTCCCTTATAATTTCCCACAATCCATTCCGTTGTCTCTTTTCCCTTTCTCTTCAACCCAACCCAACCCTTTCCGCTACGTCCTAGGGGAGATCCGGGGGTTCTCCCCGGGCCCGTACGCCTGGCTGTGTCGCTGAGTAGCAATTACGATTAATATTATCCCCACCATCGGGGGGTCGAAATCCACTTGCCATTTTGGCCCATTCATTTATTTTACGATTGGGTATGAACCGGTTGTACCTCGTGTGGTACCGATCGAGACAATGGGGAGGTAGTCTTTGGAACACCAAGAATATTTTGGCCTGCAGCTGCAACCCCTCTGGTACGTTAAAATGTCTTTTGGAGAGCGAAGCCAGGGCTGGGAGGGTATTGCGAAGTAAGCCTTCGCAGAGGCCGTCGTATAACCTCAAAAGAGAGCTGACGCTACATCCATCAGTGCTATTGGAAAGCATGCCAAAAATGTGCGCGATGAAGAACCTACCAGCGCAACTTAACCGCATCGGTGATATCAAACATGCAATATATTTTATTTATTTATTTATTCAAGGTATCTTACAGGCCCAGCAGGGCATTGAGTAAGAGGGGCTTGTGGAGGAAATCACACCAAAATAACGAACAAGAGTTATACAATAATTAGTCATGTCATATACAGATATCAAGAAGTCAAGTAAGCTGTCAAATAAAAAAGAACTTCATCACATCATCGTACCAACGGCAAGAGAATTATACAAAGAACATCATCAAGTAAAACACAATGCGAAACTAAGAAAAAAAAAAACCGATGCGAACGGAATCATTCCTGTTCAATCTGAAAAATGGATCTGCAAGTGATGACGGAATGTTTCCGGGTTAGTCAGCGACGCGATGGTATCAGGAAGATCATTCCACAAGCGGATAGCTCGTGGAAGAGCGGATGAATTAAATGCGTTGGTGGTGCCGTACATGCGTGCGAAGCTACGTTGGTTAAATAATCTGTGTGATGTGGAAACAGGGGTTATAATGCGCAAAGGGGAATAGCTGGTGCTATGAATGTATTTGTGAAAAATGCACAGGAGAGCGATTTGCCGGCGCAGATGCAGTGTTTCTAGTGAAAGATCGTGTTTTATTTTTGTTATACTAGAGCCGAAGTTATATGACTTGGTTATAAACCGTGCAGCCCGATTCTGCACTGCTTCTATTTTTTCAATTAAGTAATTTTGGTAGGGGGACCAAACGTAAGAAGTGAACTCTAACTGTGGTAGTACACAAGTTTTATAGGCTAGTTGACGAATATTAGAGGGCGCAGCATGCAGATTTCGACGTAAGTATCCCAGTGATCGCGAAGCTTTAGCGCATATGGCGTTAATGTGGGTGGACCACGAAAGGTTAGCCGTTAAGAGCACGCCTAGGTATTTATAATTTAAAGCGTCAGTAATTAAATGGTTGTTTAGGAAGTACGAAAAATTAGAGTTAACGCGTTTTCGGCTGAAAGAAATTTTTTGGCATTTGGTTAAGTTCAGAGACATTTGCCACGTATTGCACCAGTCGCAGATAGCCTTTAAGTCATTTTGAAGCGTTACATGGTCACTAGGGTTATTTATTTTCCGGTAGATTATGCAATCGTCAGCAAAAAGTCGCATGCAAGATGTTACGCGAGAAGGTAGGTCATTAATAAATATTAAAAAAAGTAAGGGGCCAAGAACGCTGCCTTGAGGCACACCAGAGGTGACAGGGGAAAGCGGCGAAGTAGAACCATTAACCACCGTGAACTGTTCACGCATGGAAAGGAAGTTACGAAGCCAAGATAAAGTTAAAGAATCTAATCGGAGCGCGGATAATTTACTGATTAAACGGCAGTGGGCTACACGATCAAACGCTTTGGAAAAATCCAGGAAGATGCAATCAGTTTGCGAGTTACTGTTCATGTTATTGTGTAAGTCCGTGGTGAATTCAAAAAGCTGCGTATCACAAGAAAAGCCTTTCCTAAAACCGTGCTGGTTAGCGAAAAAGAATTTATTGGTCTCAAGATGACAGTAAATGTTAGAAGCGATAATGTGTTCCAGCATCTTACAGCAGATACACGTTAGCGAAATTGGGCGGTAGTTGTCCGGTGAGTTTTTATTACCCGATTTATGTATCGGCACGATTTTAGCTATTTTCCAGTCCCTAGGCAACTGGCCAGAGGATAATGACTGCGTGAATATGTGATATAAGATCACACTTGAAATTGATTTCGTGTTTTTTAAAAGTTTTGAGTTTATGTTATCTACTCCTGCGGACGTGGACAGTTTTTGGTTGCTTATTAAAGCTTCAATACCTTCGACAGTAAGGGAAATTGGTTGCATATATGGGCAATCAAGGTCATCGAAAAGGGGAACGTTGGAATAGTTTTCCTGGGTAAAAACTGACGAAAAAAACGTGTTGAAGACACTAGCACAATTAATGTCGGAAATGGGAATGTGGTCGTCACCGTGCAGCAAAATTTTATGGCCATTGTTTCGGGGGGATATTTCTTGCCAAAACTTCTTTGGATTGGTTTTAAGGATTGAAGGCAGGTCGCATGAAAAATATTTATTTTTAGCAGCCGTTAAAGCGGACACGTATTTTTGTAAACATTCTTTATACTTCTGCCATGCCTGGGGAGTACCTACACGCCTGGCGTTTTTGTATAATCTCTTCTTTTTGTTTCTTTGTTTGTGGAGACCCCTATTAAACCATGGATTTGTTCTATCGTTTGAGATAGAAATGAGCGGTACGTATTTTGTAACCAAAGCAGCCATTTTATCCCTGAAAAGCGACCAGTTTTCATCAATTGAACGACTCTCAAATGAAGGCATTAGTATTGTATTATGAAATATATCTAGTTCTTTGTTCACTTCATCGTAGTTAGCTCTATTGTAATCGTAAATTTTTTTGACATTGAAACCAGTGGATGTTAAGGGTACGTTTAGGTTAACTAGGAGCATGTTATGATCGCTAAATCCATCGAAATTTGATACAGACTGAATGGTTTCCGGTTCAGATGTAAATACTAAATCCAATATGTTAGTGCCTCGTGTTGGCTCATTAACAACTTGGAACAGATTGAAATCCAGGGTTATGTTGATTAGTTCTTCGGAAGCATGGCAAGATGATGTTAAGTTAACCCAATCGATATCTGGAAAGTTGAAGTCGCCAAGGAGATATATTTTGTCAACAGGGCACTACTGAGTCGCTGTTGTCAGGCTGGCACGCAGGTCGGTCATAAAGGAATAAGGGGAATCCGGGGGACGGTAACAAACACCTAACAGAATTTTTACAGAACCAGTTAAACAAACGACCCATAGAATTTCGACATCAGTGTGGCATGTTATCACGTATGACGGAATAGTTTTCTTGATTGCCAGGAGAACGCCACCACCCCTTCTATTCGTCCTGTCCCTCCGATATATTTCATACTCATCACTTCCGGGCAAAATTTCGTTGTCAGCTATGTCAGGCTGCAACCACGTTTCCGTAAAAGCAAGAATATCCACTTTGCTGTCATCTAAAAAAGAACAAACTTGCAGGCGCTTGTGTATTACACTCCGTATGTTGGTAAAGGCCAGTGATAGTAACAGACCTGTGCGGGGTGAAGTAGACAGCATAGGAACTTGTACTCGCGCACCGCTATCTAGCTATCTGTCAAGCAACGCGACGGTTTCAGTTGTAGTATCGTAGAAGTAGGTTTTTTTGTCGATGTGAAGCTTGTCTACCGCAAGCTTGAAGGGTTTATTCAGTTCCCGGGCAAATGCTATCAATTTCCTTCTAGCAAGACGAGTTGAAAACGAGAAGTCTTCTCCGATGGAAAAATCTGTGCCTTTCAGTTTATGTGCGGAGCCCAAGATATTATCCTTGTCTTTAAATAAAGTAAACTTCACAATTACAGGACGAGTCTTATCCTCCGCATACTTGCCCAGTCTATGCACGCGTTCGAACTGTGCACTGCTAGTTGGGATTTTTAGTTTTTCGGAGCAGAACGCGATTATTTTTTGTTCGGATGCCGCCCAATCTTCTTTTTCATCGTCTTCTATTCCGAAAAACAACAAATTTGAACGCCGCATCCTGTTCTCAGCATCGTCACACCTTGTGGTTATTGTCTGAATCTGGGTTGCAATGCTCTGTAAGGTATCATCATTTGTAGCTGTGACAGCGCTTGTAGACGAAGCATTTGTTCCGAGCGCTGCAACCTGCGCTGTAAGAGCTTTAATTTCATTCCTTGTAATTTCCTGGTTTTCCGTTACTGTTTTGAGATTAGCTAGTAGTGCCACAAGGCCCGATTCCAGGTTGCGTATCGCTGTTAACGCGGCATCAAAGGCGTCTGCTTCAGTTTTGCTCATAGGACCCGGGTTGGATTCCACATCACCCGAAAGCATCAGTAGCATATTTGACAGAGCGGATGACACCAACGACGATAAGCTAAACACATGCTTTTTCACATCAAACAATTCTCGTGGGCACGACACCGATGATAGCCGATGATAGCACCATATGGACAACAAAAGGCTACCCAGCATAAGTCGAAGAAGCACTTCAACAATCGGCCGAAGAGGTCGAGCGCTACGCCAGTAGCGGTGGCCTAGCCTGTTCTGCCAAAAAATAAGAGCTTGTCGTAGTAACTAAGCACAATAGCAAGCAACAACAAGTCCAACTGAAGGTGAAGCTGCAAGGAAGAGCCATACCCCAACGTTCGCACATCAAAGTACTCGGATTAACACTACAAAACAGCGGAAAAGCCAACCATACAGTCCGGAAACTCTTATATCAGGGAAGTCGGGTAATACATATGCTCCGGAGAATTACGAACAGGCACCGGGGTCTTCGGGAAGCTGATGTCCTTCGCCTTAACGCAGCTCTCATCACTTCCAGGATACTTTATCAATTGCCGTACCAAAATCTGAGCAAATCTCAACTCAAAAGCATAGAGGTGCTTTTAAGAAAGGCCTATAAGATCGAACTCGCGGTGCCCACGTATACCTCAACAAAGGCACTGGAAGACACCGGCACAACAAGTTATTTGGAGGAACTGCTTAACGCGCACAAAATCAATCAGCTACAACGACTGCGAAGCACGGCACAGGGCGTAAGCATCATTCACAACCTAGGATACGACACCAGACAATATGAGGGAAGCACGTACGGACAACTGGAACCTTACATACGGGGTAAAATCTGCCCTGCTCCTCTACCCCGCAATTTGCATCCGGAGAGGAACAAGGAAAGACGAACCCTTCGTGTTAAGGCCATCCTGAAGCAGATCAACAAAACCGAGCCACAACCCAAACTCTACTACACTGACGCCAGCCTCCGAGATGGGACGGGTGTCACCGTTGTCGTAGACGGGTCATGCCCTCATCACAGCAGGCACAGAACTTGACCTCAACGCAACCGCCAATATGGAGACAAGGGCAATTGCGCGTGCTATAGACCCCTCTTGCCATTCTGTGCCAGACACCGGTACAGTGTACATCTACACCGACTGCATGCCGACAACTTCTCTGCAACCGAATGCACAGAAATACCGCCAACATACTCAACAAGGTTCTCGCTTCAAGTCAGAAGTGCTACAAGGTAATCTGGGTACCTGGGCACGAAGGCATGCCAGAAAATGAGAGCGCTCACGCACTCGCCCGAGCGTTAAACCACCGGTCGCCTGAGCATGCACTTCCACATTCAAAGGAGTGTAGGACGCAACTAGGACCTCAAGAACCAGTTGGCACCAGAGATCTGCTACGGACAGCCCGTAAAAACAGACAAGAGCACCCAACACCACACAAAACACTCACTCGCCAAGAATCCGCTGTGCTAAGGCAAATTCAGACAAACACGCTACCTACTGTACACCTAACACACCGATTCCAACGATTACCGGGTACCCTCAAGTGTCCTAACTGCGGGGACTACCCTAGCATCTATCACACTCTCTGGACATGTACACAGAACCCTAACCTTCCCCCAATACCCAATCCTACCCCGACGTCATGGGAAAGAAGGCTAGCCGACTCTAGCGCGGAAGTATTGATTGCGCAGAGAAGGCCCTGTCGGCCATCCCGGAAGCTCCGGACTAGGGTTGGTTGGTTGGTTGCCTCATACCATTGCACATACCCACGCGGGGGATTGGCCAAGAAGCTTTGTACCTAATCAGGATGTGACCTATAACTTTTTAGATATCAGATCCTTGTGAAAATAAAGTTATTTTCTTCTTCTTCTTCTTTTAGGCTTTGGATGTGCGGCATCCATGGGAAATGGCGGTCGAAGGTAACACCCAAGAACCTGTCATAGTTGACGTGAGGTATCGACGCCTGCCGCCGTTAGCTGGTAGTTTGTGAGGTTCCGCTTCGTGAACGCGATTTCAGCGCACCTGGTCGGTGATATAGCAAGGCCACGTGTCGCTAGAATTTTTTCAATCGAGCTTATTGCACGCTGAAGCCTCGACTGGAGCACACGCCTGTTGTGGCCCGAGCACCATATATCATCTGCCTACATGGATACTTCAACCGATTTCGGCAGACACCTGTCAAGTTCGATAAGCGAGATATTGGAAAGAGTTAGGTTCAATATGCCACCTTGAGGTGCACGACGGGTCACTTTATGTAGGGATGTCTCACCATTTGCTACAGACATGTAGATGCTACTATCAGAGAAGTAATCAGGCATCCATTCGTACATGGGTCCCGCAATGCCCGCAGACCTCATTGATGTCCGCATAGTTTCGTGGAGAACACAGTCATAAATCTCCCAGAGCATCAAAAATGCGTGGGTCACGAACACTAAGAGTAAAAAGTAATTTTCTCTGTGATTGAAATTTTCTCTGTGAAGTAATTTTCTCTGATTTCGTAAGAAAAAAAATTTGAAGCTGTTATTTTAGGGCGCAGCCCTTTGGCGGCCGTTTCTGGGCTCAGCAGCGTCACCGTCCTAACTGAGTGAATGATGACAAGGCGACGGGTGGAAGAAATGCTGTGCCAGAGGACGCGGGTTCGATTCCCGCCAGCGGTAGCCGTTTTCCTGATGGAAGAAACATCCCCCTCGCGAGGGGCACGATCAAATGCAGAGCATTTCCGGGGGCGCGCGACGTTAAGTAGTTTGCGTTACGTTAATGTTGTTGCACTTGTGGCAACTGCTGACGAGAGAGCGCGGCGATGAGTGCGTTCCAGCCTCGCCGACAGCCGCCTTTATCTCGCCACGATCGCGCCACGCGCGCGCGATGCTGACGTCACGATCACGCCACAGATGTTGTTGATCCCGCGACGCGCGCGCCACCACCTGTTGGGCGCGAACCGACCGCGGAGAGAGCGCGCGATGCGAGCGGAGAGTAGGCGAGGAGGAGCGGGGCTGACGAGATTGGCGGTGAGATGTTTGAGTGGCGCCCCCTGGCTCTGACGTCAGCTTAGGGACTCGCGCCGCTGTAGTCTGCTACACTCCGCTTGTGAGGGGCAGCAGTGTCTGTGCTAGAAGTCACCCGCTTTGTTGCTGTAGTGCATTAAAAAGCGCATTTCTAGTGATTCAGTTATTTTGCCAGCTTCTGACGCATCTGAATAATTTGAAGCTGTATCCCCCACAAGTTTGCAACACACGAGGAGGTAGAGAACAACTTCCTTCAGAGCATCGGTCACAAGATCGTGCGTAACTCGTCCTTTCTAGCTTATTCGCGAGGATCAGCGATCAGAGCTTCTTGATAAGTATTCAAAATGCGTAGGCTTCCCTGCAGTATTTTTTAGATGCTCTTATGAAGACTCAACAGTCTAATACTACGTACCAAGCAGCGGCCCCTACACGCGCATCGTACAGCAGGAAATAAAGCGGCTTTCTTCTAGTTCTTTCGTTGATGTTGTTTTGTATCAGATTAATGCTTCTTGCTTTTTTTTTCTGCCCAACACATTAATTTTTCTGCGCCGTCACAAACGTCTTATTAGGGGGTTTTGGGATGTTTGGGAGGCTCACAAAGATCGTGTGGATATTTCCTTCGTGTTGTATGGCATACATTGCTCCCTCACAAATTGGCTTTCATTACGGCTGAGTGCAAGAAGGTGCATATCCGCAGCGTACTTTGTTTATGCACATGCAAATAGAATGAGAAAGTTTGTGCTAAGCCACCGCGATCGCGCCCTAAACAACGTTGTCCACAGTAGTCAAAGGCGGCTTTTGTGCTCCGAATTTCTATCGTAATCATATCGTTATCATAACGAACTGACTCTCAACCCGAACAATGATGACATGACTACGGTGTTGAAGGCATGATGTACTCGCTAACTAACGCAATAAATAGTATACCTGCATATATTACAAGAATCGAAACCGAAGAATAATTCCAAGTAGCTCTTTATTGCATTCCAACCCTTCCAGGCGCAAAGAACAAATCCTATTCTACTCGGGATGGCGTTCTATGAATTGAAGAAAATTACTTTTACTCTCTTGTCCTGGACTGAGGACCTGGCCCACTAACCAGCTCGATTTAATTGTAAATAAAATTTTCTCCTCCTCCTACTCCTCCTCCTCTTGAGTGCAGTTTTCCTATAACGCATATCCGAATACCGGGAAGATATGGCTGTGGAAAATGTACCGAAATATCCCTCCAGGTCTGAACAAACATAGTGTTACTGTATATTTAACGTAGACGTGGGTCGTTTAGCTCAACAAACCTCCATATTGGTTAGATGCCTGGTATGAAATCATCACGCGCCTATATACAAAGTGGGTTATTTGGAACTCAACCTACAGTTTTTGCAGCCCATAGTGCATGTCGGCAAACTTTCATGCCTTGATAACGTAAAGTGATGTGACCGGCTTCGCAAGGAATGGGGCGACGCCGGCAATGTTTCTTCCGTAGCGGTATCCAAAACTATACTTTAACTGACACCATGAGCTAGTGTACGCGATTTTAAGCCCATTATTATCCCCGCACGGGGCACCTTGAGTATTCATGGGGACGGTGAGCAGCGACACCGCGGACCACGAGCTCCCAACATAAGCCGTGTCCAACCGTGGCGAGGTGTTTTTAAGGTGAAGGGTAGAAGCCGTAAACGGTGGCCGTCGGAGCCTTGGTCAAGCTCCGGCCGATGGGCTCCCTGCCTGTCTACCAGGCAGGGAGCTCTGGGACCTCTTTGACTACCAGGGTAAGGTCAAAGGAGAAAGTACCCCCGTCTCCCTGCTTTTATACTATGCTTTATGGTATTGTCTAAACCCCCCCCCCCCCCCCCCCAACCGTGATCGGTCCTTGAAAAGGGGCCGCACCGAAGTATTCTTTCCTCTGTTGGCGTCGTTAACCTTTCCTGAACCTGACCATCCCAGTCGAAAAATACAACAGAAAAATACGACAGAATGATCCTGTGAGGGAATGGGACATTCTGTAGTCTGTAGTAAATCCTGTCCTGTAGTCTGTAGTAAACCCTGTCCTGTAGTCTGTAGTAAATCCTGTCCTGTAGTCTGTAGTAAATCCTGTCCTGTAGTCTGTAGTAAATCCTGTCCTGTAGTTTGTCGTAAATCCTGTCATGTAGTCTGTAGTAAATGCTGTCATGTAGTCTGTAGTAAATCCTGTTCTGTAGTTTGTAGTAAATCCTGTCATGTCTGTTTTCGTAGTAAATCCTGTCATGTCTCGAATTTCAACTTGTTTTGCATAATAAATTTACTTCCCGTGATGTTTTTTCTATTAAGTACCTGAAGTATGCAGGATATGCATAACAATTTCAATAAAAATATGACCAACAAACATTAGCATTTGGAGGAATTCTTGCCTTTCTGGAACAAGCTTAAAATTGTTTTCAGTGAATAACTGATTTCAGAAAGCTGTTCTAAAAGGCAATGTAAGCAATGCAACAAGTGGTACATTCATGGATGCAATACAAAAGTTTGATGTTACGCAGATTGCACATGCCTGATGCATGTGCAGTCGCAGAAACTCGTGGACACGCACACTGCACACGCGGAAACTCGTGGATGCGGCAGCCGCAGAACGTAACGCTGGAACACGCCGGAGACAACGCGGTCTCCAGCGAATAGCGAGGCCGATGCTCGCGCTAGGCCTTTTTTTCTTTAATAGCCGTGTAATTACAAACCCGCGTAGCTGTTAAGAAGAAATACAGAAGTCTTTCCTTCAGGAACACCTAAGTAGCGCTACAAAATTTAGCTACCCAGTCGAAAAACACAACAGAAAAATACGACAGAATGATCCTGTGAGGGAATGGGACATCCTGTAGTCTGTAGTAAACCCTGTCCTGTAGTAAAGCCTGTCCTGTATTCTGTAGTAAATCCTGTTCTGTATTCTGTAGTAAATCCTGTCCTGTAGTCTGTAGTTAATCCTGTCCTGTAGTCTGTCGTAAATCCTGTCCTGTAGTCTGTAGTAAATCCTGTTCTGTAGTCTGTCTGTAGTAAATCCTGTTCTGTAGTAAATCCTGTCATGTCTGTTTTCGTAGTAAATACTGTCATGTCTGCAATTTCAACTAGTTTGGCATAAGAAATTTACTTCCCGTGATGTTTTTTCTATTAATTACCTGAAGTATGCAGGATATGCATAACAATTTCAATAAAAATATGACCAACAAACATAAGCATTTGGGGTCATTCTTGCTTTTCTGGTAAAAGCTTGAAATTGTTTTCAGTGAATAACTGATTTCAGAAAGCTGTACCAAAAGGCATTTAAGCAATGCAACTAGTGGTACATTCATGCATGCAATACAAAAGTTTGATGTTACGCAGACTGCACATGCCTGATCACAGTCCGAAAAAAAAAAGCAGTTTGCGGTGCTTATCCATTTTATTTTCCTCTTTTTACAACACTGTTCCTGGGCACTACCGGGGCTTCACTTTTTGTCATGGAGAGGCTTTTACTGCCCTCTTATGTTGCTGTTGCACCAAACAAATAATTTTTATTTCATTGCCAAATATAAAAACAAAATGTGGCGCGTTATTTGTATGCTCCATGATCGTGCTGACTTGGAAACGGTCAGAACTATAATTTCTTTTAGTACAAAACAGCTTTCATCCGCCCGTCATGCGAAACTGCGCCTGCTGCAAATTCACGGGAACCTGGACGCTGGTACACGCCGGACACGGAAACTCGTGGATCCAGCAGCCGCTGGAACGTAACGCTGGAACACGCCCGACACCACGCCGTGTCTAGCGAATAGCGTGGCCGATGCTCGCGCTCTGCGTTTTTTTTTAATAGCCGTGTAATTGCAAACCCGCGTAGCTGTTAACAAGAAATACAGAAGTCATTCCTTCAGGGAAACCTCAGTAGCGCTACAAAATTTAGCCAGACTCATTTGGGCACTTTTCAGCTGATTTGGCCGTGCTTCGGAAGCAGGTCCAAATCGCGTCCCATCATTGCGTTCCGTCAATGACGCTCAACCTGTTCATAAAAGCAAATTTATTCTCCCCGATAGAAAAAAAATATTAAACGAGCATCGACAATAACCGTTCGATCCTTATTCGTTCCTTATATTAGTTAGGGCCATTAAAACACAAATGAACAAATATTTCTTTTACACTGCAAAACGTGAGAGAACGTGAGAAAATTAAAATGGAAAGTCAATCTTTAGCTGGAATGCTTGCCTTTGTGAACCTTGTTCCGTTGCATTCGCACAGCAAGGCGTGGAAGGGTATCCTGTGGCAAAAAGCGCACGTCTCTGTGGTGCTGCACTATCTTGAAGAGTACGCACACACGATAACTGCCGAAGTCACGCAGGGATCGTTGCAAGTTCAGTCGATTGTCGAAGCACATCGCACGTATTACAAATCACGCTGCCTGCGAGATTCGTCGCACCTCGGTTAGTCGTCGCTGGAGGAGTCCTCACATCGAGATGCTTGAAATCCGGACCACTGATCTTGCTTTTACCACAGCTTCCGAAGCTTCAAATGTTGCTGCTGACACTCCGCGGAGACATAAGATGCACGTTTTTACAAAAAAGTTAAGCCTAACTTCAACTAGGCAAAGCGCCGATGTGAAATGTGAACGAGCCACTGGGCCACGCAGCCACCGCAAATTTTGACCGGGAGACGAAAAGCAGGAAGGAACAAAGCACGAGGGAACAAAGGAAGGGTAAGGAGGGAACCGGCCGATCACGAGAAGTTGTTTCGCGACCCCTCCTGACCCCTCTCGATTCTTCGTATTGTGTTCTCCCCGTCCCGCGAGTTCTGTCGCGCCCCGACATGCCCTCAGTGGTGACGATGCTTCCCCGAACTTCTTCCAGAGGGCCGGGCTAGAGGGAAGGCGCGCGTTTTCTTTCTTTCTACATTTATTTTTTTAACACATCTCGGCAATGCAGCGAGTTCACTGGCGCCGTTTCTTTTTTTTTTTTTTTTCACACAGGTAGCGGCAACTGGTTCGCTGTTTTTAAAATCTTATTTTAACTATTTCGCTTGATTGGACACATCTTTCGCGTTAAAATAAACAAATTGCTCGCTAAAAAAACAAAACAAAACAACAGCACGCAGATTGAAACAATGGGGCTCTCAAAGACACCCAGAAATACATGTCAGAATGTGCACTGCAATTATTACACCACGTCTTCAAAAAGCACATCTTGCTTGTTTTTTATGCGTCCGTTTTGCCGAGGGGCTACCCTTGTTGCCTGATTCTTTTATCAAACATTGTCCACAGTACAATATATGCAATTGCAATTCACTCGAAGAACCCGAGGAATTTCCGAAGTTCCCTATGTATCCATTTTTTTTTATTATGGGGCTACGCTTAGATGCTCCAACATTAGTGTGATTTGTGCTAAGTTGCGTTGTTAATTGCAAATTTGTAGCGAAGGTTTTTTCCAACACGGCCGGAATGCTATTGGCCGCAATGCAACAAACGTTCATTACAACGGACGCTTGCAATGCAATTGAACGAGATGACCGTCACTCGCACGCAGCATTGTTTCCGTGCAGCGCACGCTAAAAAAGTGGGATTTTGCTGCATCGCACGGGCCGCAAACACCAAGTTTCGGAGCATCTGCGTCGATCGCGGCGCTGGAATACAACCAGTCCACCCCTAACCGGCGCGCGGTATTCCCGTGTCCAGCCAAGCAGCGGCACCATACCATCCCGTACTATAACGTTCGTGCTATCCCCTTCGCATTGGCTAAAGCCCTGTCCCCAAAGGCAATGTCCCCATGTTATTCGATGCTCTCCAGCAACCTCCCCGCGTTGCTGTCGTTCAGCGCGGCGTTTTCCTGTGTATTCCGTTCTTTCCGGGCTATTCCATCGCTCTCCTAATGGTGGAAAACGCGGGGTTTTCCGACAGGGTAAGCAAGAAATTTTGTAGCAATACTGAACGGTCTGCCATGTGACACTTTCGCAATGGATCTAAACTTCTCTTTCACACTATAAAAATCAGCAGGGACTACAAAATGATCTGTCGCATGGCAGATAATAATGGTAATTACGGAATGCTGAATGTAGTGGCTGAAGGACAGTCTGTGGGCCAACAGAAGTTTGTGTAGTGCCTACAGGGTGTTGCACAAAAACTGTAGTACAACAGAAATGTCTCATGCGACAGAAATTTTGTAGTTCTATTACAAAGGTTTTTGTAGTGGGGACTGCAGAATGTCGGTCGCATGATAGATATGTCTGTTGTACTACATAAATTTCTGTCGTACGACAGACATTCTGTCATCATTCTGCAGAGATTCCTGTCTCACAACAGACCATCCTGCATTCCCAACAGAAATTCCTGTTGTGCGACAGAAATGCCTGTCGTACGGCAGATTTTCTGTAGTTGTACTACAGAAATTTCTGTCGCACGACAGGCCACCCTGTAGTCCCAACAGAAATTCCTGTCGTGCGACAGAAATGCCTGTAGTACGACAAATTTTCTGTAGTTGTACTACAGAACTTCCTGTCGCACGACAGACCATCGTGTAGTCCCAACAGAAATCCCTGTCGTGCGACAGAAATTTCTGTTGTGCGACAGAAATTCCTGTTGTGTTTTTCGACTGGGTAGACTCATTTGGGCACTTTTCAGCTTATTTGGCCGTGCTTCTGAAGCAGGGCCAAATCGCGTCCCATCATCGCGTTCCGTCAATGACGCTCAATCTGTTCATGAAAGCAAATTTATTCTCCCGGATAGAAAAAAAAAACTATTAAACGAGCATGGACAATAACCGTTCGAAAATTCGTTCCTTATATAGTTAGGACCATTAAAACACAAGCAAACAAATATTTCTTGAACCTGATTTATTTAAACAGCAAAACTCGAGAGAACGTGAGAGAATTAAAATGGAAAGTCAAGATTTAGCTGGAATGCTTGCCTTGGTGAACCTTGATCCGTTGACAATGCATTCGCACAGCAAAACGTGGAGGGGTATCCTGTGGCGAAAAGCGCACGTCTCTGTGGTGATGCACTATCTCGAAGAGTATGCACGCCCGATACCTGCCGAAGTCACGCAGGGGTCATTGCAAGTTCAGTCGATTGTCGAAGCACATCGCACGCATTCGAGATCACACTGCCTGCGAAATTCGTCGTATTCACTCGCATCACTGTGCCGATAATCCCAAGCACCACGGTTAGTCGTGGCTAGAGAAGTCCTCACTTCGAGATGCTTGAAATCCGGACCACTGATCTTGCTTTTAGCACAGCTTCCGAAGCTTCAAATGTTGCGGCTGATACTTCGCGGAGACATAAGATGCACGTTTTTACAAAAAGTTAGGCGTAACTTCAGCTAGGCAAAGCGCCGATGTTAAATGGGAACGAGCCACTCGGCCACGCTGCCACCGCCAAATTTTGACCGAAAGACGAAAAGCAGGAGGGAACAAAGGAAGGGTAAGAAGGGAACCGGCCGATCACGAGAAGTTGTTTCGCGACCCCTCCTCACCCCTCTCGATTCTTCGTATTGGGGTCTCCCCGTCCCGCGAGTGCTGTCGCGCCGCGACATGCCTTCAGTGGTGACGATGCTTCCCCGAACTTCTTCCGAAGGGCCGGGCTAGAGGGAAGGCGTGCGTTTTCTTTCTTTCTGCATTTATTTTTTTAACACATCTCAGTAATGCAACGAGTTCACTGGCGCCGTTTCTTTTTTTTTTTTTTTTTTCACACCGGTAGCGGCAACTGGTTCGCTGTTTTTAAAATCTTATTTTAACTATTTAGGCTTGATTGGACACATGTTTCGCGTTGAAATAAACAAATTGCGTGCTAAAAAAATAAAACAACAGCACGCAGATTGAAACAATGGGGCTCTCGACACCCAGAAATACGTGTCAGAATGTGCGCTGCAATTATTACACCACGTCTTCAAAAAGCATGTCTTGCTTGTCCTTTATGTGTCCGCTTTGCCGACGGGCTACCCTTATTGCCTCATTCTTTTATCAAAGGTTGTCCACAGACAATATATGCAATTGCAATGCCCTCAAAGAATTAAAAGAATTTGCAAGTTCTTTATGTATCCATTTCTTTGGTTATGGGGCTACGCTTAGATGTTGCAACATTACAGTGATTTGTGCTAAGTTGTGTTGTTAATTGCAAATTTGTAGCGAGGTTTTTTCAAACACGACCGGAATGCTAATGGCAGTAATGCAACAAACGTTCATTACAACAGACGCTTGCGGTGCAATTAAACGAGATGACCATCACTCGCACGCACCATTATTTTCGTGCAGCGCACGCTATAAAAGTGGGAATTCGCTGCACCGCACAGGCCGAAAACACCAAGTTTCGGAGCATCTGCGTCGATCGCGGCGCTGGAATACAACCAGTTCACCCCTTAAGCGGCGCGCGGCATTCCCATGTCCAGCCAAGCAGCGGTACCACACTAACTATCCTGTTCGTGCTATCCCGTTTGGCCTGTCTGAAGCTCTGTCCTCAAAGGCAATGGCCCCGTGTTATTCGATGCTCTCCAGCAACCACACCGCTCGTTCAGCGCGGCGTTTTCTGTTTTCTGTTGTCTCCAGCGCATTACATCGCTCTCTCGATGGAAAATGTGGTCCCCGCGTTGATGTTGTCCAGCTCTGCGTTTTCCAGTGTAATCCCTTCTTTCCGGCGTATTCCACCGCTCTCCTAATGCTGGAAAACGCGGGGTTTGCCGAAAGGGTAAGCAAGAGATTTTGTAGCAATACTGAACGGTCTGTCGTGTGACACTTTTGCAATGAATCTAAAATTCTCTTTCAGACTGTAAAAATCTGCAGGGACTACAAAATGTTCGGTCGCATGGCAGATAATAATAGTAATTACGGAATCCAGTCGTAGTGGCTGAAGGACAGTCTATGGTGCAACAGAAATTTGTGTAGTGCCTACAGGGTGTTGCACAACAGAAGTTTCTGTAGTACAACAGAAATGTCTCATGCGACAGACATTTTGTAGTTCCACTACAAAGGTTTTTGTAGTGGGGCTACACAATGTCTGTCGCATGATAGATATGTGTGTTGTACTACATAAATTTCTGTCGTACGACAGACATTCTGTCGTCCTACTACAGAGATTCCTGTCTCACAACAGACCATCCTGCATTCCCAACAGAAATTCCTGTTGTGCGACAGAAATGCCTGTCGTACGACAGATTTTCTGTAGTTGTACTACAGAAATTCCTGTCGCACGACTGACCATCCTGTAGTCGCAACAGAAATCCCTGTCGCGCGACAGAAATGCCTGTCGTACGACAGATTTTCTGTAGTTGTACTACAGAAATTTCTGTCGCACGACAGACCATCCTGTAGTCCCAACAGAAATCCCTGTCGTGCGACAGAAATTTCTGTTGTGCGACAGAAATTCCTGTTGTGTTTTTCGACTGGGATTTTTCTCGATTTCTTGTGATGGAATCCCTCAATCCAACCCACCCTCTTGCATCTCAGTCAGTCTTCTTGATCGCCAAGTATCTTGAAGCCATAGTAGGAAAATCGTATAAATGCAAAAAACAAAGGTCTGGTGAACTCCTAATTGAAATAAATGACAATCAGCAGTCTGCAAAGCTTCTAGCTCAGACTAGACTGGCTGATCTTGACATCCGGGTCACACCCCATCGGAGCCTCAACAGCTCGCAGGGTGTGATATCCGAGACAGACCTCCTGAACGAAACGGATGCGGATCTCCTTGCCGGCTTGAAGGATCAGGGCGTCACTGCCGTGAGCCGCATCACTATCCGTAGAGACGACAAGGAGATTCCCACCAAGCACATCATCTTGACCTTTGACCGCTCAGTTCTCCCACAACATATATATGCAGGTTTTATCCGGTGCTCAATACGTCCGTACATCCCGAACCCGCGGCGCTGCCAGCGGTTCGGGCACGGTACGAACTCTTGCCGTGGCCGAACGACGTGCGCGAAATGCGCGGCGCGCGATCATCCTAGTGACAACTGCCAATCCGATACCCTCACTTGTGTAAACTGCGGGGGACCGCATGCAGCGTACTCCCGCAAGTGCGAAAAGTTCCAACTGGAAAAAAAGATAATCAACATCAAGGTAACCGAGAACATCACCTTCCCGGAGGCGAGAAATAGGTTCGCCTCTTTCCCTCTGGGGAGGTACGCTGACGCGGCTCGCCGGGGGGCGGAGCGGCGTCTGGTGTCCACAGGGACCCAGTTCAGCGAGTCTGACCTGGTCCCGCCCCCGCCCCCCGCTGGGTTGCCTCACGCAGCCCAACCCGGCACCACGCCGCTTGCTGAGGCAGCAGCGGTTGTGGCGCAAACCACTCCTGTCGGGACCGGTGCCGCTCCCGCCTCTGTCTCCCCGTCCTCCAGTGCGTTGGAGGGTACCGAGGTGATGGACACCACGGGCCCCGCACCGGCTCCCACCGCCACCGCACCGCCTGTGCCACCTCTGGCGCCCCCGACGGTGGCGGCTCAAACGAAGGGCTCCCGAAGGGGGGCCAAGTCCGGGGGGCCCGGTCCGTCGGGCACCCCTCGGACATCCGACGACGAGATGGATGTTGGGCCGTTCCTGCCTGCAACGCAGCGCAAGGAGCGGCCACCGACTTCCAAACCTACAGAAAGGCCCAAAAAGCCCAATCCAAGAGTAACAGCCCCGAAAGACGACACATGAACACACACGAACACACACATTCCAGTCATTCTTAAATTTAAATAATGGGAACAGAAAATATCATCCAATGGAACTGCAGAGGCCTCCTTAAAAATCTTGACGATGTGTATGAGATTCTGCATGCCAGTCAGCCAAGTATTATGTGTCTCCAGGAAACCCACCTCAACTCTAAACAAACAAATTTAGGTACATGGTATTCAGAAAGGACAGGGTTGGCTGCACCCACTCTTCAGGAGGTGTGGCCATTATCGCCCGGAAATCCTTAGCCTGCCACCCTGTCACTTTAAACACTGTCCTCGAGGCTGTAGCGATCCGTACCATAATATTTAATAGGGTGATAACGGTATGCTCCATTTACACCTCTCCTGATTTTGCACTTCTGAGCTCTGATTTCGAGGCACTGGTTGACCAGCTGCCCGAACCATACATACCAACAGGCGACCTTAATGCGCACAACTCTCTTTGGGGCTCCACCAGAACGGATGCCCGAGATCGCCTGATAGAGAAGTTCCTTACATCCTCCGGAGCATGCCTTTTCAACAAAACACAGCCTACATACCATAACTTAGGACACAATACATACTCGCATCTTGACTTGGCTATTGGTTCCGCAGTTCTCTTTCCATGTCTTGAGTGGGGTGTGGGCACAGACCCATATGGTAGTGACCATTTCCCCACTTCATTAACGTATATAGGTATAGGCCCGAGCAGTCCATCTTCCCATAAAAGGTTTAATGAATCACAAGCAAACTGGAGCACATTCACACAAACATCTCAACTACACCACACATCCATAAAACACCTACACGTGGAGGAAGCCGCCCAACTCGTCACGGCGCACATCCTCGACGCCGCCGAAAAGTCCATTCCCCAGGCCTCCAGTGGGTCCCGCAGCCCAAGGAGGCCCTGGTGGAACGAGGACTGCAGGCGGGCGCGAGAGGCCCAGAACAAGGCGTGGGGTGTCCTTCGCCGGTACCCCACGTCAGACAACCTCATTTCTTTTAAACGGGCAAAGGCTTTTGGGAAGCGAGTGCGTCGTGAGGCGAAAAGGGAGAGTTGGCGCACCTTCCTCACTTCCATCAATTCATACACTGACACACACAAAGTCTGGACACGAATACGAAAACTAAAAGGACAACAGACACACAGCCTGCCCCTGGTTAGTACAACAGGGGACACACTGGAAGACCAGGAAGACCAGAAGACTTGCACAACACTTCGAACACGTGTCCAGTTCAGCACACTACACAAACACTTTCATGAAACACAAAACATCTGTAGAAAAGAAGTCCCTGCGTGATAACAACAAGTCGCACACTTCTTACAATTATCCTTTTTCAATTCATGAGCTGAAGGTTGCTCTGAGCACATGTAAGACGTCAGCTCCAGGTTCAGACAAAATCACATACACCATGATACAACACCTACACCCAGACACTCTTGAAACACTCTTACACCTATACAATAAAATATGGCTTTCGGGGCACATTCCTCGCTCTTGGAGGGAGGCCATAGTACTGGCTGTTCTAAAGGAAGGGAAGGACCCTTCCTCTCCTGCCAGTTATCGGCCCATTGCCCTGACAAGCTGCCTGTGTAAGCTCTTCGAGAAGATGATAAACAGGAGACGTGTACTTCTTAGAGTACAATGGTCTTCTCGAGAGCTGCCAGGCGGGCTTCAGGGCGGGGCGATCTACCAACGATCAACTCGTTGCGTTAGAGTCCTATATCAAAGATGCTTTCCTCCACAAGCAGTACTGCATGACGGTCTTCTTTGATCTTGAAAAGGCGTACGATACTGCTTGGCGGTACGGCATCCTTAGCGACTTGAAGTCCTTTGGCATGTCGGGTAACATGATGAACACGCTTGCCAGTTACCTGTCTGAAAGAACGTTTCGCGTGCGAGTTGGAACTGCACTTTCTAGGGTTCATGTGCAGGAAAACGGCGTGCCGCAAGGTGGAGTTTTGGGTTGCACCCTTTTTATTGTAAAAATGAATTCTCTTCGTAAGGCGCTACCACCATCGATTTCCTCCTCCATTTATGTGGATGACGTTCAATTATCCTTTAAGTCTTGTAACCTATCTGTCTGCGAGCGCCAAGTCCAGCTTGGTGTTAACAAGCTAGCTGGTTGGGCAGACAGCAACGGTTTTAAATTTAATCCGGGGAAGTGCACTTGTGTCTTGTTTTCCAAGAGGCGTGGCATCCGGCCGGATCCAGACATTCATCTCAATGGTGTCTCGATTCCTGTCAAGAAAGAACACAAGTTTTTAGGTATAATCTTTGACGAAAAGCTCACATTTATCCCACACATAAAACAACTAAAACATAAATGCTTAAAAACAATGACTATCCTGAAGGTTCTGTCGCACATTTCTTTTGGTGCTGACAAACAACTTCTTTTACGTGTTTTTACCAGCTTGATAGGCTCACGACTGGACTATGGTAGCGTTGTCTATGGGTCAGCCACTAAAACATCCCTCAGAATGCTGGACCCTGTGCTTCATCTAGGGCTCCGCTTGTCATGTGGTGCCTTTCGGACTAGTCCAGTCGAAAGTCTGTATGTAGAGTGCAAAAAATAGAGCCTAGACCGTCAGCGAGCCTACACAGACCTGCTTTATGCTTTTAAAATCTCATCAATGCCTCACCATCCTTTTATATCAGTTTTTTATGATACATCCATATCTCAACTTCTTACTAATCGTCCATAAGTCTCTGCTCCCTTCGCTTTGAGAGTAAGAGAAGAAGCGTCGCAACTTGATGTCATGTTCTCAGACACCATCAAAACCTCCGCTACTGAACTTCTAGTACCGTGGCAGCTTCGCCCGATATCATGTGATGTATCTTTTATAAGTGTCGAGAAAAATAGAGTGCCTAGAAGCGCGATCGTGCAACATTTCTTGTCCCTGCAGCACAAATATAAGTGTGCTGAATTTTATACGGATGCTTCAAAAACTGCCACAACTGTTTCCTGTGCTGCGCATGGTGGCACCTTTAATGTCTGTAGAACTATGAATAGAAATACAAGTATCTTTACGGCAGAGGCCTATGGCATACTTCTTGTAGTTCAACATATTGTTCTAAGTCGAATTCCGAAATCTGTAATTTATACTGATTCTTTAAGTGTTGTGCGTACATTATCCTCACAGAAGTCTAAAAACCATGTGGTCAGTGCTCTCATTAGTACTCTTATGTCTGTGCATGTGTTAAACCTTGAGGTGACCGTGTGCTGGGTGCCAGGGCACTCTGGAATTCCAGGTAATGAGACCGCAGACCGAATGGCGGCCGCTGCTGCCCTTACAACTACGGTTGACATAACAACAATACCCTACACCGACCTCAAATCACACATCAGACAGCACCTGCGCACAACATGGCAAGCACACTGGAATCAACAGACTGACAACAAACTACACATTATAAAGCCACTCTTGGGAGTATACACCACTGATACTCACAACAGACACAACGAAGTTACCCTGGCTCGATTACGGATAGGCCACACGCATGCAACACACTCCCACCTGCTCACGGGATCTCCAAGACCCCTGTGTAGCAGGTGCGGGGAGGGCCTATCCGTAGTCCACATACTAATAACATGCAAGGCACTTCACACAACACGACACAAACACTTCAGAGAACTCTACAGACAACATATCCCACTACATCCATTGCTGTTTCTAGGTGACGATGCCAGTGTTTCTATGAAACGTGTGTTTCATTATTTGTCAGATGTTCAGTTTTTAAACCTTATCTCATATCACGCATAATCAAATCTGGCCCTATACACCAGCCATCACCAGTACCTTTAATTGATTTTACTATGTTCGATTTACATGTTTTTATACCTACCTTTTTGTGGTAATCACTTCGCTTCATTATATAACTTCTTTTCTGGCGCTCTTTGCCCTCGTTGGCCTTGCGCCATGAAACACCAACCATCATCATCATCAAGCCCATTATTATGATGAAAAGTTACCCACACGCCAATTCTGGTGCGGAAAAGCATCAGACGTTGACCGAGCGCAAAGAAACAGCAGGAGAGCGAGCCTGAGTGAAGCAGACGACAAATGCGAGAATCCCTAAGCCGACGTCACGGAGGCGCGCTTTGCAGCGCCGCCCGTGTTCGCGCTCACCGCCAGTAGCGCGGCGATGAGCGCGTTCCAGCCTCGCCGACAACCGCCTTTATCACGCCACGATCGCGCCGACAGGGCGCACCTGCGAGAGATGCGGACTACTACGGACGCCAAGAACGGGTGACATCGTGAGTTAAAGAAATGCTCTGCATTTAAAAGAAGTACGAATAAATGTTATGAATAATGCGAGCCCCCGTTTTTACTTTTTATGAGTTTCGCATGCTATCCTGTTTTGGATGGGACACCCATGCAGCCATTGGTGGCGCTATGTGGCGACTTTTTCGAAGACGACAAACACAATGAGTAGGAGGAGGAGGAGTAAACATTTATTGAGCAAAAGGACGAGAGTGAGGGGTGGTGGTCAGCTTCCTACGTCCAGGAGGCCGTGAGCCTTTGCTGATTCCAGGGCTCGTTGCACCAGGGCTATTTGGCGCTCCGGTGCCGAGCTGGTCAGCGCAGACTCCCACTGCTCTGGGGAAGGGGAGGGGACGGCAGGGACGGCATCAGGATTGCGTGGGCAGGAGTAAACGAGGTGGTAGGTTGTGAGAGGAGTGTCGCAGTGCGGGCAGTTGTAGGGGTATGTGGATGGAGATATGTGTGCGAGGATGGTGTGGTTGTAAAATGTGTCGATGAGTTTGTAGTCTGCGGTCGTAGTTAGATAACGTGTGGCGTGGGAGGGGGGGGGGGATATGTTCTTCTCGTGTGGGTGTAATGTGACAAGAGTGAGCTGTAGCTGTTGTCGAGGGGTTCCAGCTGGGTAGCTCCACTCTCCGTGCCCCTCGGGGTAGCTTGCGTTGAGGATGGGAATAACCGGGAGTGGAGTTCTCGGGAGGAAGCGTGCGCAGCTTCGTTCCCAGCAAGATCCGAGTGTCCAGGAGTTCAGACAATGGCTGCTTCTATGTTTTCAGGCAATCGCTGTAGGATTGGGATGGCCTGGGGTGGTGCCGGCCCAGCTTAATACATTCGGCAGGCTTCCTGACAGTCCCAGATGGTGGTAAGGTAGGGTTGATTGTGGTGAGTGGTGGTTGCATGGGCTATAGCTAGAGCTTCTGCCGATCTTGTGGATAAATCAAAGTACGTTGCTGCTGTGGCAATTTCTCCTTTGGAATCGAGCGTGACCAGGGTGGTGGCGGGTATCTTGGGATTCTGAGCGATATATGTGGTATGACAGTCGTCTGCATATTTCTTCGTAAGCTTGCGGACCCTTGCCTCACGGCGGCCTCGATTAAAGGCTGGGTGCATGTGCTTGGGAATGGGGGCAACCTTGAGCTTCTTGCGAATGTGGAGCGGGATTCGTTGAGGTAAGTCGTTGGTGTTTGGGCTTGGTCTTCCGATGTCATGAAGCACCTTCCTCCCTGTAGGAGTAAGTGTTAGGCGATGAGGTTGTGGATTTCGCTGGGCTTCAATTAGCTCTTCAAGAGTGTTGTGTAGCCCCAACCGGAGTAGTTTTTCATTGGAGGTGTAAGTGGGGAGGCCTAAGACCGTTTTGTATGTTTTCCGTATGAGGACGTCCAGCTTGCTGATCTCTTGTGGTCTGAGTTGAATAAAGGGAGTCGCATATGTTATCCGGCTAAGTAGAAGGGCTAAGTACCAATCGGCATGTGTTTTGGCCTCGTATTCGGCGTATGAGGTGGGTAAGTTGCGTCACGGTTCTGTGAAGTTGCGGTAACAGGGCTGAACCCGAACCATCGTGGTGGAAAGGCACCCCAAGAATTCTAAGTGTTCGCACTTTGGGAACGGGCGGCCCGAAAATTGTGACGCCTGGGTCCGGAGAAAGAGGGAGTGGGTGTCCTCGCGTTCTTGCCCTGAGGATGAGGAGTGCTGATTTAGAAGGCTCACATGTTAGTCCCCTTAGTTGAAGGTATGAGATGGCTTCATCCACCGCCTGTTGGAGGGCGTCCTGCTCCCCACTGGAACCTTTCACTGCACAGAGGGTTAAATCGTCGGCATAGAATGCATGCTTGAGATTTGCTATTGCGTTAAGTTTTGCGGGAAGTGCCAGTAGCGCAATATTAAAAAGTAGAGGGTAAATTACAGAGCCCTGGGGCGTGCCTTTGGCAGGCGTATTAAATGTCGGTGACACAAGCTGCTCAACTTTGATGGCGGCTGTACGGTTGCCAAGGAAGGCTTTGACATAGTTGAAAGCCTTGGATCCGCAGTGAGTGTGGTTAATATTTTCGAAGGTAGCTTGATGGCCAGTATTGCTTTAGGGGTGGTGCGGCTAAGATGATCAATGACCTGTTCCTTCAGTTGCAGGAGTACACCTTGAGCGGAGAGTTTCTGTCGAAATCCGAACATTGTTAGAGGATATAAGTTTTGCTTTTCAAGAGAGTTGATCAGTCGTTGATGCACGAGGTGCTCGAAAAGCTTGCCTACGCATGAGGTCAGAGATATTGGCCGTAGTGACGTAGGCGAGATGGGTTTGTTCGGTTTCGGTATAAGCGTTATATCAGAGTGCCTCCACTGTGCCGGCAGCGTGCCCTCGTCCCAATGGCAATTGAAGAGCTCAAGTATCGATTCCAGTGTTTCATGATCCAGGTTGCGAAGAATGCGGTTAGTGATTCGATCCCTGCCGGGTGTGGTGTTACGAGTGAGATTAGCAAGGATTGATTTCAGTTCTTCAAAGGTGAAAGGAGCATCAAGTTCTTGATTTGGTCGGCCTGTGTAACACAGTGTTGGGGGAGCTGGCTGGGTTGTGGGAGTTCCAAACAGGTTGTTGCGGATAGTTCGAAGCAGCTCTCTGGGGTGGAGGTCACAGTTTCTTATTAGTTGCTGTATCTTGTGGTTGACTTGAGTTCGAGAGCTGGAGCTGTCCAGGAGATGGCGAAGAAGGTGCCACGCTTTTTTGGGGCTTAGAGTAGAGTGCCTTTTAGTTTGTCACAGAACGAGGGCCACTTTTGTCTTTGTAAGGTGTCGGAATATTCTTGCGCTTTTTGGTTGAGGAGGGCTATACGTTTATTAAGCGTCTTGTTTTCGGTGTTTCCATCTCATTGTCAAGCTCCTTCGCACTTCCCATATGTTTAGGAGATGTGTGTCTGTAGCTGGCGTGTCCTCAGTAAGAGCGATTTCTTGCGTGTATTTTTGTACCCGCTGCTTCATTGCCTGTGCCCATTCGGTTAGGTCTGTTTGTATTGGCGGGAGCGGGGTGACATCCTCGAGGAAAGCGGACCAGTTTGTTAGTTTGGCTACTACTCTTTTTGTGGCTTTCTTCTTCATGTATAGTCGTAGAGAGATAATGTGATGGTCGCTACCTAATGTTTCTGGCAGGCATAACCATTGCACATTTCGGCAATTTCTCGTGAAAGTCAGGTCGGGGATAGTATCTCGGTTTACGCTGTTGCCAATTCTGGTCAG
The DNA here is from genome assembly GCF_048455015.1 of Haemaphysalis longicornis. Classification (NCBI taxonomy): domain Eukaryota; kingdom Metazoa; phylum Arthropoda; class Arachnida; order Ixodida; family Ixodidae; genus Haemaphysalis; species Haemaphysalis longicornis. Next base: position 148,164,076 of record NW_027526422.1, read on the forward strand.
AATGGTGAGATCATTTTTAAGCGTAAGGTGGTGGTTTTGTGTGGCGTGAAGTAATTGTGTTCCTTTTTTTGAGGCGTGCACGTACCCCCATGCACAGTGCGGGGCATTGAAGTCACCAACCAGGAGGAAAGGTTCGTTTTTTGTCTTCTGTGTCGCTTCGTGGATTAAGTCGTCAATTGCGTGAAAACTACCGTTGGGAGGGCTGTATACGTTAAGTATGTATGTACTACCCGCCGCGGTGGCTCAGTGGTTAAGGCGTTGCGCTGCTGAGCATGAGGTCGCGGGTTCGATTCCCGGCCGCGGCGGCCGCTTTTCTGATGGAGGCAAAAAGCAAAAACGCCCGTGTGTACGAGATTTCGGCGCACGTTAAAGATCCCCAGGTGGTCAAAATTAATCCGGAGCCCTCCACTACGGCGCGCCTCATCGCCTGCGTTGCGTCGGCGCGTTAAACCCTACAATCAATCAAATCAAGTATACTTGGACAGGAGGGTTGGGCAGATATGAGCTCCACGAATGTGTTAGGTATTTCTTGGCTCAGCTGGTGCAGTTGGGCGGCGCCCCGATTACGCATTCAATGCCCCGATTACGCATTTGGACCGTTTGTCTAAAGTCGGATGGCGCAGATTGAGCATTACCGGTTCGAGAAAATGTCCGAGGAAACTTTGGCTTGCATTGACCCGACATGTTGGCAGCTTGGCTCGCCGCTGGGTCGCCGCCACTCGGAAACACCCCCGCTCGCCTCTTCGCTCTAAGCGGGTCACGCTGTTCGTGAGCTTCGAGTAATGGTCCAAAATGCATGTGTTTGGGTTCGGACCACAATAAATTTCGAATAAAGCGATATTTCGACTAAAGCGATTTCGTTATAACGCGGGATTACTGTATATATGAGTATCTTAGTTATTCACGCACAATTTTATTTTCATTGGTCCCCCTAAGTACCGCTGCGGCCTGATAGTTGTCATAAGCAATGGCGACCCCTCGAGCGATAAATACTAGAATACTGTCCCAGCGTTGAAAATAGTTTGCGCGAAAAAGCCGGCAAAATTTCCTCTTACGGGGCTGTTGTTTGTAGCTAACGTCCGCACCTTGGTATTTCCGCAACTTCGTTCGAGCGGGAGATGTTACGGTCAATACGTGTCACCGTTTCCTTAATTGGGTGCGCTGTTAGAAGGTATCGGGAGTCGACTCAAGCGAGCAAACAACCCCACCGAATCTACAGGGCACAGGTGACGAAGGGGGTGGCCGTCTGATGTGCGGCTTTCGCCGACCAAAGCGGTAAGAATGAGTCAGAGCCTTGAACGAATCAATAACAGAGACTTATATTCGGACAGGCAAAACACTGTACAAGCACGAGGAGATGTAACGTTAACGAGAGGTAACTTAGAACGAATGAGATTGCGGGAAACAGTTCAAATACAAAATGTACAATAAGGAGCTTTAAGAACGAATATTACAAGGTAGAAAAGTTAATTATAAGAATGACAGTTCGATGCATATGAGAGACAGAGTCCCACAATATTCACCGACCGGGCTGGACGATGCACCGCTGTCGCAGGCGATTCGGTTACCTGGGAAGCGTGGCTTCGTCGTAGGCCAGGCCGTCCGAGACGATCACGGTGATTCGAGGCCCGGGAGTACGTTGGAGTCCTCCAGGGCGCGGGTCACCGATGGTGGTGTACAAACTGGCAGAAGCCGTTGTCACATCACGACGTCCAAAGGTAGCTAATTTGCATCGGCGCGGATTCTCCTTTTATAACTGCGCCGGCAGGGAGATCATCGGCGCGCCTTTGCACAGGCAAAGCTACGCTCGCCCCCTCGAAAGAACTCGAAGCTTCGGTGAAAGCTGAGCGGCGGAGCTTCTATTTTGGTATTTTCTTGCCGGCGAGCCGGCGAGTGGTCGCGTTACCGCCGCTTCGTTCGAGAGAGTTCCAGTGTTTTCTCGGGGCAAATAGAACCGAACTGAATGAATCAAACGATTGCAACAAGAATTAGGCGCTGTACAATAATATGAATTGCTATACGGTACTTTTGGACGTCGCACGCTCGAGGTTGTGACAATACGCGATGTAGCGTAATACAGCACGGGCCGAAAGGACAAGCTGAGAACACAACCCCGTTCCCGCATTTCTCGCTCTCAGCTCATGCCTTCCCTATCGCTGCCCAGCGGCGAACGCCAAGGTAACACTGTTCCGAGATAAGTACAAGACGGACACTTCCGAAGCAATGAAGAATGTTAATCAAGTGTGCTGATATGCCGCTCCCCGCCCCCAAAGAAACCTCAAATGACCCTTATTTGCGAATAGAATACTTATAACAGATCCAAAAGGCCATTTTACAGTAAAATTACTTGGGCCCTCCTGGGTGTCTCAAACCGAGGTCGTTCGCCTCAAAACCCGCGATTCTGCGCCTAGGCTCGCATGCCGAACAGCGGGTTTTTTAAAACGTTGCTCCAAACAAAAATTGGCCACGTATCTGCTCCTTTCGTTGCGAATTTCGCCACAAGACGATAGTCTTTATCGACTTTTGCCAAGTAAATGCCTCCCTTCGCTTTCCTGCTCACCTCTCATGTTGTTCCACTTGCGTCGTGCTCCTCCCAAGGTAAAGACGCGAAAGGTTTGCTTAAACCATTTTAAATTTACCGCGTTCCACTGCTCCCGGCCGGGTGTTTCGATGCCAACGCTGCCGTACGGCGGAGACGCGCGTGAATATCGAGGCGCCCTACTTCAACGTTGATAGAACCACGTTGCCCTACTCCACGTGCGTTCCAAGCAGAACGGGGAACCAATCTAGTGGAACATTTCTTTACTGTTGCCGGTTGATTTCTTAAAATGGCGCCAGAAGCTATAAGGGCGCGGGCGACAGCAGGCAACGGTGGAGTGAATTTTTTTTTCTGCGGTTATGAAGTATTCTATTTCGCAAAAATCAAGCATGTACGATTTTTTATAAAGGAACAATGCAAATACGACTTCTGTATTAATTTGTTGCCTTATATTTGCGTAATGTTTTGTTATTCTTCAACAATGTTGACAAGTATGAACATTACAGCGGACTTAGATGGGTAGATTTAGCTGTGACTATATAAGGGAATTGCGCAGGCCTTGTTTTCCTTTGGCCGGGTGGCTGAATCGAGTCACAGACAGACAGACGGACCAAAATTTCTGGGTTTAAGTAGCCCAAGAAAGACTATCGTCTTTAAAAAAAAATTGCCCCCACCTCCCCGAAGGGAATCGTGAGGAAGTGCGAATGCATTTCTTGCGCCGAGAGTACACGGCGTAGTAATTGTGCCATCGCCTTGAGAACCCGCAACGCGTTCAACCTGTTGGTCTCGTTCCTCACGCCGGAAATGCAGCTTAGGTTATCGAACCACAGCCGGTCGCACACGGCGCAGCTGTTGCCGAAGCTGCGGTCCAGGAAGTCTCGCTTGAAGCGCGCGTCCGGCCGATCGAATTCGAGGGCCCTAACACGCTCACGCGCCGCGCGCTCCCGGGCCAGAACGCCTTCGGGGTCCTCGGCTCGCTTCGCACGCTTTCGTTCGGCGTCTCGCTGCCGGCCTTCATCACCGCAGGCGATGCACCGCTTACGTCTCCCTTCGGCCTCCCGAGCGCGGAGTTCGGGATCCGCAGCCCGCTCCTCTCCGCTCCTCGCGCCGTTGCTAGGGGAGAGGAGGAGGAGCAATGCGGACGGCGGAAGGTTCGGGGTCGCTTATAAAGTGCATTCGCACTTGCTCCCACCTCCCCGGCGGACGATTCAGGCTCGCTTAAGAAGTGCATTCGCACTTATTCCTGGCCAATCTCCCACGTGGGTATGTGCCATGTCAGCGGCCAGGCAGCGCGCGCCCATCTCCCCCCGTTGCTAAGGAAGACGAAAAGCGCGCGCACCCGCAGCTGTTGCTATGCGGACGGCGGAAGGTTCGGGGTCGCTTATAAAGTGCATTCGCACTTAAAATCCCGCACCACTCCGTCTAGCGGCGACGATGGTTGAACGCGAAGCTTTCTCGTGACGGGTTCTTTGGTTTATCGATCCCGCACTGCAAGTATGTGCTACTCTGGAGGTACGCACCACTTTTCCAAAATACCCACAGCAACAGTCGGGTGCGCACTCCGTAGGCCTAACGTTTGGGTTTGAGGTGCACGGCGCGAATCGGTACCTGCTGCTTGGAGTTCGCTTCGACCATGTCGAAATGGAACAATCGGATAGGCGCCGGCTTCGTAACGCGAGGGACCCAGGTTCGATTCCGGCCACGGGAAGCGTTTATTTTCTTCCACTTCACCCACGATCATTCATCATCATCGTCAGAGAAAGTTGGCTTTCATGCAGCGCGTATTGGCGTTCTACGGCATCGGTAAGGACACTAAAGCTTCGCTTTAATAGAAGGGAGTGTTCACAGTAAGTATAGGTAGATAGCGCTGGTTGTGTACAGGAAGTTGCCGGCTTGCATACTCCCTTCCCACCCCTACCTCCCCGCAGGGGCGCGAAGCCCCCCAAACATCGCAGTTTCCATAGATGGTCACCTGATCCCGTGCCTGCCCTTAAAGTGCTAGGGCTGGTAATACAACGCAACCGAGGCAACACACAATACATCTCAAAATTAAGCTCCCATGTAAATCAAACGATTGGACTCCTTAAACGAATTTCCGGTCGAAATCATGGGCTCAAAGAACACGAGAGGACTTGTACAGGCGTTTGTCATCAGCTGGATTACTTATTCCCTCCCCTACCTTCGAGTCACCAATGCGGATCTGGCGAAAGTCAATAATCTAATTAGGAAGGCATACAGGGCAGCACTGCAAATTCCCCAGAATGCACCCAAAGCCAGACTTGAACGCCTAGGCCTCCACAATACGGCTCAGGAGCTTATTGAAGCCCATCACATCAACACACTCCGCCGACTTTCCATTACCACCACTGGTGAGCACATTCCAAAACGTTTGGTATCCGCGCACCAGAGATCTCCGACCCGAAGGTCCCCCAAGAACCACCCATGCCTGTCTCCGCGTTCGTCCCCTCCCACGGAACATGCACCCCGAGTACCATAGGGCTCGCAGGGAGGAGCGAGCGCGACCGCTGGCGAAGAGATTGCCCATTCGACCAGACATCATGTATGTCCATGATTGACAATCCAGCGCGCGAAAACACGGCACAAAAAAGAACGAGAGTTAGACAGGACAGCGCTGCACTCACAACTGATTTATTTCGAAGAAAACATTGGTCATATATACAGATCAGTCTCCCACGTGGCGGTAACTTATTGCACCCGATAACCACAAACAAAAAAACGCAATCATTAATCGGTTTGCACATGTGTAGTCTTTGGTTTACTTGGTCATGCAAAGGCGTCACTCAGATACGCGTATTCCCGGTCATGCAGCACTATTGAGGGCATACTTATACAACGGTCAGCAGCTCGTCTGATTTGAAAGGCCTCGATAATTTCCCGTGTTGTTTTATCTTTGTGTCTCGACAACACAGTGGTTTCATTGAAAAGCGGCTCACAATCTTGTTTGCAGCAGTGTTTTGCCAGGTGGCTGTGTGGATTCGTTTTAAATGAACGCTGGTGCTCGGACAACCTGGTGTTCAGACACCTCCCGGTTTGTCCCACATATATATGTCCACACCGAAGTGGTAACATATACACGACACCCATTGCACATTTCACAAATGGGTCTGAATGATTTATCGGGCACACTTTTTTTGTATTCCGGGAAGCTAATCTTCGGTCAACCCTACTGCACAATTTTCCTCATTTATTTGGAGCCGAGAATACCACGTCGACAGCGTATCTTTTTGCCACGTTTTTTAAGTTATGAGAGAGCCGGTGCTTATACGGTATCACAACGGGGTATCTTTTTCTTTGCCTTGGTGGCTGCGTCACAGAACCTGCCGTATCTTTTCCTTTTATCCATTTGACTAACTTCTGCACGACCATGAGGAGAACATTGTCAGGGTAGCCAGCCGTCTGCATTCTACTTATCTGGTTCGAGAAGCTGTCATTCAGCTGATGGTCACATGACTTTGAAAGGGCTGAGCGAAATCAAGAAAATGCGATCCCATTTTTTATTACCTTCGAATGACCCGATTTGAAGTTTAGCACTGGTTTTTGAGATCGGGACGGTAACACCAGTATACATGACCTGTATTGAAAGTTAATTCTAAATCCAAAAACTGCAGTTTGTTCAGTTTTGGCAGCTCAAATGTGAACTCAAATGTGAATGAGCAGCGCTAGTCCTGTCCACTTCTTTCGTTTTGTGTCCCTGTTAGTTCGCGCTGTTCCACAAGATATATGACCAATGTTTTCTTCGAAATAAATCAGTTGTGAGTGCAGCGCTGTTCTGTCTAACTCTCGTTCTTTTTTGTGCCGTGTTTTCGCGCGCTGGATTGTCAATCATGAACTTTCACCAACTCGCCCAAATCACAGTCCTCTTGATCATGTATGTCGACGCGGCAGAATACTGCCATCACGAAGGCTATGCCCTCGCAGCCATCAACAGCCCAGATAGCCCCCCTGTTACCTCTCTCACCGTGCGTACCACCTCCCCAGCGGCGGCGGAGGAGGCTGCAGTAGCACTTGCGTTAACAACCCGGCCTACTCCAACAACTATAATCACAGATTCGAAAACGGCCATTCAAAATTTCGCCTGTGGGTCAGTTTCCCTCGTGGCATCCAAAATCCTCTCCAAAAATCCCCCGACCTCTCCGGTCGAACTCATTTGGACCCCGGCGCACATTGGTCTTGGAGGGAACGAGGCGGCCCACAATGTGGCACGAGGGCTCACTATCCGTGCCGGGGCTAGCCTCACCCCCTACCATGGTGCCCGATCCGCGAGGGACCGACTTATCACCTATCACGACATCGTCGTGCATTACCGCCTCGCCCGCCGCCATTACCCCCCGCTCATCCAGGGCTCACCAACTATCAGGAACGCCTCTGGCGACTTTTGCAAACGAATAACCTCTCTTGTCGGGCAGTACTCCATCGCATCTACCCCGCACAGCATCCCTCCCCGAACTGCCTCCTTTGTGGCGCCCCCGCCACAATTGTCCACTCCATGTGGGCATGCCCCCAAGACCCCTTCCAATACGTAAATAGTGATGAGCAGTGGGTGCGTGCGCTGGGCAGCTCGGGCGTGCAAACACTCCTGGTCACAAGAGCTTCCACCGTCGCCGCTAGACTCCAACCGGGGGCCACCACGCATTGCTAAACCACAAGGCTCAATAAAAGTGTTTCTCTCTCTCTCCCCGCAGGGGAACGGGTTTTCGCGCTAGGGATATAGTAACAGGCGGACCGATGTCGAAAGGTTTAGAATGTTGTTTCTGTACACGTGCCCTCCTTTCTCGCCTCAGTGGAGAGCGACGCGAGGCCAATTGCCCGCTAGTTATACGTCTACACTGAGTGGAAAGAACATCGCAGAATATATGTTCTCATTACTTCATTAACTGCTTTGGGTAGAAGGAACATCGCAGAATAACTTCTCATTACCCCATTAACTGTACTGGGTGGAAGGAACATCGCAGAATAGCTTCTCATTACCCCATTAACTGTACTGGGTGGAAGGAACATCGCATAATAACTTCTCATTACCCCATTAACTGCAATACAACTTCTCATTTCCCCATTAACTGCGCTGAGTGGAAGGAACATCGCAGAATATATCTTCTCATTACTTCATTAACTGCTCTGTGTAGAAGGAACATCGCAGAATTACTTCTGATTACCCCATTAACTGTACTGAGTAGAAGGAACATCGCAGAATAACTTCTCATTACCCCATTAACTGCACTGGGTAGAAGGAACATCGCAGAATAATTTCTCATTACCCCATTAACTGCACTGAGTGGCAGGAACATTGCAGAATATAACTTCTCATTTCCCCATGAACTGCACTGAGTGGAAGGAACATCGCAGAATAATTTATCATTACCCCATTAACAGCGGCTCTGTAAGGACGGCTGGCAAGAGCGAGAGATTAATGAAAAGGGTTCCTCATTCCGTTGGCGGGTGAGACAACGTACGCCGTCCCTTTACTCAATGCCTGCAAATGTTAAGAGCCCCCGTTTTCCTGCCGGTATATAGCTTCCAGAATATATCGCCGAAGTAATCAGTGCGTCGCTATTCCGCGGTGGTGGGTCACAGCATCACTAAAAAGATTACCCTGATCTCCGAACAGACCCAGGTCATTGAAGCATAATCCACATGTAACCCTTGGTGCACTTGTTTCTCAGGACGTAAGTGACAGGGAGCATGGTGAATGATGAAGGGATCAATATAGTGAGTGTAGTTCAGGCATGGCTATGCGCTGGCATACGCATCACCCTTACATTAGACGAGCGACTATAGTGGATAGTGTCCATTTACCTTCCTCAGGTGACAGTATCAGGGTGATGAAAGCGGTAATGGATTTGTAATTACCGAAGGATAAAGTTTGTAAAACACAGTTATTTTGCTCAGAACAAGCCGTACAAAAACAAACAAAAGCTAAGTAGGAAGCCAATATGCAAAGATACGAGCGCATGTCAGTTGCACGTGGGCTTGTATCTTTCCCCAGATAAGTTCCAGAGCTTAAATGAAGCGCATTTGAACGAATTCGAGGCCACATAATATTCTGACTTTATGAACGTCCCAAATTAGAATTCTTCAAGCCTGTGAAGCTCATCGATAATAACAAAGGCTAAAATGACGTCATTCTTTTGTCGGCAGTTCCCTTTCGCGAGTCGTTGTAATCACCACTTTTTGCGACTAGAATACGCAGGCTGCTTTCGTCGACCGGTATTCCGCGTGTTGGGGTGGGCTAGCGCTCACTCGACTGGGTGGCAACCTGTTCAGATGATGTGGCGAACGTTGCTGGCGTTTCACTTGCATTCACGAGTTCTTGGCTTGCCGTCGATCCGTTGCCAATTTCATTGACTTCGCTGGCGGTGCTGTCTTGTCCCACACTGACTTTGCTGGCGGTGCTGTCTTGTCCCAGTGTTGTGGGAAACGAAGGTGCGTCAGAGGACTTGGCGTTGTGATCTGCAATTGGAGATCTCACGTCCCGGCCCGCAGTGGTAGTAGTGGACTCGCCCTTTTCGACTTTTGCTGTGGACTCGGGGATTTCGTCTTCACCGTAGGGGGTGGCGTAGAACACGAAGGCCAACACCACCACGGTGATGGATAAGAGTACGCACATGACTACCGAGCACGCTGCCACCCGGAATTCCTCGTTATTGAAGAACTCGTTCCACGGCTGTGAAGCGTGCTCTTTGTCTATTGCGTCGACGCTCACTGGCTCTGCAGGCTGAGGCTGAGGACCTGCCGGCGAAGCTGCTCCCTTGAGGATGCCCTTCGGAGCAGGTCGGCAGGACAGGTGAGTTGCCATACTTCCTCTTCTTCCTCTTCTTCGCGGGATGGACATGTCGCAAGCACGATCTGCCAAGGCTCTCCTTGTTTTTCGCTGACGAGATTTTGTCGGCTTCCCCTTTCCCTCCTGCTGGTATTTGGAGTTGGGCCATGAACAGTTATGCATGGGCCTCTTAAGGGTGCAGTGGATGCCAATTATGTTTTGTGAACAGCAAGAAGTGTGTCGGATAATAAAAATGAAAACAGCATAAGAATCGTTGAAAATGTCGAATTGAAATGTCAAGCTGATAAAGCCACAAGTTACACTGTTTTCTAGATCAAAACTCTGCTTCTATATAGAAAACACACGCCGGGGAAGGTGTAAAAGCGGATTACGCAGGAAGACGAATGGCCGAGGGTTGGTCAGCATTAGTAGCCTCATTAGGCCCGAATCTGGCGACAGACGTATCACGAACCGGCCGACGATAGAGGAAACAAGAAGTAGAGGTTCAAACAAGAAGTGGATAAATTTCGAAAGTGGTGGGAATCTGCACCGGGCCTCTGAAATGCGTTGCGAACAGACATTCCCTGCGCCACTACAGAGTGATGACTTAACAGCCTAAACGTTGGCCTGTAGTTATTCCGCTGTGGCCTCCAAACCTTAACGATATCACGTTTGTTAAAGACGTAATACCTTAATTAGTATTTCGAACATGGTAATTACAAAATAGGAACTCGGCTAGCAGCAAAGTTGGTTCCAGTTAAATCTTCACTTTGTTTGACGATGCGATTTCGTGTATGTGCCGGCGTGACTCTAGTGAAGCATCCACTGAAGTGAAACATCTACCATCGTGAATCATCCACTGAAACCTGCGGTTGTATGGCTGTTATGCTAAGAAATCACAACGACGAAAATGCATTCCCATAAAAAGAAGACGACGACCATAAACAATACGCGTGCTGTGGCGTACGCTACAACCACCCCAAGAGCATCATCATCATCACCGAGAGCTACGGCAGGAAGCGCTAGAGACCGCAGCACCAGCTGCGTCGGCCGCCGGCCATTCGGAAGCTGCCAGCGACAGCGGCCGGCGGCAGAAAGCGATCCCGTGAAGAACACCGAGAGAGTCGGAGGGTGAGGCGTGACCGCTATGTACGGCGGTCGGGCGACCGGACCCGTGCCGTGCCTAAAGAGGTCCTCCACTACCGGAGCCTGGAGAACTTCTCCTCCGCAAGGAATTCGTTTCGCCGTGCATCGGTGAAAGACAGCGACGCCCCAAGACAGCTGCGTTCGCCACTCTGCAACGGGAGCTGGGAGCGCGCTCGAACACCACGGCGACGACACATCACCTGGACGTTTCGACACCACAACACCACGACTGCGCCTCTGGGACGTGTGGTAGGACATACTCCGTTGCCCGGAGTGAACCCTTACTGTGTCATTGCCGTTCATTCCGGACTTTGACTGTTTCCCTTTTGTTGAACTTTTTTAGCATTTGCTATACCGCGTTATCGCAGTCCCCTTCTGTTCTTCGGTTCCCCAGTGTTCTTTAGTCTCTCTGTCCCTATAGCGTGTGTATTTATTCGTGGTTTGGGTAGAACATAAACATAGACTCGCTCACCGAGTTTCTTTCTTGTGAATATTATTGTTAAGAACCTGACAATGGCACTGCCCAAACAGATGGTGGGAACGCAGTGCGGTCGCAAGAGTGTATGCTGTCCGCGCGTTCGGCCTTCTGTACCGCTTTATGCAGTACCATCGTCAACCAGTATCCGCAGCTTTTTACTACTTTCTAGTCAGGGAGGGGGAAGGCGGTCAAGGAGGTGAGAGCGTCTACATCTATTTGTGTATCCCCGTTCCACTTGCGAAAGTCCACCGGGACATAACAGTCCTTTTTGGGTGGGTCCGGACCAGAGGAGGTGACGTCCACTCCTGGAGGGCCCTGATGTTCGGCGGAAGATAGGCTCTTCGAGGGCACGAGTACGACCAAGTTCCTGAGCCTGGGCGTGCACAACATGCTCGAGGAGATTGCGGATGCACAACGGATGGCCCAGCTAGAGCGGCTATCTACGACCGGGTGGGGAGGAGAATACTGCGAGATCTGGGGTACGAGAAGGGGGCGGGGAACGCGAGCAGCAGAGTCCCCATCCCTGACGAGACCCGGTGCCGGATCAGGGTGGACCCTGCACAGAGGAACGTAAATGCGGAGTACAACAGGGGCAGACGTACGAGCGGCGAGGGCCAAGGCCCTTACCGAACTACACGCAAACGACGGGCACGCGAGGTGCGTGGAGGCGGCCTAGTATCAAGGAGAACGAGAAGCGTTCGCGGCGGTCTTTGTCGAGGCATCGGCCGGTGCCACGGGGGCGGCGGCGAGCGTTCCAGTAAAGGAGGCGTCCGAGGCGGAGGATGTGGCCATCGCCCTGCCCACTGCTGACGCCGGGTGCAAGACCGTGCAGTGCGACACTTCGCCAGGGGCTGAGTATGCAAGGAAGTCGAGCGCGTGCAGCGGACTGCGAGGTTACAGCAGGAAAACAGAAGCATACGTCTCAAGTGGTTTCCGGCGCACGCAGGTCAAGACGCGTCGGCCACGAACGACAACCACGAAAGGGCACACGCGGCGACGCGAGCGCTAACTAACCGCGCCGCTGCAACGGACCATACGAAGTGGTGCGGAGTCAAGGACGGCTTGACAGACTATAACGTGGCCACAAAGTTCCACCGCTTGGCTCGGACTCTTCCGCCAGCTCACCCGGGGCTAAGCCGCTCAGAGGCAGTGGTGTTTCGACAGCTGCAGACCGGGTCGCTACCCACCCCGGTCGCGTATTCCCAAACCATATCCCGTAGGGGCCCAGGCCAACCACACCCCTTAAGCGGGGGCGCAGCCAAAGGGATTAAAAATTGCCATTTTTAACCTCCTTGGACGCAGCACCGTGACGTCTCTACCTATATGTGCGTGACTTCATGCCAGGTGGATTTCTTCTTTTTCCCCCCTCCCCTCCTTTCGACTGCTTGGCAGGCGGCCGATGGTTTCGCTCCGTGGGCGGGGCTGGCCTCCGGCGCTGGGGAAGTTGACGCACATGTGGTAGAAGCGAACCCTTTGTACCTGAGCCCCTGATCTCTCCGCGCTCTTCTTCCGCACCTGCGAGTTGACGCTGACCTCCGATCAGTGTTGTACACGTTCCTCTAAAATAGGAACGAAAGCTCGTTCCTCGTTCGTTCCCAATTTTGAAACGAGTTCCCGTTACAAGTTCCTTTATTGCGAAAGGAACGCGTTCCACTTCCACTTCAAAAATTGGAACGTGTCGTTACATTAACGTTACAATTAGGTTTTTAAATTAAAATATAGTGTCGGATAATCCTGGGGCGAAATTAAGTGAATAATTGAAAATTCCCATTGAACTACGTATATTATACGAATATTAACACCGCCGTCAGCAAATTATCTGGAGATAAAAATAACCAAAAGAAAATCTCCTAGGCGACTTTTTTCAGGGAGCACCGGACAAACTCCAGACGGCTCTAGGGCATTTCGGTGCAGGATGTTTCGGTGCGGAAATTTCGGTGTACGGACACATCGGGGTATGGGCGTTGTGGTGCATGAACATTTCGGTGTACGGACATTTCGGTGCTCAAACATTTCGGCGACCAAATTATCCGGTTCTTGCCTGTTTGCGACAGCCGTTGTATTTTTATTTCCGCTTAACGTGAGGGATAGACAACAATCTGGAGCAGTGACGTTATTTTTTTATTTTTTTAATTTACATTTTTATATTTTCGTTTAATACATATTCCTGGGGACACCTGTTATGCAGCCGATTGAAATATTTAGCACACGTTTTTTTTTTCATTTACGACAGGTTGTTAATTTATATTCGCTCTTTTTAAGCTAAGACAATTAATCGGTGCTTACGAGGGTCCGACGCCTTTTTTGTATTTTTTTAAATTACACAATGACACAACCTCAATTACATAAATTATATGCTTAGTCAATATCGAAAACGTAACACACGTTAGCTAGCCGCCCAGAATGCAGAAAACCTTATAAAGGGTATTACGTAGGCTGGGCTGCCTTGCTAAAATGAATTTGTAAATACTGGTCTAGGATATTGTCGTGGAGGAAGAACGAGCCTTTTTGAAAACAGCCGCAGCTTCTAATGTCCTAAATGTTGATTAAGCGCGTACGGGATGTGCATACAAATTGCAGCTATCCTGTTCGGGAACACCAACCTTCGTTGTATGTTTACATGCCTACATTCACAACATTTTAATTCTCCTCCCTTCCCCTCCTTCCCCTACCCCTATTTTGGCCGCATGGCCTTCCCTCGCCTAATAAAGGACTACAACAACAATTATTTGTCCTAACGCACCCCCCTCCCCTCCCCGCCTGCACGCCCGAATCTCTACCAGATTTCATTTTCAGTCATATTATTTTCGGTTTCCCCCCCAAAAAAATCCTACAAGCGTGGCGGAGTTCACGGTCTCCGAAGCCTCACCACAGTGATACAGGAAAAAGCTTTACATTCGCCAGGAGCTCACGAAACCCCTATAATGTGAAACAAAAAGCCACCCAAAAAACCGCCAAGAACGCAACGGCCACTATCGTTTGCTGGCTAGGCCCTTCCGCGCGTCGCGGTCATACCGATGGCACCCCCACTGCAGGAATCGCTCTTTCTTCGCCTTCAGTCTCCCCATTGGGAATTAACTCTTCAGGTGGCGCATATCATGGACACCCAAGTCATACATTGCTTTCTCTCATTATAAGGAGCGAAAAAATTCAATAGGCTAGTGTGACGAGAGCGGCAACAGTCATCTTTGAGTTTTCGAAGTCCAGTTGATGCAATGGTGAACCACAAGGGACACCCCTCTCTCTCTACAAAGGGGGCTGGTATACTCGGTGACAACTTAAGAACGGCACCGGAAGTTGCCGCTGTGCCTTATCACCGTAGCCGGATGTTTCTCCGCGCGGCGCAAGTAGGGCGTTACTGGGAATATTTTGGGCATGGCGTGAGCCGTTTCCGTGATTTTTTGGACTTAATATGCTTATAAACGACTCCAGTGACGACAAACAAACTGCGTGAGACAAAGCAGGCGATATCAAGCATTCATAGCAAACCCTTTTGAAAACGCGCGCGCACTGACGTCACGGGTCCGGCACTTTGGCGGAGTGATACAGTACAATAGGTGGTGTGGTTCCTGAGTTGTAACCGAGTATAGCCGGCGGGGCTCAGCCTTCCCCTCCCCTAAGTAGCGCCACCGTAAGTGCGATCGTTGGTTGGTTAGTTTTAAGTAGAACCGACACCGAATGCAACGAATACGAGATTGATTGAGAAAACAATTAAAACGGAATGCACACGCGCTTAATTTACCTCGCTTTTCTGTTGTTTTTTTTCGCGGATGTTTTGCTAAGGGGGGGGGGGATTGACTAAAAGCACTAGCGTCTTGCACCGTTGGGTAAAGTGAAAGCAAAGTGCTTTGGTAACACTTAAAGTAGTAGGGCTGTTCACATAAATGTTAAAAAAAAAGGTTGAACGGATGCAAATTAACGACGTTAATTTTTACCATCTACTTCAGAAATTGGGTTTTACGTGGCAATGCTCCGCCAGGGTTTAGCATTCTTTTCCACACACGGCGGCGCAAGCACAAGTCTCGAACGTTACATCATATCAAGTCACGAAATTACAATATCAAAGTTAAAAGGTTCAAAGAATGCCTGGGACATCCCGTGACTCAAAATGTCTGGGCCAAGACGTCGTGCACCAAAATGTCTGTGCACCGAAATGTCCGCACCGAAACCTCCTTCACCTAAATGTCCGACACCGAAATCTCCGGATCCCGTATTAGACAATCTTTTCCCGCCAGGAACCAATTCTCTCTGCCAGACGCCCGTCCTGGCCTCCCCAGGCAAACGAAGAAAGGTAAAAAGCTTTCTCGCGGCTACGCTATTCACCCGTCGAACGCCGCGTATGTTCAACCAGCATGAAAGCAAGCACAAGACGCGGCCTGCTGTGTGGGTATTCTTCTGCCTTTGAAATTCGAGGAAGCACTTAAGGCTAAAGGGCGGGCAAATTGACCAGATTTTAGGAAGAGAAACGCAGTAGAGACTTGTGGATTTTTGTACTCGAGCCTGGGCATCAAAAACAGCCAAATCCTAGCGATGTAACGGCAGGAACGCCGTTCCTACCGTTCCTTGAAAAACGTAACGAGTTAACGTTACAGTTCCACCGACCATTAATGGAACGGTGACGTTCCTCCGTTCCTCCAAAAAGGAACTAGTTCCAGGAACGCCGTTCCTTGTAACGCCGTTCCGCACAACACTGCCTCCGATCGTGTTCCTAAATAAGCACTCGATTCGGTGCTCGAACTGCGCGCGCGCGGATGGACGCTTTCACGCGCATGTGGCAATTATACACGTTCCGGAAAGCAAACACCCTCATTGAAAGCTCATTCTAATTGAGTTGGGTGCTCTTTCACTATATACACAGCTCAAAACACGATTCGGTGCTGCAGGTAAGGATTACAAAGGCAGCCAATTACCCTTGACTACATTTACAAACTGTCCTACTCTTGCGAAATATTACAGCTGCATGAGCTGCTACATTTTGGCACTTACATAAGCTCTATTACATTGAAGTTCGTTAACATTAACTTCATTGCATTATTCTTTAACAGGAACAGTGCCACTAAGGAAAACATTGACATTTTGTAAACAGCAATGGAAGGTGTGAATCGTTCTTGCAAGGGTGATACATTGATAAGAAAGACACCAGCTCAAACGTACACGTGTTACACTCGATCATGAATTCTGCATAATTTACACTGCTGGTCTTAACAATTTAGGGAAACAATATCGAAAATATATACCAACCAAGGGCTAAGTAATAGTTGAAATGTACAGCAACTGAAGTACTCGAGGAGTTTGATATATGTCTTCTGTACAGGGCTATTGACCACAGTCTCTTCACTGAAGCCACCAGGCTGAGTTTCATATCAGTAATCATGCGTGCTACCACTCACGCTCTTGCCAATGTCGATTAGTTATTTTTAACAATTTGTGCTTCATGCACACAGAGATTTTGCTGCATAAGATACGTTATTTATAAATAGACAGCTCCAGCAGGATCCTAATGGCGCTGTTGCCCCCCCTGTAATCGGGAAGGCACACGAAATCGTTACCACTTAATTTGGCTCTGTCCATTATTCGACCGTAATCGCCACCACCAGCTTTTAACTCTAGGTCCCGCCCCTGCGACTGAACAGGAACATGTTAGTCGGGTCCGTGACGATCCCACCGCACTAGAAGCAATTACCGAGTACGCCCTTGAAAACAGACTCTACAAATTGGTGTAGCAGCCTGGCCGACTTTCCCGTTCGGTACACAATGTGAACTGTCTGCAGCGTGCAGTTTTCAGTGTGAACCGCATTGTCCACAGTGTGAACAGTACATTTAAGTGTGAACTCTGCGTTTTGCTACCACTGACTGACTTTAATGTGTTCATTTTGCGATTAGGACCCCAAGACTGCAACTGTGTTCATTGTGCGAGTTGTGACCTTCCCCTTTTCTCCTCATCCTTGCTCCCCCAGGGCCCCATGCCATGGCCTCTCATTTAATCCAGTATTACACTCTATCAGATACGTATATTCTTTTCGCTGGCACTAATGAGTAGTTGCCCGTGAGCTTGAAGTCACGGTAGTCGCAGCAGAGATAAAACTAAGTAAGAACGTTATCTCCTTGGCGCACTATTTTTACAATAGTGATCTCGGAGTCCAAATAGCGGCAAAAAATTGTCACTTTTAGAGATCCACTGATGGGTATAGATGAGCAGTTCGTGTCTGTTTCCTGCGACGCATTTTTAGCTACCACACATATAGATTTCTGTATTGCCTGGCCTTTTAATTCGCCAGCATTGTGTCACAGCTCGTGCCTCAACTGTAAGCCACACACACGCAAAAAAGTATACAAAGGTATAAACAAGAAATAGCAGGAATAAAAATATAAATAGTACAACACAAGTTGCCTGCGGCGCGAAACCATCCGCCACCCGTAACGCAGCCGAAACGAGGGGAGGGGGAAAAAGAAAAAATCCACCTTGCATGAAATCGCGCACATATAGGTAGAGACGTCACGGTGCTGCGTTCAAAGATTTTAAAAAATTGCAATTTTTTAACCTCAGTGGGTGCGCGCCTGCTTAGAGGGTGTGGTCGGCCTGGGCCCCTACGGGATATGGTTTGGGAATACGCACCCCGGTCCTGATGAAACGCGTATATCCAGAAGCCTACCCAACCGACAGGTGCAGGGTATGCCAGCGGGGGAGGGCGGACTTCGTGCACGTGTTGTGGGACTGTATCAAGTTTTCGGAGCGAGTGTCAACAATAAGAGGAGGACTTCCGTCGAGGCCAGGGACAGCGATGGCGAGCCGCGACCAGGAAGAACAATTATGGGCCGTCCAGCAGCTGGTCCTGGGAGCTCTCGAAAGGCACAAGCGGAGCGAAAAAGACTTGGAGGCGCCTTCACGGGCATCGAACCGCGGAAGTAGCAGATGCGGACGCCGAGTAGAGAACCCCGCCAGGATGACGTAGAGGCCCGCGTCGCGGCGCTTTAAGGCGTCGATCTGCAGGCTACCAATAAAGTTGTTTCTATCCATTCCTCTTCGCCGCGAGCCCCGAGCATTCTTATAGCATGTGCTGCATTGTGGGCCTCGTTTGCACGTGACACGAGGAGCAGGTCACGATGGTCGTCTCCCTGGAGTTCTGGGATGGGGGGGGGGTTCTCTCAGGTGTCTTGAGCGTCGGGGGATGTATGTCCGCCACTTTGCGAGCACGTGTCCTCCGTAAGAGCAGCCCCGGCTCATATTTTGTGTACCATGACTTGGACACCCCTAAGAAGTCTTCCTGACAGTGGTCATGGGTCATGGGGTGTAGGAGCACGGATCTTCACCCTGCTCTCTTGCTTGGCAGCGGTTTTGTCGTCCGCAGGGTCTGGGTCGTGCCACTCTTGGGTACAGGGTGTGATGGGTTGGAGCGGATACTTGCTTCGTCGCTAGCCCCCGCGTGGGCGGCCTCGTTCCCTACGCCACCCGCGCTTCCCGGCACCCAGTTCTCCCGCACGGTAATGTATTTCACTGTGCGGTGTGTTCGCAATCGTCCTGATGAGGTGGAATGTGGATCGATGTGGGGTGCCACCAAGTCTTGCCACCGCCTCTTTACTGTCAGTATATACACTAAACGTCCGGCCCCGGTGCTCCTCCGCCTGGTAGCGCTCTTCTATGTGATTCGCCGCGAGCAGTACCGCCTCCAGCTCGCATCGCACTGTGCTGGCGTGGTGTCAAATTGAAACAACCGCCTCGCCCGCGCTGGCACATCTGCACAATTAACGGTAACGTGGTTGGTGGTCGCATCGACGGCAGCGTCCACGAATATTGCACCTTCTTGCAGGTCGGCTCGTGCCGCGGCTGCGGCGCACTCCTCTCTGTGGTGGTCCTTCCTGCAGACCCTCGACATGGTCTTGGGGGTGCGGATAAGCTCGTCCTCCCAAAGGGGGATGGGATTCGGCGGTGGCGAAATCGGCGACTCATCACGCGCCGTGTCGTCGATAAGAAGCTGGATGTGTGCCCCGGCATTGGTAGTAGCTAGTCTCGCTGCGTGCCTTTTGTACCGCTCCTCTATGGTGTGGCTTAGCGGAGGAAGCCTCGCAAACCGGCAGAGCTCCTCCGTTCTGGTGTGCCTGGGCAGACCCGTGATTGCTCGCAGGCACTCGTGGTGCAGCGTTTCTAGTTGCGCGTGTTGTGCTTGGGGGAGCTCGGAGCAAACCACTCCGTAGCAGACTTCGATGTAAGCACCACCTGCATCAGCGTACGTATCGCCTGCGTCGCCGCACCACCGAAGCGGTTGCCCATCCGTCGGATGATATGGAGCCGCTGCCGCCACGTAACCTTCAGCTGTCGGACCGACTCATCAGCTACGCCCTGTTCGTGCATTGGGACCCCTAGGATCCGGATCCAACGGGAAGCAGCCCGATCGATGCAGCGACCACCTGACCTGATGTCGATGGCCTCTTTAGTCTGCTCCGGATTACATGGAACAATGTACTGGGTCATAGAACAATGTACTGGGTCTTTCAATGACGTCCAGTCCACGCTGCACCGTCGCAGTGGCCGCCTTGACGTCGGTCGAGCCATCAGTACAGATCATAATATCGTCAACGTATACTGTGTGCTTCAAGTGTTCGATTTTCTCGAGCTCACCAGCGATGTCGCGCATCACAAGATTAAAGAGCCTAGGAGACAAGATCGCCCCCTGTTGCACACCGACTACATTGATGGTGTGTGGTTGGTGGCCGTCGGTGTTAATCTCGAATGTCCGGTCTTTTAGGAATCCTTTCACAAAACTGGTGATGCGTGGGCCAACTTCACACTTGCGAAGTACTTCCACGATCGGGGTATGGTTGACCATGTCAAAGGCTTTCTTCAGGTCTACGGCTACAATGATGGTTGGAGTGTTGGTGGTGGCTGCAGGCGACGGCGCCCCAGCGTGCTGCGGAGCGTTTGAAGGCTCTCGTGCGTACAGAGCCCGGGTCTGCGTGGACTGCATGTATCCTGTGTGGTGCTCTGCTCTGTAGGTAAACCTCGTCAGCATCATGAGCTTTAACATCTTACATAGTGTGGACGTAAGCGAAATGGGTCAGAGGTTCTGCACTCTGTCAGGTCTCTTCCCGGGTTTAGGAATTGGGAATATTTTGAAATGGCGCCACTCTGCGGGCAGTTCTCCGGATTGCCACACAATGGTCAATTCGTCCAGGAGCTGTGTACGGCCCTCGTCGCCTAGGTTCCGCAGAATATGCCGCTTCATATATCCGTACTTGCCTGGGGCGCTGCGGACGTTTATCGCCTCTAGCGCCACAGACAGCCTTTGTAGCGTGAACAGGGTGTTCTGTTCTAGTTCGTTCGTCACTGGCTCTGGTTCGTATACGCTGTGATTCGGTGGTGTCGGTGGTTGTGGGAAGAAGGTTTCGGCCGCCTTTTTCTCAAACTCCTCGACGCTCAAGCACGTGGCCAGCCTTATGTTCTTCGTGGTGTTCGGCCCCTTTGTTTTACCGACCATGGCGTGCTACGTACGCCATGTTCGATGGCTGCCAGTTTTTTCGTCAAAAGACGCGCAGTGTTCCATCCAACAAGACCTCGCCAGGTGCTTAGCCTGGCGTCTCGCCTGGGCCGTCTTATTGCGCACACGAACAAGACCTTCATATCTCTGCCCGTTGGTGATGTAGCGCATGTGCAGCTGCTCGCGGGTCTCCAAGAGGTCGGCAAAATGCTTGTCCGGCGTGAAGCCAGTCTTCGTCCACTTCGGTCTTTCGAATGGCGGTCTCCACCGCTCGGCGCAGCTTCTCCGTGATGAGCAGGTTTCGCTCGCATTTGCCAATGGCCTCTCGAAAGGAATCCCAGTCGATGGCGCGCGCTATGCGTCTGCGCTTGTTTTTCATCTCCAGTGTCCAAGCAGCTCCAGATTGGGTAATGGTCTGCGCCCATGGGACCCATGCTACACCGCCACTCCAGCACAGTTCCCTGGTATGCCCAGGTTAGGTCGAGCACTGTGTCTTGCTGTCCGGCATATAACCCGTATCTTGGGTACTCGATGTCATTGTTGAGCGTCAGGGGCGCGGCCTCCGTCGTCTTTAGGAGCTCCGGACCTCGTGCCTCTGCCTGGCGGTGTCCCCAGTCGGGGTGGTGCGCGTTAAAATCCCCGGTAATCAACATATTGTCTGACGGGTAGCGTCTTCGAAGGTCTAGGATCATCTTGTACGTCACTACGCCACCCGGAACATCTCTGCGACCTCCGCAGCTGGAGTCAGGGTGAGCGTAGTACGACACCAAAATCACATTCCGACTTACTAGTGTTGTACGAACTGTCACTAATCCTTGGTGTTTGGTGCAGTGTTCTGAAGTGTCTATATATGCATGTGGGAAGTCCCGCCGCACAAAAACCGTGGGCTGTGCCTCCGTCCTTGTTTCTCTTGACCCCCGTGGGACTGTGTTCGATTGTGGGTTGGAAGTATCTGACGTATCCAGATATTCCGGGTGTTTCGCCCCTGGTCTCCTGCAGCCGTAGCCTTGCCGGTCCGCCGGCTACGCTGAAGAGCTCGGTAGCTCAGTCACACATCCCCGAAGAGAGCGGCAATTCCACTGCAGGACGTCTGGGGCATTAGGCGGAAGTGGGCCGCTCCTCTCCATGTTGGGGAGGGAGGTGCTGCGCCTGCTTGTCCTGTAGTTGTGCCGCCGTCACCGCTGCTGTTTGCAGCGGTATCTGTGCGATGGCTTGCACCATCTGCTGTAGGGCGATTGTCGTCCGCTGTTGCGTCTGCAGTATCAGCTGTTGCGTCTGCAGCTGCTGGGCCTGTATCTGCTGCTCGACGGTTTCTTGTATCTGTTGTTGCAGAGGCTGCACCTGGTGTTATTGGGCTTGCTCCAGTCGCTGAAACCACGTAGGTGCGTCGTTAGTGGGCATGGAGGCTCTCGCTTCCTCTCGCGACTGCTTGGGTTCTTGCGACGAACGTGTTTAGGGTGCCGGCACACCGTCCGGTGTTTGTTGTTTTCGCGGGGCTGGTTCTGCTGTTCTCTCGGCTGCGGTTGCCCTCTCCCTCTCTTTGTGTTGCGCCAGTTCTACTCTTTTCCTAGCATCGCGCAGCTTGTCGCCATGCGTCTTCTCCCGCTTTACGTATTCTTCCTTGAGTTTTCGCATTTGCTCTTCAAGCTGAGTCATGCGTTCCTTGAAGGAACCACGCTCTCAAATGTATTCTCCAGAGATGGCGTAGCATTCCTGCTACGCCCTGATGCATTCCGCGCCTTGGGTGTCGTGAGACGAATCCTTCCCGGTCTTTATGACGCCGGCCATGCTCGGCGTGCATGCATGCGCATCGCGAGACTGAGGCCGGGTATTCGGAAACATGTCCTTGGAGTTAACCTCAGCAAGGCGCTCTTTGCTTGGAGTGCGCTGGCGAGATGTAGAGGGGGGGGGGGGCTGTGGTTTGCGTGCTCTCGTGTAGATTCCACTACGCGTGCGCTGCTCTGCATGCGTTTATAGACCTGTGGGTAGATGCTGATGTGGACGGTTCGCTGTGAACGGGGCTGTTTGTGCGTCGCTTGGACCGGCTGCGGGATTTGCACTTCTTGGCCGCCGCCTCTCTTTCTTCAGTCTTCTTGCGGTATTTGCATCTTGTGCGGCAGGACTGCTCCATAGCCAGAGTGCTAGCAGTATCCCATTTACCACCCTCTCACTAAATTTGAGTGCGGAAAACAGCATTAAATACGCGGAAAGGTATTCTTTCAGCATAGGTTTCGTCCCTGAAACGCGTTCAGGCCCCTTGAAGGTTTCAAAAGCAAAAGTCATACCTAATTTACCTTTGTGAATAGGGAGGCAAGGTACCTTGATTTTATGGAGAGCCGTGTAGTAACTAAGCTCGTGGGTACACAGCCGACTGGCATCCCTCAGTTTTTCACTGTGATATAAATACTTAAAGGGTGAGTTCACCGAGGCTGATGTCTAGCACTTTGGTTTCGGTTCCACTACATCCTCGGGAGTCTTAACTCGAAAACCTGCATGAAACGAAAAATCGCGAATTTTTTTCAACTTCGTGAAATCCAGGTCTATCTGGGACAGCCTATAAACAAGCTCTCGTGATACCCGTTACCAGGCACAACGAACGTTTCGAGGTATTAAGAATTCATATACCCTGGAAGAACTGATAGAGCCGCAAAGAGTTGCCCAGCTAGAGAGGCTCACAAAGAGCTCGACTGGCTGTCAAATTGGAATCCGGTACGAATCTTGATTCGGGGCCAAACGTGAGATTCTCTGTGAAAATGCATACACCTCCCTACCATACCCGAGGAATATGCATCCTGAGCACAAAAAAAAAAAAAGAAGGCGAGAAAGAGCGAAGCCTTTACGAAAGAGATTCCAAAACACAGAGATCGTGGTCTACGTTGACGCCGCCGAATACGCGCCCCGCGATGCCATGACTGGGGTAGCAATCGACAGCAACGCCAATTGCTTGACTAACGGCACGATACTGACGTCGTCGCCGGAAGCGGCAAAAGAGGCGGCCATTGCCATCGCAATGGCTTTGACGAAATCTAAATTTGTTGTCAGCGATTCAAGAACTGCAATTCAAAAAGTTGCAAATGGGCGGATCTCGTCTGAGGCCCTGATAATTATAACCGGCTTCAAAAACCGGTGAAAGGTCCAAATCGTATGGATGCCGGCACACTCTTTTCTCTAGGTTTGGATAACAGAGCCGATTACGTCGAGGAAACACCTGAGCATTTCTCACGTGCTGGGGTGAGGAGTAACCGAATGGTCTTTTACAGGGACATAATTAACCATTACAGCCTGGAGCGGGCTCACTGTACTCTCAGCAAATTGGAGCTTGCCGCATGGCGCCTCTTACAGACAAATACGTTCCCCAATCCGGTCATGCATATACAGTCACTGCTACCTCGGGCTCTACACGAGTGAATGTAAGCCATGTACGGGCTGGGCCAACCTATATTATTTGAGAATGTCGCCAGAAGAAGAGTCCCGTTAGGTGCTCCGTTATTAATTCAGACGGCGGAGCAGTGGGAGACCGTTCTTCGCAGCTCCGACCCGGGACGTCCAGATCCGGGTTGTCCAAAGCGACTAAGACGCCGCCAGAGCCCAAAGACCTCTGGCCGCCGTCTGAGGGGGGTGAAGAGGCTCCGCCTCCTTTACTTCAAAACCATTTCGCACAAATAAATGTTGTTTCTC
The DNA here is from genome assembly GCF_048455015.1 of Haemaphysalis longicornis. Taxonomy (NCBI): domain Eukaryota; kingdom Metazoa; phylum Arthropoda; class Arachnida; order Ixodida; family Ixodidae; genus Haemaphysalis; species Haemaphysalis longicornis. The sequence continues at coordinate 148,188,168 of NW_027526422.1, forward strand.
TCGGTACACTTGGGCCTGCTTACGGGACTTGAAGGCAGACGCCTGGTGATACTAAGTTATCAACGACTTATGTATGGCTACATGGTATTTGCGCCTTTTTGCTTTCGTTTTATCATCTTTTGGCCCGAATTACTTCGGCAGGCCTCTATACTGCTACGTGCCCCCATAATGATTATACGGCTACGAAATCCGCGAGAGTGGTTTCACTGTTACGGAGATTTTGCAATATGAAGTCGGGTATGCGTAGAGACATTCTCCTAATGCGCCAAACTATACCCACCATCACCATGCACACTATACACTGATGCCACCCCCTACCCTCACAAACCTGCACACTGTGTAGCTGTTGTTGGCCATCACACATCACCAAACACCACAGCGGCTACCATCCTAACTAGCAACACAACCACGGCGGAAAAGGCAGCCATTGCCCTCGCGCTCACCCAGCGCCCCACCCCCAATACGTCCTATGTGACTGTGAGCAGGCCATCCGCAATTTTATTCGTGGTAACATCTCTCCCATGCCATTGCAAATTCTCTCCAAAAATCCCCCATGCGACATCGTGACCCTGCTGTGGACACCAGCCTAAGCAGGCGTAGGCGCTAATGAAGTGATGCACGTACGTGCTCGCGAAGTAATTCACCGGGTCGCCATTTCTACTGCGCCTACACGCGATGACCCTGCAGGCAATCCAACCTCCCTCCTGCAATACAGGGATATTGCCCTTCACTACCGCCTTCTCCGCCGCCGATACCCAGCCCCGCACCCATACCTCTCTCCGGAGGCAGGCCACATGCTGCGCATGCTACAAACGCACACCTTCCCACACAGAACACAATTAATACACAGTCATCCACACCTCTTTACTGACCCTACCTGTCCATCGTGCGGGGCACTCGACACTCACTACCATTCCCTCTGCGAATGCCCCACAAACCCGCACCCCCCCGTTCCCTCCCCTCACCTCTGGGAGCAGATGTTGCGTGACTCGGGGGAGTCAGGCCAAGTCCTGACCACCTCCCGGGCCCTGACGGTCGCGGCGGCCCTGTTGGCCTCCTCCACCCCCAATACCTGATCCCGATGGACGAAAAAAACGTATTCCTTCCTTCTTTCGTTCTACCGCCTGTACGTTCGACCTATTGTAGAATTATGCTGCATCCGTTTTTCAATCTGAGAATAAGCAGGAAAAGACGACACGTAGAAAAGAACTCACATGATAGCGCGGTACTAGCAACTCGTATTTTATTTGGAAAAAGCTGAAAATTATAGTAAAAAAAACGCCAACTCATCGATGTGATCGCACGCGTATAAACAAACAAAATCACGCAGAAAAAAACGACAACAACAGAACGAGGCACGCAGATTACTACACGCACGATTCCAGAAATATCAATTCAGCTTTCTGCAGTTTCAGCTATGGTTGACTGACACACATCGACCCCTCCCGGCTGAATGGTACGCTTCAATTATCTCTCTTTGGGTTCTTTCCATAGAATGTAGAATTATGTAGAACTCCCTTATACCCGCCGCGGTGGCTCAGTGGCTACGGCGTTGCGCTGCTGAGCACGAGGTCGCGGGTTTGATTCCTGGCCGCGGCAGCCACTTTTCTGATGGAGGCGAGAGGCGAAAACGCCCGTGTGCACGAGATCCCCAGGTGGTCAAAATTAATCCGGAACCCTCCACGACGGCGCGCCTCATCGCCTGCGTTGCGTCGGCGCGTTAAACCCTACAATCAATCAATCAATCAATCAATCAATCAATCAATCAATCAATCAATCAATCAATCAATCAATCAATCAATCAATCAATCAATCAATCAATCAATCAATCAATCAATCAAGAATTTCCTTATGTAGAATTATGTACATGACTGTCGTCTTTTCAAAGAGAGGCCTGCATCCACGTTTTTCGCACTCCTTACAATGCTCTGCCAAGTGCGTGTAAGGCGTGCCCTTCAAAGGGCTGTTGTGCTCACATAGTCGGATGTTAAACACCGACCGGTCTGCCCGATGTAGGCTTTCCTGCAAGCAAGCGGAACACGATAGACAACTGAGTGTGCGCAAGGCACAAACTGCATCCCATGTTTCATCTTGCAGCCTCTGTTGTTGTTCTGCTCCGGCTTGTAATTCTTGTCAACCGCGGAGCAAATCTGGCCAAACCTTTTTCGGCGTAAAACACGACGTACACGCCGTATCAGGAACAGACTCTTTTTATGCTCTGCGACAGCCAATGGGCATAAGAGATTTTTTCTGTTCTCTTCTTTTCTTGTGACTTAGACGAGACAGTCTGATTTTTTTTTTGCACGTTGCGGAAACCCGCACCGTGTGAAACACTGAGCCTTTGAAGACTTTTAACGTGCGAATCAAAACTGCCGCCCATGCAGTGAACGCATGACTTTTCAACCGCTGAACGAAAACAGGCCCGAGCGACGCCATTCCCCAGGACATTCCCGGCTGGTTGAGAATGACAGAGGTAAGCGTTGAAAGCAAGGTGTATGGCCAACGCTTACCGTGTGGGGCTAATACAGAAATGGACACGATAAAATCAAAGCCCATATTTTAAAGGGACCATGCAACACTTTTTTCAACTTTTTTGGAAACCCTGAATGTTTTCAGACCGTAGTCCAGAAAACGAGGTGTCACAAAGTGCTCCCGACAAAAATTACTGCTCTTCATCACATAACTTAGAAACTGACTCAAAATAGTTTTCTCTCTTTGCCGTTATTGGCGTTCTTCGACCGCTGGAATTAGGTCATTATTGAGGTGTAGCGGCTATTGGCCGACTTTCCTTCGGTTGCGGCAATGAGCGCATTCGATAGCCACTTTAAAAAGAAAGACAAGAAAGCAAAGTAGAAAAGGAAGGCGTTTCTGTTGCGATGGGCAAATCACGCAGTGCCGCTCCGTGCTGGCGATAACTATAGCTTTCGCAATGCTTCCAGACGCGAAGGAAAGAATGAGAGCGTCTATCGAAAGTGTTGCAGAGTCCCTTTCAGGCTCACACCCCTTACCCACCGTTACATCGAGGCACAGATGACGTTCATTGTTGCGACACCGTCCCCTATCCCTTGGGAAACGAAAAACAAATGGAACGACCTCGACTGGAAACCGGAACAACGGTTATCACTGACAGGTGCTTAGATAGCCTCTTTGACCCAGAAATACTGTGGACCCGTGCCCCCAACGACAACAGGGGAAATACGATAAGCCCCTTTTGTCAAGTGTGCTTATCTTGAAAGGGTACTAAGAGTCCCGTCCTTCTTTTGCGCTTATCGGCGATAAATGCAAAAGGCCAGCGGTCCAGATAAAAACTCCTGTCGGGCATTCTAAAGTTGCAACTTCGACCTTCATTTTTATGCAACCGTGGCATCTAAAGTCGGAGTTTATCAGATATCTCGCGGTCGTCAAAAATTCTACAAATTCGACCGGGGATTGTTTTACGGGTTTTCTCGGAGTCATCTGAAAACGCGCAACCCTACAGATAAGGTGACGGGCTTTTAAGGAGGGGATAAAACAAAGCCTGAATTGTGAATCCCGAAAACGCAGGGGAAAGCAAGTTCGCAGTCTTCGTAGCGAAACATTAAAGTTGACATTGAGCCAGGCACGGAGGGGGTGCAGTTGTCATTAATGGTTACGGCCTGTTTTCTGCGATATCTGCGACAGCTGAAAACGCAGTTTTGGTTGCTGTTGCGTTTCGTTTTGTTTCATACTTACAACACGCGTCCGCAATGGGAGAGCAGCCTTGGGAAATAGATTAAGCCCTTAATGTCATTTCAAGCGACAGCTGTAAACACTGCTAGGAGAATAGGAGGTAACACAAACGCTGGAGCAAACCAATGCTTATTCTTAATGAGATTGATTGATGAATAAACTTTTTTGAAAACAACAAACGTTGTGGTAGGGCGCCGGTCTGGTGAGAGGCGTCCTTAGTCTTGAAGGTCACCTGCTCGAGCTGCTCTTCCTACCAACATGCCTCGTGTAGCGGGGTGGGAGCTGGCCAGAAACTCTACCCACTGATGTGCAGTAATGCTGGTGAGTGGGATTAAGGTAGGGGCGTGGGGTATTCTAGTGTGATGTGGTAGAGAGGGCCCATGTCTGGGAATACTGCCATGCGGCTATTCAAAGGCTCTTCGTCTGTAGTTTGCGGAATGCAACAGCTTTCATGGCGCTAAAAAATCCCGGTCTCCTCCACTAACGTGAAACGTGGTGAGGGGCGAAGCATGCAGTGTATGAGTGTATTCTTGGCACCTTGGCGTTTTTGCCCTCGGAGATGAAACAGTTGGGGCTAGAGGTGCACAGCTTTGCTGTAAAAGTATCACGTATTTAAGCACGAAGCGTTCTAGCTCGGGCGTAAACGAGTGTCCCGGTGTTTTTTTTTTAGTACGCGTCGCGTTCTAGCGCGAGGCGTAAACGATATATTGCCCCGGTGTTTTAGTACCGTGACTATATGAGACGACTGTTACGACGACGAAATTAGACGCCAAGAACCCGAGCCCCTAAGAGGCTTCGCCCCTAAAAGACCTAACTGAAGATATCTTTTTGGGCACGGCTGTACTCAGCTAACCTGACATAAAAGCGCGTAGAGTTGACGCGCCCTAACACCAGGAAAAGGACGGAGATCAACCGGTTGTCTTGTGTCTGTTTCTTGTTAGTTTACGTGAACTTCTGGCGCTGTTATGTCTTGTGGAAGAGCTATTGGCAGTGACGTTGGTCATACAAGCACCGTCACCGAAGCCCGTTAACGTCCATGCGATCAGTCTCAAGCCCACCACGCATCCCTGCCACTGGTGCCGCATCAGAAGGTGGGCTCTTATTTGCGTTTCCGTTTCATTGGCGGCTGAACCACGCGTCTTACCAACGAAGAGGTGGTGTGTGCGCTCGTCACGGATTTTAGCCTCTGAGGCACTACATGCGAGGAATGCTGCATGCACACTGACGCAATACTTTGGGATTGTGGGGGCTGTAAAAAAAGTCTACAAGAAAACGTTACGTCGTCAGTCAATACTATCAGACGAAACCAAAAAAGCCTACCCAATTTTACGGGAAAGCGCACGGGATTTTTAAATTAGCTTTATATAAAAAAAATTAAACCCAGTTTCATCCCGTGTGAAATCTGCTGATAAAGCGGAGCTGTGGGTTGTCTTTAAGAAGGTTTCGTTTAGAAGAGAGAGAGAGAGAGAGAGAGAGAGAGAGAGAGAGAGAGAGAGAGAGAGAGAGAGAGAGAGAGAGAGAGAGAGAGAGAGAGAGAGAGAGAGAGAGAGAGAGAGAGAGAGAGAGAGAGAGAGAGAGAGAGAGCGAGCAAACTTTATTTAAAGCGGCCCATGTCCGGGCAGCCGAACATGGAGTTCTGGTGGGCCTGGAATGCGTTCAGACGGGAATTCCGCAGGTGTCAGGGCCCCACACATGGGCAATGGGCCGGGCGAGGCGAGGCCAAAGGATGGGGCGAAGATCAGGCGGGGGAGCGGCCAAGCTTTTTCATGAGAATGGAATCTGGGATGGTAAGTGTATTTAACGTCGGGATAGGCACCACACACCTGACAGTGGGGCGTGCCATCTCGGGTCATTGTATAGTGAAGAACGAGGTCACAAGGGAGGGAGAGAGTCTGAGCCTGGCGGATGTAAGTGCCTTCGCGGCGTGTGAGGTCAGAAGTGGGAGGAGGAAGATAGCGGCGAGAACTGCGAAGATCCTTCAGCGGTTGCCTCCGGGCCTTGCGATGGGCGGCCCTTTCTTCCTTAGGGCTGTAGTCCTGGGGCCAGGGTTGAGGGTCGCTCGGGTTTTGATTCGCACTAGAAAAGACATGAGCCATTTCATTCCCTACAATTCCCTGGTGTCCGGGGACCCATTCCAGAAATACGTGCAGGGGACTGTGAGCTGCCGTGTAGCATGTCAGCTCGTGATGAATGTGCGGAAGTACGGAGCTAGTTGCGAATTCTCTGAGGCCACATTGACTATCCGTGCAGATGGTAATTTGGCCAGTTGAATGGGTTTGCAGCATGATCGAATCGGCAATGGCTTGAATTTCAGGCACTGTACAAGAACGTGCATTGCAGTCTTGACGGATGATGTCTTCACGTGGGCCTACCGCGACAGTTGTGGCTATGGTGTCGGTAAACGTGGCGTCTGTGTAATATGTGTCATGTGATCGGCTGGAAAGATGGAGGGCTCTACTTCGGCGCTTTCCGGAGTCTAAAGGCGGGTCCATGTGACGCGGGATGGGCTTTACCATTATTCTAGGTATTGTGTCCAATGGCGGAGGTTGTATTCTCTTGCTGAGCCTGGTGTAATGCGCACAATCATGGCTAAAAATTTCATTGCGCTAAATGTTCAGCGAGTCGTTCTTCCACTCGTAAAAGACTTCGTAACGGTGCTTGCAAGACAAATATCGTCAGTTTTTTATTTAAACTTCTAACGACCTTGACAAGAAGACAGTACTGAAAAATTAAAAAAAAATCCTAAAGATTATTCTATGCGGGAATACTTTTGTATTTTTCTTCCGTGTAATACCACGTGGCATAAGCTACAGTAATACCTCGTTAACTCGAACTCGCATGTCTTGAAAAATCGGCTATTGCCCGTGGCACTGAACCATTTTCCTATACCTCCCGTGTATTTATCGCCCTTTATTTTGAAGTATTTTTGGGACAAACTGCGGATATCTCGAAATCTTGACTGGGAGGGGAACGAAAATTTCGCAGCTGTGGACCGTTTCACAAGATTAGCGCGATGCTGCCGCGCCTAAGTTCCCCCATTTTTTTTTTCTCGTTTAGCCGCGCCTACTACAAAGTCGATGTTTTCCTCGAACGTGAAGTCTGAGCCTAGAGGCATATCAACTATGTCAAGCAACCGTGTGACATGTCATGTGATGGTAGAGACATGCGCAGAGGTACAGTGCACTAGAAGATAGAGGTGTGTCGTGCAGGGGAGCGCGAATGGAGAGCGCGGGTCCCAGCTGGTGAATGTCTTTTGTATGTTTTTTTCCCTTCCAAACCTTTATGAAAAGCAAGATTGGAAGCTGCTGCTGAAGAGCTGGTAAGCAGTAGCGCCTTTTTTGCAAAGAAGTAGATATTTTATGGCAGTTTACGAAACTTTGCTTATCTCGAAAATCCTCTTATCTCGAAATATTTCCCGGTTTTTACTACTTGAAGTTAACGTAATCCGCTATTGTTTTCACAAAACGAACTTACGCAGGCACGCGTGATCACATGGCGCAGCTTCGCGCATGCAGTCAATGTTTCACTTTTCACGCTTTCTTTGCAGATATGACACCAACATGCATTCCTCTTCAAAAACATTCGAACAAAACATATCGACCGCATGAGTTTTATCGCGAGTGATTCCCGGGTAGCGCCGAAAGGATAAATTGTTAGATAAGCAGAAGGAAATGCTGATTTCGGCAATATCGCCGTTACATAATTAATTTGTGGGCTAAAAGTAATTATGCTACAATATACGAAGAAAAGCTGGCGAGTCGGAACAAAGATGCGTCTTAGTTCGTAACGCATGAATGAGGGAAAATGAACCTAAGGGAAGTACAGAAACACGCATGAAGTATAAAAGGAAGCCTAACAACATACAGCTTAAACGTGTGCATTCAATGGACGTTTCTGAGTCAATGGTTATAGTTGTTCCACTTCAGCAAGATAATTATTAGTCCGCAAAACCGGACCCAATAGATATTATTGAACGTGTTATAGGTGTGCGGTTCAGCAAATGAATGGTTAAATAAATTGGAGTAAATAATTAAGTTGGGGCAATAAAAAACAAAGCATCAAAATGTGAGGGTATTGGATAGGTTTTGTCTAGGGGCTAAGCAATGCAAAATGGGTCAGATCCGGTAAACTTGTAAATCCGGTTATCACGAGGGAAAGGTGCTGAAGGGAACGCACAAACGGCCCAGTCTGCGTGTCATCCATGGCGAGACTAAGCGCCGTAGATGCAACCGTCACGTGGCACAACACCGGCGAGGCCCCGAGCTACGCCTTTCCGCAGCAGATCATGTGGCGTGACGTCACACCTGCCACACTTGCGTTTCGGCGGATCAAAGCGATTGCTGCGCGATTAATGACGTACCTTGCGAGATATGGCGTAGCAGAGCTTTCGCTGTAAAAAGTAGTGGTTGTTTCTCCACAATGTTACCACCAACAATATTTGGTTAAGATGTTAGAAAGACCTATGATGTGTTTATTGCGAATGAAGGCCTACAATGGACATATTTGATAGCTTTCTGTCAATGAATTGTTTTTTGGAGAGCCTACACTGTGAATAAAATGGTTTCTACAAGTCACGCATGCATCTCTTGTAGTGCCACCATCAACACCACGATAGCAGCATTGCCACGGCCTGCGTACGTAACTAGGGTCGAAGCTCTGGGTGGAGTTTAATTTGGGGACACATTCGCAGTGTAAAGCCCAGTCATGGTACGATCCTAATCTCTAATGTAAAGGCAACCTCTCATTTGTAATCGCAGCGCAATCTTGCAAGTGATGCGCAACTTATAGTATTTGCTAAGTTGCTTGTGCAGATGTCAGAGAAAATGATGGCCATGCAGTCCAGTTTTCATACGAAGGTGCATTCTGTGACCCTGATTAGGAATTGAAGGGGTGCCGACACCAAATCTTTGTTCTCTTCTTTTTGCTTTCAGCGATGCCCAAAGGACCAGTAATCCCGAAACACTTTAAATGCCTAGCGCGAGATAATTCATCATCATCAGCCTACTCAAGTCCACTGCAGCACGAAGGCCTCTCCCATTGACCTCCAACTACTCCGGTCCTCCTCTGCTCGAGTTCACAGCTTACCCCCGAATTTCCTTCTTTCGTCTCTCCATCTGATTACTAGCCTTTCCCTTGTTCTAAACCCATCTTTTGGTAACCACTCTGTAACCCTAATTGTCCGCCGGCTGTCGTCTCGTCTCACTACACGGCCAGCCCAAGTCCATTTCTTTTTCTTTGTTCTAATTATGGTATCGTCAACTGTAGTTTGTTCTGTGATCGAGGTAGCTCGTTTCCTATCCCTGAGTGTTATTCCTAACGTTATTCGTTCCATGGCCTGTTAAGCCGACCTGCGTTTGCTTTCTAGTTGTTTAGTAAGGCGTCAAGTTTCAACTTCGTATGTCACCACCGGCAGTATGCAGTGGTTGTAGATTTTTCTTTTGAGTGGCAGAGGTGGCTTATATTGAAAACTAGAGCGTGACTTAGAAAACGATACGAAGAAGAACGGCGGGACAAGCGCTCACTCGCAACTCGTGCCGTATTTGAAACATCGTCCCGTATTTATGCAGGTATTATCACTGGGAGCATGCGCACTGGAATACACTATGCAGAAAGAACCAAACAGACGATAGCCACAATCAAAGTGAAGTTTCCAAAAATTCAAACTCAGTGGCACGCAAAAGAGCAGATGTGTCACTGACGCACTTGTCCTTTTTTTCCTTAATGTAAAGGGCTTCCAAGAGCTCCCTCGCAACTCTACTATCACTCCTGCGGAGAATTAGAATCTGACCAAAGAAAGGTCTGGTCTGCATTTTGTTTCCAATGAGCTGACAGGCCAGCAATCTTTACAATGCGCGGGTAAATGCGCGCGCGTATTATTGCTAAGTGAAGAACTGTGCTCGCGTGCCTGGTCATTCCCACATCTGCCTGCATGGCCGATATGAAAACTTTATCTCATATACAACCCTGACGCCACAAGGCACAAAGCGCTTGGCATCCTTTTTCGCACTGTTTTTGTTTGTGCTGGCCTGAAATTTGCGGACACAGGCGGCCAACTGTTTGTGGAGCAGGAAACACCACCGGCACTTTGTACCTTTCTGCCACCTTTTTCAGGTTGTGTGTAACCCTATGTATATAGGGCAGAACAACAGGCTTCGCCTCAGGCTGTTCTGGCGGCTTCGCACATACTTCCATGGTCTCTGGCTCTCCGCAGCAAGACGTTGGCAACACCCGCCAAAACATAGCTCGGGTAACCGACCGACAGAAATCTCTTGAGTTGAGAGTCAAAGCTGTCTTGTGCAGAACCCCTGACTTTCCACGATTTCTAATTCCTCGGTGGAGCAGTGAGAGGGAGAACTGGTCAGCTCGAGCGCCGAAGAACAGCTTCGGCTGATTCACCGGGCTGAGACGGCTGGACGCTCCAACGGGGTCCTGGGCTGAGGAAACTTACCACTTGGGTCTTTTTTCTTTAATAAAGTTTACTGTCTCTCTCTCGCTCTCTTGAGCAGAATGTACGCAACACTTCTTCAGTGCGGGCTCTAGAAACGGAGACGCTATGGCTCTTTTGACCGTTTTTGAATGGGAAGATGATGTGGAAGAAGCCGTTTGCGGGCACGCGGGGTATGGATCCAACAAACATGGTCGGTTGAAAAAAAAATTACACCCTGCAGTTTTTAGACATTAATTTTAAGTTTTCGTGCGACAAGAAAATTTCGCGTCAGTACTCCTTCAAGGGTTACATTATGTTGCAAAATTAGCAAAGGGTGTCCGTCAAGGAGTATGGAGCGTAGCAGCTTACTTTTTGTCACGATATTGAAAAGAAAAAAAATTGTTTTGGGCGTCACTAAGCTGTTTCTGACGGTGCGAGAATACATGGGCATTCTCGTGTTGAGTGGTGAAAGCATACGCATGGGTGGGTACGTCGCTGCGAATGAAGAATCGGTGAACGGGGCTTGGGCCACTATGCTGTCATTGCATGTCGCCCGAGCTTACGTGAGGCCATACCACTTGACTGGACATGCGAGAGTGCCGGTTGGCATTTTGACGAGGGGTGAATTGTTTGGGGGCTCTCGCGGCAGCTGTCATCGTCATTAACTAACCCTTGGGATGGGTTTCGGGAATTTAGGGTTGGCATGCTGACGTTGCAGGCAAATGGTAGGGGGGCAGTTGGCTGCAAAATTCCCAGAACAGCTGTCATTCAGTGTACGTGGAGTGTATCCTCGTAAGTCTAGATAGACAGCGTGCAGGCTTTCTGATGTACAAAGTGATTTCCCATCAGTGAGGAATTGCCCCGAGTGTAGATGAGGTTGACATTCCGGCTGGGTTGATGTTCTGAGCGTAGCTTCAATGTTAACGGGGCTACCCTCTTGGCTAAGAAGCTTCAGCAGGTATACATATAGCTTAAATGATGGAGGAAAGGAAGCTTAGGAGAGGATCTGACGTCACCTCTACTGAAGCGGCAAACGCCATTTTACGCGACGCCCTTCTTTCTTTGCACTTTACGCACACTCACCGCCTCCTCCATCTGCGCTCGCCACTGTGGCGTCTACTCCGTCGGTGGCTGCCGACCGCTGGATATCAGCTGGGTGTGCCAAGACGTTGTGCCACGGGGAGGTTCCCGTTTGAACCCATTCCCATTTCACCCTTCCCGCTTGTTCCGTCCCGTTTCAACCCGGCGCAAAACGACCTTCCCGTTTCGCTCTTTCCCACTTGGCCCGTTCCCGTTTGAACCCGTTCCCATTTCAACCTTCCCGTTTGTTCCTTCCCATTTCAACCCGGGGCGAAAGAACCTTCCCGTTTAGTATTTTCCTATTTAGCCCGATCCCGGAATAACGTACCAAGTTTATGAAACGTTATAAAAACATTTTCATATTGTTTTTCATTTATTTCCGTTTGTTCACAGCCGCTGCGATAGCATGCTCAGTACATCCAGAGTCCTTGACTGCTTTTCAAACCTGGGCTTCACTTTTCGAATCTAGAGACGACAACATTGGGTTACAATTAGTCATACTAATTAACAAATCTTTTAAATTAACAAAGCCTAACAAACAAATTAACAATTAACAAATTAATAAACAATTTTTTTAAATTAACAAACAAGTCTTTTAAATTAAGAAACCAAAAAATGGTAAAAATAAAAAGCCCAGAAAAGCGCCGAGGAAGCACAAATAAAAAATCGCAAAAACACCCTCACTTTGAAAGAAATCGTATTTGGCGGACTAACACATTTAATCGTTATAATACCGCAAGTGTACATCAATGTCGAAAAGAAACAGATAAAAACTACAAAAGATAAAAAGATGTATAAAAATAAAGTAACCCTATGTATTTGGATACATATGCTATAAAAAATCGCAGTAATGAGAAGCAGCAAAAATTATAAACTTAGCTTTGCGTTTTATTGATTCTGTTTATTCCCGTCATTCTAGCGTACTCAATTTGCATAATAGGGCAAACTTTCAAAAACTCAAGCAGCGCAGGGTCGTCTCTAGCCTAAATTTTCTTTGCTACAGAAACTTAAAATTGTTGCGGGAATACTACCTCCAAGGGCCTTTCAGACGTTCAGCGAGAAGATATCATAGTAACACTATTAGGCAACCAATCAGCTGAATTACTATTCGAAAGTTCTCTTTGTGTACTCGTGCAATTTCTTACTAAAATAAGTTAACTGAACGAACAGTGAACTCGGTATCGTTAGAAGAATTTCCCTTACGTATTTTAAATATGTGTTCTGGTTGAATCGTCGTATTTTAAAATTGGAGTACATTACGAATGCATATCCTTGTTCGGACCCCTTTGCGTCTATTACATATTTATGTCTTTTACTTATTTGTGTGGGGCGTTTTTAAACTACGCCAACCAATACTGATGTGTTTTTATGTTCACTCCTGCATGAGCCCGACCAGGCCATGAAGTATCAGTAAATAAATAATAATATTTGCCCATTACTCACGTAGGAAAGGCATTTGTAGCCAATTCTCAGATTTCTGCACATGTTTTTGCTTTTTTTTAAAGTCTCTCCTACGGACATCTTTGATCTATAGATCTCTCGAACCCGAAGACAAAGCTACGCTCCAAACAATAAGCATAAGAGCGGCTGATAAATAAATTTCAGCCGCACGTACGAACACCAACTGGAGAAAAATCCAATGCGTGCATTCCTAAAGATATTGGGTATCTTTATAGTACACTTTTGCCACTACAAATTTTGTGTCAAGAGGGCAGTATCGGCCTAAGGCATTCGGAAACTTTTATCGGCCGGAAATATCGGTCGATTCCGGAAAATTTGGTGCATACAAGTTTTTAGTGCATGACCCGTTGCTTGTAAGCACATTTTGGGGAACAGTTTCGAAGACGGTAACGCATATTTTCAGAAATTCAAATGGGTTGCAACGATGAGGGTTCAAATGAAAAGGGCGCTTTGGGAGCGGGTTGAAACGGGAAGAGCGTTTTGGGAACGGGCTGAAACAGGAAGCGCCCAAACAGGAAGGTCGTTTCGGGAACGGGCGCACACGGGACGGGTCAAGCGGGAAGGGCGTTTCGGGAATGGGTTCAAACGGGAAGGGGTCAAACGGGAATGGGTTCTTTCGGGCTACACCCGTGCCACGGTGGGCCCGTCTTCGCCGCCGTTGCTACGACGCGGTTGCCAGTCGCCGCCAGGAAAGGACGAAAGAGCCACTTGATTTCCTCCGCACCTTTCCCAACGCGCCGGTTACCAGCAGCATTGATCTCGAGCTCTTCCCACTAGCTTACTCTGTGGCTAGTTCTGCCTCTCCTAAGCTATTGTTTTCTCTTTGGTTTAAGCTGCTACTGCTGGGTTTCCCCGAATCGGGGATGCGGGTTTAGTTCCGACAGCGCGCGGTTGCCGTTTGTTTGTGTTGTCTAGGAAATCGGATGCCATAGCGGTTAAAGCCTGGCCGATAGGGGATGTTATTTTAGGAAAGGAAAAAAAAAAGTGGAGGTGCGGGGTATCGATCCCCGTACCTCTCGCATGCTAAGCGAGCGCTCTACCATCTGAGCTACACCCCCAACGGCGCCTGTAGGGAGAGTTCTTTGTACTTGAACATCGCCTCCTGTATTCTTTCAATGCCAAATGCATCGCCCGCTTTACAATGGGAGTGAGTGGGACGCCTAATTCGCCGCATGTCCAAGATGGGGCCCCGAAATTAACATGGATTTTCGGTCGTGTCCCGGAGGGTAACTGAAGTCGAGAGCGGCTTGTTCCTTGTTGCTGGTTGCCAAGGCAACCGAAGTTTGAGACCGTTGAAGCAGCTGCGCCCTGGCCAGCAATGAGAACCTCGGCGCCGCGGCCGAGCACGTTTTTTCCTACGTTGCCGCTATCCACTACATGTCGCCCCAAGATTAACCGGTAACGTTACAAAAGCACTGTGAAGGCAAAGAATTGGGGAAGAGTGGACGGAGTAGAAGGGAAGGGCTTGATCGGCCGCTCGGGGTTGAAGGGTTTGGCATGTAAAAAATGAAGGAGGCGATGACTTGAGTATGAGCTAAAAAAAAAATAAAAAAAAAGTTCCTGGTGTGTCACCTACCAGTTTCCCCCCAAAATTTCGTGCGAAAGCCGGAAGAGTGGCTGCCTCTCACCCACCCTGACAACTTTCTTTTATTCCCCTCTTTTGCGCTAAATTTCCATTTTTTCTTACGCGGTAGCCATCGATCACACTGGCCGAACAAGCTGTGACCCAGGGTGCCTTGATGCCCGGCACGCGCATCGAGGCGCCTTACAAGGAACTTCGGCCAGCCGGTAGGTCAAGGAACGGAATGAAGCAGCCCGCTGTTCGATCTCTCGGTACTCGCTAGAAAAACGTTTTATTTAGTGGCTCTAGTACACGTAATTCGAGGACCTCGTCATCGAATCTGTCTGAGCGTGTACGTGCCATTAGTGCTTGTAAAAGCAGGAACATTCAAATAGGTGTCTCAAAGGTACCCGGCCGCCGGACGCATGAATCTCTCGTGTTTTCCGTATTTGTATTGATCGAACACTCGCATCATCTTGTGGAAGGCAATTAAACCTACGATCTGCACGGAACGTGTCTAATTTATGTAATCTTGGTCAGGAGCCTTGGCGCCAGTCCACGTACGCACCTAGTTCAGGCAAACTTAAGCAGCTAACGTACTATCTTGGCTGGCTGTGAGCAAATGCAATTTAAAGTAATCGTTTCGGTTTGCCTAGGAATGCATTACATGCGCCGTTATTTACCGGTTCGCGGCTGCTTTTCATAATGAACAGGCACCTTTGGTTCATATTTAAGAAGCTGCGTGCCTACTGTGGAGGCTACAGTGTTGTCAACAGTCCACCCACCGAGGGCGCCTAACTGACCGTGAAGGAAAGCCGAGGCGTTGCGGTTCCACTTGCCTAGAGGGGAGGAGGAAATGTCCTTTCAAGGACCCCTTCACGTTGTGTTAAGCGTGCTCAGTGACAGTGGGAGGACTGTCGACAACAATGTAGCCTCCACAGTGCCGCACGCAGCTTCTGAAATGAACTATAGACAAGAATTTCCACTTTGCACTGGGCGCCGCCATTTTTTAACGACTGGTGCGCCATCTGGCGGGCATTTCTTGGGGACTGCGTCGCGAGCAGACGACGCCGCAGTCATATGCTGTTGTTCCGTGCCGTGCGTGGATATCAGACGTCCCAGCGGCATCAAAAATAGGTAAGTGCCCTTTATTCGGTATGTCAGCAGCGCTTCAAGGAGAGCGTTCAAAGCGTCGAAGAGCAGTCAGGTGTGCCCATAAATTCCGTTGTCAACCCGCTAAGGCGGTGTGCCACCCTACGCACGCTTTGTCCTCACGGGGGTTGCCTGAGAGGCTATGTTTCGCCGCACCAGCAGGACGCCCGACTTTTTATCACCAACTGATGTGTGTTTTCTTAATTCTGGGCAGGTTGCCGTCATTGCCTTGACTTTCGATGTAAAGAATCTACTCGCCCGGGCGTCATTACGCCGTTGTTGGCTGCAACAACAACAATCAGCGGAAGCGCAAAGTGCTCATACAAGAAATGTGCGAAGTGCACCACGACAAAAGAAGTGTCTGCATGTGCGGAGTCTATTCGCAGCACAAATTTCTTGCGTCCCTTGAGTGCCGCCGCGAATGAGTACCGTATAAACCGGAATATAGGTCGAGTTTTTTTCCAAAAAAATCCGCACAAAAGTCACCCCTCGTCTTATATAGCGGTCATTGGCAGAATGTAAATCGTTGTCTGGCAACAATGTGCAAGCGCAGTCCGTCGCTATCGCCATTCGTGTCGGACTGCGCTCTCGCACTAACAGGCCTTTGTTTGGTTTCGCTTTTCTCTAGTTTTTCGTCTTTTACTCGTTTATTGTGCGTGCGTACCTCTCTGTTTCGAGATGAGTGGTGGCAGTCGACGCCAGTTCGCCGCAGCGTTTAAAGGGACAGACAACCGATTTTTGCCGAGTATATATTCTCTATCCCAAATGAAAGGGCATCACTTAAAGCACCTTGACGAGAAATGGTTTTGCTGATAACGCCCTAGAACTTTTTAAATCGAATTTTTTGATCTACGAGCCGTATGTGTCCCTCCCAAAACTAATGCTGGCAACCATGACATTGAGTAGCTCGGCAACATACTTTTGTCTGTATGCGAAATGAAAAACGATATTTAAAAACTTGTTCCCAGCTAAAAAAACTTTGAATCACAGGCTTTTCTGTTCCTTTATGTGTTTTTTAATGCAACGGTTTATTTTGCACGAATGCGCCATCTGTTGGGATAGACGATAGGTAGAATCTGGCTTCACGTTGTGGAGGCGGGAAGTTCGATTCTTCCCGGGCGCGGGGTTTTTTTTTTTTTTTTTTTAAGCTGCCGTTGGCGTATTTGGACACTGAAATCAGATATTTTGGCAGAACAAACGCCGCTGACTCAGGCAGAATAGTCACAGCTCCTTCGCTGGGTTTGTTTACTGATTGCGGCCGTTGATTCTGGGCATAGAGGCTCAGTTAGCCACACTGAGAAGCATGCTGAGAGGCACCCAGCGACGGCGGTAGGGTGCGCGGGCGGCGTGTCTCAAAATTTCAGAATAGTGTTTAGAAATACATATACAATTTAACCTTGTACAAAAACTTGTGTTAAAAGGTTTTCAATACGCAAATAAACGTTTGAGCAGTTACAGTAGCTGCTAGGTTTGCAGGTCACGTGACAGGGACACATATTGTAGTGTCAAGTTTCGACACTACGAACCGCCACCCTTCCGATTTCAGGAAGTTTGCTGCCAAATTAAAATTATTTCCGCCAGTTTGTTTAGAAATTGCTTGTGGTTATCGGGCTATATAAAACGCTGGCTTTCATATGAGCTAGAGAACATATACGCAACAAAAATCGGTTGTCTGTCCCTTTAAGCTGACGGTGATTGATTCACCGAGCAGAATGGGAATATGGCGGCGCAACGCCAGTTAGGCGTTTCGGAGGAACGTGTGCGGTACTGGTCTGGTGGAGCCAGA
This sequence comes from Haemaphysalis longicornis, assembly GCF_048455015.1. Lineage (NCBI taxonomy): Eukaryota > Metazoa > Arthropoda > Arachnida > Ixodida > Ixodidae > Haemaphysalis > Haemaphysalis longicornis. The sequence continues at coordinate 148,205,343 of NW_027526422.1, forward strand.
AAGCTAAGCTGTGCGCGTGCAACCCCCGAAACCGATCGTTCCGTGGACGTCAAGCGGTGCACCCCGAGTTGGAGAACAAAGTGGCGGACTTCGTCCGGGAACTTCGCTCACGATCGCTCCGGAGGCCATGCGCGGACGGGCTCCGCGAACTGTAGAATGAGTGGATAGCCGGCGACAACAAAAAGACCTATACGGGCCGGTTGCGACCGTGTTAAGCTGGGTGTCCTCTGGGCAGTCGCTGCCTGACGACATGGTTACGCGAGCGTTCAGGAAGTGCTCCATCAGCAACGCGCCTGATGGCATGGAAGATGACAGTTCGAAGCAGTCATCCTTGGACGACTCTGAGAGCTCGGACGCACTAGTGACTTTGGCAGGCATAGTGAGTGGCAGTGACGGACGGGTGTCGAAAATAAATATAGACATTGTGAGTGCGCTTTTGGTCCGAATTATTTTTTTGTGAACTTTTCCCACCTCAAGGTAGGGGGTCGACCTATATACCGGGTCGACCTATAATCCGGTTTATACGGTAGTAACGCTGAATCGGAAAGATTTCGAACCAGCAAATTTGCGAGGGCAATTCGTACGCTGATTTTGGAAGCGCTGTTTATTCACCCTCATGCTCAATTCTTATCGCACATTTCTGTGCTGTGGAGGCATTCTCTGGTCATTTTATTTACGGGAAGCCAACAAAAATCAACCCGACACATGTATGACCGCGCGATCAGAGGCATTCGCTGAATGTACCAAACCACTGACATGTTAGCGTGCATTCGCAGGAGACATATTTGCCGCTGCATTACGCTATTTCCTGCTACAACACAGGAGCAACGTATTGGGTACACCAAGATTTCACGGCCGTTTGCTTACTCAAAAAACTTTTACGTTGCAGCGGCGGGTGGGAACCGCCAACAGCAATTTAATTACCGACGCGACCGGGCGTGCTCCGCCACGGCGACGGTGCTATTTCGCGTTCGCCTCGTTTTTCGAGTGCCCGTGCTGCAGCTGCAGCAGGGTGGATTTTTGTTGGCTTCCCGTCAATAAAATGAACAGAGAAGGCTAGGCCTCCAGAGCACAGAAATGTGCGAGAAGGATTGAGCATAAGGGTGAATAAACAGCGCTTCCAAAATCAGCGTACGACCGTACTTTCCCTCGCAAATTTGCTAGGTTCGAAACCTTTCCGATCCAGCGTTACTACTTATTCGCAGCGGCACTCAAAAGACGCAGGAAATTTGTGCAGCGAATAGACTCCGCACATGCAGACACTTCTTTTGTCGTGGTGCACTTCGCACGTTTCTTGTGTGAGCACTTTGCGCTTACGCTGATTGTTGTTGCAGCCAACAATGGCGTAGTGACGCCCGGGCGAGTAGATTCTTCACATCGAAAGTAAAGGCAATGACGGCAACCTGCCCAGAATTAAGAAAACAAGCATCAGTTGGTGATAAAAAGTCGGGCGTCCTGCTTGTGCGGCGAAACGTAGCCTCACAGGCAGCCCCCGTGAAAACAAACCGTGCGTACAGGTTACGCCGCCTTAGCGGGTTGAGAACGGAATTTATGGGCAAACCTGACCGCTCTTGGACGCTTTGAACGTTCTCCTTGAAGAACTAATAAACTTTGCGCGGCTGACATACCGGATAAATGGCACTTACCGATTTTTGATGCCGCTGGGACGTCTAATATCCACGCACGGCACGGAACAACAGCGTGTGACTGCGTCGTCGTCTGCTCGCGACGCTGTCCCCAAGAAATGCCCGCCAGATGGCGCACCGGTTTCCGCAAAATGGCCGACTCGGCAAAATTCTATAGCTAGCTCGGCACCCGCATTACGTTAAATCCCCTAGTATCAGCCGTCAGAAGATTGATTGAATGTGTAATAGCCCTTCAGCGATATGGGGGGAGCGCGTCATGTAATTGATGCACGGTAGTTGGAAGTCTACGGGGGCAGCTGTATTCAGGGTGCTATTTTAGTTCACATGGTCGCTCTGGCCATGTTTTTCTCCATTGCCCCATCGGAACCTTCGTCGACTTACCGACATGGCCTCCTCTGGCTCAAGATGGGAATCCAACTTTCCGCCCACGACAGCTAACGCCCGGCTAGCTCAGGGATTCTGCTTCCGGCCACCACAGTGAACGGACGCAGGATGCAGGGCTCCTCAGGAGCGGTTAATGCGGCCGTTCCCGGCCGCGGTAACAGGTTTCTTGCTCAGGACGATTGTTATCAAGTTTCGTTGCCGACATTGCCTACAGGACGTATTGTTTTTAATACCGTTTTTTTGCACGGTGACATGCGTGCGCGCCCGTATCGCGTTGAAGATTTCCGCGATACTTTGGCTCGGCTGGAATTGCTCCCTGAGGTACTTGCCTTGGGGGCGTTCCAAATGAGTCACGTATGGGCGGTGACGTTCAAGTCGGAGCTAGGCGTCAAGAAGATCTTGGAAGCAAAGGAGCTTCACGTCAAAGGTCGACACTGCCTCGTCATCGACCCTGCCAACCAGGACCTGCGGCTGAAGCTCCACTGGCTGCTTTACAACGTGACCGAGGACGACGTACGAGTTGCGCTGGCTCCCTACGGGAGGGTCACCGAAGTTTCACGGGAGCGCTGGCGTGTTCAAGGCGTCCACGACAAGGGCTCGACGACGCGGTCCGTGACCCTCAAGCTCAACGCGGGCGTGAGGGCTGAGGACCTGCCCCACCAGCTCCGTGTCGCAGGCGAGCAGGCGCTCGTGGTCGTGCCCGGCAGGGCCCCGCAGTGCCTTCGCTGCTCTGGCACGGGGCACATGAGGCGCGACTGCAAGGTGCCGCGCTGCACTCTCTGCCGCCGCTTCGGTCACGAAGCGAACGAGTGCGTGCGGACGTACGCGAAGGTGGCCGGACCGGTGGGGGATGTGGACCGAACGGAGAACATCATGGACGAGGAGGAGACGGAGGCGGCTGCAGCAGGGGGCGGAGGAGACCCGGTGACGGAGGACGCGCCGCCTGAAAAGAGCGCTGAGGTGAAGGAGTCGGCCGCCGTCGTAGTGCTACCTGCGCAAAGTGCCAATGAAGGAGACCAGCTGACGTACGACGGCGACGGTGAGAACCCGGTGAGCGTCGCGGGTCAGTTTGCGGCGTTGGAAACTCCCGTCCCCCAAGAGGGCGTCGACTTGAAAACTGGCGACCAGGACCAGTCTGTGGCCAAGCGGCCGCGTCAAGACAGTGTCGGACAACGCGGAGGGGGCGACGGCTCCGTAGCGGTGGGGTCGGTGAGTGTGGGACCCACGTCGCGGCGCTCGAGCTTCAAGCCGAAGCTCAACACGCCCTACGACAGAGGACCCACGGCAACAAAGAATTCGTAAGAACGCCATCCTTGCCTTCGTTTTCGGACTGCTAAACGTATTTTTAAATTTTCTTTGTGTGTCGTTGAGGAGCAAGAAAAGTGCAGGGCGTGTTCTAGTCATGGGTTTAAGCTCGTTAGTTGTATTACGTGGGTTTTTGGTTCTGTGTCGGGTGTCGAAGGGTTTTCCTGGCGGTCATTGCGAGTTTTTTGGGGGGGTGTGTTGGGCGTCGAAGAGTTCTTCCTTCGTTTCACGGTGGGGGTTTGGGGTGTTTTGTATGTACGAGCGTCAAGTGAAGCTCTCTCAACGGGCTCAAGTTGGATCCGTTTTTTTCTATGGGGAGAGGGGGGGGGGGGCTGTTTTTGTCGTTTTACGGTGTTGTGTGTTTTTTTTTTTTTTTTTATTTTTTTTTTTTATTTGTCAAATGTACCAGCATAAATGATTTGGGGTCTGTTTGTTTTCTTTCTTAACCTGGTGTATTTAAACACGCCAATCCGTATTGCCACGCTTAACGTCCGGGGGCTTGCTGACAGGAGACGGCAGAATCAGTTGTATCGTTTAGTGACCGAACAGGACCTGGATATAGTGGCGGTACAAGAAACGAAGGTTGAGAGAGAGGAGCAGACAGATCGTATGGTGCGCCCGTTTGCGTCGAGGTACGACGTGTGCGTTGCTCACGCGGTCGGGATGTCTGCGGGCGTTGCCCTGTTGGTACGAAGGAGTTTGGGGGCAACCCTAGAGACCGTCACCGCGTCCGAGTGTGGGCGTTTTGTTGTGTGCGATTTTGTTTTATCGTCAAGCGAATGGCGCTTGATCTGTGTGTACGCGCCCACAAAGGCAGCGGAAAGGAAGGGTTTTTTTGAGGATGTTCGCGGGTTTTGCGATACGGAGAGGCTGGTTATTTTACTTGGCGACTTTAATTGCGTATGTTCTGCGCAAGACAAAAGTAGCTCGACAAGGTTCCGCGATGCGAGTACGATAGTTTTAACTGATATCGTTGCTGACTTCGCGCTGGAAGATGTGGGCGATAGCCTTGGCAGTAGCGGTACCGTTCGCTATACACACTTCCAGGGCAACAGTCATGCGCGTCTCGACAGAGTGTATGTTTCGTCAGAGATTCTGCCGGAGTGTGATAGCTACCGAGTTTCCCCCGTTTCCTTTAGCGATCACTGTCTTGTGACCGTAACCGTTGGCAGAATGGCAAAACCAGGCAACGCGTTCTGTTGGGGGCTTTGGAAGCTTAATAACAAGCTGCTGCAGGATGAACATTTCACTGAGGCCGTTAATGCATGCGCACGGACGTTTTTCGGTGGAGAAGAGAACGTTAACTTTACTCTCAATTGGGAGCTCTTCAAACAAGAAGTTAAGTTAAAGGCCCTTGAAAGATCATCCGCAATCAAATACGACGAGAAGCAAAGAGAAGCCTGGTTACGAAGTACCCTGGACGTTTACGTTAAGGAAGAATGTGAATCGCCCGGGGCGTTGAAGGATGACATTAGAGGATTAAAAGCGCAGCTCGAAGTAATAGATAAAGAGAAGTATGAGGGTGCGCTTGTGCGCGCACGAGCTGAGAGATTTTTGCACGGGGAAGCGCCGACTAAAAGAGCTTTCAGCGCGGAAAAGAAGTATGCGCGCAGAAATGCGATAGTGGAAATTGAAGCCGAAGGTGTGGTTTATAGTGACCAGGCTAATATAGAGCGCTGTTTTTGTGACTTTTATAAAAATTTGTTTTCTTGTCATCCTGTCGATGCCGTCAAGTTTAGAGAAGAGTTTACGTCTTTGTTACCGTGCTTAGACGAGGAAGTTATGGCGCATCTCGAAAGAGATATTACAGTAGAAGAGATACGCGGTGCTATCGACGAGTTAAGCCCAGGGAAGACGCCGGGCCCTGATGGCCTGAGCGCTGCTTTCTACAAGGCGTTTAAGGGTGACATTAGCCCGGTCCTATGTAGAGTTTACTCTGAGGCGTACCACAACGGTGTGCTGCCACCTTCTTTTCTCGTGTCGCACACTGTGTTTATACCGAAATCGGAGGAGGTTGCGAAACTCAGGCAGATCCCTGGGTATCGCCCTATTAGTCTGACAAATGTCGATTATAAGGTTTTAATGAAAATATTGGCAGGCCGCTTACAGACTGTCATAAAGGACCTGGTAGGGCCGCATCAAACGTGCGGGATCAAAGGGCGGTCGATAGTTACAAATATTCATACTGCCCGAAGTGTTCTGGAGTGTTGTGACGCCATGCAAGGGACTTTGGCAATGCTCCAGGTAGACATGGCTAAAGCCTTCGATCAGGTGTCGCACGAACTTTTGTTAAATATGTTGGAACACGTGAATGTTGGTTCTGTTATTCTCAATGGTGTGCGCATGGCGTACACTGGATGTTCTACTAGGCTTGTTATTAACAAAACGATCGGCGCACCTGTTCCTGTTCAACGTGCCGTTCGTCAGGGTTGCCCATTGTCTCCGTTGCTTTTTTGTTTGTACATTGAAGCCTTTTGTTTAAGTGTAATCAGGAGCGAAGATGTCAAAGGTTTTAAACTTCAGTCGTGTGAAGTGCGGGTGTTAGCTTACGCTGACGACATTGCTCTTTTTTTTGTTGATAGGAGAAGCATAAGCATTGCTGTAAACACCTTGAAATGTTTTTGTAAGTACAGTGCCAGTGGTGTTAATTGGCAGAAATGTGTTGGTTTCTGGCATGGCCAGTGGGACAGTATGCCTAGTGTTTTCGAGTGTATCAGCTGGCAGACGACGCCGGTGAAGTACTTGGGAGTGCCCCTCGAGAACTATGTAGACAGCGACCCTTATTGGCGCAGTCAAACAGTCGAATTGCGTGAAAAGGCCGAGAAATGGAAGGGAAGCGGACTTTCAATATTTGCTAGGGCATCAGTGTGTAATGTGTTTTTAATTAGCAAACTGTGGTACGTTCTACAGGTGTTGCATTGTTCGCGGGCACGTGTACAGGCCTTGCACCGAGTTTTTGCTATGTTGATTTGGGAGTCGTCATGGGAGAGAACAAGCCGTACGAACCTGTTTCGGCGCGTGCGTCTTGGTGGCCTGTCATTATCGCATCTGTTTTTGCGTCAAGTGGTAAATCGTTTTTTGTTTCTTCGGGATGTGAAGGACTCCTTTTTGCGCACTGTGTGTCAGGTGAAGTTGGCCAGAGCGCTTCCTGATTTTGTTGTAACGTCAGCTTCTTTATCTTTTGGTGCAACGAAAGGCTACTTCCGTGAGGTGGTACAAGCCACCATGTTTTTGCGTGCACGCTTCACGCTAGAGTACTTATCTAGTGTGACGCGTAAAAGATTGTATAATGACCTCGTTGATTCCGTACTTCCCGTTCCATTGTATAGATCGCTGTACCGTGTAGGGCCAGGACAGGATGTGCTCAAGCGTGTGAAACGTATGGCGATTGGCCCATGGGTTAAGACGTTTTTCTTTAAACTTCACTCGGGCGTCCTTGATGTTAAAACGTGGCAGAAGGAAAAGGGAATGTTTTTGCCGGGTGGGGTGGACTGCTACCCGTGCAGAAAACCCGAGACTGTAGAACACGTGTTTTTGGACTGCTGGGACGGGGTCTTCTTTTGGGACGTGCTTCAGCGGACCCTCAAAAAAGATTTTCCCCTGGACGCTCACGGCATTAGGTTTTTACCTATTGAGAGTGACGAAGTACCTTACGACCTCGTGATGGTCCTGGCCCTACATGCAATTTGGAAATCCCGCATGGCCATACGCCACAGGGACGTTGACGCTAAATGGTCAAGAGAATACTTCGGTGATTCAATGCGTATGATTATTGAAGTGTGGAGGGCTCAGCCTGAGCCTCCAGAGTGGTTGCCTGTGATGGAAACACTGACCAACCTCAAACAATTTTAATCGTTTTTCTGCTGTCAAGGTGATGACAAGCAGTTTTATCGTTGCTGTTTCTTGTTTGATGGTGCTTGTTTTGTACTGAAATGTTGCAATAAAGAAAAAAAAAAAAAAAAAAAAAAAAAAAAAAAAAAAAAAAAAAAAAGCCCGGCTAGCTCAGTCGGTAGAGCATGAGACTCTTAATCTCAGGGTCGTGGGTTCGAGCCCCACGTTGGGCGGCCGTTTTTTGTGAAAGTTTTTTTTACTGAGTCATGACTGTCGTGGCGAAAAGATGCGAAGTTTACCACGACAGCTTTATCATTTTTTTGCTGGACGTGGCACGCGAGAATTGGGCTCATGCTTCGGATGCACATTAATCGAGAATGCGCGGGACAGCAGTGGGAATGTCAGTCCAATTTCACGGAAGAACGTGCTCACTTGCAGGTCATACAAGATTAAAACTCGCTCACGAAATAAGAATTCTGCGCAGAGAAAATTATGAACGGAACGCGCTAAGGCGTGCTTTATTTAAAGCAAGGCTTTCCTGTATTTTTGATGACCGAGAACAAAAACTTGGCCGCTCATCTGCTCCTTTCGTTGCAAACGCTATCGTAAACATTTGCGAAGTAAATACCTCCCTTCTCTATCCCGATCACCTCTCATGCCATTCCTCTTCCGTCGCGCTCCTACCAAGGTAAGCACGCCAGAGGTTTGCTCCAGTCAATTTAAATTTACCGCGTTCCACTGCTCCAGGCCCGTCGCCTCGATGCCAGCACTGCCGTACGGCGGGGGGGGGGGGGGGGGGGGGGGGGGGAAGGGGGGGGCGCGTCAATCGAGGCGCCCTACTTTAACGTTTATAGAGCCACGTTGCCCTATTCCACGTGCGTTCCAAGAGAAACGTAACTGTTTGCGTAGATTTATTAAAACTCCGCTTGAATCTATAGGTTGCGCGGGCGACAGCAGGCGACGGAGTGAATGTTTTTATGCTGTAGATGCAGCATTTCATTTGAATCAGGCATCCATGAATTTGTTATAAAGGAGCACTGCAAATATCAGTTATGTATTGATTTTCTGCCTCTTATTTGCGTCATGTTTTGTTCTTGTTCAAAAATTCTGACAGGTATGAACATTGACACAGGACTTAAACGTTTACATTTGGCTGTGGGTATAAAAGATTATTGGGCAGCTTCAGTTTCTCTTTGGCCGGGTGGCTCAATCGCGTTACAGACAGACAAACATACATACAGACAGCCCAAAATTTTCGCCTTCAAGTAGCCCAAGACAGACTATTCTCTTTAAAACTCTCGAAGCTTACCGTGTCTTCAAAGTGCGAGGCGTTGGAAAACGACGTCCAGGTGCGTGTGTGTGGCACTGTGTGCTGGTAGCACGCAGTGACCATCAAAGTCGCCCGCCGTTCAAAACGGGAATTGCACCTCAAGTTTATACATCTATTTCATCACTTGGGTATGCATCTTGTGTAGATTAGTTAATAGAAGGCAACATTTACAAGATAAAGAAATGGCTTAGACCTCAAGCGTATGTCTCATCCCTTGGAGACGAGTTTTTAGCAGATTAGTTATCTATACGCAGCATTTTCAGCATCAGTGGAGTCAACATAAAGGCGCGCTGGTGATACTATGCATGTGTTTCTTAGGCATGGCCGCTGTCAGCGCTCTAGAGGGAGTGAGGGAATAAGTTTATTGGGCCCGAGCCGGGGGTGAGGGAACAAGTGAGGTGGGAGTCCCCTTATTCTGTGTGACTCGTGTCGCGACTCTGTGTCGTGACTCTTGTGCAACTGCCGTGTCATAAAAGGCTTCACTAGTCATCCACCTTCACCGAGTGGAACGGCTTATCGTTTTTTTATTTCCAAAAGCTTTTTATTATGAATGGACCTACTCACCATTTTGTGAGTAGCGGCTAGCGCTATTGACGGGACGAAGCGAAGACGGGACAAACACATTCGTCCCGTTCGTTGCGCTGCCGCCCCAACTTGATACGCCCTCAACTTGGATTCCAAAGTATTGACATAGATTAATTGTTTTAACTCGACGCTTCCAATATGTTACTGTAAATGGTCACGACTCCCCCTTAACAGGCGTCCCTTCAGGTGTCCCGCAGGGACTCGGTCTGGGGCCCTTGTTCTTTATCTTTATCAATGATTTACCGGCTTCCGTTTACTCCGGTATTCATTTGTACCGTGAGATTACCGATCGGCAAGACGAACAATTACTTCGGTCCGATTTAAGCGTCATATCAAAAGGGTATGTTAAATGGGGGATGGTATTAAATGAGCCAAAATGCAAGTCAATACGCATTTGGACCTTACTGAGTATGTTTAACTCCAGAAAGTGACAAAATCGAGCCGCATTCATTACGGCACGCAATGGTGTCGGGATGCAGTTTTCGTTTCTCGATCGATACCCGACGACCCGTCGGCCGACCGGTTTGGTCGGCGTCTTCGGGCGGCGAGCCACTCACACTAGGCGGAAGATCAACCGGCCGACATGCTTGTGTCGCCTTTGTCGTAATGGGACAACGCGGTCCGCCGACATGGAAATCAGCCGAGATGTCGGCGACTCGGCGGAGGCGCCACCGTGTCGGTCTAGTGGTACCGGGCCTACATTCTGCATGAATTGCTAATTAACCAAAGTTGCCGCCACGACCCGCCGACGCTGAGTCCTTGTGTCAAAAGCTCTTGAGAAGAATAAAAAAAAACACTGTCGGCCCTCGAAGATTTGTCTAAAATACAGTCAAATGAATGAGCGAATATCAGCAATTGGGTTTCACAGGATAATTAACGTCGGAAGCCATGTTGGGGCGCCGGGAAAAAAGTTAGGAAATGCTAGGAATGAAGAGATGTTGCTGTGCAGAGTATTCTCCATTATCATACACGGTATGCTTTCAGAGATATCGGGCGGTAGTTATAAGGACTGTGGGTGCAAGCAGATTTATGAATGGGAACAACCTTTCCGATTCTCCATTCCAATAGCAAAATCCCGATATCTAAAGACTTCGTAAATTTTCTCAAGGAACATTGACGAGTAGGTTTTGGTCTGTTTAAGAAACTTCCTGTTTACATTGTCGGTACCGCAAGATGATGGTAATTGCAAGGAATCAATGATTTTTATGATTCCTGATGGCTAAAAAATGACCGCGAACATTGGGGGGAAACAGCATCGCCGGAAGTTGTGGTTAAGGAGCGACAGAGGAACAATTGAACGCCCACGAAAAAGCACCATTAAACAGTGAAGGGCACTCGGAAGGCGCTATGGTTTCGCCACAAGAATAGGCCACGTGATAATCTTGTCGTTCTTTTGTTTATTGATTGCAGAATTTCTTCGTATATACGCTTTAGAATTTCTTCGCATTTAGAATTCAGAAATTCTTCCATCTACGCTTATGCGATCTGTATGTTCCAAAATCCCTATTTTTTGCACACATTTTACTGGGCGTGCGGGAGCGACTGTGAGCTATAAAACACTTTTTGTGTGCAGTATAAATTGCTAGCAGGATTAAAAAAAAATGATGTGGTGGGGGTTAAGAAAAGGACCTGGAAACACGGTCTAGCATTCACAGAATAAACGACTATAAACGATTATAAAAAGACGATAAAACGACTATGACTAAAAACGAGAATAAACGATACAGAATAAAGAAAGAGAGACTTCCGAAGCTTGCGGTTGCACTTCAAATGATTAATGTGCAACCGCAAGCTTCGGAAGTAGCCAGCAGGCGCCAGTTAAATCAACGGAAGTTAAGGCAACGACGCGAGCGAGGCCACTGGCGGCTTGGCTACATGGCTAGCGCGCAAACTTTATTTGCATTGTTTTTCTTCATCCGCGAGCACCCTTCCCCTGAGATGCTTACAAGCTGTGGGAAGTAGAGAATGTCCGCTTGCACGCACCGCCGCGGCCCTTACCGTCTTTTACCTGCGTACAGTACGTGCGGGGCTACCAAAGAACGTACGTCAAAGTTAGCGTTTACCGTCTAGCACGGGTACAGCTCAGTAAAATAAAAAAATAAAAAACAAACAGACAAACCCATGCGAAGTGCGCCAAAGAGAGACTTTAGAAATTCCACGCCCCCTATCCCCGCGCATACTCCCGTTTACAATTGGGCGCACTTCTTGTTCGGGGTATTCTATTCCTCTAGCTAAATGCAAAAGCGCATAGAGAGATGTATTGGAGGATTGGGTGAATGTAGTGCACACATGGCGCAATTGTCAACGCTGTTAAGTAACGTGACAGCACTGAAATGTTGCAGTATAACCATGTCGTAATCGCTTCAGCCACCTTCATACGTCCTTTATCTGGGCGCATTATGTGAGCTGACACCACTTGCTCTTCGGCGCTGCCAACTTGACGAGATCCACTGAAGCAGGGGTGGGGAGTTTCCACAGTGGGGCAGAGTGGCCACGCTTACTGCTGTGGGTTCAAGGGAATGCGTGTCCACGGATACGGCGGCAGCCGCGTGAACAAAACTTGGCGTACTGCAGGTGCCAGAAAGGCGTGACCCGTCTAGAGCTTCTCTTTTGACTGATTCTCTGAGGGTCACTCACGACTTGCATCCGCATGGCATCCACAAAGTCGCATTAGTCGCAAAGAGGCTAACGACAACGATTGACTGCTTCGGTTGCAGTGATGCTCTTTTAAGTTAAGATCCAGCTTGGCTGTAGATTCCAGGTGAAGATCCATACAACTCGTCTAGGAACCAAGATCATTCCATTCCGGCCAAAAGCCGCCTTATTTCATTCCCCTTCCATTCCTCCAAGCATAGTACCCGTTCCATTTCCATTTTCACTCAGGGACCTCGAAAAAAATGGAATGAATCTGGAGTCATTCCAATTCGGGAGAGGTAACTCCGCAGGAATGACTCTGGACCAGGATGGTCGGCACGACTATAGAGGGTATGCCGCTACAACTGGAAGACGGTCCCTAAGGGAACAACGGTCATTTGCACTGACGCCGCATATAACACAGACACGAGAATTGGGAGGACAACTTTTCACCGCGACATCTGGTATGGAGCAGTTACGTGCGCTCCGGGACCATTGTGCACAGCTCTGGAACTTCAGAGTCAACGTCTTAGGAGCACACCAAGACAAGGTGAAACTAGTCACAATGGCTGACAGCAAATCCGCAATTTCTGATCTCCGAGGGAGCCATATGTGTACCCCCACATGCGCCACACACACCAATATCACACACAACCATTTCGAGCTTCCTACTACTGCGGTTTGGGTGCCGGGACACACAGGTGTAAATGGTAATTACAAGGCCCACGCCTTAGCCCTAGCGGCTCATCTTGATGTGTGAACCCACGGCCTCTCGATTTGAAGCCACGTCTGCTGCTTCAAATCGAGAGGCCGTGCCCTTGCAATACCCTGCCCTCGCTTCTTTTACCTAACAAAACACCACCAAAATTGCATTGCACTCGCAGAAAGTACTTACGAGAGGTCATAAATTGAGGAACCGTCCTCTCCTATCCTACAAAATTCATCCGTGCTGGAGCTGCCCTCATTAAATGAGCACAAGCCAGGGCGCTGCCAACAGAGCCCAGCCAAAACTAGATAGACAGGCTTGCAGGCACTGCAGAATGCTCACATTGCGGCCAACTCCCCAAGAATAAATGCGGCGTCTGGAGATGCTCATACATACCATGCTATCTGAGATTCCCTGCAACGAGTTCCGCCACAGAGAGCCTTTCTATCTGGGAATCATCGTTGACGCCCACTCAAACGCTCGAAGAGATTCATTGTATCACATTACTAACACACATTTAGACTGGATAAGTATGTTAAGGCTATCAGGAAGCCAAGCAGTCTAAGGACACATGCATTATAAAAAAGATTTAATATCTCCCTGTATCGGTTTCTTAATTCCGGGGAGCGAGCGACCGCAGCCGGTGACCACGTGACCATTTGTTTCCTGCCTTCCCCGATTGGCAGCAAGGTCGCCGGGACCTTTCCAACAACAGCTGCGTTGTAGCAATGGCTGGGAGCAGTTAAACATGTTGATTTTTGGAATCATGCACGATACAAGAGAACCCCGTGGTACACTTTGCTGCGGTCGGATGGTCAAGGAGAGCCTCTTGTCATGCTGGCATAAAATTTGGCGCACTTATCTCTTAGGTAATCACCGTGCTGTCGTTTTATTGTCAGAACAATGGGTGGAGTGGTACCACTAAAATATTAGACCGAATTCTTAAAAATGTGCGTCATTGGCGTATCTTTCACTACTCCCCGCATATTGTATCAATGTAGAATCGATTTTGCAGTTAATGATGGGCGAACTTCATAAACAGTTATTACATTTGACAACAGCTTACAATATAGAAATCAAACACACAAAAAGGATCGGAAAGGAAATTACTTCGGGAGAGCTGAACATTGCATGTGCACTTGAAAATTGTGTAGCGAAGCTGGAGAGCTCAAATGGAGCGGGTCGAACGTATTCTATATATATTATTTCATATATTGCGTAATGAAGCTATTGATTACTAAGTTTGTCTCTGACCCTTCCAATACAGACATTGAGCTTAGAAGAAGGACGTGCTGTTGTCAGTCGCTTCCTCTCGTTGTACGGTGTAATCGCTACTTTTCGCAACAGTAATCGTCTCACTCGTATCGTTTGCAAGAATTCGGCGGGGTGGTGTGACGTTGCGTTTGTTCCTTTCGGTGGCGGCCTGTTGGAGTGATGTTACGCATGTTTCCTCCGTTTCATCCTCATTTACGAGATCCTGGCGTGAGGCCACCACGTCGCCGCTTGCAACGTCACCGGTGATGGCGTCGTCTTGTTCTTGTGGTGCGTTTATCGAAGTTGCCTTGGCGGGCTTGCCTTGGCGAGCTCCAATTGACTCTACGTCGATGGCGGCGGTGGTAGAGTCTGTGGAGTCCTTATCGGTTTCTGCAATTGGCTCTACGCCCGTGGCGGCAGTGGTAGAGTTTGTGGAGCCCTTACGGGTATCTGTTGTGGGCTCAAAGATATATTCCTCGCCGGACCCGTTTGCGTAGAACACGGAGGCGAACACCACTACGGCGATGGTGAAGAGCACGCACACGGCGATCGAGCAGGCGGCCACCCGGAAGTTCTCGTCGTGCCACAGGGCTACCCACGGCGCCGAATGGTGCTCGGTGAGTACTGTATGGGCGTCCACCGCCGGCCGAGGCTCAGGAACTGGCGCCTCTGGTGGTCCTTGGAGGTTGCTCTTCGTAAGCCGGCTGGGCTGTCTGGGCGGTTGGTTTGCGGTCGGTGCGGTCTCAGGCTGAGGAACTATCTCCCCAGTTGATCCTTCGAGGTTACTCTTCGCAGGTGGGCTGGACGGGCTCTTTACGGGCTGTGGGCTCGACGGGCTGTTTGCGGCCTGCGCCATCCCGGGCTCGGGAACTGGCGCGTCAGCTGTTTCTTTTGAGGTCACTCTTGGCAAATGGGATGGGCGCCGTAGCTGCCGTTCTTCTTGTTCTTCTGCTTCGTGGTGATAGGACATATCCACTGGGGTGAACAGCCATGTTTAGTACTAAATGATTAGGTTGCTAATTAGGTAAAAAAACCCGCCGTGGCAAATGCGTGGGCGAAAAAGTCTTTTTGGCTATCAGAAATCCGGCTAACAAATTCCCAACACTCCGCATTGGCTGCCAAGCAATACGAAAAAAAGGAGCGCAGCGTTCAACTCGAAACTGAGCGGGATATACGGGATGACCTGAGCGGACACTATAGAGTTTTTTGAGGCTTTGATGTCTAAAGTAGTCAACCTGTACTCAAAGGTTCAAGCAAACTGCCTTTGACTTGACTTGCCATGGATGATGACGTACTAAGCTTAGCTGATGGTGCCACAGCGGTAAGAAAGGCACGGGTATGCGCTTGATTTACTTGAGGCACTAGGCTGTGATGCCCAACGTCGTCAGGGGTACCAGCAGCTCTCTGTACAATGACTTTTACATTGCTTTGCATGTAGTTATGCTTAACGTTAGGGCTACCGAAGTTAAAGGGCTGCTGAAGAGCTTTTCAAAAAAAAAAAATTGTTGGGGACATTACTTTATGGTTGCCTTGACGCTGAATTCGAAAAGACATGTTGTTTCTTGTGAAATTACACCCAAACCATCTCTTTCGTCAAAACAATTGACCGCAGCCCGGGGGCACCATCAGAGCCCTAGCTGCTTTTCGGTATTGGCCGGCGGCAGATGACGTCACATTAGTAAGTGTCGGCGCTGCTGTGACCGCTCGGCTTGAAGGGCTCATTCTGTTCCCGTTCAGATACGGGCTGGAAAGTCCTCTGGTGAATGGAAGACTCACGCAATCTTTCCTTAGAATAGGAGGGCCTGAGGGAAGTATAAGCGGAACAAGTTCGCTCGCGGCGAGCTTTAGAAACGGGTTCTTCCCCAACGGCTCATGGCAGACTTCTGTTTCTAGGATGCAGGGAAGTTGTGCAGATATTGATTCGCCGCTTTCACCACCAGCGTTAGTCGCGATTCCTAGCCCAATTTTTAAATACATCATCATCCCCTTTCTCGCATGTGTACACTTTGGTTTTACATTCGGGCAGGCTACCGGGTAACAAGCTGTGTACAGCGGCCTGCGATGAGCGCAGGCAGCAGCTGTAGATGCGGCCGCCGCCGATTGCCGCATCTCGCGGAGAGGCTGCGTCGCTGCGCGGCCGGTCATTGGAACGTGGAATTGCTGCACATACGCAGTTTTAAAATAGGGGAACCTAGCGTTGGTGACCCCCCCCCCCCCCCCCCCCCCCATTCCCTAAAAAAAAAAGGTAGGGGAACCCAAGTGCAACACGCTTGCGCACGAGTTATAGAAGAACGTCTTTTTCAACAGCTGAGAGGTTGAGAACTTCAGGCTTAGCACAGAGGCAGATATTTCGTCGCCGCTATCTCTACAATTACGAATGACTATCCTTAACACAGTTTTTCATCGCACTATTATCCCCTTTCTCGCATGTGGAACTTTATTGCCACGTTGATAAGCAGTTTAGCGATCGGTGCTGTGTTCATTCTTGCGCGCACGTAGCGCCATCCGTCGGCCTTTCACCGCATCTCGTGCTCGGGCAGGTGCATCTGCTGCCTCGATGCGATCACCTCTTTCAAAAATCGCCTCGAATGACAATCCAAATTTTTCGCCAGACTACCACCCATCCTCTTACACGCTTACCTTGCGTTTCGCTTTTCGCGACTGCATGCCTTGATTGTGGACTGCAGCGAAGAGCGGTTGGTGCCGGGCGCTCCGCGGTGCCGGGGCATGCGCGGTTCGAGCCGCTTCGTGGGTAGTACGGGCATGAACGACCGGCGTGTGTGCGGACCGCTTCCGCACGCAGAAAACGCTTCATACTTTCTAATTGATTGATTGTGGGGGTTTAACGCGCCGACGCAACGCAGGCGATGAGGCGCGCCGTAGTGGAGGGCTCCGGGTTAATTTTGACCACCTGGGGATCTTTAACGTGCGCCGAAATCTCGCACACACGGGCGTTTTTGCTTTTCGCCTCCATCAGAAAAGCGGCCGCCGCGGCCGGGAATCGAACCCGCGACCTCGTGCTCAGCAGCGCAACGCCTTGGCCACTGAGCCACCGCGGCGGGTACTTCATACCTTCTAGCTTGCTTAATTTGTTGCTAACGAAGCGTGAAATATACCTACTTAGCTAAGCTGTCGTCATAGCCAACAATGTTGATCGGGAAAACGATCAAGAAGTTTGGGAAACCCACAGCGTTGTTGTCTGAGAAATTTTGTAATCCCCTTCTAATAATGTATGAGGAACTTGGCGTACCTACGTATTTGTTTGACCCCGTCGCTTTGCGTATGAAGCATAGAGCACCCGACGGCACTGCCTGCCCCGAATACTCGTGAAGGCAATGTTGTAGCCTTGGCGCTCGGGCATGAAGGTATCTAAGCGTCGCTTTAGGAAATCTTTTAAAACACAGTAGCATTATGGTTAAAAATCGACGCGGGAGCAATTCTAGACAATAAAGATTATTGAAGTGAAGATTGCACGCCCACTTAATTCGGAACTGCGCCCAGAATGCTGGGACAAAGCGAAGCGGCGGCGCACGTCCCTGGCCGTCTTCCGAAAATGACGCTACGTATGGTTGCTGCTTCTCGGTCCCTCGCTCTTTAGGCGATGCGGAAGGGGGCAGTGGGTGGGGCGTAGGGTCCGTTTTATCGACAAATACCGCTTTTTTTTAAGCTAAAAATGCCGAAAAAAGGGTTACAAGCATGAACTGACCAATGTATTATTTGTAAAAAAATAGAAGCTTACCTGATTTTAAAAGCGTTTCAGTATAGCCCTTTAAGGCTAAGTTTATGTCGAACAAGAGCGATTTTCCAAAACAGAGGAATCATTATTGAGTACCAAGAGGATAGCTCAAAGGCTCTCTCAGAGATCTCGAGGTAACGAAGAAAAGGAAAATATGCAAAGAAGGAATATGATCAGGGTCGTAGCCAGAATTTTTTTGTGGGGGTTGGGAGATCGGGGTTATTCGAAGGTAGAAGTGTGGCGAAAGACAACACTACCCCTTGCTTCTATGCTGCCTGGAAAGAAATTGCGTGGGTGAAGGAGGGCTCAAACACCCCCCGGCTACGCCTAAGATTATGATGATGATGATAGCGGGAGGAGATGTCAACCCAGCTTCCCACTCCCGCAGCTGCTTATCAGCGGTCACCACTGAGCGAGAAAGCTTCGCAAGGGGCGAGATTCCGTTCCATGGTGGTTGCCCTCCGCTCACTTCCTGTACACACCCAGCGCCGCCTACACTTTCACTGTTGTTTTTTCCATGTTGCTTTGTCTATGGATGTGTGTTAGAAAGTGCTGATGTCACTCTAGGGAACACTCTTTGACGAGTTCTCCAGTGCAGAGTTTAATGCTGTGTGGACTGAAATAGCTGCATACACGGCGTCTTGAACGTCCGCAATGAATTTATCTACGCTGCCGCATTACTAGGTTCATTGTGCGATTTACCGTGAGCACTAAGCGTCTGCAGCAACCACACTTATTAGCCGTGCTCATCAATAGTCTGCGGGATGACTTTATGGCCATCAACGGAAAGGGGCGGCGCCGGAGACCAGAAGCGGGCGCCCGCCTAAACCATGGAATCGGGCGCAGCGGCAATTGGAGGGCGGAAAGGACGAGGTAAGCCGGTAGGCTAGCCGACAATGATTCCAGGCAGGAAACAAAGGGTGCGGAATTCCAGCAAGCGCCCCGCCTGCGCAGTGGAGTTTGTCCTCCTCCCGTCGGCTCCATGCGGCAGTGAGTCATTTTTTTAAAAGCAAAGCTACACAAATCTTCCTCATCTTCTTGAGGAAAAATGAAGGAACTATCGTTAAATCAAATATCGTCCAGCGGTTTCGCCGTCGCGAAGGATTTCACCTTCATTTGAACGCAGCTGCACCGCACGTGACTCGCCGTGCCGAGGTCCGCCGGCAGGGCAGGCTTGGCGCATGCGCTCTCGATCTGCAGCTGGTTCGCTGCCTGATCACGTGACTCTGACTCGGCGCGTGCATGAAAACTTGGTCATTAATGGGAGTGGTGACGGGCCGTCTTCTCTTCTCTGAGCATTGAGCGGGAGCTGGGGGCTTTGAGCCTTCAGCGGAAAGCGGAGTCTGACCTCCCCTCGAATATCGTCAGGCAAGCTGCTTCACAGGAGGATTGCCAACGTGTGAGTTTTAGCGCCAGAGGCTAAAGAAGAGCGAGCCGTTCGGCTCGGAAAACGCCGGAGCCTGGACAACCGTGGAGAAAGGCAGGTTTTTCATGAATAACTACACCTAAATCAAAGGTCAGACAAGTGAAACCAAGACTTAACCAGGCTAAGACAAGCTTTCGCTTTGCATATCCAGGGTTAGCTGAAGTGAGTAGCAGCCATTTTTTCGTTTGCAGAGGCATATGGGCGCATTGCACTGATATTCGCAGACCGCGGAGCAGCGCTTACACGTGGGCTTAGACGTTACAATTGTATTCAGGTGAGGGGTGTGATGAGAGCGCTGAAAATTTGAATGGAAAATCGTAGCCAGCTGCGTGAGAATCAGCGCTGAGAACATCTATAAAAATTCAAAGTAGGAGAGGTTTCATTTGAAATGAGTCCCCGTTTCTCTTACTTTTCTCGTCAGTCGAAGGGTGCAGAATTCAAGTCTGGCGTTGCTGAATTTCATTATGAGTGGTTGCGAGGTGCACTGAGGTGTCTTGAGGTGCTTCTGATAATCCTGTTTAAGGTGACACCTGAAGATCACATTTTCCAAGGCAAACTTGGAAAGCATGCAACGAGGAAGTTTGGGGAGTTTGCAGAAGGAATTTTTCGAGACGCGTTCTCCCTGCTGGTGTTTTAATTAGTTCGGAGAACGTCTTCCAATGTGTAAACGCGCAGTTTAACTCATCCGCAGTTGAAAATTACGGCAAGGAGAACAGGCAGTAATTGTATGCGAAAGTACGCAACTGAATGAGTCACAGTGGCTAGAAAATACAAGCTAAACTTCCAAAGTTCCAAGAGCAGTCTGAGCAGCAGGAATAGTTTCGCCCTTCAGTGCACCATCCCGTTCGCCAGATCAGAGCATTGAAAGGAAAATGAAACACGTGTAAAGGCTCCAATGGACAAAACGACAAAGGATCAAAGCAGAGACGTAGAATCGTTGCAAGTACAAAGAAGGTCAGCGGAAACAAGCTTCGGCCGAGTGTCTGGCCGGTGTCATGGTGGACTAGCCGCACTATTTCGGTTATCGAAGCACGACTGAGTGGCTTTACACACAAGTTATGTACAAGACCAGGAGGCTAAGCGCCACGATTCGCTATTTGCAGGTTTCGGATGAATTGCAAACAGCGAGGGCAAGAGTTCAGGCTGTATCTTTTGCAGCGTTTTTTCTTTCGTGGTTTTCTCTGCGGTATATGAAATGACCAAGAAAGGAAAACAGAAAGAAGTAGGATAGTAAGTAGGATAGATGAAAAGCAAAGTTGTCGAGGAGCCTTTCCGGGACTTACGAACACGTAGATACCCGAAGCCGAGTGGCGGACTTGAAGTCCAAGAGCATGGCATATTGTCTTCACTGCTATAGCGCACACTACATGGTGCTGCTGCAAATTTACAGGCGAATTCGAGGTTGCGGCACCACTTGTGTAGCAGAGCGATCAATTGTCGCAGCTGCGACAAATACCAAATGCTTGGGGTGGTAGAAGTTTTCGAGCGAACGCTCTTCTGTGGCGTAGACCGGCCAGACCGGCGCCATATAGTGGCGAACAATCTATTCAAGACTGAACGTCCCTGTTTCTAGGTGATGTTCAGGCTTACCTAACGGGTTGAGAAGGTAAGATGTTTCTTTTTTTTTTGAGGAGCACAGTAATCTTTGCCCGCGACAGACGTAATTATGTCTGTCAACAACGACGTGTTTCTGAAATGCGAAAACAGCAACGTTGGCAGGAAATCTAGAAAGCAAAGCGAATTTCGCAAGGGCGGATAATCGCTGAATTGAATTTACAAAGGTGACGTGCTTGCTATGACGACAATGCAAACCGAGGGCTCTGTGTATGAACCACAGCGCGACATTGTGTGGATAGGTAAGAAAACTACGAGACACTGGTCTCGTAGCTTCCATGCGAAGGGTGCATATGAAATATTAAACAATACAGGCACTAGTACGGAACCCTGCGGCAACCCCTTCCCCCGACGCTTTTAAACAGGCCGACAGACTTCCTGTCCACTCGTTGTTGTCAACCCAATCGCTCAGATATTTTAAATATTGTGAGAGTGCAGGAAACGGGTGTACTTGCGGTGATATACCAGCTGATGGTTTTTCTGACCTGGGGATACCCACTATCACTGAGTGTTTCCACTCAAGCGGAAACCTCCTCAGCATATACGTCGTTCAATTAATCTAAAAGTGCGCGCAAGGCCCTTCTCTACGTTCTTAGACAACCAGTACCGGATTGTATTGTACCCCGGAGGTAAGCTGGCTTTTGATTCTTCAATGGCAGCGATGAAGCCGCATATCGTAAATGGCTCTGTTAAACCCAGGACGTTTCATAAGTCAACACAGGGAGGGGAAACGGGATGTTGTTGGTGATTAGGGAAGGAATTTAGAGCTGCTTTTTCTGTGGTCTCTTCTGGGCAGATTTTCGAGAAAGGCGACTGCTAGCTGATAGGTAAACCTGGCTACCACTCCGCTCCATGGCTCGAAAAGTTTGCAATTCGACCTTGTTCCAGCGGCAGAACTATGGCTCGGACACTAGTCATGCCGCTGGCGACGTGACAGTTGCCTCTCGCAGAGTTGAGCGTGCCCCAAGACATCGTTTACAGTGTTACGAATGTAGAGTGTGCCGCTGTGCGCCTGGCGGTGCTCAATCATGGTAAAACCCGTAAAAAAAGTTCAAGAAATAAACAAAATATGACACGCGCTATGCGCGGATGACCGTATGGTCCACTGGGGGCTCCTTCGCGCAAAACAACGAAACTCTACAAGCAGCCGTACACTGGGCACAAGCTCTGGCCAGAGAATATGGACTAAGATGCACATCCGAAGAAATCAGAAATAACAAGAATACTTAACGTTCGCTGCCAAAGAGCTGGGAATATCAAAGTTCTCATTGAAGAAGCACGGGAATCCCACGCGTGAATAAAATCAGAACACTGCGCGTGTATGTGCAGAGCAACGGCAAATCGAGACGCACAATTGATATTCTCAAGCGAAGGATGCAACAAGCAGCGCGCATGGTTAGAAGGTCATGAAATAAAGATCAGGAATAAGCAGAGAGAAAACACTTCGAATTACACAAGCCTTTGTCATCCGCTGAATAGCACACAGTCTACCGTACCAACAACTTAATGAGCAAAACCTCGCGCAAATGGAAACTACGTTAAGACGAGCGTACGAAACTTCCTTCGGACTCCCACGACACACGGTCAACGACCGCTTCATCAAACTGGGAATCAATAAAACCGCTGAAGAAATAAGGGGCGCAACCTAAATAAGGGGCGCAGAAATTTTGCCTATAAAACACACCAACGGGAAGAAGCATCCTTCAACAGACAGGAACTACCGTAATCAGCTACTAGTGCTGGGCCACTAGTGTTTGACCATGACGACAACTAAACAGCTGTTTAACAGTCACAGATGCAAACCTAAAAAAAGCTCAAACTGGAGCGATGGCGTTCGCTTTACTGTGTGGAGGGACGCAAGAAAAAAGCCTCACACTATGAGAGACACCGTAAAGGCAACTCGAAATTGCTTAAACGGTAGAATGAGTTGAAGTTTTCCCCCAAATGTTTATTAAACCCCCATATTACTCCAGAAAACCCATTGGATGACCTACGCCAGAGAACATGAATGACTTGAGGGAAACGACGCCGTCCACCGGACTGCTCGTGAACTTACTAACCGGGCGGTCCGGTTTCTTACTCTCATGATCTTACCTTGCCATCCCACTCTTTTGGAGAACTCTGGAGAGTCAGTGGCGCGCTCAGGTAATCCCATCTAACCCACGCAAAACATGAAGTGCCAAAGAAGCTCAAATGCGGATGAAAATTGAAGCGAACACCTTAAACCTTCATAGATATTCCAAATGTATCGAAGAAAATATTCGCGAACACGCCAAGCTTGCGGAGCTTCCGCACGAGTAAGAACAGCCTGTTGGCGTTTGCCATATGGGAGGGAACTTTATTTAGATTGACCGATCACACTCCTTTCCGTGAGGCTGAACTTCCGGCAATGGGTCCACGCACAAAAAATTCCCAGCTGCACGTTGTATATATTTTTGATAACTGACTGCCTGTCCGTTAGTAACGCGTTGGAATAAACCGAAAACTTCATTATTCTAAGAACATTAGGTACTTCTTCCAAGTAACATTATCTGCGCATATAGTGTCGGTCCCTTTGCGTGCAGCGGTAGCGCTCAATGAGATTGGGTATATTTTAGCTGACATCGCATTCCGTGGTCCTTAGTACATGTGCGTGTAAGTCTGACATCTAGAACAACAGCACGCGTCTGCCCCATGTCACTGACTTAACTGAACGATTTGATCGTGAGCTAAAAACTACTTTACTGATTTAATTCGGACGGAGCAGCCTTCGTCACGCGAATTTACTCGTTCCTTCAGGATTGCATCAAGACCACCGGAAGACTTCCCTGTTGATAAATACTTCCCATTTATGTCTTGCCCGCCTGTGTGAATATTTTCTCTACCTATGTCAATGCTTGAGATTTCTAACCCACGCATTTAAGATAATAGCCAACACAAACCCTGGCAAATCCCTGTTTTGGATGCAGGCCATACCCTAAAGGGGAAGAATAAGAAGGAAGTGCAACAGAGAGAGAGAGAGAGAGAGAGAGAGAGAGAGAGAGAGAGAGAGAGAGAGAGAGAGAGAGAGAGAGAGAGAGAGAGAGAGAGAGAGAGAGAGAGAGAGAGAGAAACTCTTTAATAAAGAGGAAAGCGCAGGGAAGTTTGCCCACATGAATTCGCCGACATTCTACTCTGCAGGGAAAGGAGAGGGAAAAAAGGTGCTAGGTTGTTAAAAAGAGTAGCAAAAGATAAAAAAAGAAAAAATACAGTCCTGCTTCAGGGCATTGAGCTAACTATTTCTTGAAATGACGTGAAGACTGGTAGTGGTGGTGATAATGTTTATTGACGGGTGGACCTAGCCTTGCGAGGTATGCCGGAAATTGCTCACCCGATCAGCACCTTTTTACCGCTATGCGCGGGAATTCACCATGACTCGCTGAGGCTTGTGACACGTAAAAATGGCAGGATCAAACGAAAGATGTCCCTCCTCGTGATCCAATGGCCTTCCGGGAAAATTAAATCGTTCAAAGAGGCATATGCGGAGCTGCCATCCTTCGCAGTTCTTTAAACAAAGCTAACCGCTCCTCCGCATGCTCTCGGCAGTCCATAATAAAATGACCGATGTCGCCTGTAGCACCACACGTTCCACACAGAGGTGAAGCGATAATGTTCAGCTTATGGAGCCACGCCGGTGTCCGCGCTGAGTTGGTCCGGATGCGGAACAGTAAGGTTGCCTCTGTCCTCTTCATTCCTTTTGTGACACAAGGTCGATGTCTTGGTCGCCAAAGAGAGCGGAAATGATCTTGTATGATTGTTTTTAAAATGCGCCGTTCATCTGGAGCCACCTTCAGAAGACGAGTGCACGATGTCGCTTCACGAGCCAACTGGTCCGCAGCCTCGTTTCCAAGCACTCCTACGTGGAAAGGGACCCACTGGAAGCGAACGCAAAATCCGTTTTCCTTTATCTGCTGAAAAAGACGCAGGGAGCGTTGGCAAATTTTATCTGCGGCAAATCCAAGCTGCAAGAGTTGTAGGGCCGACTTGGAATTCGTTAGAATTACCGCATGCTGCACCCGAAGCGATTTGATCTTTTTCAAGGCCGCCTCGATCGCTATGCACTCTGCCGTTGTTGATGACGTCAACTGGTCAATGCGAGCCGCCCAGGAAACGTTCATGCCGGGAATCACAAAGGCCGCTGCGCTGGTATCGGCTTCTCTGTCGACAGATCCGTCCGTGAACACATGAACAGAATCTCTGTACGACCGGTCCAAGTGCTCAAGTGCTAACATTCTCGCTTCCGCCACTGGTGTATATCTCTTCGAGCGGATGCCCGGGATGGTGAGCTCGAAAGACCACGGTAAGACAACTATCGAAAGATCACGGTAGACTACAACGTCGTAGACACACCAATTTCCTGGAGAAAGTCGAATAGCGCAGATAGGACTTTGCGTTGAGCAGAGGGAGATGGCCACGGTCCAAGTAAGTCTCGGTGTCATTGGTCCAGGGTGGAGACAATCAATTTTATCGTGTAAACGGCACCTTGAGTTGGAATAAGCAGAGCACTCGAGTAATATATGCTGGACTGTTTCAGATGAGCCGCAATCATCGCAGTATGGGCTTGATGCCTGGCCTATGCGATGTAGGTAGGAGTTTGTAAATGCTGCTTTGAGACGGAGCCTATGAAGTAACGTCTCCAGTCGACGGGCTGATGTTCCGGCAGTCTCATTCTACTATAGGGATCTATGGCATGTAAAAAAAACGTGATGGTACTCCGGCAGGTACCATAGACGGTTCCTTTCCGTCTAGGCTTATGTCTTCGTAATTGTTGAGGCATCATGTTTAGTAAATAAGATATTTCTGTTCCTAATTTGTAGGCTTCTGCGGGCAGCCTCATCCGCTTTCTCATTTATCAAGATGCCACTGTGCCCTGGAATCCACTGGAGGGTTGCCCGGTGCCCAGCGACGTATGCGAGATGATGTAAATACCTCACTTCGCGCTGGGCAAGTTCGTGAAAGCTGAAGCAGCTAGCACGTTGCAGGCTTTGAAGAGTTGCTCTTGAATCGCAGAAGACGGTCCAGTACGTCGGCGGCTGACGTGTATCGTAGGGCTTCTCTAATCGCGTATAACTCTGCCGACGCGGGTGAAGTCGGTCGCTCAAGCCGATACGACAATGCTTTGTCAGGTGATGGGATACAAATTCCAGAAGAACAGTACTCAGGTGTTTCCGATCAATCGGTCCAGGGTGGGAAGTTACGTGGCATTGTTTGCGGAGCTGGAGTTGGAATGGAGAGATTAAAGCTCTTAATGGTTTGCCCAAAGCTAGAATTGTGGTTTTGAGGAGCAAAATGTGACAAGACATTGGTGTTTGCATGTAACCTGCGGCTCAAGTGAACGCGGAGCGTTTCTTGAAGCCGTAGTACGTCGAAGGGGAGACAACCGGTTGGAGAAATTGTCCCAGAGCACGACGATCCTTTAGGAAGTCCTAGGCACTTTCTGAGACAGTTATTCCTGGCCGCCTCCATTTGGTTTTTATTTGTAGGTGATAGCTGTTGCAGGGCAGGCAGGCTATAGCGAAACACTACGTCAGCGTACGCCTTGAACAGCACAACCATAGAGTGACAATCGCTCCCCAGTGGCTGCCCGCAAGGTACCCAATATTTTCGATGCTGTTGAAATTGGCGTCCGTAGTCTCTTCACCTCAGGGGCCCATGAGAGGTTTCGGTGTGAGAGGATACCAAGATATCTTTGGTTCCGTACGTACTGCAGAGGCTGGCCCGTAGTAACCTCACCAAGCTGCTTCCTAGGCGTATCCTACAGGGCATTTTAGAAGGGCACGTTGCTCATTATCCACGTCGTGTGGTTATTGCCTCTGATGGCTCGCAATATGAACGTAAATCAGCGGTTGGTATTTGCCCTTCTGATTTAGATTGGAGTTTTTCTTTCAGATTCGCAGATTACATGTCCATGCCTGAGGCAGAACCACGGCCATGGCTCTGACCATAAAAAGAAGTCCTAGCTCTGCATCGTATGTAATTTTTTACGACTCCCTATTCCTTTGCACTTACTTTGTCAAATCTGAAAATTCTATTCATCTAAAATATTTCACCACTTTTTTCAAAATCACATCCCATATGTTTAGGTTCTGTGGGTGCCTGGACATACAGGCATCCCGCTCAATGAGAGGGCGGACTCATTAGCGGGTTTCGCCTTCGGTGGACGTGTCGTAAAGGTATGTTAAAATTTGTGAACTATAACTGTGACACGTCTTCATATATATTTCTTACTCAAGGGGCGGTCCAACGACATCCTCGATAATCCAGAGCTAAAATTAAAATGGAATTCATAGTTTTGTTGTAGTATACGGGGTTTTCGCATCTGGGAGTTTCGGGGATTCTACCACCAGGGGGCTAACCCCGGGGTATATATATGATGTCACTGAATAAATTAGTCTCTTTTGGCTTGACTCTTTCACCGGGCGTTTGTCTCCTGCTTCGCCCTTCGGGGCCGTCGCCGACGCGACACCACAATGGCGCAGTCGACTCAAGAACCGTCCGAAATGTAAGCGCTCGACATTCCTGCAGTAACATGTAAGCCGCCGAAAAGGCCGCAAATTTTATTTTCAAGTAGTGAGGGCTGAAACAGTCAGCGGAGAGCGATAGAGAGTTAGGCCTACGCGGACGACCGCACCGGTGAGGAAAGGGCGGCCAGCAGCATAGTGCCGAAATCGACGTGCATCGAGCGACACGCAGCAAATACGTCCAGCGACATGTAACCTTCAGGTAATACTGCAAGATATCGTCAACTGGCACCAAGTATTTTTCGCACCAGGATTATATAAACTTCATAAAGGAAAGTAAAGTGGCACCACTTCGTTCATTATCGTGTCAAGATGGCTGACATAGCCGCGAAGCCGCAACCATTTTTGCCGGACCCGGGGAGGCCGGTCATTTCATGGCGCGAGTGGCACCGCTCGTTCGAAACATACCTAATCGCAGCAGGCTGTGAAAAATTCACTCCGCGACGCAAAGGAGCACTCTTGAAGCCCTTTTTGGGAGCGGAAGCAAATCGAACTGCGCATATGATCGAGTCAGCCAGACCGACGGGCGCAAGCACCGGCAACGACTATGAATATCTCGTTCAGGGCCTCGCGGCTCACTTTGGCGTCTCGACATCACAGACTTCAACTAGAAAGTTCAGTTCTTTTTTCATTCGATGCTAGCAGTCCAGGCAACGCAAGAACAAATTTACTTCCTCCTTCACGAGCACATCAGGGCTACCGGAAGACAAATGTTAGCTGATTCGTACAATCATTTATCTGGCCCCGCCGAAGGAGCGTCTGTGTTTATTTCTATTATCCGTCAAAAATTTACAATTATAAAGAATCTTTTTTGAATAATTAGACAAATCTTAATGCATGGCCAATCGCTCTCAGTAGGTACGTGGCATTACCAAATCGAGAAGATGAAGAAGATCCGAGGCCACGATTCCCATAAACGAGACGGTCGTCACATCAGGCATGGAGACCGAAACGACGAAGCCCAACGCGAGGAAATTCAACGTACTGCTTGTTCTGGCTGGAGCGGGCACTTCAGCCTTCCTTCTGGTCTTGCTGCTGTCGGTCATTTTTGGAAAGACCGAAACGTACCCCCACCGGGAGCACCAACGCTCTTTTTGCTGCTCCGAGGAGGCCACGATAGTGCTCGGCGCACTGAACACCAGCGTGGACCCCTGCGAAGACTTCTACGCCTACGTCTGCTCCAGGGTAGACTCGGGCGCTGTCACTCACTACCCTCTAGTGACCAGGGCTGTCGTAAGCTCGGCGTTGATCGACTACGCCCCTTGGGGAGCTGAAAATACTCCTGCAGGCAGATTGCTGGCCTTTCTAATCAAAGGCCCGTGGCAACAGTCGACTTCACCTGCTGAACAGCTCGTACACTACGCAGAAGCGGTACTGAAGGTAACAGCTTTAAATGGGTCTACGGCCTTAGACATAAACAATACCCTTTGGCTATTTGCTCGGCTTAGCCTGAGGTACGGTGTCCCTGGGGTCCTTGCTTTTACCGCCTCAACGACAGGAGAAGTTTTGAAAATAGAAAGGCACGACGGATGCTTCGTGGACCACGTGAATGAAGTCACCAGCACTCCTGCGCTTACGGCCGTGAACAATGCCTTGAAGACATCTGTGACCATGAATGACGTCCTTATGCTTGAGAGATCACTTCCACATCGACGGGACGCTAGGCACACGGAGAGCACGACTGATGAAATTACAAGGTCACCTTTCCAAGCACTCTCGGATTTCGACTGGAGAGCCCTTGTGAACGAAATAGTAGTTCCCGTGTATCCGAATGTCACAAGTGTTATTACGAGAAAGGAAGACAAGATCGGCGATTTCATAAATGTTCTTGCCAACATTACTCACCAGCCTGTTTTTATCGCCTATACCACCATATGCGCTGCCATTAGATTAAGAAACCTGGTGGAAGAGCTTGGCGAAACTCACCCACATCAAATTACCACCACTGCTTGTGAGGCACTCGACGTCTGCGAACTGTTTGATCGTCATCAGGCCAGTGTTGTCAGCAATCGCGTGGTGGATGACTATATCCGCGAGTTTTTCGCACAGATCCGCCGTAACGTCATAGAGCAGGCTTCAAGCCACGCTCTACTTGACGGCGTATCAAATAAGTCATTGGAGACGGAATTAGGCCGACTGAAATTGATGCTTCCTGAGCAGATTGCCGCCTCAGACATAATTGTCCCCGACATTTCAGAAACATTTCCCGACAGCTACTTGGCGGCCCGCTCTTACATTTTTGACGTTCGGAGCGCTAAAGTGGCCCGGAAAATACCGAGCAGCGACAGCCTGTTCTTTCCAACGACGGTGATTCGCGGCGACGTCATCTACGTTCCGACCAGCTTGTATCGCTGGTTGCACCCCTCCCGCGGGAAGCTGAGGGAGCTGCTGGATTTCGCTCTGATAGGCTTCGACCTGGCCCAAAACCTGTGGTCTTACCTGTTGGAGAATAAGTGGCTGAACAAAACCCGCAGCAACGTCGAATACCGAATGAAATGTGTGCGCAGTGCGTATCTGAACGACTCCGGCTCCACTGGTTTCCGGAGCACGGTCATTGCAGCGTTGGGCTTGCCACCCGCGTTAGACGCAATGGCGTTGAGAGAGCGGCGAACCACCTACACCGTTAACACTACAGAGCTATCGATGGGACGGTTGTTGTACTTGTTATGGGCGTACCATCTGTGCCGTTCCGTCCCTACAGTGGAGCCTCAGCTTGACGTCAACTTCGCCTTGAAGAATTCTCTAATGTTCGCTGAGACATTTGCCTGCCCGAGGAGCTCCCATATGGCGAAGAGCATTGAATGTTTCGACAAGAATCGGACGGTGATGTGACTATACTGTGAATGAAAATCCTTATAATAGACACTGAATGCAGTTCTTCATTGATATGCGTCAATTGTGTCGTACGGCGCTGTATATTTGTGATATTGGTATTGTGTAATCTTTTTCGGCATTACTGTTCTTGTTGCTGATTTTGTTGCACTAGCAGTGTTTTCTAAGGGATGAAATGCTGTTTAAGGGCATACATGGATGTATTTTCATTCTTTATATTTCTTCCTTGTTTTCTTTTATTTCAATTTTTTTGCGTTATCGCACTGCGCCCCTGATCTGCCTGCCCACTCACAAGCACTGCGTGCTTAGGTGTGGCAGTAAATATATCATGTATATAAAATATTGAATAAAGCTTATTATTATTATTATTACCATGCACAGAGATTGTGTTTGAAAGCACAATTTGGGTATATCGAATGTGTAATATAGTACAAAACCGCAAGTGGGTTCTACAGCGACCTGTATTAGAACGCTGGCTCAAAGTATTGAAAGTGCGGTGTGGCACTGTAGGTTAGTGTAGTTCACGCGCATTGCAATAAGGCTAGTAAGAAGTGGAATTATGTGGGATTTGAAAGTTCATTTATTAGATAACACAATTTCCAACGCTTCTTCCGAGCAACAGAGGAAGCAGAGTTACTCATTAGAGACGAGTTGCGAAACTCCCCATGGGCCCCGTGGATCGAAAGCGGCAGTAGAACGGGCTATTGGGCTAGTTGGTAGCTGTTCACATGGTGTTCACAGCGCTCACACAACCTGGACAGAGATAGAGAGAACGACAACAGTTCTGGGTTAATGCGGTGTCGTCTATTTTTATGCTTCCCTGTGTTGTGACCGCTTCGAACACCAAGACGATCAAAAGCCGGGCGCAGTTGGCCACCCTGAGCTTTGGCAAACAGGGCCAATCACGGGACAAGTTAACTAGCCTGTCATCCGCCGGCTCAAAGCTGAACTAGTACTCAAGCGCTAGCGGCAGCTGCCGTAAGTCAGAAAAAAAACCCTATAAATTTAAGTACATATTACGTCATGCGTGTTTTCTGCTTTGAAAAACGAGCTTTATATACTGAAGTTGTGTTATTAAGTAAATGTTTAGCGACGTCCAGTTTTTTGTCCCCCAGGTGTCGCGCCAGTACGCTTGGCCCTTAGCTTTAACGAAGCAGGCGGGCCCGCGCCACCGGGATTCCCAAGCGGAGTTTTGCAACTGGTGGATATTGAAGAACTCTCGGACTAAGTACGTCTCTGAAAAGTACTTGAGGTGGTACTGTTCAACTTGCAAAAGAATGATTTGAGAGAAACCAGAAACAATGCTTCGACGCCTGCTAAACCTTTTACCGTTGATGAGATGAACGGCCACGAGGCTGAGATGGTTTTTTCGGAAGGAGCCGTTGCTGCTTCCTCGTGTGGCTCTGGCACGGTTGACCCACGCCAGTGCAATTTATTGCCTTCTGTTTTCGTTAGGCATAGAACGAAAGCAACAAAACGCTACCCCCGGCCTCCCTCGGATTCTGCAGCGCACCAGGCAGAGGTCAACAATTTGCAGACATACGACGAGAAGAGTACGTGCTGGCACCCTCCTGGAAGCTATCCGAACTGCCGTGAGGCGCCGCAAGGAAGCTCCTGGTCATTGTTGGGATTGGGCGTACCACTGCAGTAACCAGTGTTGTGAATCGCTTTCCCAGCTTGTCACCGATGTTGGGAATCAGCTATCGCGACGCTGTCACCACTGTTGGGACTGGGCCCTCTCACCGCAGCCACCACTGTTGCGACTGCCCATCCGAGCGCAGTCACCGGTGTAGCGGCTTTGCCTTGCTCTGTCCGCTATCGACGCTGCGCAAAGTAGAGCGATGAAGTTCTCGAGCCGACGAAAAGTTGAAGCAACATTTATATACAGTATGTACAACGGCAGCTGTGGTTGCGGCGGTGTGACAGCACCTAATCCAGACATCCTACCGTACGCAGGCCCTGCACGTTCCTGTTTTCCACGCACCTCGACAGCGACACAGCTATCACCGTTTCGACACGTGTGGCGAACAACGTCTGACGTAGCCGACGATCTTCAACGCCTGGACACGTGACAACCGCCAGCGCCACCAGTCCCCACCGTGCCTTTCGGCTACAAAAGGACGACGCATCGGAGGGATTGCCACTTGGCAGCTGTGGTTGCGGCGGTGTGACAGCACCTAATCCAGACATCCTACCGTACGCAGGTCTGTTTTGAGTACTTGGATTTGGGTTGGTTGCTTTTCTATACTGCCGCTTCCACTGCTGCCCTGTTCTAACGCGTTGTGTGTCGCGATGGTAACTAATGCCGTGTTAGCGAAGGATGTTGCTGAATTACAAAAAGGAGTTGAAAGCATGAAATCTAGCCTCAGAATGTTCAAAACCATCGTAGAAACAATGAAAGCACAGCAAGCTGTGCTAATAAAAGAAAACAAGGAACTTGCTCGCGAAAACCACCAGCTAGCGCGGCGCGTCGCAGAGCTGGAACAGTATTCCCCCATTAACAATGTTGAAATCAAAGGCGTACCCTCGACGCAGGGGGAAGATTGCGCAGAAATTCTCGAAAAAATTGGAGAAAAAACTGAGTGCCCTGTTTCAGCGTCTGATATTGAGGTTGTTCATCGCATACCCGCAAAAGACGGTCCGCACATTCTCGCTCGGTTCTGCTTGCGGACAAAGAAAGCGGAGTTCATAGCGAAGGCAAGAAAGGCACGACTCACGGCTGGCTCTATTGGATTCACGTCAGAAAATAAGTCTCAAGCCCGTCTTCGTCAACGATCACCTCACTCCCGAGAACAAACGACTCTTCGCGCAAACATTGGCTCTCAAAAAAGAAAAAGAATGGCAGTTCCTCTGGGTCGAAAACTGCAAAATCAAAGTGCGCAAGACAAAGGATAGCCACGTCTATCGAATTTCGGGGGTCAGTGATCTTGCCGTCTTGGCATGCACGCAATCGCGCATCAAGTCGCTAATGCGATCATGTATTACACTGTACACCAGCTAAATACCCTACTAAAAAATTCAGCCACATCCCACATATCCGTTATTCACTTTAACATCCGTAGCCTACCTAAACATTACGACGATCTTGTGAACTTTTTAACACTGTCCAACCACAACTTTTCCGTTATTTGCATGCCGGAAACCTGGTTATCATCTAGTGATGACAGGCTGTTTTCTTTGCCGAATCACCATGCTGAATTTAATCACCGCCCGAATGACCGCCATGGCGTTTCAGCTATATTAATTTCAAACGCATTATCTTACAAACGTCGCAATGACATAAGTTTTAGCACAGCAAAAATTGAATCAGTCAGGATTGAATTCGACCGCGTTGCCTTTCCATTTGCAAGAAACACTATCATAGCATCCGACTACCGCTCACCGTCCGCCTGTTACATTGACTTCTGCAAAGAACTGGAACAAATCTTAAACAAATTAAATCTAGAAAACAAAAACATCATTATTGTGGGTGACATAAACATTGACATCACTGACGTAACAGATGGCGCATGCTCAGAGTACAATAACTGCTTCGTTGGTAACGGTTTAGAATCTTTAATACAATCAGCTACTCGGTGCGTGCCAAATGATCCGCACACGCTTATTGACCACATCTTATCTAACTTAGTTTCCCCTCAAGTTCCTGGAATTGTCGACTTTAATATCACAGACTATTGCCCTATTTTTTTACTGCTCGAAAGTCGTACCCAATCTAAACCTCACACCATAACAAGACACTCGTTTGACTCCAGTAAATTTACCGAAATCATATCGCTTATTGACTGGAGGGACGTGTTGGAGGAACATTGCCCAGAAGTGGCATTCAACTTATTCTCTTCTAAAATAGTAGAATCAATTAACCTATGCACGTCACTGACTCCCGTTCATAAGCGATACTCTGCCCCTAGGAACCCATGAATAACGAATGATCTCCTACGCAGCATTCGTAAAAGAGACAACCTTTACAAGAAAGTTAAAGCTCGGCCCTTCAATATTCCTCTTAAAATTCATCATAAAAAGTATTCGCAAACCCTCGATGCAACGTTGAAGCAAGCTAAAAAGAACTACTACCAAAATAAAATTCTTCAAAACGGTAACAACACCCATAAGAACTGGCAACTAATCAGAGAATTCCTTAAGCTGGGTGACGAGCAATCTTCTATAACTGAAATTGACGATGGTATGCAGATTTTAAGGAATCCTATGGACATTGCTGACTCATTTAGCACTTTCTTTTCTAAAGTGAATGTAACACAGGCTAGTAACGTTTCATGCCTCCATAGATGTCCCCATTGTTTTTACCTGCGTCCTACCCCAGCTGACGAAGTCCATAATGTAATTCAAAGTTTAAAAAACACTGGCCCCGGGTTAGATTTAATTCACCCATTTAAAATAAAGCTAGTTTCTTGTGACGTGTCCGCCGTACTTGCTAGCATAATCAATAACATATTTACGACCGGCGTTTTTCCGTCTGAACTTAAACGTGGCAAAAGTGTTCCAGTCTTCAAAAAAGGAGAGCGTAATTTTTTAGCTAATTACCGCCCTATAACTATTCTTCCTCTCTTTAGTAAATTAATCGAGAAGCTTATTTCAGATCGTCTAATGGCATATTTTGCTAAATTCAACCTTCTAACCAACTGCCAGTTTGGTTTTCGCCCTAATCTTTTAACAGAACTTGCGCTTATAGAATTTACAGATAAAATTAAACAGCTCATTGACAAAGGACACTGGGCTGGAGCGGTATTTATTGATTTCACGAAAGCTTTCGATACCATTAATCATGAAATTCTTTTTTCTAAATTAGAATCACTCGGAATTTGTGGGCCACCTCTAACACTTTTGCGGAGCTATTTAGCAGACAGGACCCAAGTGGTACGCCTTTTAGACGCAACTTCCCAACCTATAACTGTAAATCAAGGCGTTCCGCAAGGGTCAATTTTAGGTCCACTTCTCTTCTTAGTGTATATTAATGACTTGCCTACGTGCCTAAATAATACAACTTGTATTCCTTACGCCGATGACACAACAATACTAACAGGTGATCCTAATCTAGACGCCCTAACAGCAAGGCTAAACAAAAACCTCGAAAATATTGCAGCATAGTGTAATAAAAACGCACTCCAGATAAACCCCACAAAAACAAAATATTTAATATTTCATACCTCTAATAAGCATCCAGTTTCAGTTCCAAGCCTTTGCTTTGAACGCACCGCCATTCCTATGTCACGCACAGTAACATTCCTCGGAGTTCTACTCGACACTCATCTGAAATTTAATCTCCACGTGAAATCACTTACAAAAAAAAATTGGTTTTGGCATACGCGTACTAATTAGATCTCGAAGCTATTTTCAGAAACATATCCTGATATCTCTATACTATGCATTTGTTCACAGTCATCTTAATTACTGCGTATCGTCATGGGGAAACACATATTCTACTCATTTGTCATGTCTCCATCATTTACAAAACCAAGCAGTTCGCCTAATTACATTCAGCCCTTACAACGCATCGGCGCTTCCCATCTACACCAGTCTGAAGATTCCACCGCTAAAACTTGCTTTTCAACTAAAACTGGGTGCTATCATCTTTCGGGCTCGCACACATGGCATAATTATTAGTAGCTTCTTGGATTCCCACCTAACAAACACCAACCCCGCAAGATTTGCACAAGGCCTTAACCTACTGCTGCCTAAGGTCTACACTAACTACGGCAAACAAACAGCCATTTTCGCAGCCATTCAACTATGGAATTCATTACCAATAACAATTAAATTGTCTTATTCTATGCGTTCATTCAACAGCAGTTTAAGATCGTTTTTGCTTAACAATCTTTCCGAATAATAAAGTCTCGTATAGTAGTTAATCCTGTTTTTCCAGAGCTAATATTGTATAATTTCTTGTTCTAGTGCTTCCATATTTTATTGGCGTGTTACACTGATCCGTACCTAACTGCGAAGTTTTAGTACTTGTACAAAATATTGCTTCTTCATTGCACAGTAATTTAAGACCATGCTTGCTAACTTTTTTTTCTTTTTTCTGAATAATACTTTTTGTGCTTCCCCCTGTTTATAGTACTCAAACCTTTTTTTTCTGAGATATAATTGCAGAATTTTTTGTTATAGTGTTTGCATATCCAATTAGCGTGCTAAACTGACCCGTACCTCGACTGCCTACATATTTTTTAACATTTTCGCATTTATTAACAGGAGGCCCCCCCGACAGTTTTACTTTGGGACCTCCTTCTGTACTAATAACTACGTGCAATGTGTATGTACCGAAAAATGTTTAATAAATCCTTGAAATCCTTGAAATCCTTGAAACAACACTGTTACATGGCTCGCACAACGGCGACAGCACCACTCCAGTCGGTGCCTCTGAAAACGAAAAGTGCCGCCGAAGAATGCCGACGATAAGCGCCTCCGGGCGGGTTTTTATACCCCCGAAAGTCCGTTGTGGCCCCAAAAAGTTTGAATCGCTCCAACCAGGACTCGCGCTGGCCGAAGTTTGAAGTCCAACGAATGCAGGCGAAGCGGTTGCGTCAGCCGAGCCGCCCCGACGGGGAAAGGGAGGGCGACTTCGTCGCCGTCTATGCGAAGCCGCCTCCAGAGTGGTGTTGCCTCCAGGCGTGTGGTAGCATGTCGGTTGCCGGACGTTCACCCGATGCATGATTCGGCC
The DNA here is from genome assembly GCF_048455015.1 of Haemaphysalis longicornis. Taxonomy (NCBI): domain Eukaryota; kingdom Metazoa; phylum Arthropoda; class Arachnida; order Ixodida; family Ixodidae; genus Haemaphysalis; species Haemaphysalis longicornis. The sequence goes on from NW_027526422.1 coordinate 148,241,841, forward strand.
GAGCCGCCGCGACAGAGAGGGATGAGGCGACTCTGCGGCGGCGCATGTTTGAGCCTGTCGGCCGCGGGCGGTGTTGTCTGGTTTGGACGAGGCGTGAATCGGCCCCGCTGTCGGCGCGTCGCCCCGTGCAACGAATTTGGGCCGGGCGCTCTGGCACAACACCATGCGCGCTTTGGAGTGAAACATTGTGCAAGCAATTTACAATGGTTTAAAAATGTTCAATTTCATGGCTTGGGTACGAAACGGCTTTGTTCCTGGGTGATTTGCCGTAGATGTATGCACAGAGGACCGATGAAACTTAGAAGTTTATCTGGCGCCTTTGCTCTCGCAGTTCACTACTACGAAGCGGTTAGACTAATAAAAAATACCCACGCCACAACACAGTAAGCAACATTCCAAACACCTGCTTGTCTTGAAGCAGGTACGTTGGTCGCAAAACTTCGCGTGTTTGCTTAGTCTTTTTCAAGCAAAGCTTTTTACCTCTACCCCCCAAGGGTTCTTTCGCGACCGTTGGTGTCACCAGAAAACTCCAGCGAACAAATAAAAGAATTTAATGGCACCGCCGGGAATCGAACCTGGAACTAATAGACTAACAAAGCGAGAGCCCATTGTCTTACCGATTTAGCTACGAGCCCACGGGAAGACGGGGAAGACAGGTGGTGTACTCATCAAGCACATCTACGTGATTACCCCTGCGTTCTCGCTGAATGCCACGTAAAAGCGTCACGCGACCACTCACGCCTGTCTAGCGGTCCTGTGCTCACCTTGCTCATGTTCTAAGAGTCACAAAAATTCAACGAAGGTCACACAAATGCACGGCACCTCATTTCTAGTACGCCAATGTGCTAAAGCCTGTGGCCTCCATTGTTCACGTAAAAAATCACAGCTCCTTGGTGTCCGCCCTCACGCCAAACCAAGGAATACATTCAAATACTCCTTGATGGCCAGGCCATCACTCCAAGCCACAGCATCAAGATCCCGGGCCTACATCTCGAGGCTAACAGCAAGAGTGACGTCTCCTTACAGCGCCTCAAAAATAGCATTAATCAAATCATACACATGATCAGGCGAGTTGCCACCAAGACGCGAAGCCTAAAGGAATCCGATACCTTTCGATTAATTGAAGCTTTAGTTCTCTAGAAAGCCACTTACGTCAACCCCCTGTCTTCTGCTCGACAAAGAAGACATAGAGATGCTTTATATAATAATCAGAAAGGCGGTCGAGCAGTCCATTGATCTTCTCATGAGTACGTCCACACAGAGGCTGCTTAGCACGGGGCTCCACAACACGGTGGAAGAGCTGATAGAAGGCCATCTTTCTAACCAGAAGGTCCGACTCAGAACTGCGGTGGGTAACCGCATGCTTCACCAGATTGGCTGGGCAGCCCAGAATGTCACTCCACTTGACGTACTCTCAGACTCTTGGCGACTAAAAGTAAAGATACTCCCTTTGCTTAGAAATATAAATCCCTCACATGACGAGGGTCACCGAAAAGCATGGGCTCAAGCACTATACACCACCCTCGGTGGTGACCATGCAGTTGTCTACACAGACGCCTCCAAACATCGAGGGCAGCAATACGCCATCATCGTGGCTACCTCCAGAACTAACCTCCTTGCGTGTATCACCCTTAGGACCCAAGAAATGACGGCAGCAGAAGAGGCAGCCATCGCCTTGGCTCTCACTTAACCAGGGGTTCGGAGGGTAGCCACCAATTCCCAGCAAGCCTACTGGAATTACCAGTCGGGTTGGGTGTCCTGACCTGCACTGCGCGCGCCAAAAAACACTTCCAAACGGTTCCATTCAGCTGATCTGGACACCCCCTCACGCTTCAATGGAGGGCAACAAATACGCCCGCTCAACAGCCTGCGCTTTTAACTCCCGTGCTATTGAGCTCCACGAGGACAGTCACCCGCTTGTCACGTTCAGGGAGATAACCCAGCATTAACGCCTTATGAGACAGACCGTAGCTTCGCCTTACCCTGACCTTTCCAGAGATCAACAAACTACCCTACGGCTCATACAATCCGGGCTCCTTCCCACAGCCTACGCGTGGGCTCCTTCCCACAGCTACGACGCTTAATGTAAATTTTGCTCAGAAGTAGGAACAGTCCGCCCCGTAATCGGGGTGTGCGACTTTAGCACTGAGCACCCTTTCTTTCCGTCAACTACCCAACAAGAGCAATGGGAGATGCTGCTGTCCAGGCCCTCTCTACCTACCCAGCTTCTGCGGGTGGACAGAACACAAGCCGCGCGGACTGTATATGGGCCCCACAGAAGAAGAAATCACTCCCCAGGGCTGCACTCTGGGCCGTTCAGAAATCTGAACAGAAGTATTTCTTCCTCCTCCTCCTCCTCCTTCTCTGCCGCAAATCTCGTCGCCTCCGTCCGTGGCGCAGAGACGGAGAAGTCAGATCGTCTAACACCGGGTTGGAGCTTACTTTAATTTTATAGAAAAAAGTTTCCACTCTTGCGCTACACCCATACAACTCAACGAAACACCGTTCATGCATCATGCATTGATTTAACCTTACCAAGAATATCTCTGTGAAGTAATAAAAGGTGTGGTTAAGTGCATTTTACTTCTCTCTGGTTATACTATTTGTAGAGCGATGTGAGTGAATTTAAGTGACGTCGCATGGGTAATCGTTATGGGTGCCGTTTACAGCTTTGCTTTCCAACCACATTCACGGGGTGGATTGGCGCGATTTTTTTACCACCCGCTTCCAAGTATGCGCGCAATATGCTTCACCGTTGCGCTGCGTGATTCGAGTTTCATTAAAGGCCGTTCTCTCTCTTTCTTCGCTATACGCCTCGAGCTTCGCGATCGCTGCGCCGCCTGCCGCCGCTTCACCGCGGCGTTGACGGGATTTGCGCTGCGTGGCTGATAGGGGTTCGTGCAGTGTTTTGGTTCTGTTTCGCTTCTTTTCGCCTTTCCGCACCCTAAAAAAAACTTGTTATGGTGACGTCTATAGGCAAAGAGTACGTTTAGGTCACTTAAAAACGTAGACGCAGAGTGATGGGCGGAAATCGGCCGGCGAATCCTTGGGCTGTCCGTTGCATCACCGGAAGTTGCCTTACGCGAGCGCTGACAGATCGTTTAGCGGCGTTGTTCGCGTGAGTGTGTAACCTCTACTACCTCGCTTTGCATTGTTTGTGGTTTACGCCTATGTCCCACTTTCACTAATTTCAATGGCAGCTTTTGTTTGTCCCTTAGAGGAACCCGTCGTTTTCGCTCATCAGCGCACGTTCTTTGTTCATTGTTCGACAGACTGAACAAAACTGGCCATGGTATTTGTTTTTCTTGGAGAGCCTTTCAGTTTTATCATATGCAAATGTCGTTTCAAATCGCGCGCCATCAGCCGCAAAGGGTTCGCACAACCTCCGACAGATGGCGACGAGTGTACTGGCCAGTAGGAAGACGCATTGAAACATCCCCCTCGCGAGGGGCACGATCAAATGCAGAGCATTTCCGGGGGCGCACGACGTTAAGTAGTTTGCGTTACGTTAATGCTGTTGCACTTGTGGCAACTGCTGACGAGAGAGCGCTCATCAGCAGTAATTTGAATTGGTCAAGGATATAAGGCGCGTCCGTAGCCTCCAATTCTGTGTTGGCTTTGTGGCGCAGTGGTTAGAGCACAATGTACATTGCGTTCCGCCCGCAGGGTCGAGGGTTCGAAACCTGGCGCTGGATAGTATTTCTTTTTTTTATATAGTAGGGAGGGGTGCGGTGCGGACTACGGACGCCAACACGGGTGACAGGGCGCTGCACATGGAGGAAAGAAAAGCTTGGGAGAGGCCCTGACGTCACACCCAGCGCAGCCGGAAACGCCATTTCTGTAAGTCGAATGGCGGACCATTGGCCCTCCATGCCATTGGCGGACTCTTTTTGCCTCTCTCTCTCGGTGCACCTTCTCCGCCTCCTCCGTCCTGTATCGCCTCTCTTGTCGTCTGCATCTGCCAGCGCCGAGCCGGCGGAAATCAGCTGATAGGCAGGTAGAAGGCCGTTTTGCAGCGCGTGACCGTGAACCTAAACGCGCGGTTACACTGTTACACGTCTTCAGTGTGGCCGCAGCAGGTTTGCGAAGCGGCTCGCTCTAACAATGCCGCAATGCTCGGTGCCAGGCTGCAAGTCACGATCGGTACCCAAGGAATTGGGCGTCACTTTCCACCGGTTAGTGCATCATTCCGCTGACAAGTATTGCTGTACATTGGTGTGCATTCATCCTTTGTTTGCAATCGCCGCCGTTTATAGGTTCCCAAGCGATGGAGAACGCCGCAAACAGTGGGCGAACGCCGTGCGGCTACCGGACTGGAAAGTGCCCAAGTTTGCGTTGCAGTTTCACTGGCAATCCCAGAGATGACTAGTCAATTAAATGGCCGTTCTATATATATAGGTAAGCAGTACTTCATGCAGATTTCACGCTAAAAAATTGTGGAATTTTTTTACCGTTGTTCGCGTGCCTTCGATATAATTTTTTTGCGAAGGAGGAGGAGGAAGAGGAGGAGGAGGCAAAACGTTTTATTGAGTAAAAAAAAATGAGAGGGTGGGTGGCGTCAATAAACTTTTTTTCGCCAAGTTTCATCTTGTCTCAGTGTCAATAAATTCAAGGTGATATCAGTTGAAAACGTTCATACACTAACCTCGCAGTATGAAGCGTTGAAAAGCGAAATTCAGAGCGAGACCACAAAAAGATCCAGATTCCAGATCCAGCACTCTTCCAGTCAACAGACGGACACCTACTAAGGTAATAGGACGATGGAATTATATCAACTGGGAATCTACCTTGTAACAGTTGCAAAAGCACTGCCGCGCATTGTCGGCCTAGCAAACTATATATTGCAGCGGCGATAACCAAAAAATTGAGTTGCGAATCGTTCGGTTGCAAGTCGCCTACGTACTGCACACCGTGTATCACTTCCCGAAAATCTACCTGACGGGTGTCCGCGCGTACGACGGGACGGCGCGTTCACGATATCTGCACTTCAATAGGCGCGTCGTGATCGCGACCGGAGCAATAGCTTGACGCGGTACAAGGTGCACTTGCAAGTAGAAATTAAATGACATTTTCACATCGGCGCAGCTGTCGCAACTCGCAGCATCCTTTTCGAGTTCCGCAAGACCACAGCGCAGCAAAGCGAAGCAGCAATCTTCGCAATCGGACGACAAGGCAGGCGCTGCCTTTCCTCCATGACTGGCGAACGGCGGGCGGGCTGTTGCTAGGACGCCGTTGCTAACGCGACTTCCAATGGCCGCCGAAAACACGCGACTTCCTCCACACTTTTGCCAATGCGCGGGGATAGCTGGGGGCCTCTCCTAAGCTTTTTTTTCCTCCATGGCGCTGCAGGTCACCTCGGTCATCTGGGCTGAGGCCACCGCCCCAACCTGAATCCCGGTGTCTCACCAATAAAGTGTTTTTCTCTCTCTCTCTCGCGAGTTACTGAAATGCTTAAATGGAAGGTTTAGCGCAAACAAGACGAGGACGGTGGCAAACGGGACGTTAAGTCCTCGTCTTGTTTGCGCTAAACCTTCCATTTAAGTATGTACCAACTCGCCCAACAGCACGTTCTGTTACTGAAATGCTCTGCATTTAAAAACAGCTGCGTCTTCGTAGAATACGCGATCGCCTGCAAGAGCTACCCGGGGACGCGGTTCTGCGCGCTTCGTCGCCACTCTTACGGGCGTCGGCGACGGCAGCAGCATATCACCAAAGTCACCTCCAAAACATCAGGCACAAATGAATTGTAGTGTCGCCTCGTTTAGACCTGATACTGGCACAATGAGAGGTTGGCTTCATTTTGCAGCGTGGACAACGAACGCGGCTTCGTTTCGAATATATGCGTCGCAGAAAAATGTGTTTCGGGGGTGTGATTACCCAATCCCAGGCAATAATAAATGCCTGTTATAAGAATATAAACCATGCGAAAACGTTAAGTAAATTACAAGCCTGCGTGTCGTTAAATATGTGCCCACACACGCCATATAGCAAGAACCAAGTCAAGTCAATGAAACCACCGGAAAATTATGCTGTGCAAGTGCGGAATTAAGAAGCATAACAGCTCTAACAGAAATGAAATAAAAAAAAAAACAGTGCAGCTTCTGACATGCTAAAGACGTTCCTCGAAACTTAAGCCAGGTAGGGTTCACTAGACCAGCTATACGCGAAATGCACAGCTTTTTTCGCGAGACATCGGTGGGGGGCGGGGGGAGGGGGACGCTGTGTACAAATGCGGAGCGGAATCAAGCAATGAACGGTTTAGTAATCCCACACACAAATCTCGCGTTCACTTTCCTTTTGTTTTTCTACTTCAACGAAGAGCTCATCGAACGGCGGACGCATTTTCAGAAGTATAGAGGGTAGGCTGTTCAACAATTAAGCAATGAAAGGTGTTGTTGGAAGAGTGTGGTATGCGATAAGGCCCTCTGATTTCAGTTTCTGCTTTATTCTGCAGGCTCCCTGCGCCGTATGACGATATTTCGAAGAAGTATTTAGTCGCGGACGCGGATTATATTCCAAGCCCGTCTCCGCACTGCTCGCAGATGATATATGTAGCAGATGAATGTTTGTGGGAGCTCACCTCACGACAAGACGACTCTGTCGTGTGTTGATCCCCGAGTATAATTATGCATTGTCCATCGTACTTTTGTTGAATATCCCCAAAATTAAGACAGACTGGGTTGTAAGTGGTGGTGATCAATATCTGAGGTATAATATTGGCAAACGTAGCTGGCGTGCTGTCAGGTGTGCTCCACCGATTTAAATCGTAGTGTATAGCCGTAGCATGAACATCTGAGGAACCGGTGGTTACGGAGACACGGCTAGTAAATTCAGGTCAGTGTAACTACAAACATCATACGCCGGTTCCGCGACGCTGGCCTGTGACACACATTTGGCGCTTATACTGACCGAATATACCACACTAAGATCGCCCCAGAAACATTTACACTCTCGTAAACACACCCCATTTGCGAACAGAGCAACTGCTCCACATAAACATGGAATTAAAACGCCCGCAAACGGTAAATCTCAGTCGTGAACGGGCCGCAAAAGCAGCGGCGGCACTCGGGAGCGGGGCGCGGACTCCCGCGGCTGCTTTCGAAACGGGCCGCTAGGGGGATTTCAGTGGCGCCCCTACAGGCCGCGCTCGAGGCGTATAGGTTTTAAGCAGCGTCGACGCTCCCGTAGTTTGTCTAGAAACGCCAAAGCGCTACTTGGTAGTGCAATTGTTTCGGTCGTGTTTTCTAGAATCCTTGAGGGACAAAGTGAAATTGCCGACTGTCGGATTGAGTGTTCGCGATCGAAACAATTACAAGTATACCTAAGCACTCCTGATGATGCAGTGATGCGAAAACATTGGTGTCAAGTACCCTAACGTGTTCTTTAATCATTATCATCACCACCATCACAATAATAATAATAACAATATTAATAACAATCATGATCATTTGTTCGCGCTTTTTTCTTCTGCTTTCCGTTAGTATAACCGACAGCCGCGGCCAATCGCTTTCGTTGGCTCTATAGTCAAGATTAGGCTTTTGCAGCTGTAGCTGAGGTCCTTACAATGAGCTAAGCGAAGCGCTGAGTACTTCAATCTGCGGGCACCTGTTAAGGACGTCAGAGCTCACAGAGTAAGGTCAGGCCTAACGCCACTCCGGACGGCACTGCTCGCGCATTATCTGTCTGGACATAGCCGTTTCAGTGGCACGTTTCAATGGATGCCGCATGATGGCAGTAGTAACGACAGGCCGGAACTAACCCCTTTTTCGCACCGCCAAACGGAGAGGAAACTGCGCGGGAAAGTGCTTCAGTAGAAGGGCCAGGTTAGCTAGTTTATTTATTTATTAATTAAAAAATACCCCTAAAGGCCCTCACTAGGAGGGCATTACATAGGGGGCAGGATACATTGAGAAAGAAAAAAAAGAGTACTAGCAGCACGTTAATAGGCAAACAAATAAATACAAGTGGGTGTGAGGCAAAAAAAAAAGAAAGCAAGAAAGACGGAAAACAAACAAAAAATCTTGAAAGAAGTCTAGAACCTATAAAAGCACTTTTTAGTAAAGTTAACATACGAAGTAAGTGTGTAAAAGTTCTTGGAATTTGGTCGGATCTGTAAAATTTACAATGTGAGATGGTAGGGCATTCCAATCCACAATGATGCGAGGTATGAAGGATTGTGAATATTGGGAAGTGTGGCATTTCACACGTGTCACTTTTAAGGCATGGTCCCGTCGGGGAAAGATGGTCGGTGTCGATGAAAAGAAATCAGGATGAAGAGAAGAGTGATGATACAGTTTATGAAACAATGATAAACGTGACAGTTTACGCCGATCTGATAGGATAGGTAAAGATGCGCGAAGGTTTAGAGCCATGACGCTGGTATGACGTGAATAATCTGAAAAGATGAAACGAACGGCACGATTTGGAAGGGATTCAATTTTGTCAACTAAGTATGCTGTGTCAGGGTCCCAAATGGCAGATGCGTACTCAATTTTAGGACTGATGACAGTTGTGTATGCAAGTTTGCGGAGGTTAGATGGAGCATGTTTTAGTCTGTGCTTTAAAAAACCCAATGAGCGGTTGGCGGATGCAAGAATGATGTCGATATGATGATTCCTTGACAGGTCACAGTGCAGGTTAAGTCCCAGGTACTTGTAAGTGTATCGGGGACTGAGACTTAGTTGGATCTGATTCGTGTGTATCGTCTGTCCGCGCTTTAAAATGGGATGTGCATGCCTGCCTTTGCAGTTATAGCATGCTCAAATTACTCATGTAGGCCCCAATACGTTTCTTACGCACGTTTCTAAGTCGTAGCACTAGTGTCACTAGATAAGGGTACAGAGTATCGGCACTCTTTTTTGTCATTTGTCAGTTCACATTGCGTGACATTTCTTTACACTGCCACAATTCATGGGTAGCGCCATTTTGTTGCTTACGCGTTTTCTGTCGGTCAACTGTGGTAGCTTTAGCTTGTCCTCCCTGCCCTGCGGCTGCGCGCGACTGGCGTTGTTCGGAACGCGAATTAAAGATGACGCGCTTCGCAGCATTTCAGCTGCAGAAAGCGTGTCCGAAGATACCATGTAACTGAGTTTTCGGCGATGTTGTTTACTGATGACCTCGTCAAACTTAGCGGTGAGGACGCAGAAGCAGCAATTTGGCAACACTGATAAACACCAAAATGGCCGCCGCTGCTCATTTGCGTGCCTCTCTGTATCTTGCCTAGTGACCGCAGCTACAACGCATTCAGCGTGGCCACCTTTAGTCGTCTATAGTCATCGAGTTGTGGTAGTGGGGGAATGCGTGGTAGTCTCACGTCCCGGAGGTGCTGGGTTCCCCGGACGTTTTCTCAACAAAGGGCAAATTTTGGCTGGTTTGTACTTTTATAAGTCGCGGTTAGCTTTTCGTCCGGTGGTCGTTAGTCCTGTCCATGCGCTGTTTTTCGCAGGTGGCTTAGTTCCGCTGTCGGGTGGCCGGCCCGTGCCGTGCCCGTGCATTCGTTCAGCTGAGGGGTAGCCCGGTTCGCGGTGACCGTGCATGCATGCGCAGTCGGGTTCCCGCACACGCGGAACACACGGTACGCTAAAGCTCTGTGATGTTATTCAGGCGGCATTGCCGTAGCGTAGTCTAGGAGGGAACACAACGCGTGTAGCACGTCTCTTTGGGGGTTCGCATCTCAGGCAGGTGTTCTTTTTTTCTCCAGTTGGCCGGCTGTCGGCCTGGCCTAAACGCACCTTCTATGACCCGGTGGATACTAGCAGAGTCCTTCAATGCCTTTCTGGTCATGAAACTTCGCCGTCACGCTGTGGGAGAGCTTCGTACGCTGCCGCACCGCGGCGCTGGCGTTGATCGGAGGGCAGCCGGGGGCGTGGTCAGAGCGCGTTTGGCAGGAAACGGACCACGAAGTAAGATAAAGCAGACGCTCGCAGCCTTATCAGCAGTGCGCATTCGCTTTACGTGTCGTGGGCCGCTCAAATGTACTTATCATTTTGTGAGTGGCGAAAACATTTGGTTGGAACGGGCATGCTGCTTCTGCGTTCCTGCCGGCTGGTCTGGCTACAGAGCAGCGGTGGCCGCCCGATGCCCACCGATCTGCAGTGGCGCCCCTCGCGGTAGCCTTTGTCCCCGTACGAAGCTTGACCGGGAGTTTCATGACTAGAGAAGCATTGAAGGACTCTGGTACTACCAACTACGGAGAGGAGATAGGCGAGCTCCGTAGGTGCGGAAGGAACGCCTCCCAGTTTTGGTAGCTCATTAAAACGTTTTCTCTCTCTCTCGCCGGATGCGATGGGCAGGTCGCTATATATAAAACCGGCCGTTGTGTGGACAAGGGTGACGTCGGCTGCGGTGTCACGGCGTACGGGCCTCTGGCGGCTCGGCGATATGGCAAGATCGAGATGGCGGCAGCTCGAGCACGGTTGGCGTTTCTCGGCTGCTTTCGCACGGCTCGCGGATTTTTAAAGACGATAGTCTTTCTTGGGCTACTTAAACCAGAAAATTTTGGTCTGTCTATCTGTGACTCGATTCAGCCACCCCGCCAAAGTAAAACAATTCCCGCGCAATATTCTTATATAGTCACAGCTAAATCTACCCGTCTAAGTCCGGTGTAATGTTCCTACTTGTCAACATTGTTGAAGAAGAACAAACCATTAAGAAAATATAAGACAACAAATTAATACAGAAGTGATATTTGCAGTGTTCCCTTATAAAAAATCATACACGCTTGACTTTTGCGAAATGAAATACTTCATCAACTGCAGAAAAAAATTCACTCCGCCGTCGCCTGCTGTCGCCCGCGCCACTATAGCTTCTAGCGCCATTTTAAGAAATCAACCGGCAACAGTTACGAAAGGTTCCACTAGATAGGTTCCACGTTTTGCTTGCAACGCACGTGGAGTAGGGAAACGCGGTTCTATAAACGTTGAAGTAGGGCGCCTCGATTCACGCGCGTCTTCGCCGGACAGCAGCGTTGCCATCGAGACACCCGGTTTAGAGCAGTGCAACGCGGGAAATTTAAAATGATTTAAGCAAACCTTTGGCGTCTTTACCTTAAGAGGAGCGCGACACAAGAGGAACAACATGAGAGGTGAGCGGGAAAGCGAAGGGAGGCATTTACTTTGCAAAAGTCGGTAAAGACTATCGTCTTTTGACGAACTTTGCAACGAAAGGAGCAGATACGCGGCCTATTTTTTTTTTTTTGCAAATGGTTTGCGAAAAACACCCTTTTACGGACAGCTGAAGCGAGAATAGTCCTTGCAGACCATCGACTCAAAAAAACAAATAATGACATATGTAACACAAAAGAGGTATATTTGGGCACAAAAAAGCCCATATAAGCCCATATAGTCAGAATGGGCGCTAAAAAGCCCATATAGTCAAAATAGGCACTTATAGGCGTAATAAAGAATAGCTTAAAATGTTTCCCTTGCACCAGTTCATGCTTATAGAGTAAATATGCTTGATAAGGACTCAAGGAAAAAGTAGGCATTTTGCTTGAAGTTTCGGTCTCTACTCGTGACCATCCAATGAGCGCTTTGTGTCCCGCCTGTCATTATGAATCTGTGTTTGGAAGAAGTTCTTTATATATGGTCGTCTTCTTTGCATATAAGGAATAAACCAAATAGATTTGAATCATTTATAACACCGAGCCATCACTCTCGACCGGTCACTGAAGGACAACCACAGAAAACAAATTGCAGACAGTCACTTGGTCTCCTTCGCAGAATATTTTAAAACGTAACCAATTAAATAAATAAAAAAAAACTTGGGAAGAAAACCAAACGTGCGCATTATGACTGTAATGCAGGTGCCGGCTCCCAGAAACTTTGCCGCTTCACAGAAACTGTTCCATACACAGGGATTAGATACCAAATGAGAAAAATAGCCGCATTTATAGCTGGAGATTTGCATATAAGTTGGAAGCCCGCATTATGATGGCGGAGTGGTCACCCAGCATCGCAGACATTACACAATATAAACGTTTCCGAGTACGAGCCTGGCGCTGCGACTTAATGGCGAGGTCAGGCATAGCACGAGGCAACACAGAAAGCGAGCAAGCGTGACATGCCACGTCAGGGCGCTTCGGAAAGTCTCTGCGCCGGTCGGGGCAGACACACGTGACCCCAGCTTTCATCGAAGCTGCACGAAGCAGCTGACAGCGCACCCTCATTTCGCTTTCGATTAATTATTTCGGGCTCTTGACACCAATAGGAAGAGGATGAGTAACGTAGGGAGGACGCATCTCCATTCGAATAACCCGCGCTGCTCGCCGTCTCTTTTTGTGACGGGAAGCGAGGCTCCTGCGTCCCTGGCGCAAGAGCAGCCATCGAGCAACACAATATCCCAGCGGTGCCGCTTGGCCCATGACTGTGGGAAAAAGGCAAATGACGCGAGCGAAATATGCGCTCGTGAATCTACCGCTTGTCAAAGCCTGGGCAGCGCAGGCGTGCATGCGCCTAGCTCGCCTTGGCGAATGCATCGTCCTTCCACCTCGGCTCGAGGTGGAAGGACATTCACGGCTAGTGGTGCCGTAAATGTCAATGCACACAGCATAGCGTACGCTGTTTACACACAAACCTACACGCGCGCGCGCACGCATGCATGCACGAACGCACACGAGTACCCAATGCCGAAGGTGGTGCTTCGAATTTTCATATCTTAAGGATCAGGAAACGAAATAAAATGTCATTGCACTCCAATAGAACACGCATAGAATGGTGTGGGTGGAGCGCGAGTTGGCCTGTAAATATCTTCACCTACAGTGTACGGCTTGGTGATATGTCCTAGTGTATAAAATGAAAGCGTGTTCTCAAGCTCGTTGCATTGTACTCGATGAAAGCGATGGCTGTCGTAGTGCCCGAATAGCGGTTGCTCCCTCGGGGACCAATGCGGCGCTGTTGGGTAAGCCAACGCATGATTGGAAGAATTTTCGGCGAACAGGATGGCCATTTTTGGTGCCAAGATGTATGATTCCTGGCAAAATTACTCAGTCGTATTGGCCTAGGACTTTCGATCACTCCAGCCAGTATTTCTTGTCTTAGAGCCATGAATTATAAAATCATGCCCTAGACCAGAGGGACTGAACTCCTTCTTTTTGACAACAAAGGGGGCTGGAGCACCCCTGAACCCTTTTTGAGGCACCGTGTTTTGTTACAGCTATTTTTTACGCGAGTACGCAGACATTTAGGCTTCTTCAGCGTTTTCTTTTATCTTTTAAACGGAGCATGTAAGTGCGAAGGAATTAAACGCGGCTTCGCTCGCGACAACAGGCTAGCACAGTTTATTAAACGACGCTTACAAAGGCCGTGATTAACGTGTGCAAAACCAAAGGGTCCTCTTTTGGTAAGGTTTAGGTTTAGGTAGTTTATGTCTTACTACCTAACTTGAAAGGCGTGCCGGCAATTGCTCCGCGCAAGCACCACATTAAAAAAAAATTGGTCGCCATCCCGCCCTGCGAATGTCGATGTCCAGCAAAGCTGTTATAAACCATTAGAAATGGCGATGGAGGATGGTATGAAACGTTTCTCGTCGTATTGGCGGGCTTGTCGCTTGCGCTCGGGTAGTGTCACTAGATAAGGGTACAGAGTATCGGCACTATTTTCTCCCATTGTTCCGTACTGCCGCCACGACCATTGGCCAGTTCGCATTACGTGACATCTGTTTACACTGCGATGGTTCGTGGGCGCCGCCATTTTGTTGTTTATGCGTTTTAGTCGTGCGCGCGACTGACGTATACGTTCCGAACGCGAATTAAAGATAACGCATGTAATAGCCTTTCAGTAGCAGAAGTGGGTCCAAAGATGCGGAAAATGCTGGTTCCTGCCTAACCTGACGCATGCGCTCGGCGTCTTGGGCGTCTAGTCTTGGGCGTCTACAGTCAAACCCGGCTATAACGAAGCGAATTATGCTGTATATCGAACAAAAATATTTCAGTTACGGAAATACATGGGAAGCATATTCCTTATAACGAAGTTCACATCCGATATATCGAACTCTGCTCGCCTAGAATGGCCGCTGAAATGCATGATCTCGGAGCGGTGATTGAGATGTGGATTGGCCGCGACCACGGAGCAAGAGCCGCGACTGAGAGCGACGTGACGCCCTATAGTTTCCGGAACTGTTTCCGATGCGCGGGACTCGCGACGGAACCCGCCCAGTCAGTGAGTGCGGACCAAAGCAGCAGCATCGGTGAACTGTGGGAAGAGCTCGCCAACATTCCCGATGATGTCGCCAGTGAAATTCGTCCGACGCTTATAATGAAGCGCTTTCGGCCGTCGATGTGCTCCGCCAATGCTTCTTAGATTTTTGAGGACACGGACTCGAACTGGTGCAAACAATCTTTCGTGTAGAGAATGCTATGCTAGTTGAAGCCGCCAAAACGAAAGGGAAAACAAAAATCCCCCCCCCCTCTTTTTTTTGCAACGTGGGCAGTTAAGGCGGAAAGTAGCTTTGATACTTGCAATAAATTGATTATTTTGGTCGTAATGGTTACTGGTGTTCGTTTCTGCATACGCGGATGGCGGAGTTGGGGAGGGGGCGGGGGGCTCTCACGGATTGCAAACCCGTAACAATAAGCTCGTTATAGGCGGGTTCGGCTATATCGAACTATTGGATATATCGAACTAATCGCTGTGCATATTGCAGTTCGCTATAAACGGGTTTGACTGTATTTAGTTACACTAGTTCTGCCTATAGCCTTAAAAGATAATCTGTAAACATAATCTTTACCAGGAACACATATTGGGGGGGGGGGGGGTGCCCATTGTTCATAGGCGCCTTATCATCCATAATGCGGTCTCGATGTTTGTTCCGGGTTCTGAGCACTATGCCGTTTGCTTGATTAGCCTGAAGCATGCGCTTGGCGTCTCAGGTCTTGGTGCATTGCGTTTTTGCCCACGGAAATAGTTTTTCCCAGGGCGATGAAAGCTTTGGGGGTACAGCTGTGCAGCTTTGCTGTAAAAACTGCATGGCAAATCACGAACATCGACAAAGGCTTATGTCTTTCAAAAACGGCAGGACTATGCGCAAATACACCCCGCCCAGTAAGGAATCCAGAGTTATATAACGCTTTCGAAAAAGGAAACCGTGGTGGATCGCTTTCAAAGTTTCATAAGCAGAAAGCTACATCCCATGCATGCTCTGGACAGCCAGTAACAATATGCCTGACGTGACGTCACCTGGTACGCCACATGTAGAACTCAGGGCCGATGAGACAAGGTTCAGCTCGTAAAGCCACACTGGTGTTTGGTCTGAAATCGTCCGTATGAGTAATGGCAATGAAGCCTCACGTGCGTAGTGCTTTTGTTCGTCCGCAGTTAAAAGTTTTGTGTGATTGCAGTGGTATGTGCGGATGAACTTAGCACATTTTGTTCATTGTTTGATTGGCGTTGCGCTGTAGGAGCCGCTTTCGTAGTGGTTTCGGCAAGCTCCTGTGATCCCCCTCCGTCGCAATTCCTGTAGATGCAAGGCGGCTGCAAGCGAAAGTAAAATGGGAGCCAGCGAGGCTTAGGAGGCGCAGGCAGGAGATTGGACAGCCGTACGCCACTTCATCTTCCTCCTTAACACAACGCGCTCTTTGAGCACCTCCATCGGTCAGGCGTCTCAATGGGGTCAGCGATTCGGAAGGAGTTGGAAAGGGCAGGGAAATGACTGCGCAGGGGTGATGGGCGCGCTCGCAGTGATGCTGGTCAGTCGCACAAGCACGAAGACTGCCGAACAGTGGCCTAAGTTTTTTCGGTGCTATCCAAAAATGAGGTACCTCTTTTCTGGAGAGCTTGTGGAGGGAAGCTGCTCGCGTGCTCGACGTGGCAGTTCGAAAAGTGAGCGCTTTTGTGCGTGAGCGCGATCTTACGCACACCGTTCCCATCCCACACAGCAAGTTTTAATACCGCCATTTGATAGGTCTTTTTGTTGCCGTCCAATTCCGCACTCACGTGTGGTGTCCAACACAAAAAATGCTTTACTGAGAAGTCAGCTATCTCACGAATGCCCTGCAGCTCTCAGTCTATTGTACATATCTTGTAAACAATCACACTGTAATTGGCCACTAAAACGACTCTATCCTCACCCTGAGTTTTATTTGCTTGTCGGAATTATTTCAGCGTGGATTTGTAAACGAGTGCGAATTTCCATCTGCTGCTTCCACGGGACGTTATTGCGTAAACAAAACAGCTGCAACTCTTGTTTTATTTCAACTATCTCGAAACCAATTACGTGACAGATGCGCGCTAAGGCGACTACATTATTACGCCGAGTTTCATTTACTTGTCACAATTAGCCGGAATCGCCGGTTTTTAATGCCAATAATGTGAAGACGCAAGTCATTACAGCAGCACCAAAAACCCACCGTGGGACGGCCAGCCCCATCTTTGTCCGACAGGGTAAAACCACAGTACTTGTAAGTTACATCAAGCTAATTCACCGAGAAATATACTAAACCGCAAATTACATACAATCGTGTTATGTGCCTTGCACTCGTTTCACTTGCGCCCCAGTCAATGGTGCTTCGTGTGGTGCACTCTTCTGACTGTTGTACAACCTCGTTCGCGCCGTATAGTTGGAAAATTTGTTTGCGTCAAACAATTAACAGAAAGCCATTGAGCGGTTCACTGATGCCACGAATGGGCATGAAGGCAGTTTTTTGATTCATAGAAATTGAAAAAAAATTTTTTAGAAGCTTCTCAGGCCAGTTTATTTTTCCAATTTCTAAGAATCAAGAAGATGCAGCAAATGATGCTGAAATGGGATGGGGCAGCACTGTCAGGAAACAAGAACAGCGCTTAGTTATATGCTGCCCCATCATCAACGGATGATGGGGCAGTATATAGCTCCATACCATACAATATTACTGTACAATACCGTACAATATTAATACTAGATACCGTACAACACCGTAAAATACCGTACAACTCGATACCGTACATTATTAATAATGCTGTAACGATAACGTTTGTCCAGCACCGCTACTGTTGCACGATGAGTCCGGCGATGAAGCACTCGCAGGTTTCAGAGGTTCAAAGGTTAACTTGTTTAATACCCGCCGCGGTGGCTCAGTGGCTAAGGCGTTGCGCTGCTGAGCACGAGGTCGCGGGTTCGATTCCCGGCCGCGGCGGCCGCTTTTCTGATGGAGGCGAAAAGCAAAAACGCGCGTGTGTACGAGATTTCGGCGCACGTTAAAGATCCCCAGGTGGTCAAAATTAATCCGGAGCCCTCCACTACGGCGCGCCTCATCGCCTGCGTTGCGTCGGCGCGTTAAACCCTACAATCAATCAATCAACTTGTTTAATGATTGATACTTCGATTTAAAACATAGAGTCAAAACGTCACAACTGTTACATAAAAATAGGAGAAAACGGGCAATCAAGAGTCCTTAACGAAACATAGTTGGCGGGCGAAGGGCTCCCGGCGTCTGGCCCGAACGACCAGCAGCAGGTGGCTCTCGCTGGTGCAGCTGCTCCCAATAGCCGGCGGAGGCGTGTTATATCCGCGTCGAGCGGTCCGGTGGGGGACGTATCGGTGGAAAAAAGTGTATTCTGGAGCGCGCGGACCGCGGGGACTGAGGCACCCCTGCAGCCAATCCGCCAGACGCTTCTTAGCTCCAATCAGCTACATTTTCGAAAGGAAAAAAATGAACCAATCACGGAAGACACAAAGTTCGAACTCGAAGGCGCCCGTTTCCGGCCAAAGAATTACTGTTGAGCATAAAGTAGTATATACGAACTTCAAAGGAAAAAGACAGGCGGTCGTTTGAAATAGACCTAGGGTTCGGAGCACAGAGCGGCCCGCGTAGACGCAACGGGAGGTCGGAGACGCCACTGCGGCGCGGTAACCTAAGCTGGGTCGCTGGCCCTCGTAACAGCCGCGTCTCCTTCTCCTGGTCGTCCGACGGGCAAACACACACACCAGAGGCGTTTCTCAGAAAAAAAGGGGTCCAGGGCATCGCCGCGTCCGAACCATTTTCACACAAAACACTTGGAAGCAAGAGCCTTGGCGGCAGGCACAGAACTCAAAACAACCAGAAAACATAAACAGACGTTGGCTTCGCGACAATACACATTGTCGATAGTGCCACAACCTTTCCATCGAGCAGGATACTTTTACCCATGAAGAAGTTCCTCAAAATAGCTTTCAAAACGATTACTGCTGTATTCTTCTGCAGCATCATGGTTTGTTCTTATCTGCTCATTCGTTCTAGACTGCCATCCGGCTGCTAAGTAATTTAAATACACTAGTGTAGTTACAGTAAAGGACACCAGAGGCACGTTATTGAACAATAGTGAAACATTTAGCGAAACAAAAAAAAAAGCAGGCAGAAGTCCACATTGGTACATCGCTTCCTGTGTCTCTTTGAAACAGCTAGTCTATTATGACACAGGGGCACTTGACAGGGGCACTTGCGTAATGTCTGTGGCATCTGGTTGGTACGCTTTGAAAAAATCTCAAATGCAGCGGCAAGACAATCGTTCGTTCCAAAGCCACAGGAGGTGCCTACTTTATTGTCTCTACATTTCTGCTTTCGTAAAGACAACGGGCGCTTGCTTCCGAGATAGCCATTGCTGCGTTTCCACGTTGTACTCAGCAAGGCCGCGAAGAAGCATTCCAGAGTGTCCTCGTGAATCATAAGAGCACAAGTCCGTTTTTTTTCCTGTTACCAAATAGGCGCAGAGAAAACGACCATGAGGTTATCCAGCTCTTGAGAAAGAAAAGCAGCTAATTTGTTCCCCGTAGAGCTCAGCCGTGGGAAACGAAAATTCATAAGTTCTTCATGAACAAAGGCGCAAGAACGTTGCTGAGACGTGGTTAAATGCCGTTTTCCCGGCAGTATACATGAACGCCGAGTCACTCGAGAACGAGAGCCCACGTGTTGCGGTGGCTACAGGAAGATTGCAATTCGCGGCACGCGTTCCAGCGGGCGACCCGCAGCGCCTGTATACACATGTGCACAGCCGCTGCGCGGTTCCCAGGAGCCGCGAACAAACGCGACTCACGCGAGCTTTGAGTGCGCGCCAGATCGGAAACTTGAAGCGAAGCTGCTGCGTAATACGTCTTGACATTTGGCTCCATTGTTTCAGCAAAGGGGATGAGCCATGGCTGAGGGCACACACAGGGGAGGAAACGGGCCCCGAGTGAGAGGCCGCGTGTACGTGTAGCGCATTTGCGTACACTAATCGATTCGCAGGCGGGAGCGCATGTTCCTTTGGAAGCGGCCGCCTCGCCGAAGGTGGGGGGAGGGCGCGAATACGTGATCGGCGCGCACTCCACGATGCGAGACAATGGGCCAGCCAAGGGCGTCAATGCGCGGCTCGAAAGAATCTTACACGACCGCTTGTTCGCGCCGACGGAAGAAATAGGCGGGAACTCGTGGAAGTCGCCGTGCGTTTCTAACGATCCAGCGGGGTAGGGTAAACGCGATTGCAAAGGCGGCGAAGCGAAGCGGCCCGAATGCGTTCGCGGTCTCTGTCTGCGCTGGGCACCTTGCTATCTCCGCTCCCTATTACATCACTGTTATGCGCGATGCAGGCTTAATGTGCGAGCGCCGTGGAAATCGAATTGCGCCGGCGGGTTGTGGTAATAATGCGAATACCGGCGTTGGATTTGTTATTTGCGCCGTGCGGGCTTTCTTGGGGGGAAAAATTGCGCTGCCCTGTTTCGACGGAGGAAGTGGCAGGAGGTTGGAACAATGTACAGGCACCTGCAAACAAAGGGGACACTTTAATGATGTCTTAACGCGAAAGCGCGCACTCATCTGGCTTCTGCAAAAGGCGTTCCATAACGTCGAAACCTGCCGCAAAAAATTACCTCATTCAATGTTTTTAAACGAAACGTGCCGGGGACGGCAATCGAGCACAGGGATGCGCGGTTACAGATAAGTGTCTTAAACCCTACTCTACGCCTTCGCCGAGTGGAACACGGCGTTCAAGATGGGAAAGTGGGCTCGCCAGCTCGGTCCTAAGTAAGCAGCTTTGACTCGCTTAAAGGGCGAAGACGGCATGCCGCACCAACGGAGTCCTGCACTGATGACCCCGCCAATTTACCAGCTCAATCTCACTGTTAAATAAAGTTTCGGACCCTGTCCTAGCTAGTCTTTTCAGTCAATAGACATTTATTTCTCTCTCTGTCTCTCCCCCCCCCCCTGCTCCTACTCAAGGTACAGAAATGTGCACTAAATGGTGTCAAGAGGACAAATAAGACACGGAGAAAATGGATGCCGGCCCGTCGTGGCTCCATAGTGCGTGCCTCAGAATCTGCTCAGAACCATGGTGATGTGCGCGTAGTTGGAGGTGTCTCGCGGGCGGTTCACTAAATAGCGCAAGCTGGCCCAAGGCGCGTAGTTTCAACCTGACACACACAAAGGCGTGGTGTGGTCGAGGTGGCAGCGCTGTGGTCGCTCTGGCCTCCACACTCACTGAAGCTCAACCGCATCCACGCCTTTGTGTTTTAAATGCAGAGCATTTCTTTAACTCACGATGTAACCCGGCGTTGGCGTGCCTCGGCGTCCGCAACAGCCGTTCCAGGTGCGCCCTCTCCCCCACTACTCCTCTCCCGCATCACGCTACCCTCCTCGCTCTCAACAACAGGTCCGCACCCCTCCCCCTACGCTATATAAAAAATAATACTTTCCGGCGCCTGGTTTCGATCCCACGATCCTGCGGGCGGAACGAAAGGTACATGGTGCTCTACCCACTGCACCACAAAGCCGACACAGAATGTAAGGCTACGAACGCGCCTTATATCCTTGACTAATTCAAACTACGTCAAGAAGCTGCTGATACAACGCATTCACTACCTGTGGGCGGAACGCGAGGTACATGGTGCTCTTCCCACTGCGCCACAAAACCGACACAGAATGGGAGGCTACGAACGCGCCTTATATCCTTGACTCATTCGAACTACGCCATGAAGCTGCTGATACAACGCATTCACTACCACCAACTCCCCAAACACTAAACGTTAACGCAATACACCCACCCCCTATGCGACGCATTTACTCGAGTCCCCCTCGCGGGGAGATGGGCCCTTTTTAACTTGCAAGGACATGCTCAGGGATCTCTGCAACTTCTTTCTGTTTTGAACGAACGGCTCGCTTGATAGTGCTCAAACCTCGAGCGCAGGTAACACAGCGACAGCGATGCCTTGCTTTTTTCACAATCAAACGAAATGTATTTTTTACTTATGAACATAGTAGAAAACTTTGTGATTTTTTTACATGCGCATGGACAGGGGAAAAACGTAACCGGCAGACGTCTACGCCATAAGACAAATCTGGGTTTTATTTAATTGAAAGCGCAATAAGATGTGTCGATCGTAAAATCCTCGTGCAAACATCAGTACAGAGGCGGCCCAAGTTTTGCATACAAAATTATTTCATGTGGCAAATGTATTGTCCCAACTCCTTGTATATCCATGTGCCAGTTATTTCGTTCACACTGACGGGCAAAAATCTGCAGTGGAGGTAGAGCTGCCTTCACCCTTCGCATGGTTCACATCGTGGGCAATAACGAGAAACAGATCGAATGACGCGCAGAACTGCTTCATAAACCTGGCGCTTCTAGAGAACCGACACACAAGCAAAGCTTCGCCTCAATTTACAATGCATATTACTCGTAGTGGGGGAGTTCTATGCGTCCATTGTCGAGCTCACAGACACGGGTGACGAAGCTAGAATAGTGATTTGACAGGTAATGTTTTCATGTATACACACGTGGCTTGTAGTGCTGACTTCCACACTGTGGTTCCCCGCATCGGGCTTCGGTACTAACTAAAAGCCTTCCGCATACATGGATGTATAGGTGGGTTGGCTGCGCCCTGCCCGCATAACACGGTTCCAAAGCGACTTGTGAAGGACCGTTGTCTGCAGTATTTTTATCCCTGAGCGATGAATAACTCGGGCAGCCGAGCTTCCTTAGGCCATAAAAATATCGCTGGCACAAAATCGAGAGTATTTAGTTCGTACCCGCACTCCAATGCGTGCAATAATGGTAAACCTTAACTGTTGTGTTCAGCTGAGCCGTCAATCCAGCGTCACAGCCCAAGTAGCCCCAACCTTTTGTACAAGTAGTACAGGCCTCCGACTTCCATCGAAACTCATCAATGTACTAAATTACGTGATTGATTGATTAACTGTGGGGTTTAACGCACGGAAGCCACACCTGTGCTATGAGGGAGCCGTAATGGAGGGCTCCTAGTTAACTTCCATTACCTGGAGATCTTTAACGTGCGCCGAAATCTGGACAAACGGGCGCTTTTTTTTTGCTTTTCGTCTTTATGTATGCAAAAGCTGCCACCGCAGCTGGGCATAGCACTACAACGCCTTATAACCACTGCGTCACCGCGTCGGGAGATGTACTAAATTACATCAACGTACTAAGTTACACATGCGCGCATGCAGTTAAGAAAATTGTTGTTCGGATAAGACTTTTCAATATGGAAATTCCCGATTTAACCACACAAAGACCCCTTCATTCAACGTACAATTAAGCCACGCGTGTTTTTAGTTAGGAATTTTGAGTTTAATTATACCCTTGCAGGTTTTCGTGTAGTTAGACACGCCTCTTCGGGTTACTGCACGTGAACTGACATCAAACAGCAGCGCCACCATGCACAGCATGCAATAAATCCTGCAATTGTACAGCTCTAAGTGGTGCCCCCAGCCCACCGACAAGCAGCGAAGGACCTGACACACATACGACTTGCCGTTCGGTGCCCTTTTTGTTTTCATTGTACTCTCAGGGCATAGCGAACCGTCTCAGCGCCGTGAATTACTATGGGGATGGCGCCAAGGGATCATATTTCACGGCTCTGCACAGGTCTTTGGCGTCCGGGCGCTTGCGCCTACGTCACTTGAAGGGACTCGAGAGAAACGATTATGTAGCGGAAAGAAAAACGTCGAAACAGAAAGAAGAAATGCGTGCAGGGAGTGGCGGTGGCGGACGGTGTTGCACGGTGAGCCCTGTAGCACGGCTGTACTGGAGCAACCACGCCTAAATAAGACAGCCAGCGAACCTCTCCAATTCCCGGTTTTGCTGCACGGAGTAATTTCCAGCTACGCGTTTCGATGCTGCCTTTTTTGCTTAGATGTCAGCCAGTGAGAAACGGACGAAGTTCGGTCAAGTGTCCTTCTTTGACGACGTGGGCGGGCGATCTTGTCCTGTGGTGGCGTCGAGCAGCATCGAGAGCGCTAAAAAGGCGCGCGAGCAACTTCGCTAATCTCCCGTCATTGAGCATTATTATCTGGGCTCCTTAGCACCCCGCGTCGCTGTAGCTGCTGGCGGCGCGGCAGAACCGACTAATTGCTGCCTTCCTACGCGGGAACCTGGCTGCCCTCGATTCCGCCTTGCACGCCGTGTATTACGCGTGTAGGCGACGTAGGCCATATCTCCTCCGAACGTTCCCGTGCCTAACGCAGCCTATTCTTTTGTTTTTTTCTCTCGTCGTCTTGCAAGTAGCACTTCGCTGTTTTCTATTATCGCGGTGGCGCTCGGAATGATCGGCGGGGCCGATGTCGGGTGCAGACGGGACACAGCACCGATAGTTGCGCGCAGTATTAAGGGGGACTTGGTGCTACTGAGTTGCAAGCTTTTACGGCCTACATCGCTGCATTTATGGCGGGAGGAAAGCTTTTGCTTCGCCTGTTTTAGAGCCCAGTGTCCGCTGTAGATAATCAAGAAATAAAACGTTTCGTCGTCCTGGGCGTTTAGCCGCCGCATTTAGTACAACAAAAACCCAAACCATATCATCCAAGGATTATGCCCCGTACACACAGAACTACCTTCGTTTAGGCAGAGACCGTAATAATATCTTGAAACAACAACAACAGTGACGACAACAACAGCAACGACAATAGCAGCAGCAACAACAAAACAACAACAACAACAACAACGACGACAACAACAACAGCAACAACGACAAACAACGACAACAACGGCGACAACGACAACAACGGCAACAACAACGACAAAAACAACTACAACAACAACGACTATGGCGACGACGACAACAACAACGACAACGACAACAACAGCAACAGCAACGACAACAACAACAACGACGACGACGACAATGACAACAACAACAACAACAACCAGCGTACGGCTAGGCCAATATAATGCTGCTGCCACGGCAACAATTTTCTTATCCCCTGGCTTTGACACCACCACTCCCGTTGACCTTATAACCTTATAATTGCACGATTTGTTATTAACAACGGTTCAACACGAATGGCGTAGTTATGCACTGCTACGAAGCGGATACCCTCTTTAACAGACTTAAAAAACTCGCTTCAAGGTGCTCACTACTGAGGAAATCCAATTACATTTCCTCCGCTCCCCACTTACACGCTATACTCCTTGCAAGCCTAGTGCCTTCCCTTCATTAATTATGGCTTAAAACATCATGCCTTGAATCCTAAAGATGCCGATTTAAAGGGAAAAACAAAATGGCCCCGTATCTGCTCAATTTGCTGCAAATGTCGTCGAAAGACAGTAATGTTTTGCCGCTCTTGCCACGTGAATGCCTCTCTCCCCTCCCCGCCCATTCTCACGCTGTTCCCCTTCCATCTCGCTTCTTCTTCGACGACAAACACGGGGGAGATTTGCCTAATTTAATTAAATTTTCCCACCTTCTACTGCTTGTGCGCCATCTATTGGAATCTTTCGTTATTGTTGTTCTTGAAATGCGGCCTCGAAGTCCAGACTTGAGTGTGAGCTCTTACTGTATTTTTCGTACAAATATTGTTTTCCATGCGTAATTTTTTCTGTGCTGTCGCAAATATGAAGCGCACAGCTATTTTCAATCTGAAGAACACCATCTAGTGCAACTATAGTACCAGTTATGTATTGGTGTGTTGCCTCAAGTAGGCCTAATAGTTTCTTTTTTCTCAGAAGCAGTGACAAGTAGTAACTATGGCACCATATTTAGATCTTTGGAAAGGAATATTTTCTTTTTGCTCCGCAATGCTCGCAAGGATGATCCATAGAACCACATTTAGTGACTTGGAAAGGTTCTGCCTACATAATCTTTTCGTTCCAGAAATATTTCATATTCTGGTCGGCCGGCCGAATCAAAGCACGGACAGACAGACAGACAGACAGACAGACAGACAGACAGATAGACAGACAGGCAGACACAAAAATTGGATTGTTTATTTTTTTATTTTTGTTACCTCAAAGGCCCCATGGAAAAGGGGCATTACATGAGGGGCGGATAAGGCACACATAAAAAAGAAACAGTAGTACAGTGAATAAAAGAAAAAAAATGCAAGGCATGAGTTTCAAAGCAATATACAAGTTTTAGAATTTGTAGATAACATAATATACCCCAGTTTCGTATAAACTAGAATGAGGTCATGGCAAGCAGTGTTCATTTGAATACTTCAGGCTCGCTTGTTTGTACAACATAGTCAGGCAGATTATTCCAAAGATTTGCACAGCTTATAAAAAATGAGTTTGTGATAGTGGTGGTTCTAGGGCGAGGATATGATAGCTGCATTGAATTATTACTGCGGCAAGAAGTTTCTGGGCAGGGGGGGGATGTACCTACTGGGTGAGAGGAGTGATAGTATCTATGGAATAGGGCCATTTTGGCGAGTAACGGCGGTGACTAAGGAGAGGAAGGTTGGCGCGTTGTTTTAATTTTGTGACATGTGTGAATGAAGAGAAGACAGAATGCGTAAACGTAATACGTAGCCCAAGAAAGACTATTTTAAGCATTACGAGCGTGAGTATGTGCCGCACGTGGGCACTGACCTGTGGCAGATTACTACAGTTAAATATGGGTACAACGAACCCCACATTAACGAACTTTTCAAATTAACGAGCATTAAAGAAATCCCACGCCGACTGCGTTCAGTTTTAATGAAAAATTATTTCTCTGTATACGTACTTCAGAATAGCCAACGTTTCGAAATAAGGGTCATTTTATTTAGTTCTGTGCCGTGTTAACAACGCCTCAGCACTACGAACTCATATTTTCAAGGACGGCGATTCTTAGATTTCCGTTAAACAATCGCGGCAACCGGAGCCGTATGCTAGCAGACGGCACGGCAAAGCGCAGCGCAGAAGAGAACGTCTTGCAACTTTCTCCGCGCAATGCGCGAGCCGATGCGAGAGAGAGAGAGAAAAAAGAAGGTGAGGAGAAGAAAAAAAAATCCCGCCATCTCCACGAAGTGAATGGTGATGAGAGGGGCGAAGCTAAAATGCTTATCGGGGAAACCGTGAAACATTGTTATAGGTCTTCTTGACGGCGCGCACCATCTGAATGAGTGAAGGACAGAAGGCGCGTTCGTAGCCATGCTCGCGTCTCGGTTTGTAGCGCAGCGGGAATTGCGCCACGTACCTCTCGTCGCGGCCAGAGAGTCGTGGGATCGAAACCGGGCGCCGTCGCGTCAAGACCACCACTCCTTGCTCGCAAAGCTTGAGACTTCCCACCGCTCCGTTGACAAGCGCGTCGACGACGTCGATGTTTGTGGTGATTATGTAGGGCTTGTTTGGGACGATGAGAATCTCCATGGGTAAGTTCGCGAATTCGGTGTGTGATATTTTAGCCACCTTGGCCGTCGCCTTCTGCAGAGCGCCTTGTGTCGCGTACCCCCGGTACGTGTCTTGGTTGGTTGGTTGGTTGGATCCGGAACAAGAATGGCGCGTACCCACTCTGGGGGATTGGCCAAGTCTTATTGTGATTTCACTGCTAAAGAAGCTTAGTAATTAGTTTCAAACGAAGGGAAAATAGGGTACAGTGATGCTAACAATTTTGGAACCAAAAGAAATTCAATACTACTGTACCAACAGGTATTTCAATAAACGAATAAAAATGGGTTGAAGCTATTGATTAACAAGGCAAGCGACCTGTTTCGGCAATAAATGAGTGAAGAGCGCGAAAAACATCCCCGTTGCACCGCCCAAGCCCGACTGCCCCAAATGACAATAAATTAGGCACCGACAAGGCGAGACCCAGGCGCCGGAGGGGAGCCTCCAGGTAACGATTTCGGAGGGAAGAGAACCGCCGGCAAGACAACAGGAAGTGGTCAAGTGTTTCCTCCTCTTGACAGAAGCTGCAGGTGGCCGATGGCGCTATGCGTGCACGGTGCAGATAAAAATTCAAATTAGGTGTTCGACATCGCAAGCAAGTCAGTGTGACCTCGCACAGCCGAGACTGCGCAAAGTCACACTTCCAAGAGTACCGGAGATGCTCAATGTCTGGGCAGCCAGCGATGCTGTCTGGTGGGAAGCTGTCCAGTGAACTGTACCTTCGAAACCTAGTTCCAACAACATAGGCTACCGGGGGCACAGTATCAACGAGAGGACCATACAGTGCTACTCCTGCCAGGTAATCAGCAGTTTCGTTAAGTTCAACTCCTCTGTGCCCTGGGACCCAGACCAGCCGGATTTCCCTGACATGTACTGGTATAAGCATCGACAGCGATCGGCGAAGTGGAGAAACGGTTGGGGAAGATAAAGCGGAGCAAACCGAAAAAGAATCCGTCACAATGATCACCTGGGAATGCTCTTCGCTGAGCTTTCGAAGAGCGAGCGCGATTCCCAAAAATTCTGCCAAATATATTGACGTGAAATTCGGAAGACGAAGAGGAAATGCCCAGTCAAGCGCAGGTGAAAAGATACCTACACCAGCTTTTTTGTCTCGGACAGAAGCATCTGTGGCTATAACCACATGTGTCGGGAACTCTTCTAGGTAGTTTTCTAAAAGGCCAGATATCGTTCTCTCCGGCAAGCATTTGGCATTGGAGGGAAAAATGTTGACGAAGTCAATGTCCACCATCGCAGTGCGATAATCAAACGTAGGTACAGATAATATGTTGATATTTAAAGGGGCGAGCAAGGACTGGACGAACACTACCTGTGGACGCTTGTACGTGGGCCATGATTGGGCAAAAAAGGACGCTGGGGAGCGTACAAAAACCATTTGCGATCGTGATATAGGCAATTCCATTGCACGAAGGTATGCTTCAACTGTCAACACCTTGAAACGAGATATCAGAGGAAGGATTCGAGCCTCCCAGTACAATACCCGAATGGGGACGTACCTTGGCAATCCCAAACACAATCGCAAAGCTTGCCTTTCTAATGTAATCAATGGTCGGAGCTTGTAGAACGGATAACTAGAAAAAAGGATACAGCCGAATTCCAGAATAGGGCGCACGTACATGCGATAGAGCATAAGGAGGACGTCTCTGCGCATACCCGATTTCTTATTACAATATCTCTTCAACACGGAAACCGCTCTCCCCCCTTTCGCCGCAATGAAGTCAATGTGAGGACGCCAATTCAGAGTGCTCTCATACAACACTCCTAGATATTTCAGAGAGGTAACCTGCGGTATTGATTTCTGTCTGTATGTCAGATCAATCGAAATTGGGTCTTTCACTGGGAATGCCAAGAGTGCACACTTGTCGACATTTAGGGATAGGTAGAGGCCATCCAGCCATGACTCTAAGGTCGACATATAAAGCTGCAGTGACTGAAACAAGACATGTACATTGCTTGAAGAGCTAAAAAACGCCAGATCGTCAGCATACAAGTACGACTGTACGCCCGCAATAACGGGAACCTCGCTGAGTAAGACATTAAATAAAACCGGAGAAAGAACGGATCCTTGAGGTAAGCCTCGCGTTTGATTGTAATGTGAGGAGGTAACGCCGCTCTGAGCAATAAAGAATTTGCGACCGGTTAAAAACATCCTAACCCACGAAGTAATATATTCGGGAAAACATAATCGATGCATCTTTTCTAAAAGTATGCCATGTTCCACGCAATCATAAGCTTTGGCCACATCCAATGTCACAAGCGCTGCGGCCTCTTTGGAACGACGAGCCAGATGAAGGCGGCTCTCTAGGTCTATGTGCGCCGACCATATCGAGCAGCCTGGCCTGAAGCCCACCTGTCGAGGACTCAAAATGTTAGCACTATTTAAAAACTTTTCGATTCTGGCCAATAAAACCCTCTCAACAATTTTCACAAGATTAGACGTTAAGCTTATCGGCCTAATGTTATCCAATGAAAGACCTAACCCCGGTTTTTTAGGCAAGGGAACAACTTTCGACAGACGCCAATCGAGAGGCACCCAGGAAGCGCGCAGAGAGTGGTTCACAATATGCAGGAGGTCTTCAGGCGACTCCGTAAACACCATCTTTATCATTGGGACAGTAATACCATCTGGGCCTGGTGCTGCATCGGATACACGCTGTAACACATCGTATAACTCTGCCTTCGTAACCTCTTCAAAGTTGAGAGGAGCCGGGCCCAGGACAGGGGAGCCATGGGCCGGTGGGGCCAGTACCGGGTAGCGGGAAGTGAAACGAGCCTGCAGTCCTACAGCCAATTGATCAAGAAGAATTTTTAAGGCTGTTGGCGTGTGCATGAAGGAATCAAGGTTTGGTGAGCTGTGGCCGTTTTTTCTAATCCGCAAGAACGAGAAGAGCGCACGCCTATTACTAGTTTTCGAGAGGAAAGAGAAGCGGCTTGTGTTATATATCTCTTTTGCCCGTGCAACAGTACGTTTGAACACAGCGCGAAAATACTTAAAATTGCTCCAATTTTCGGGACACTGGTTATACTGTAACTTTTTCCACGCTGCTTGTCTTCGACGGAAATCCCTCGTACATTCCTCATTCCACCAAGGACTGCTTGGCTTCCCTTTAACCGAAGAAATTGTAAATTTAGCTCGAGTGGCCGAATCCTGAATTACTGATATAAGCTCCTTGGCACGAGCGTCAATTTCTTGAGTTGGTAACGAAGCTAATGCTGAACGCATTAAATTTTCATACCGATTCATATTCACTAAGGAGTGCTTCGTACGGGTAACGTGTTTCCTTGCGCGAATATCAAAAACCACGGGGATGTGGTCACTAGATGTAGCACAGTCTGCCGTAGACCACGCAGCAACAAGACCCGGCTTCGCAAAAGTCAAGTCCAATACCGACTTACTCTGGCCGCGCAGGCATGTAGCCGCTTTTGAGTTCTCACAGGAGAGAGAGTGGTCGCTAATCCACCCCCATAAACGCCTCCCGCAAGCATCGGTACGATATCCCCAGTCCACATGATGAGAATTGAAATCCCCTGCTAATATGACATGATTTTTACAAGCCGCCAAAGCTGCATCCAGTGAACCAGTCGA
The DNA here is from genome assembly GCF_048455015.1 of Haemaphysalis longicornis. Classification (NCBI taxonomy): domain Eukaryota; kingdom Metazoa; phylum Arthropoda; class Arachnida; order Ixodida; family Ixodidae; genus Haemaphysalis; species Haemaphysalis longicornis. The sequence goes on from NW_027526422.1 coordinate 148,271,964, forward strand.
TGTCACCCCATATGGAAAGTATGCATTTACAAGGGAGAATGAAACATTTCCTGGTAATTCAAAGTCAACTGCAAGAATTTCACTCTCAGATGAGAGAGAAACAAATGACATGTGTGCACTATGGCAGAACTTTTGCGATACTAAAATCAATAACCCTCCACCTCTACCTTGCCTGTCCAAACGAAACGAGCGGAAATTTGGAATAAAAAATGATTTCTGGGGAGAAAGCCAAGTTTCTTGAAGTAGGATAACGTCAGGGTGGTATTGAGACACAAGCCAATTAAGATCAGGAGAAGCAGAGAAAACAGAGCGGCAATTCCATTGGAGTACTCGTATACTTGTCATTGTTAGCCAAGCTGCGCCGATGATATAGCCTGTTGTAGAATGTCGTGTGGCTGATTGGGAGACTGCACGGAACTTTTTGGATTTTTGGTATTCTTTGGTTTGGAATCTTTGCTTACCTCCCCATCAGCGGGGGAGAGCCTGCGCTTTTGGGCCAGTGGGGAGGACTGGCCTACCTCCATCTCATCGGAGTCCTCAAAACAAGCGGACGACATTTCTTGGGACACAGGAAACTGTCCTAGATCAGTGAATGCTGCATTATCATCAGAAGTGGATGGCATGTTTACAAGAGGAGTAGGCGGGGAGACCCGAGTGCCGCCCGGCAGCGATGCCGAAGGTGGCAATGGGGCTAGAAGAGCCGATGCTGAGGGAGGTGCTGCTTCTGCTAAGTCAGCATTATTCAGTGAAGGTGGTTTCCCACTTACGGCACCTACAATGGAGCCAATTCCTGCAGGTTGAAGCTGAGAGCCGGAGGAAATTGCTGAGAACATTTGCAAAAAGTCTGCCATTTTCTGAGTCATGGCTTGGATTTGACTCATGCACTCGGACAGGGACCCTATAAGCGGCTGTACAATGGTAGTCATGGAGTTCACTACCGAAGCATTGATCATGCTGGAAATGGACTGCTCGCTGTCTTGAGCTCACAGGCTACGAACGACAACCTCTTCTTCTTCCTCTCCTCCTTGTTGGGAAGCAACGAACGCGTGGAACGTTTTGACCTCTTCGGCCAATCTTTGGTTGGCCAATCCCTAGGGGGATCCTGCCGCAATCATCATCGTGGTGCTGTGCAGCAACGAGCAGAAACGAGGGACGGGACAGGGCCCGAGCAAGAGGAGCTTCGCCCCTAGAAAGATGAAGCATGGGTGGCCTCCGCCGTCCAGAAAGCCGCGGCTGCGCTATTCGCACCCCACTGCAAGTTTTTCTACGTTCTGCCGCTGCTCGGGTGGCTTGCTGGATCTTCCCGGACATCAGCGGAGCTGTCAACAGAGGGAACTCTCCAGAGCGTGAGCATTCAGAATGAAGAAGGCAGTGAGGACGGCATGAACGACGATGCCTCTGAGGGTGCCGCGGCAGCACTCGAACACACTGCGACGAGCGCGTGACGACTCCGGATGTGCTGGACAGCATACGAAAACTCCGCACATTTCCTGGGAAAAACGGCACGTGCACGGAGTCAGTCCACAGGAATGTGGAAAGGTTGAAGTTGTTTGTGCTAGGAAGCCTGTGCGGCACGCACCAGAAGAAAATTGCCAACTACTTTAAATAAACGTGCATTGATTCATGATCACTTGTGCATTTTTTGTGAAAAATGACTTAAAGGATGCACTCGTGTACAGGTAGGTCGTTTTAGGTATTGAAATATTTTTGTCTTTTTTTGCGATTTTCGTTACAACGACCTTTCAGAATAACGAGCAATTTCTAGCGGACCCCTGGAGTTCGTTGCATCGAGATTTCACTGTATTCAGATATACAGACAATTATTGACCTTGTTCTGTTTAGTGAGTCCCTCCGTGCAATACGTGTCAGTGCCACATGTGCGTGGCTTGTGTATGGAGGCATAACGGTATCTATTTTTGATGCTGATATTTTCAGTGACGGCGAACTTTAAAAGCAATAAACAATCAATGTTCTTTGCACCCACTAGCCAGGCTTTGAAACAGGCGACAGATGAAAAATACAAATCTAGCCGTTATAATGGACACTTGCAGCTTCTTTTAGGGGCGAAGCCCCTTATGGGCTCGGGCTGTCGGCTTCTCATGTAGCTGTCGTCTGATGTTGTCGTCGTCTCATGTCGTCGTAGTATCATGTAGGTAGTCACGGTAATAAAACACCGGGAAACTGGTTTTCCAACGCCTCGCGCTAGGACGCCTCGTGCTTCAAAGACACGAGACTTACAGCATAGCTGTACACCTATACCCCCAACTGTTGCATCTCCCCTATCAAAAACGCCAAGGCGCCAAGAATACACTTATCCACTGCATGCTGCGCAGGTTTCGCGTTAGTGGAGATGACCAGGGAATTGTTTTGTTGCATGAAAACGAACGAAACACAAACGGCCTCACAAAGAGGTAAGAAGATAACAAATCAGATTTCATGTCAAACGAAAACCAAAACAACGCACACGGAGACAGAAACAGAAAGAGAAACTACAAAAACGCAAAAAGAACAATGATCGAGTGGTTAGATCATCGCCTTACACGTACATCTCCGGAGCTATCAAATTGCGCAAAACACCTTAAACAGTTTTACAGGGCCCGTTCTACATGCGACAGTACACTCACCGCTCATATTGCGGCGGATAGTTCCTTCCACCTTACGTTTGTTCTACGACCGCTGCCCTTGCTGGCAACCGATCCACACGGACAATTTATCCAACGAAAGGAAGATCTGCGTCGCGCCACACGCGCAATCATTCCACCGTGTGGAACAGACTATCCCAGTGGATTGGATCACTGGGAGAAGGTCTTGCTGCGGGTGGCCCTCTGTCCTGCGATAACCCGGATGTGGCCACCGCGATTCCATGCCCCGTTTTACCAACAACTGCCCCTTCTGCATGGTTCCTGCCGAAGTCGCTGACACTGATCACTTGTTACAGAGGTTTCCTTCCCTGACTGCAGCGAGATTCCGACACCTTCGCGGCACAGTGCCGCATCCTGGGAGACCACCCTGTAGCTGGGGTTGCTGAGCGAGCTCTCGCGCCGAATACTCATGCCGCTGACGCCTATGTATTGCCCCCCTTTTTTCTTTGTTCTTTCTCTCTCTTTTCTTCCTCTCTTTCTCTTTAACGTCTTTTCTATTCCACCCGTAACCTCCTCCCTAGTATTTTATCCCATCTTCCCCCTCCCCCCGCACTGGGTTGTATGCAGGTGAGCTCACTGCTGAGCTCAATAATATCCCCACTGCACTTTTCTTCCTTCTCTTTCAACAAATAACTTCTCTCTCTCTCTCTCTCTCTCTGGGAGACCACCCGATCTCAATCGAAAGCTGTGGGGACTCGACCGCCGCGCTCTTCCGGACTTCCTCCGGGAAACTGGTGCGAACGTGTATCTTTAGGACTGTCTAAATTATCACAAAGAGCGTAGTACGCAATACAAAAAATATACCGGCTGAGGTGGCAACATACCTACCACAGTTATCATCAGTTGGCAGCAAACACGGGTTTGCGCAAACCTGACGTGTCTATTGTGCATGCGATGGCCCGATGTTAACCCTAACGTTCCTCTGAGTTCTAGTGTCGCCAACCGGTTCAGCAGCTTGACTACAGTGCTTGGCGCGTCGTTAGGCGTAAAGTTAAGGTTGCGCGAAATTAAACGAGGAGGAGGAGAAGGAGGAGGAGGATGAGGAGGAGGAATGCCTGTTTTTGAAGGCTTACCAACAGATCTACTCAGGACTATTGGCCAGTGGAGACTACAGCTGCGATTAAAAGCTCACGGTCGAATCACCGAGCCCGGTTTGGCTGTGACGGGCAAATAAACACGCCCAGAATTGCCCCATGCCCACAGCTGGGGGATTGGCCAGTTAAGATAGCAGCTGTCGTCAGAAACGCACAACCGATTCACGAATTGGCGTTGGCTGTGCCTTCAACATAGCCACGCGCAATTCCCACATACCCACTCAAAGTGATTTGCGAAAAAGCCTGTCGTCTATAATACATGTAGGTGAGGAGTGTTAGGTGCCTTTCTGAATTCGTTGTTTCGGGTCTTTTCCCTACCGCGCGTGCGCTGTGGTTCTCGCGTGGCCACAAGGAGAAGGACACGGGGCACCTGACATGTGCAAAGAAAAAGTACGCCCTGAAATAAGCTACTTACCGGTGTAAAATGAAACGTGTGCGCCCTTAAGGCATACATACACGCCGGTAGAGCTCGATCATTTAATCCGGAAGTATATAGAGAACCGACATATTGCTGCCATCACGAGGGTTACGTGCTGTGTGGGAAAGGCGTCCGAGTGGAAACTGCATCGACCAACGAGAACTGTGAGCATGGCTTAAAAAGGTGCGTACACTGTCTTGTACTTTTTGCGCGTGGTGCGAGCCATCACTAATGGGTGAACATATTGGAGTCCCTAGCGTTGAGTTATCGTTGACTTCGGCAGCGGGGCAGCCGGATGTGTGTTCCTAATGACTTTTCAGTTCAATTTCAATGAAAACAATTTAGTTTTCTATAAAACACTGGATTTCCAGGACTGGCACGTAAAGACCCCGTTTTGTCGTTTCTTCAGACAGTGCGGTCAATTATATTTGGGAACACTGCACCGACTTCGTTCCTGTATCCCAGGGGAACACGCCCAGCTTCCGTTCCAGTGCACGCAACTTCCCCAATCCACGCAGATCCGACGCAGTTTCGGCGACCCTGACCGACTCCGGTCAACGCTGCAGGCGTCGTTGCCACGCACCAAAGTTCTGAGTTCGCGTGCGGTAGACAATACTGTGTCTCTGGAGACGCCGATGGCCGGTGGCGGGCTTCGGGCGAGGGAGGGTGACCGTGGAGACTGCAGGCCGCGTCTTGCTACGCGACTGCAGCCGCCGTCGCGCGGTCAAGGCGATGAGCCGCTTTTGTCCGGCGCGAATATCCATCACCGCCGAGCGCGAACCAGCCGTCTCAAGCGTGGTCTGCGCACATATTGATTCGCGCTGCGACCTCCCCGTGTGCGCTACCTCGGTCGGGAGAGCACACCTTCCGCTGGAACGAGAAACAAAGGGTGCCTAGTTGAACAGGTGTGCTTGGAATTGTCTGTAGTGCGTGACAGACGCGCGTACAAATGCGCGGCTGCGAAGTAAGTGGAAGGCGGGCAAGAAATTGCCGGAAAGTTGTTGCACAGTTTGGCCGCGAAGTGCTGGGATGCAAAGCGCGCCCATTGTTCGGGAGAAACGGAAACGCCGCGGCCGCGCCCGGCCGGCGTTCCGCCGTGCCTGCATGCACTGCCGTGTGTACGAGCTGGAGCGGAAAGTACCGCCCGCACACTACGACCGGGGAACAAATAAGAACGTCGTTTAGTGTGCCCGTTGAGTAACTCTATACTGCTCCCCCTTTCCGTCATGTAAGTGTGCGGGTTCTACAACAGAGTATGCGGTACCTCTTTGCCGTTGTTTTCTTCGTAGGAAAGACATTCTCTATGTAGACACAGCGTAGATACAGTAGAATAAACGGCATTTCTTTGCGGTTCTTTTTTTTAGGAGGCACAGTTATTCTGTTATTAGTCCTAGCACTCGACGATTCCAGGGCGTCAGTATAACAGTAATGCAACAGGTATAGCACATATTGAGTAAACGCTAAACCGCGTAATTTGCCCCCGATTCAGATTCGCCGGATTTAGTGTACTATATCCGGCGAATCTGTTTGTCCGCAATAATATAGTCCGAAGAATCGGTTCGTCCGCAGGAACCCCGGTGTTAGTCTGCCAGCGTTCCTCTTGCGGACGAGCCCTGGCGTTAGTCTGCAGAAACTGGCAAGCGTTAAACATATAAATAAAAACTGGAGGGATATATAAACGGGCCTGTGCCATTATCAAGAATTTTCCAATCAAACATTTTAGACCTTTTCATGCGAAACTTTTGCAGCGAAACCTAATAGTACAGCTTCCGGTCAAAAAAGAACACAAGTTCCTCGGTATAATTCTTGATGAAAAACTTTCCTTTATCCCTCATATGAAACAACTAAAACAAACATGCCTTAAAACAATGAATATCCTTAAGGTTCTCTCCCACCAATCCTATGGTTCCGATAAAGAACTCCTGCTGCGCTTGTATACTGCTTTGGTTGGGTCCCGTTTGGACTATGCGAGTGCGGTGTGTGGGTCGGCGAGCAAAACGGCGTTACGAATGCTTGACCCAGTGCTACACTTGGGGCTTCGTCTCGCCTCGGGTGCTTTTCGCACTAGCCCTGTGGAGAGTCTGTATGTCGAGTGTGATAAGTGGAGCCTTGAGAACCAACGAACGTATATGGACTTGCTTTATGCTTTTAAAATTTCATCACTCAATAATCATCCTTTTTATCCTGTCTTGAACGACACATCCACATCTGTGCTTTTTGTAAATCGCCCATCCGTTCCTCTGCCCTTTTCATTTAGAGTGAGAGAGCGAGCCTCGGATCTGAGCGCTTCGTTTTTAGATGTGTACAGGTCATCCTTTGCTAACAGTTTACCGCCTTGGCAAGTTCGCCCTGTGTCGTGCGACCTTTCTTTTATGAGACTTGACAAAAATCGTGTACCACGAGCTGCAATACTGCAGCACTTTCTGTCTTTGCAGTTTAAATACACATGTGCATAATTTTATAGTGACGCTTCTAAAACCTCCACTATGGTGTCGTGCGCTGCTCATGGTCCAAATTTCAATGCAGCCAGAACCATGAGCGTGAACACAACAATTTTTTCAGCAGAAGCGTATGGAATTTTACTGATTGTACGACACATTCTTGAAACTCAAATTGCCAATTCCATAATTTATACAGATTCTTTGAGTGTTGTTCGCGCACTGTCATCGCACAAGCCCCCCAGAAACCACATAGTTAATCTTGTATTCAGCACTATCATGTCCGTGTATGCACAAAAGCATGAGCTGGTCCTCTGCTGGGTCCCAGGACACGCAGGGATCGCTGGGAATGAGTTGGCAGACGAGAGGGCCACTGCTGCTGCACTCAGGAACACTGTAGACATTACAACGATACCCTACACAGACCTCAAGCCACACATAAGACAACACCTGCGCAGAACATGGCAAACACACTGGGACGAACAGACAGACAACAAACTACATGTAATAAAGCCACACTTGGGACGGTACACATCTAACTCACACAACAGACACACGGAAGTCGCCTTGGGTAGGCTACGGATAGGGCACACCCATGCGACGCACTCGTATCTGCTGACGGGATCTTCTAGACCCCATTGCAGCAAGTGCGGAGAGGCCCTATCCGTAGTGCCCATACTAATCACATGCAAGGCACTTCACACAACACGACGCAAACACGTCAGAGAACTCTACAGACAACATATTCCCCTACATCCAACGTTTTTTCTAGGTGACGATGCCATTGTTTCTGTGAAACGTGTGTTTGAGTATTTGCTAGACGTCAAATTTTTAAACCTCATTTCCTATCACGCATCATGAAATCTGGCCCTATACACCAGCCATGCTCATTGTCGTTTTGTAATTTCACTTTTGTTTTTGCTGACTTTACTTAGTTTTTAAGGTTTCACCCCTCATATATGACTATTGTTTTGGCGCTCTTTGCCCCAGTTGGCCTTGCGCCATAAACATCCAACCATCATCATCATCTAATAGTACAGCGAATCTCAATTTCAGCACGAATTACGGGGTTTACGTTTTACTGAATTTACTGTTTATTGAGTACGTGTTATAAACCTTGTTTGCTCGCACACCGGGGAATCACAGGTTGCTACCGCTGTAGATATAGGTACATGATGTAGATACATGCATACAGCCTTTTTATTTTTCTGCTATTGTGTTAGCGTGGCTCGCTGGCATGCGAGGGGCCCTTAGCATACGGGCAAGTGTGCAGGCTCGGGCATCACAGACTTGCTTCGGACTACTAGGCTGCACGCTAATATCGTAGGTAACAGCTTCAGAAGCTTGCGCATGTCAACTGCTGGTTTGCACCACTGAAGAACTCCTTAGTGTACCCCCTCACCATTCAAACTCCCGTTCGACGGAACACTAGCCGCACTCTCGGTTGAACCTTCCAACATATCTGGCGACGTTCAAGCGATGCCAATGTCAGTGGGGTGTAGCAGAATGTGCAGGTGCTGTCAAAAGTAATTGGAACACGGTCTCGTAAATTACAGGAATTTTAGGGGCGAAGCTCCTTAAGGCGTGGGTCTGTCCATCCTCGACGTATGTATGTAGTCACCTCTAGTTTAGTTCTTGGATTGTTTGCTAGATGGCGTGGCTACCTCTAGTTTAGTTCTTGGATTGTTTACTAGATGGCGGGGAGCGTTGTAATAAAATCCGTTCGCTGTTGGCGCGCGCTCGGAGTCGCCCGATGGATAAGGCTGCAGATGTGCGAGCCCGCGAGGCAGAAGCGCTCCGTGAAGCTGCGCGACGCCGCCGCCAAGATCCTGCCGTACGAGAGCGGGAGGCCGAAGCGTGTCGTCTGGCTGCGCGACGCCGCCGCCAAGATCCCAGCGTTCGAGAACGAGAGGCCCAAGCGTCACGGCAACGGCGCGAGGACCCTGCCGTACGCGAAGCGGCAAGACTGCGGCGCGAAGAGGATCTCCAAAACGTCAGAGAAGGGGAAGCGGCGAGAAAGCGCGCGTATCGGCAGGCAGACCCCGATGCAGTGAGAGCTCGTGAGGCGTCTGCAAAACGCATCAGGCGAGCTCAGCCCCAAGGTGCCGACGCGCGGTTTAAGCGAGACTTTCTAGACGTTACGTTCGGACACAGATGTAGTGGGCGAACTTTCACTGAAGAGTCACGGTTTTACCGATGATTTCCCCTCAGGAGCTTCGCCCACTCATCATCATTCACCCCGTGGATATGCTGTGAATTTTTTTCTTCGGGAAACTGCCTGGCTTCATTGGTGCGCGTTTAAACGAGTCCTCCCCAAGAGAAAAAGATTCCTGTAAACCGCTAATGGCTGTCGTAAAGACAGTAGGGAAAATATTTTGTGACATTCACAAATTCTTGTTCCAATTATTTATGACGGCATCTGTACGGCACTCGTAGCCGGCGAACATGTTGTGCTTCGCGCTGTTGGTGGCGTACCTTCCACAGCCACGGTTATCGGTTCTTTTCGGTAATTCGAACTATCGTGGACCGTCCACGGAACCCAGGGTCTTTGCTGGGTATTGTTGGGGATTGGTTGCAGTTTCGGCGTTTTCTGGCACTCCCACACCTGATAGTATAGCTTACCGGGTGCTAAGCAGTACTAACAGGTAGCTTGATAATCTATTGGATAAATGGCATGAAGGAGGGTGGGGTGCGGACACCTTCATACGACTACAGACAGACGAAAAATTCCGCGTTCGAGCAGCCCAGGAAAGACTACCTGCGTCGAATGGCACCAACATGCGTAATGTCGGTTCTCAGCACCGAAGCCAGTCACTATCCTGACTTCTGCGGTGAACACAGAAGCAGCTTCGCTTCAGCAGCTCGTCAGGGAGGACGCACCACGTCTACGGTCAGCGGTGGAAAAAGCCTTAGATGCTGTTGGGCCGTCTTTGTGCATGCGAGCAGCATCGTCCGGAGCGCGCCAATCGCTCCTGGGCACTCGTCGCTCTGCCGCTTCGAACTCCTTCCGAACTGATGATCCCCATTGAGACGTCCGCTTGACCGATGGGGGTTCTCGAAGAACGCGTTGTATTAGCGAGGCAGACGAAGTGGCGGACCGTCCGCCCGATCGCCAGCCAGCGCTTCCTGAACCTTGTTGCCTCCACCTTTTACTTTCGCTCGCTGCCGAGTCCGACGGGCGAGGATCGAAGAGGCTTGTCCAAACCGGTCCCTAGGCGTGTGGAAAACTTCATCGATGGCTTGTTGCTCGGCTGATCTTATCTCCGCTCGATGTGCCGAGCCGCCTGTTCCATCGATCAACCTTGTGACCCGATATTCTTTTTTTGGCTCGAACACACTGGCACAATTGTTAGCGAATACATGCGAAGTTTAGTGGGAGGGATGTGGATGCCCATATTTGAGGAGGGCGCCTTAGTAATGCATACATCCAGGTTTTCGGGTCACAGGCTCGGTTCAAGCGAGCGGTGTGCCCGGCATTGTTCTGAGTGCCGCCCACCAGGCTTGCATATTCGATGGCACGTAGGTGAGCCGAGGAGTTAATCGAATGGGCAGGAAGGAATGGGCAACGGGAAGATTACAGTAATGCGCACATAATCACAGCGTGGCAGTCAGCACGTAATGGCGGATTTGCATTAAGTTATCTTGTGTACGGCATACAGGTGTGCCAGAGCTAGTGAATAGAATGTTTACCACGCGATGTAGCGCCGAGTACCATGAACTTTGCATGTGAGTACCCGAAATCGAAGCTACCAGACGCTTTTTAGTGCGCACTGAAAAGTGTAACTGACCACGCCGTTGTTTCGTGGACCTTGTTGTACAGTAAAAAATTCGTTTTAAGAACCGAACCTTGCTTTCACATTTTCACGTAGTCAGAGTGGAGGCGAAGCTCTTTTTCTAAATAAAGTTTACCGGAGCGAAGTTGGACTCCGTAATAAACTAAAATGGGCCGCGTATCTGCTTGCATCGCTGCATGTCGTCGTCTTATGTTCTGCTGCTGAGCACAAGGATGCGGGTTCGATTCCCGGCCGCTGAAGCCGGTTTTCTGATGGAGGCGAATAGCATAAACGCCCGTGTGTACAAGATTTCGGCGCACGTGAAATATCTCCAGGTGGTCGAAATCTATCCGGAGCCCTCCACCACGGCGCGCCTCATCGCCTGCGTTGCGTCGGCTCGTTAAACCCTACAATCAATCAATCAATCAATCAATCAATCAATCAATCAATCAATCAATCAATCAATCAATCAATCAATCAATCAATCAATCAATCAATCAATCAATCAATCAATCAATCAATCAATCAATCAATCATCATCATCATCATCATCAGCATCAGCCTATCTACGTCCACTGCAGGGCAAAGGCCTCTCCCATTATTCTACAATTACCTCGGTCCTGTGCCAACTGTGACCAATTTATCCCCGCAAACTTCTTGATCTCATCTGCCCATCTAACTTTCTGCCGCCCCCTGCAACGCTTGCCTTCTCTAGGGATCCACTCTGTTACCCTTAATGACCAGCGGTTATCTTGCCTTCGCATTACATGCCCTGCCCACGTCCATTTCTTCTTCTTAATTTCTACTAATAGGTCTTTAACACCAGTTTGCTCCCTGACCCACTCCGCTCTCTTCTTGTCCCTGAATGTTACACCTATCATTTTCCGCTCCATTGCCCGCTGAGTCGTTCTCAATTTAAGTTGAACCCTCTTAGTGAGCCTCCAAGTTTCTGCCCCGTAGGTGAGTACCGGTAAGATGCAGCTGTCATACACTTTCTTCTTCAGCGACAATGGAAGGCTGCTATTCATTATCTGAGAATGCCTGCCATATGCACCCCACCCCATTCTGATCCTTCTAATTATCTCTGCCTCATGGTTGGGATCTGGGGTCACAACTTGGCCTAAGTATATATATTCGCTTACCACTTCCACTGCCTCGCCATCTATCTCAAACTGCTGTGCTGTCCCGAGGTTATTGATCATTACTTTAGTTTTCTGCATATTAATTTTCAGGCCCACGGTTCTACTCTGTTCGCCCAGTGCGGAAAGCATGCTTTGCAATTCGTCCCCCGAGTTACTTAGCAAGGCAACGTCATCAGCAATTCTGAGGTTACTGAGGTATTCTCCATTAACCCTTACTCCCACCTGTTCCCAATCCAACGTTCTGAATACTTCTTGTAAGCATGCTGTGAATAACATTGGAGAGATTGTGTCTCCTTGTCTGACACCCTTCCTTATAGGTATTTTAGTGCTCTCCGTATGGAGGATGATGGTAGCTGTAGACACATTATAGATATCCTCTAGTATTCTTACATAATGCTCATCTACCCCCTGGTTCCGTAATGCCCGAATGACTGCTAGGGTTTCGACCGAGTCAAATGCTTTCTCATAATCTATGAAGGCTATATATAGGGGTACAGTATACTCAGCGCACTTCTCTATCACCTGATTGATCGTGTGAATATGGTCCATTGTTGAATAACCTTTACGGAACCCTGCTTGTTCTTTAGGTTGACTGAAGTCTAAGGTTGCAGAGATTCGGTTAGCGATTATCTTGGTAAATACCTTGTAGATGACTGACATTAAGCTGATCGGCCTGTAATTTTTCAAGTGCTTCATGTCGCCTTTCTTATCGATTAGGATGATGTTAGCGTTCTTCCAAGATTCCGGTACCATTGCGGTCATTAGGCATTGCGTATACAGGTTTGCCAGTTTTTGAAGTACAATTTCTCCGCCATCCTTCAAGAAGTCTGCTGTTATCTGATCCTCACCAGGTGCTTTGCCACCTTTCATTTCTTTCAAAGCCTTCCTTACTGCTTCGGTCGTTACTGGTGGGATGTCTATCTCCTCTGAACTACTGTCTCGTTCGGCATTATCCTGTATGTCCCGGCTACTGTACAGATCCCTATAGAACTCCTCGGCCACTGTGACTATTTTATCCCTATTTGTGATGACATTGCCTTGCTTGTCCTTAAGTGCATACATCTGATTTTTCCCCACGCCAAGACGTCTCTTCACTGCTTTCAGGCTACCTCCGTTCTTTACAGCGTATTCGATCTTCTCCATATTATACTTCCGTATGTCAGCTGTCTTACGCTTATTGATTAACTTCGAGAGCTCGGCTAGTTCTATTCTGTCAGCTGCGGTAGAGATTCTCATGGTTTGCCGTTTCCTGATTAGATCTTTCGTCTCCTGAGAAAGTTTACCAGTATCCTGTCTAGCCTTACTGCCCCCGACTTCTACTGCACACTCCGTGAGAATGCGTGTAAGGTTGTGGCTGGCTTCCTGTGTCGTAGGCTCGGCTTCCTCGTTAAGGGCGGAATATCGGTTCTGCAGCGCGATCCTGAATTCTTCTACTTTACGTCTTACTGTCTGTCAATCAATCAATCAATCAATCAATCAATCAATCAATCAATCAATCAATCAATCAATCAATCAATCAATCAATCAATCAATCAATCAATCAATCAATCAATCAATCAATCAATCAATCAATCAATCAATCAATAAAAAGAAACAAAAACAAACAAACAAACAAACAAACAAACAAATAAATAAATAAATAAATAAATAAATAAATAAATAAATAAATAAATAAATAAATAAATAAATAAATAAATAAATAAATAAATAAAACAATCAACCCATCGTCGTCTTCTAACTCCCCTGCCACGTAAGGTTTGATCTCACTACGGCGGACAATCGCATTACGGCGAAGAGTGCATTACGGCTGAGCGTCGCAACACCGCGGAGAGTCTCACTAGGGCGAAAAGTGCGTTACGGCTGAACGTGGCAACACGGCGGAAGGGATTCAGTTTCAGCCGTTCAGCCGGTCAAATGATCTGCAGCTAGTTTCGTTCACCATCGTCGCAGCTGTGCGTTACGTGCAAGAGCCTGCATACATACGTTGACGTGTCTTCCCGCACTTTCATTGTTTTCGGGCACTTGTTTTATTTTTTGTTTGTTAATTGATAGCTCGCAAGCATATATATTCCGCGTGTTTGTATTACAACAATAGCTATTATACCATGAACCCTAACCTGCCGCCACGCAACACCTCTCCTTCCGTCCCCTCGCACTCCTCCCACCTTCATCTGCTGCCGTTATGACAGCAATGGAGGTTTTCTCAACTGCTGTCAGCTCAACTGTTCGCGCTGCTCGTGCGCGATCTGTCGTTCTGCTTGGGACATCCCGAGCTGAGATGTTTCGTTAGGTTTGCTTTCAAAGCGAAGCCTCTCACTCATGTCGTTTGCAGTACACCCAAAAATAACGCACTGCAGGAAAGGCAATTTCTCCTGACGAGGAGACGATGAACGTTGCTGAAGCGAGAAAAAATTAAATCGCTAATTCCCGTGGTCCGAATCCAAACTGGGTTCCTGCCGTTATGAAGCAGACGTCCATCCGACTGCGCCATTCTGGCACGCTCGAAGCAGTTTGGATTTGGAGAGGGGTGCATGGACGTGCGAAATTAGACAGAAAATGCACCCCTTCGTCTAACCACGACGACGGCTGAACGCTAAAGAAAGCCATAGAATGCTCGCATTAGTAAAGTACTAGAGAACGCAATTTCAGTGCAGTAAACTGCCCGGAGAAGCAGTACCTAATTTATGGTAACCTTGGTATCATGTGGGTCCGCTCCCGTTTGGGTTGGTTCGTTTGCTGGCACACTTCATTTTGATTGATTTGATTGTAGGGTTTTAACGCGCCGGTGCAGCGCAGGCGATGAGGTGCGCCGTATTGGAGGGCTCCGGATTAATTTTGACCACCTGGGGATCTTTAACGTGCGCCCAGATCTCATACACACGGGCATTTTTACTTTTCCCATCCATCAGAAACGCACCCGCCGCGGCCGGAAATCGAACCCGCGACCTCGTGCTCAGCAGCGCAATGCCTTAGCCACTGAGCCACCGCGGCGAGTTACTTGATTTTGCAAGTGTCGCATTCCCCCATCGTTGTCGTTTCGACAGATTTTTTTATCTTGACTGCCTTCGACACAGTTTTTGTTTCCTGTTCTAAGAACCAATGCAACCTGTATTCGTGAATTTAAAGAACGCTCGTGCGCTACGTTAGGTACTTATATTTTGCCCTAAATATGCCTGAGGTATCTTTGGGCTGAATAATGTGACGTGTATGATCCACGGCAGCAGTGTTAGTTTGGAACCGTCTTGCGTATAAATACTTGGCGTTAAAGAATTAGTTGAACTATTTTTTGCTCCGGAAATGATTGGAGTGATAGGCACACGGACCACAATCACCACATTTAGGTAGCCAAGAAAAAAGCTGTAGTCCTTGAAAAAAGAAACGTTGAGGGAAGCAGTAAAATGGAGCAATATTCACAGTCGAGGGTTAGCGAATCGAATTTCGCGGCGTTAGGACTACACGTCACGTATTTTGGGATTGGCGGCCGATTCCAGAAAAATCCAATCACATCGGCAACACTGTCGACCAAACAAGATCAGCTTAGGTGGGTGACGAACGGATTGCACTCTTTCCCGGTCAAAGGAGGTAGCCAGGCGCGGTCCATCGCCACACGGCACAAACGGACGTTCGTATTTCAACACGCGGTATACAGACCCCCTGCGCGGCCAGGCGCTGCCAATAAAACATATCGAAGTGCAGCGCATGTCGCTCATAAGGCTAGAAACAATTAGGCCAGGGATTTAGTAGTGTCACTAGATAACGTTACAGATTACGGCACTGTTTTCTCCTATTGTTCCCGTGCCGCCGCCATGACCATTCGTCAGTTCGCAACATGTGACATTTGTTTACACTGCGACGGTTTAAGGGCGCGCCTGTTTGTTGTTTATGCATTTTTGATCGGCCAAATCCTTACCTTGCCCTGCATGCTGAGCGGCTGCGTGCGACGAGGCGTTCCGAAAGCGAATCAAAGATACCGCGCTTCGCAGCATTTCAGCAGCAGAAGTGTGGGCGAAGATGTTATTTTGCTGTCCTCGGCAGTGTAGTTTAGAAATGATCTCGTCAAAGGTAGCTGTGAGGGCGTCTAGGCGTTTTCTAGTCAGCACAGCCAAGCGATGCATGGCGCCATCTAGGGGCATGTTCAAAGCTATGTCCACGTGCATGCGGTCCTCAATTTAATTTCTCAGAACCGCTTGGTCTCGTAGTGTAGTAGATACGCTGCTGTGAAGCGAACATCAAAACCCGGGTTCAAATCCCGTAATCGCTTCTTTTATTTTCGAGG
Organism: Haemaphysalis longicornis; assembly: GCF_048455015.1. Classification (NCBI taxonomy): domain Eukaryota; kingdom Metazoa; phylum Arthropoda; class Arachnida; order Ixodida; family Ixodidae; genus Haemaphysalis; species Haemaphysalis longicornis. The sequence goes on from NW_027526422.1 coordinate 148,287,747, forward strand.
GTTTGTCATATTTGAATATTTACATTTGTTATCAGGCATATAATCTATTTATGACACCTTTATGCATTATAAATGGAATTTCGGGTAGTTTCGTTGCCTTTGGTCACTTTCAGCTAGTGCTTGCAAGTTGTTGCGGGTTTTGCCCGTTTAGGTCGGCTTCGGCTATTTCTGTTGAATATTTTTCTACACCGAGGTTTTCATTGCAGTTCCGTTTTGGCGGTTATTTATTTCAGTTCGGGTGGCTTTGCATGCTTTAGATACGTTTATGCTGTGCTATAACCCCATAGGCAAGCTCAAGTGGCGGCTGGGTGTACTGGCTAGGAAATGCATATACGCACGGTGAGGCCGCGTAAGCGGCAATCTGGAAACACTGATAAACGCCAAAATTGCAGACGCTGCCATCGCTTGCTGTATTTTTACATACAGCACGCGATGCCGTTGCTCAATGGCGTGGCTCAGTTACGGTACTCTGTATCTTATCGAGTGACACTAGGTTTTCGTACGCCGGGCGTGCTAGTTTCAAGCGACGCACGATCCGGAAAGCGTAATACGTAAGCGTCTGACTTTTCCGGGACTGTGCACGCCCTATGCCGCACCTGTCCTTACTACTGCGCATCGTGCTACAGGTTAGGATTACACAGGAACAAGGCAGATTTTTTGTACGAACGTTCTTACTTTACGAATACGTGGCAGCAATGGTTCTGTTATTAGTTGAATTGATTGGTGGGGCTCCGGATTATGGCGGGTGTTTGCAAATAGAAAACCAATTGAATATTATATCGGAGTCAAATGATGTGAACGAACAATGGATATTTTGCAGCAAAATCGGTAAAGGCCTAGGCGCGTAAATGCTGCGCAAAAAAGTAATGACAAATCAGTGAGAAGTTGTGTTGCAAAAGTGAATCGTTCCCAAACAGCAGTGCTACCAGCTTCACACTTTGCCCGAAATTTTTTCACGCCAATGCAAAACCAATAAAAATGAGTTTCAGTTTCTCAAGTCAGGAGTGCACAGGGAATGAATGGTTTTGTCGAATCGACTTTGTATTCTTCTAGACTTTTTTTGCGCTTTAGCGATATTCTTGAATGTTTATATGGCATTAACCTCAAAATTCTCATGAACACGCCTTGACATGTTAGGACGAAAGTGTTCTATTCCGGGATTCAAGAAGATTTCACTTACCTCATATCCGTCACGGAAGTGACGCCAGTACAACGGAGCAAGCGGCCTGTAAAGGGTGCACCCCTGCTCAGAGCGTCTTCTTGTGGGGAAGCAACCTATAGTACTAAAGAGTATGTTATAGTACTTAGGGTTGTTCGTTTCCGGGCTTTATATTTTCACACGAAAGTGTTCCATGCCGGGATACACCAAGATTTCACAGACGTCATATCTGTCACGGAAATGACGCCAGTACACCTGTGCCGAAGCGACCCGCCAGCAGGACGTCGCTCGCCAAGCACACCCAAGAGACATCCACCTACCCGAAAATAATTCCCAGCGGCAGATTTCACTGCACATTTCATTTTCGTGTTTTACCGATTCCTGCGACAGAGGAATCAACAGAGGAGTCAATTTGCATGAACGCTGTCCCGCTCTTTGCTAGCCGCGGCGTGAATATTAGGAAGAGTCTGACCTCCCTCTTCTGTAGGCGTTGTGCTGTTGCGCCCAAGAATGGGGGTTCAATCGCTTCTGCGGTGGCTGCTTTTCAGGCGGAGACAAAAAGCGAAAACGCCCGTGTGTCGAGAATTCAGCGCACCTTAAGGATCCCAACAGGGAGTCAAAATGAATCCGGAGCCCCCCTTTACGGCTCATCTCATAGCCCAGGCGTAGCTTCGGTGCCTTAAACCCCGCAATCAATCAACCTTCCTCTTCTGTACCGCTTTGAAAACGACGAATGTTCGCAGTGCCAGCACCATCGAGGCAGTGGCACTTTGGAGGGTATTTCAGCATGCTGGCGTGTTCACCTCGGCGACCCCACTCCAGGGTTGGCAGCTGGGCATGGCTTGCGACACAGTAGGTGCTCTTGCTCCTCTACCCTCCAACGGCTGCCCGCCGTGTCTCATTCCACATAGAGCATGACAAGCGTCACGGTCACAGAGTGCCGACCTTTAAAAGTGCAGCCTCTTGTGTCAGCGTTTCCGCATGATGCCGATGACGAAGGTCAAAAATGGTTTCAGCGAAGGTACCGCTAACTGCTTCACAGTCAGTCAGCTTTAATTTTGGTCCATGCAGTCGCCACCAGAAAGAGGCGGCAATCTGCAAGAGTGGGCCTCCCTGGGCTAGCCAATGGGTTCCGGACCATCCTAGGAGCCTTTACTTGCTACTGCTCTGCGATTGCAGATTTCGCAGCTGCATATAAACTGCTGCGTCGGGGACTAGGAGTGGAGTCAGGTGGAGGTAGAAATCTAAAGTGTTAGAGGGAAGTTCAACGAAGCTGTCGCTCTGATGGGATTTGCTAGGTTGAATTGTGAGGACAGTGGCGCGATTCCCACGTTACTCAATAAGGCCATAAGTGGGTAGAGATGATGGCGTTTTATTATAATGTGGCTACGCCACTACGGAGCAGGCTCTAATTCGCAGCACAGATGACCGCTGAAAGGCGCGCGGCGTAGCGGATTGTCGGGGGGAGAGGGACGCCGCGCGTAGCGAGGAGTTTACACGGCTGGGTAAAGGGATGGCGGTGACGTAGAGGAGTGTAAAGTGGAGAGGTGCAACCGTACTCCCTGGTTACTCTCCATGCTTCGCTCTCCAACACACAATGCGGAAAAGCTGGCTTACAAAGAGCAAATTTTAGCTCTAGGTTGACTTTGCCTCGAAACACAAGCGCAGTAATGGGAAGACATTTATATATGCCGCCATATATATGCCGCCATATATGCCGCTATATATCAAACACAGATGCCCCAAAGACGATAGTCCTTCTTGGGCTACTTAAACATGAAAAGTGTGGCCTGTCTGTCTGTATATCCGTTTGTCACTTAATTCAGCCAACCGGCCAAAGTGAACCATTATCTGCGCAATAGCCTTATATACTCACAGCCAAATCGAAACGTCTAACTGAAATATTGTTGAACAAGAACAAGACATTACGCAAATATAAGGCTGAAAGTCAATACACGAGTGATATTTGCAGTGTTGTTTTATTAAAAAAATTACGGATGCTTGCTTTTTGCGTCAGCAAATAAAATGCTACATCAACTACAGAAAACGGTCGCCTGCTGTTGCCCGCGCTACTTGGTGGAATCCTAAAAAAAAATCGCGCCAATCCACCCCGTGAATGTGGTTGGAAAGCAAAGCTGTAAACGGCACCCAGAACGATTACCCATGCGACGTCACTTAAATTCACTCACATAGCTCTACAAATAGTAAAATCAGAGAGAAGTGAAATGCACTAAACCACACCATTTATTACTTCAAAGAGATATTCTTGGTCGGTTAAATCAATGCATGATGCATGAACGGTGTTTGGTTGACTTGTATTGGTGTAGCAAGAGTGGATACTTTTTTTATAAAATGAAAGTAAGCTCCAACCCGGTGTTAGACGATCTGACTTCTCCATCTCTGCGCCGCTGACGGATGCGACGAGACTTGCGGCTGATAAGGAGGAGGAAGAAATACTTCTGTTCAGATTTCTGAACGGCCCAGAGTTCAGCCTTGGGGAGTGATTGTTTCTTCTGTGGGGCCCATATGCAGTCCGCGCGGCCTGTGTTCTGTCCACCCGCTGAAGCTGGGCAGGTAGAGAGGGCCTGGACAGCAGCATCTCCCATTGCTCTTGTTGGATATTTGACGGAAAGAGAGGAGGGTGCTCAGGGCTAAAGTCGCACACCCCGATTACGGGGCGGAGTATTCCTACTTCTGAGAAAAATTTACATTCAGCGTCGTAGCGATTCGGATGCATTATGTGAAGACGCCTAGGCTGTGGGAAGGAGCCCTGATTGTATGAGCCGTAGGGTAGTTTGTTCTCTGGAAAGGTCAGGGTAAGGCGAAGGTACGGTTTGTCTCAGAAGGCGATAATGCTGGATTATCTCCCTGGACGTGACAAGCGGGTGACTGTCCTCGTGCAGCTCCATAGCACGGGAGGTAAAAGCGCAGGCTTGTTGGGTGGGCGTATTTGTTGCCCTCCATTGAACGGTGAGGGGGTGTCCAGATGAGCTGAATGGAACCGTTTGGGGAGTGGTTTTTTAGCATGCGCCGTGCAGGTCAGGACACCCAACCCGACTGGTAATTCCAGTAGGCTTGCTGGGAATCGGTGACTACCCTCCGAACCCCTGGTTGAGTGAGAGCCAAGGTGATGTCTGCCTCTTCTGCTGCCGTGATTTGTTGGGTCCTAAGCGAGGTACACGCAAGGAGGCTGGTTCTGCAGGTAGCCACGATGATGGCGTGTTGCTGCCCTCGATGTCAGGAGAAGTCTGTGTAGATAACTGCATGAGCCCCACCGAGGGTGGTGTTCAGCGCTTGAGCCCGTGCTTTTCGTGGACCCTCGTCATGTGAGGGGTTCATATTTGTAAGCAAAGGGAGCATCTTTAGTTTTAGTCGCCAAGAGTCTGGGAGTACGTCAAGCGGAGTGACATTCTTGGCTGCCCAGCCAATCTGGTGAAGCATGCGGTTACCCGCCGCAGTTCTGAGTCGGACCTTCTGGTTAGAAAGATGGCCTTCTATCAGCTCGTCCACCGTGTTGTGGCGCCCGTGCTAAGCAGCCTCTGTGTGGACGCACTCATGACAAGACCAATGACCTGCTCAACCGCCTTTCTAATCATTATATAAAGCATCTCTATGTCTTCCTCGTCGAGAAGAAGATAGGGGTTTGTCGTAAGTAACTCTCGAGAGGACAAAAGCTTCAATTAATCGAAAGGTACCGGATTCTTTTAAGCCTTGCTTCTTGGTGGCAACTCGCCTGATCATGTGTATGATTAGATTAATGCTGTTTTTGAGGCGCGGCAAGGAGACGTCACTCTTGGTGTTGGCCTGGAAATGTAGGCCCAGGATCTTGATGCTGGGGTTTGGAGTAATGGCCTGGTCATCAAGGAGTATTTGAATGTATTCCTTGATTTGGCGTGAGGGCGGACGACAAGGAGCTGTGATTTTTTACGTGAACACTGGAGGCCACAGGCTTTAGCACATTGGCGAAAAGTGAGATTCCATGGATTGGTGTGAGCTTCCTTTAATTTTTGTAACTCTTAACACATGAGCAAGGTGCGCACAGGGCCGCTAGATGGGCGTGAGTGGTCGTGTGACGCTTTCACGTGGCATTCAGCGAGAAGGCAGGGGATAAACCCGTAGATGTGCTTGGTGAGTACACCATTTGTCTTCCCGCGTTCGCGTGGGTTCGTAGCTGAATCGGTAAGACAACGGGCTCTCGCTTTGTTAGTCTATTAGTTCCAGGTTCGATTCCCGGCGGTGCCAGTAAATTCTTTTATTTGTTCGCTGGAGTTTTCTGGTGACACCAACGGTCGCGAAAGAACCCTTGGGCGGTAGAGGTAGAAAGCTTTGCTTTAAAAATCAAGCGGCAACAGCAACGAAAGGTTCCACTAGATCGGTTCTGCGTCCCGCTTGGAACGTTCGTGGAGTGGGGCAACGTGATTCCATAAACGTTGTATTCGGGTGCCTCGATTCACGCGCGTCTCCGCCGTGCCAGCGCTGGCATCGAGGCACCCGAATTGCAGCAGTGGAACGCGGTAAATTTAAATTGACTTGAGCAAACATCTGGCGTATTATCTTGGAAGGAACAAGACGGTTTAGGAATAGCATGAGTGGCGAACGGGAAAGAGAAGGGATACATTTACTTGCCAGGTGCATCAGTCGACTATCGGCATGAGTAGACATTTGCAACGAAAGAAGCAGATGCGCGGAAAATTCTAATTAACGTTTTTTTATACGCTGGAAATATTTCGTGCGTGCTCGGTATGTCGCCAGGCACGATGTGCTGTATCCTAGCCATAGACAGTTTCGCTGCAAAGCGCACACAGAACGTAGCACGTTCAGTTCCTGAGGCGCAACAATACCGTTTAGTTCAGCCAACACCATAACATAAGGCCTAAATCCTTCTAGCTAAAACAGTTCGGATGCGCTTTCGCTAATCGTTCGCGATGTTTCACCGGTCGTACGCCGGCCAGTGACGAATGTTAGGGGAGAACCTAAAGGGACCCTGCAACACTTTTTCAACTTTTTTCTGAAATCCTAAATGCTTGCAGAACGTGGTCACCCAACACGACCAGTACTTAAGATTAGGGGGTCGCAAAGTGCCTCAGCGAAAAATTACTGCTCTATGCCCATCAGATAACTTGGAAACTCGCTCAAAAGCTTTTTCTCTCTTTGCCGGTCTTGAGGTTCTTCGACCGCTCGAATTGCGTCAACAAGACGATGCAGCGGCTGTTGGCCGATTTTTCTTCAGTTGCAGCAATGAACACTTTTCAGGAGACTTTAAAAATAATGCTACAAAAACAAAGCGGAAATGGAAGAGAGAGAGAGAATAAACTTTATTTAATGAGAGGAGTCAAGCGGGCGGTTTCCTCAGTTCAGGACCCCGTTGGAGCGTCCAGCCGCCTCAGCTCGGTGGATCAGCCGAAGCTGCTCTTCGAGGCTAGAGCTGGCCAGCACTTCCTCCCACTGCTCAATCGAGGGATTAGATATCGGGGAAAGTGAGGGGTTAAGCTGGCACTCCCACACCATGTGATACAAGGTGCAGGGCGCGTTGCAGAATTGGCACTGTGAGTAGTATATTGTTGGCCAGAATAAGTGGAGTTTGGTCGGGTGGGGGAAGGTGTTGGTTTGGAGGAGACGCCAGGAGCGCTCCTCTGCCTTGCTGAGGGACGGGTGGCCAGCGGGTAGCATAAGCCTGGTGAGCCTGTAGAATTGGGTCACCTCCTGGTATGACGTTACAGGGATCGCTGTCTCAAGCCAACTTTCTCGCGGCGCTCGGTTGGTCAGACCTCGAGCAGTCTCATGAGCAAAGACATTACCGCAGAGGGAAGCGTGAGCTGGTGTCCAGACAATCGACACCCTTTTCCTCGGAGGGTTCTGGCCGAGGACCTTCATGGCGATGCACGAGATGCGGCCTTGGAGGTAGCTCCTACACGCTGACTGTGAATCTGTGATTATCACTTCCGCTGGGGTCTGCGTTATTGCCAGCGCAATAGCTACCTCTTCGGCCTGTAGCGTCGAGACGTTGTTGAGAGTGAGGCTCGAGGCGTGGCTATCTTTCTTCGTCACAGTCGCTACCATGGCTCCTCGTCTGGCATAATCTGCGGCGTCCGTATAATAAACCATATCGTTTGAGCCGTAGTTTTTCTCCAGGGCTCTAACTCGCGCCTCTCTCCTACCCTCGTGGAACTGCGGGTGCATGTTTCTGGAAGGCGTATCTGGTGCGACGAGCAAATCATGCAGTGCCGCTCCGTGCTGGCGATTACTATAGCTTTCGCAATGGTTCCAGAAGCAAAAGAAAGAGTGAAAGCGATTATCGAAGGAGTTGCAGGGTCCCTTTAATGCCATCTTCGACCAGTGTCACTGCCCGGTGGGACGGCACTGGACAACGCCGAGAGGGGAACTCGCGGGAAGACCAGCGAGCGGAGATTAGCTGTAAAATTGATAAGGAGATATACATCTTTAGAGCGAAAGCACTCGAGCGCAACATCTTTCAAGGTCATTCATCACGTCGCAGTGACCTTCAGCCGGCGGTGCGCTAGATGGGCTTTTCCTTCTTATCGCTTCGCTTGCTCAGAGCTTCGCTGCTGCGGTACCACGTGACTAGGCTAGGGTACAGTGGCTACTGTAGCTAGGGTGAAACGGCTGCTTCGCCTGCGCCTTACCACCCAGCGTCGCATGGGCGATCTGCAGGTGCGGATCAGCGGAAGCGAACCACAGAAAGAGGCGGATGTTTATGGACTGAAATGTGAGAACAATTCGTTTACAGGAACGAAGACTAGAGAAAGAAACGATGCCCGCAGATTACAGCATTGCTTTACTGCTGCTTTAACGGCGCATAGTTCCTCAGTCTCGCTATCGATGGAACAATGCCAGGGCTGTCCGTGCTTGCACTTTTTTTGCCAGTTCCACTTAGAGAAAGGCAATGCGCTATTGGTTCAAGGCAGAAACAAGTGACGTAAAACGAAATTTAGGAAACCCTGAATCCATCCTCGCGCCTCATTTAGGCAAGGAAGCGCGAATTTCTATCCAAAACTTGCCTGGTATTCCGGTGATTGCCAGACAGCGTACGAGCTCGCATACCTATTTGCATCTAACTATGATGCTGCGATGTTGTTTGATGTGGAAATTTGAGAGACCAGACTGGTCAGGATTGTACCATATGTAAATGTTTTCTAGGCACAGGCTTAAGTGATATAAATATCAACAACGTGCGGTTATAGTCGCGTGGGTATAAATGTCAAGATTAACAAAAATTAGAATAAGCGCAGCGAGGCGTCTTAGCAGCGGGTTCGTTCAGTTATTAGAGAAAGTGGAGGGAGATAGCACAGCGTAGCACATTTGCATAGCTTAGAACTACTCTTTCATATTAAGGTAACGAAAATTGGCGCAGCTTTCACTAGTAGTGCAAGGCTGGAGAAACACTAAAGCTGGCGGCCCCTTCCCCTTCGTAGGAGACCCGGCTGTTGCACCTAAGATGGATTTCGAAACTTGCCACTGAAAATTCTCGTTGACTTCCAGGGTGTACAACTTATGTACACATCACCAATAAGAAAAATGTTCTCAATTTTCAGTACAACATCGGGAGCAACCGCCTCTGTAAAATGTCCTATTTTAAATACTTAGGGGGGACAATTACAAACAACTTAACTTGGCATCGTCATATTGAATCGATTTGTTCTGAGTCATTTAAAAAACTTTGTTATCTACGAGCGAAGTTGCCTAAAACACGGAAACACGTTAAGCTGCTTGCATACCAAACATATATTAGACCTACACTGGAGTACGCCTCCGTGGTTTGGAGCCCTGACCAGAAACACTTGGTCACCAAGTTAGAACGTATTCAGAGGCGTGAAGAACGGTTTGTGTGCTCCATATATAGAAGGCGGGATTCAGTAACTGATATGCTCAATTCATGCAATTTAGAACCACTGGAAATAAACAAAAACTTAAAACGTTATTTCTTATAATCCAAGGGATATTAAAAATGCCTAAAGACGAGTACATACACCTTCCCGGAAAACGTAGCGCCAGATTGAATCATGATGCCCCCATGAAACCTTTCAACGCTCGCACTGACATCTTTCGGTGGTCATTTTTTCCGGATGCTGTAGAACAATGGAATTGTTTACCCCACCATGTTGTTAATAGTACCGATGTGCAAACTTTTAACAGTGAAACGGATGCTTGTTTTGGTCATGGTTGAACTACTGCGAAATTTGTTTTCCTGTGTACATTGCTTTGTGAGTGCCCGTTGTTGTTTTTTGGTTTTCTGTTTGTGCTTACTATTGTACTCCCTCCCTGTTATGACCCTCAAGCGAGGGTTGACAGTACAAATAAATAAATAAATAAATAAATAAATAAATAAATAAATAAATAAATAAATAAATAAATAAATAAATAAATAAAAATAAAAAATAAACAAATAATAAAATAAATCGAACCGCATTCGCACGCGCTAGAACAAGCGGCAACCGCCTTAGCGAACACGGCGTCTCTAGCGGGAACTCTGCGTCTGTGCTCCCCACTACAGGCAAGAAGGCACGTGAACTGGCGAGGAGAACAGCATGCCACAGATCACGCCATGAACGCTGGGCAGAGTGCACGCGAAGATTGAGCTGGCGAAGTCGGGCGCTCTTTACGAGGTGGAAGCCCACGCGCAGGGCCGAACAACGCCGAGTGATCCTCACGAAGCGCAGGCTCACGTGCACTCGGCTGGGCTGAGTTTTCTGGTAACGCTCGATGGCGGAAATAAACACTAAACAGCTCTGCTGTTAAAAGTGTGCCAAAAGGAATGAATGAATGCAACGCAACTTTACACCTGCAAAGAAGGGTTCTCGCATTTCAGAGCAGCAGGCACGAAAGCAAGCGTTAGTAACGCACGCACTGTACAGGTGGGAGACCAAGAGGCCGTAAACAAATGAGCCTTAGAGGCTCACAGAACCCATCGCACAATAATGCTGACTCCATCAAGGAACTTGCCGTAATAATCATCGTTTTAAACCACATGAATCTATGCTAAATATACAAGTAACACAAGTGCCGGGAACATCCTTACTCAGCTAAGCGTCTTGATTTGCCAAAAAGAACGGTGCAACACCAGCATTTATGCTTTTCACAGTTTGTTCGAGCTATGGTTAATTACAAAGTATAGAGCACCGTGTGGGCGTTCAGGTGCAGCGTTATGGATTCACGCCGTGCAGCTTTTCAGGTGACCGAATTCTCGAAGAAGCTGCATTTCTTCGCCGGGTTCATCGCCGAGCCGACAGGGCAGTGAAAGGCTTTCGCGAACGGCAGGAAGTTCCGGAGCGGCAGGTTGCACCGCCCCGCGTCGTGGCGGCTTCGCCCACACATCACGTGACAGTATGTGAGAAAGAAGATTTGGTGGCCCGAGTAGCTCTCCAGGAAAGGAAGCTGTACCACGTCGACATGGTCTCCTGTTTGGGCGAGGGCCTGCGTGTAGGCGCTGAACGCGGCTTCTAGGGCCGGAAGGTCCGAGAACAGCTCCACGGGCCGTTCTTTGGAAGCGTTTGCGCCAGCAACGCCGCTGTGTTTGTCAGCGGTTTCAGAATTCTCGCGATAGCACTCGAGCTTGCCCTTATAGTCGGAGGTCTTGTTTGGCCCCCACCAGGCGGAGGCGCTGCCCTGGGTGTCAGCGAATGCGCCGGCCATGTCGAAGGAGCGACTGAGCTCGCGCATCAAGTACGAGCCGAGACCACCGAAGTTCATGGAGTATGTTCCATCCAGGGAGTGGAGCGGTGGCTGTAGCGCGGCCATGGACACCTGCAACAAGTTCGGCCAGTAGAGGTACTCGGTGAGCTGACGTGCTATGTCGGTGAGCCGTCTGCGGTAGACGTCCTCGTAGCGCTCAGTCCCCAGGTACCGCCGAAGGGTCTCCGAGTAGAGAATGAAGTATTGAATGAAGCTGAGCTTGTCTGACTTGTGGGCAACCGCCGCAAAATCGTCGTATAACTCGGCCACGCCGTTGTCGGTAAAAAAATCTTCGGTGGGAAACATGTCGATGGTGAGGTTGGAGAGCTTGTGCTGAGCTTTGCGCAAGGCGCCTTTATCTATCCATGGGAGCTTTTTGAGGCTGGATCGTAGTGTTTTCACCAGTCCTCTGATGAAGCTGTTGAACTCTGCACGGACGGAAGAATTGAAACGGTTGCGCACGGACGAGGCTGCGGCACGCATCCCGAGACGCGACTCGACGAACACAGCGCAGACGTGTGGCGCCAATTCGGGGGTGACGTCTCCAAACTTCAGCCGGCGGATGTCACCCTTGGTGGTCCACAAGAACATCTGCATGAAGACCCACGCGATGCCTTCAAGAAGCCTTTCGGGTTTTGCAGCGTACGCCTTGAAAAGCTTGTCAAGTGCTGTTAGAAGCCGGCTACTTTGCACCACGAAAACTGTGTCGTTGGCGTTCAGGTGAACACTGGTGTTGGCGACGTGCTTAGCGAGCAAGTCTTCCCAGAGGTCGGCGCTAACCGAGTGCATGTATCTTCCGAAGGCATAAAGCGGGAACCACACCTGACTGCCGGTCGGGTCGGACGACTGACGGCTGATGTCGTAGAGCGCGTTTTCGGTGTCCCTCAACTCCTCCAAGTTTATGGCGGTTGGTGTCAAGGTGAGTGGTCTGCGATATCAAATTATGAAGCGTAGAATGAGCAACCACTCAGAAAAACGCTTCAACTGCAGCCACAATTTAAGCTCATGAAGCCAAGTTTAACGCCTTTAGAACTGCTTCAGGGCGACCGTTCGAAATGAGGAACAGTGAGAGCTCCACAAGGGGCACCTTGAGTAATCTTTGTGACGATGAGTGGCGACAGCGCGTACCCCGAGCTCCCATACTTAAGCTATTATCTACCTTGGTGAAAAGTTTAAAGGTAAAAGGTTACAAGCCGCGAACGGTGGCCGTCGGGGCGTTGGGCAAGCTCCGGCGGACAGGCGTCCTTTGTGTTTATCAGGCAGGGGGCTCCGGGACCTTACAGAGCATGAGGGTAACCTCAGTGGACCTAATACGTCGTACCCTCGTTCGTAATATGCTGTATGGTAATTCTGAAATCGCCCCTTTCAAATGATCAGGCCCTGAAAAGGGCCCGCACCGAAGCAATCTTCAAACCCCTATCCAACCTCGGTATCACAACCCCTGACAAATTTCGGCGTTCTTTAGTCATGCAGACCGTCGGCAAAGCAACCTCAGTAACTTGTAAATGTGTTTTCGTAATTTCCAAGTTTATTGAAAGTATGGTCGGAAAAAACTATGACCCAAAGAAACACGCGTCTGGTGACTGCTTAGAAGTAAGGAACAGTCTATATGGCTTACACGTCACCAACATCTCACCGAACATTCAACAGCTCCCAAGGTGTTATCTCATAAACTGAACGGATAAATGAAAGTGAAACGGATATTATTGAAGAGTCGCGCGAGCAACGCGCCACGCATCACAACAAGGCGGGATGGAAATGAAATCAAAACCAATCATATTACCTCGAGTTTTGATCGTAGTATACATGCGCAGAATCAGTCAAAGGAGGCTTCCTTCATTGCCAGATAAGACAGTACATCCCAACCCCGCGAGGCTGCTTCAAAAATATCAAAGGTATAGGCATAGTAGCAACAACTGCCGAGGGCAAGATTCTTGTAAAAATGCTCAAAGTACGAACACCAGACACGCCAGTACAACACCACACAATTCTGGTGTTGTAACTGGGATGGGCCCCACGCTGCGTATTCCCATTCCTCTGAAAAAGTCAAGCATGAAAAAGCAATAATCATCATTAAAGTAACGCAAAACGTTTATTCCGAAGCTCGGAAACGGCATTCAATGCTCTGTCAGGACGCTAAACGTTGCTCGCCCGGGGGGTGGGGCGGCGTCAGGTTTTGGTGGCGCCCCAGTGAAGGGACACAGATCTGGTCCCATCCCCGACCCCCAATGGGCTGCTTTGGCTGTCCAGAACGTTGCCCCACAGCGCATAGACTTCGTAGCAGCTGAGGTGGCAAAAAAACGCCGTTGGTAATGGTGGCTTGCCTTCTGCGGCTGCTGCACTGCTTGCTGTGGACACAGTAAGCATGGAAGTGAACCGCCCTGCATCAACTTCCACACCCACACTGCCACTTCAGCCGCCACTGGCACGCACGGCAAACATCAAGGACACCCTCACAGGTTCCCGGCAAAGGGAGCCAGATTCTGCATCTACATGTTTGCTGTCAGACGAAGATATGGACGTAACGCCCACGTCAGCTCGGTCAACTTTTCAGCCACACGACCAGCGTGGCAACGTGACTGTGGGTAGAAACAGGCTCAGCGTATAACTGGGCCTAGCAAAGGCTGAGTGACCAAGATAAAACCACTCACTCAAACGCACACACGTACGTGCTGCATTCTATCTTTAAACATTAATGGCAATACCAAGCATTACAAAGTGGAATATCAAGGGCCTAATAAAAACTTATATGATATACATAAAACTTTTCATAAAAACCAGCTGCAATCCTGTCTCCAGAAAACACACTTACAAATCGGTCCTCTGTGTAAGGAAAGATAGGGACACCTGTTCTCACTCCTCTGGTTCTGTAGAAATAATCGCACAGCCGTCTATTCCCCATGAACTGGTTCCTTTGACAACAAGTCTTGATGTGGTTGCTGTACCAGTAATCTCCAACAGATTGGTAACAAGAGGGTCAATATATATACCCCCCTACTTACGCCTATCGAGTTCTCAACTTGAAACCCTAATTAATCAGCTACCAGACCCATTGATATTGATGGGCGACTTCAACGCCCACAGTAAACTTTGGGGTTCGGAACGTGAAGATGCTCGGGGCCGCCCAATTGAGATATTTATCTTATCGTCTAGAGCCTGTCTGTTCAATGGAAAGAAAGCAACATACTAAAGCACAATTCACAACACCTACTCACACACTGATTTGGCAATTGGTTAGTCCATTTTTTTCTCTTTCTTCGGGTGTAACGTGGACTTAAACCTCTATGGGAGCTTCCAGTTCCCTGTCACACTGAAGGGCTTAACTACACGACAGTGTCATGTACAGGTGCCCCCAAAAGTAAACAGAGCAAGGCTTCGTGAAATTAGAATAATTTCGATTTTATGCTGCGGCTGACATTGAGTATGTGCAGCCCAATTTTATTTAAGAATGACTTTTTTGAAAAGTCGCTTAGAGGTTGCTAGCTAGGTATATGGCAGATAAATCACCTCAGAATCTCTAACCCATGCTCCGCATACTTTTTGGGGCACCTGTACCACAAAAGGTTCAAAGAAACTCTTGCAGAATCTGTGGTTTTCACGCAAAAGTGACTACACTCCTACACCATTTACAGATCGACGAAGCTTGTAGAATATTTACCACACAAGTTCGATGCTGCTAGTAGTTCGGCACTCTAGACATCTAGAAATACATGAAACCCCAGGAGGCCCTGGTGGTACAAACAGTGTCGAGATGCACTTAAAGCGTGAAAAAAGGCCTGGGGTAACCTATGCAGGTACCCAACTGCCCATACCCTCATTGATTTTAAGCATGCCAAGGCACTTGGAAAACGTAATTCCGAGAGGCAAAAACAAAGAGCTGTATGGTTTTTGTACCACCAATTCTTACAAAGACACAAGCAAAGTGTGGAACCGAATAAGAAAGTTTAAAGGCCACAACGTAAAATCAAACAACTTACACAAGCAAAACAAACAATATACCCCTGGTGAACACCAGTGGTGGCACGTTAGAAATCAAGGCAAACACACTGGCGGAGCACTTCGAACTTGTATATAGCTCTTTACACTACACAGATACATTTATGAGGTATAAAACGTCTGTCGAGCGCAAGTCCATTACAGATATAAGCAATCGCCACAAGGCTCTTGCAGCTGCGCATTTTCCCTCCATGAGCTGAAGCTGGCCCTGGCGATTTGTAAGTCATCATCACCGGGCGCAGACCAGATCACATATACCATGATTCAACACCTGCATGCAGACACCCTCGAAACACTTCTGTTTTGTATTTAATAAGATATGGTGGCTGGAAGTTTCCCATGGGCTCGCACAGAGGCAATTGTGGTGGCGATACTAAAACAAGAGAAATATGCATTCTGTGTTCAAAGCTACCGGCCAATAGCCCTAACCAGCTGTATTAGTAAGCTGCTCGAAAAAATGGTTCATAGAAGACATGTGTACTTTTTAGAATACCATGGCATTCTGGATAAGTGAAATGCATGTTTTCTGGCGGTAAGATCTACGACGGACCAGCTTGTGGCTTTGGAATCGTGTGTCAAAGATGCTTTTATCCACAGGCAGCACTGTATGTCGATATTCTTTGACTTGGAAAAGGCGTACGATACTGCATAGAAATACGGCATCTTGCGTGACCTCAAGGCTTACCCTTTATCACAAAACATGCTCAACACTACAAAACCTGAAGAAACTTTTCGCGTAAGGGTTGGAGCATAATTTTCTACAACACAGAGTCATGAAAACGGGGTCCTGCAGGGGGGCTTACTAAGATGCACACTTTTCAGCGTCAAAAGGAACTCGGTTCAAAAGGCACTGCAACCCAATATTTTCTACGTGGTCTATATTTATGACTTTAAATCAGCTACAAATCTTCTAATGTCTTAATGTGCGAGTGGCAGTTACCATCGGGTGCTAAGAAGCTTTCAAAGTGGGCCGATGAAAATGGTTTCATGGTGAATTAAAAAAATAGCAGTTCTGTTTTGTTCTCCAGACAACGGGGCATAAGGCCAGAGGCTAATATTGTTCTGAATAGTGGGACGATTCCATTTAGAAAAAGAACATTCATTTCTCGGTATTGTGTGAGATGATAAGTTGACGTTTATTCCATACATTTAAGAATTAAAAATATTTGCACTATGGCAAAGAATATATTGAAAGTCTTGACCCAGCAGTCTTATTGAGCAGATAAAACGTGTCTTCTGCGTCTCTTCAACAGCTTAATAAGGTCGCGTCTGGACTATGGCAGTGTAATATATGAACTCTGCGGTGTCTGAACTCTGCTCAAATTGAAAGCGAACGTTTCTCCAGTGCGTTCGAACATTTCTCCAGTGCGATTCACCACTTTTTATTTTTACCCTGCACTACTGAACTCTGTCTCGATACCGCACGCCGGCGGTTTCTTTTCATTTGTCTTATTAGTCACCTGACGTATCATGTTAGGCTATCTGCTGGGTAGACCTCGTCAGCACCATTAAACTGCATTCTCTGGGTATATGGATCCGCCAGTAAAACATCCTTAAAAATGTTGAATTTAGTTCTCA
This sequence comes from Haemaphysalis longicornis, assembly GCF_048455015.1. Classification (NCBI taxonomy): domain Eukaryota; kingdom Metazoa; phylum Arthropoda; class Arachnida; order Ixodida; family Ixodidae; genus Haemaphysalis; species Haemaphysalis longicornis. The sequence continues at coordinate 148,304,170 of NW_027526422.1, forward strand.
ACTTGTGGCTCCGCCTTGCGTTGAGTCAATTTGCAGATTGCGAATAGGCCCGCTCACTCCACACACGCATATCATTTTAATGGCACGCTCCAACGAGTTTGTTTCAAGTGTGGGTAACGGCTTTTCGTGCTCCACGTTTTAATTGAATGCCCATTCCGAATGCCGTGAGAAAACGACCCTTTCCTAAAATCTACACATACAACATTACACTACACCCTTCACTTTTCTCAGGAGATAAACCAATGGCCACTGACAAATGCGTTCTAACCTATATTGTAGATATTGTGACGCAAAATGTGACATGGCGGTGAAGGCACAGTTGGTGATAACAGGCAAATACAAGTCGATAGCTAAGGCAGCTCCAATGTCCAAGGAACAGCTCGCACGTCCGCAAGGCTCTCAGCGTCGTTGTCTCATTTTCTAAGCCTATGTACCAGTTTGGCTTCCGACCAGCGCAGTGGCGCGTATGCCTGGAGGAGAGGTTGGCCATAATTGAACACCTGGATAATCTTCGCTCCTTCATTGAAGTCCTTTCCATTGCCAAGGTGCAAGAGCCCGTGACAATATCAACTGCTTAAACTCATATCGTGGAGGGCGTGACTTCGGACGCCCTCAATCTCAAGGAAGGTCCTGATGATTCTTTTGGGTGCACAGGGAGCCCTGCTAGCTCAGCACGCTCTGAGGCTCCAGGCAATATTACGTCTCCACCATAGCCCTCTTTTATCCGCCTTTATGAGCATCTTGAATTTTTAATCTACGGGCGCTCTATGCCCGTATATAAAGATTTTTTAGGCATTATCATATTCGTTTCATACCTTTTTTGTGCCTCAACGTGACATTGAAAGACCACCTAATAGAGTATTGGCGCTCTTAGGTCGTAGATAGCCTGGCGCCACTAAACACATACTACTGCTATTACGACTTTTAGTCAGAGACGGCATATGATGAGTGCAACTGCTATGTTCTATGCCAGAAGTCGCAGGTCAGGGAGAGATCCAGTTGGAGCTACGAAAGTTAAAGGAGTACTGACAAGAGATTTCAAATCTGAGATAATTATCTGGAATTATATAGAAAGCTTCCTTTGTATGTGGACATATCTCCCAGCCGGAGTGAACATGGACATGGATAATGTGAGGCAGATTAAAAAGAATATAAAATATTAAATGCCTCCACCTGTGCCACTAGGTATAACAGGCTTAACCCAATGTTAATATAAAAGAATTGGCCGAGAGGCAAAAGATGTTTTTGACCACCGAAGTGGAAATAAAAAATTGAGCGCATCTCCCCGCGAGGGGGACTCGAGTAAATGCGTCGCATAGGGGGTAGGTGTATTGCGTTAACGTTTAGTGTTTGGGGAGTTGGTGGTAGTGAATGCGTTATATCAGCAGCTTCTTGACGTAGTTTGAATGAGTCAAGGATATAAGGCGCGTTCGTAGCCTCCCATTCTGTGTCGGCTTTGTGGCGCAGTGGGTAGAGCACCATGTACATTGCGTTCCGCCCGCAGGGTGGAGGGATCGAAACCAGGCGCCGGATAGTATTTTTTTTATATAGTGTAGGGGAGAGGGGTGCGGACTACGACTAAGGACGTCAACGCGGGTGACATCGTGAGTTACTGAAATGCTCTGCATTTAATAATAAAAGGGGAAAAGCTACCAGGCGGCACCACAGCCAGGAGAGCGGGCCCGGGGAGACTCCTCTGATCTCCCCTGGGAAGTTGGCGGTTGGGATGAAGGAGAAGGGAAATTGGAGTATAGGAATGGGTTATGGGAGTTTGGGTGGGAATGGCCACAGCGAGATTTTAGATCTAATCCTTCGAGGTCTGAGTCCTATAAAAGGCCCGAGTGAACAGTAACCATTCAGTAAAACATATTTTAAATTAATGAATAACCGAGGCTGTAAATAAATATGTACGCCGCAATCGACCGTCTGATCGGCCGATATGAATACTTGGCATGTCGGCAGACATAGGAGAAAAAAAATAACACGAAAATTTCGTGTGTGTGCTTTTTTAAGGACGATAATCTGCTTTAAGGGACATCAACTGGCGTATGTACAGAGCTATTTGTCGTGCTGCTGTATGCAGGCGGTGGCGGCTGCGTCAACAGGTCGTGGTTACGGCACCACAAGACAGCGTGATGCTATGACTGCATAAGCGTTGCCCGTGGCACTGGGCCTTGTTTAGCCCATAAAGTTTATATCAAAATGAACTCCATGTGTTTAACCGCGGCCGGACTAGGCCAAGAGCGGGTCCCTCCGCTGCAGCATGGCCGTCACCCAATGAACACAAGTGTGGACGTGCTAGGAGCGAGCGTAAATTGCGATTCCCGATCCAGTTAAGAAATTGGTGGACATAATTTCGAGCGTAAAGAGCTCATATTCCCGTCCCGCATAACCCGTGCGTGCACTAACATGACTGTGCAGCGTACGTGATGTGGAAGAGGACGGAGCCCGCGAAGTCGAGGACACGCAGAGCTTCTTCACGTCGCTTCAAGTGCGGGTCCAACGTTCCCCTGGACAGGAAGAACACGGTCTGAGGGCGGCGCCTGTGGTCCGCCAGCACCCTCGTTGTGAAGACCAGGTGGATGTTCCACCGGAGGCCGAGGGACAGGAGGACGTCCAGCGGGTGCGGCGTCGGCGTCTGCGGTAGCTCAGGCCACAGCAAGCCCAGGCTCTTCTTCCACTCCGCAAAATGAGCCAAGGCGGGTGGGAAACTGTCCTTGCTGGGCTCCATGCAAGTCGCATAGAAGGCGGGCACCCAGTCGATCGGCTGTTGGGAACCCGCTTCCTGAGGACGCAAGCAGAGGGACTAAATTTTTCGGGGGATGAAACAAAAACAGGACGTTAAATTTTTCGTGAAGGAAAAGCAGCTATTGCAATGTCCGAGAATACGTCTGCCTAAGCTCGAAATGGCATACAGAAGGGGGCAGTATTCATTGTTCTGCGAACCGGTTTTGGATCATCGTAAACAGCGCTTGAAGACCGGAATGACAAAGGAGGTGACACATGATGGTGGGAACAGGGTGCCAACATGTGTCGTCCATCTTTCACCTTGTCGGTATCTTTAAGTGCTGCATTCCGTGTGCAGAAGGTCATTTGGTGCCGTTGGCATGGCACATACCAGATAACAATATACCCATGGACCAAACAAGCAGCCATTGTCCAGTGGTGCTGTACGTCTACCTACACACTTCATTTTGGGGCGTAACTTCTCCACTTGCTTTATGTGAAGTCGTCACTGGTTACAACTGCATCATCCCGACGCTTGTACACACGAGTTTGTATGCGAGCAAGAGGGGAGGCGATTTCGAAAATATTGTATCGCATGGCGAATATGCGGGCATTCTATTAGAGACCAAACTGTCCGAAGCTTTAGTGACATGAGGCTAGGAAAAGCAAGCCTAGATTGCGCTGCTCGCAGATTGAAGGCATGTCCACAATGACCACTCTGAAAAACTCGTCTTTCCCATGATTTTTGCTACAAGAGATCACCGCTGGAACACTTCGTTTCACTGCAGACCGCTCAGGGCATCCCCGACGTCAGCGACTGCCAATCTGGAGCAGTGTGTCGCACGTATACCCAGGAGTAACTTGCTTTTTTTCTCGACAGCGGCGCTGTTTCCCACAAAGTTTGCGGCGAGCAGTGAATAGTTCCTCTCGACGCATTCGTATGGCACATAAGTTTGAAGAATGATTTGGTAGCTGCCCTTGGGGAGACGAGGAACTTTGCGATCTTGGAGGTTACGAGAACTCGGATGACGCCTTCGATCTCCCTCATCATATCACCATGTAAGGTAATGTTTGCCTTATTGTGAGCGGTGTGTTACATTTCTCCTGTCTGGGGTATAGTTCAACCTGGAAACTGACAAAAAGCCGGTTACGTTGCGAAACACTTCACTGATACTTTTCAGACGCAAGGGCTAGCAAAACCTTGTGAAGGTTAGGTTTTACGACAAGTGCGTGCTGAACACTTTTCATCGGAAACTCAGAGCTTCTGAACAACGTCGAGAGTTTCTGTAGATTGGGAAAACCACATTTTTGATGAACGGCGGTATGCTTGGAAGTAGCAACGCAGCACGCACGGTGGCTGCAGGCCCATGACTGCTTTTTGGGCTGACAGCTGAGTTGGCATGCCAGCGCATGTGTAGCTAGAAGCCATGTGGTCCCTTGGAGACAACTCCAGAGCGTGGTTTGAGACATCCCGGTGTTCAGTTCGTACTCTTCGTGTGGATGCGAAGGAATGGTTGTCGTTTCCGTGGCCCTTGAAAATGAACCATCCTCGCAATGCTCGATTTCCTGACCGTGGTACAAAACGATGGGCCGAAGCGAGTTGTTTGCGACACCATTTAACCGAGATGCGCCAGACAAAAATTAGGCAAAGGCCCGGCAAGCAGGAACGACGAGATGCTGAGGGTATCGCTATGGTGTCAAAATTTGTGTGAACCTAAATTCACCGAACTGTTGCATGCAGAAGCGATTATTTAAACCAGGTTCAGCAATACAGACAGAATAAACTTTCTCTATTCAAAAAAATAAAATAAAATGGAAAAGAGTCTTCGGGGCGGTTTCCTTAGTACAGGACACCTTGAACTCGGGCCGCGACCACAGTTATCTCGACCTGCCGACGCTTATCCTCGAGGGTGGAGCTGGCCACGTCTCTCCCAAAGCTATGGGTGCGATAGAAATTGGAGCGGGAAAGTGGGGCTTGGTCGCAGCCTCCCACAATGTGGCCAAGTGTTCCAAGGGCCTGGCAGAAGCGGCACTATGGGGGGAAACAGATAGGATCCAAAATGTGACTTCTCCTGGGGTGGGGGAAAGGGTTCGTTTGAAGGACACGGGGGAGTTGCTCCAGCTCTCTTGGGAGTTGCTTTAGCCCTGGGGGGGGGGGGTGTTATGTCGCTCTAGTGGGTAGTGTTGTGTGATTTCTTGATACGTGACCATCGTGTGCATGCGCTCAGGCTCACTTCCGGCAACAGCGGCTTGGTGGGATAGTTCTCGCGCCAGAAAATGGGTGGTCTCGTTGCCCGGACGTCGAGATGAGCGGGGGCCCATATGATCTTGATGAAATGGTTTGGGGGGGACTTGTGCAAGAATCTTTAGGGTTGTGCGCTGAGTTTTACCGTTGATAAAATTTTGGCAAGCCTGCTGCGAGTCGGTGATGATGACAGTAGCTGTGGTTTGACTCACAGTGAGGGTATGGCCGCTTCCTCTGGTTGCAGTGGGTTGTGGTGTGGTATAGCGAGACTTGTGGTGTTGTCCCTTCATAAGTACAACAGCGATCGTTGCCTGAATCCCGGGCGTGGGGCGACATCTCAGTAGGCAGTGTCGGATTCGTTTTCCTATTGCCTCGAAATGTCTCTGGCTTTGGCTTCTCGTCTGCCTACGTGCTGCACAGGGTGCATATTGCGTGGTAGAGGGGGAAGATGAGGCTTTGGCGGGTAGTCTGTGGGATGCGTCTTAGGTCGGGAGGTGAATGTTGAAGTGGGACTGAGTCCGAGGCGGGAGAGAATAGCGCCAGCCGCTTTTGTGGTTCCCAGTCGCACTCTTTGGCTTCAGAGGTAGGCCTCAATAAATAATTCTGCGGTGTTTTGGATGCCAAGCTTGAAGAGTTGTCTGTGGAGGTGCTTTTTGGGAGTTCGATGGCTTGCTAGTAGGCTTTCCAGATTATTGTGTCTACTTTCTTGAGTTCTGCAATGGACAGAAAAGCGTAGAGTATAGAGTAGGTTATCCTGGATATGATGAATGCTTGGACTAGTCGAAGCATGTCCGCCTCCCCATAGGTCACGTTTTTGAGGAAATGCATCTGATAATGTGGGCGACTTGTTTTGTGGCGTGTCTCAGCTTGTTGATTAGAAAAGAGGATACGCGGTCTGCTTGGAAAGTCATTCCAAGTATCTTGATGTGTTAAGAGGGGATGTTGGTATGCGAGACATGTGCATGTTGATCGTCGGAGATCCAGGTGGTTGATTTTTTCGAGGGGAGACCAGTATCAGTTCAGACTTCTGTGGGCCATAACTAAGGCCACGATTGAGCGTAGAGGTTCACTACGTCTGCTGCCTCCTTCAATCGGTTCTCAATCTCCCCTATAGAACCAGTGGAAGACCAGATGGCAATGTCCGCATACAGGCCGTGCTGGATACCCGGTATGTCGTTTAGGACGGAGGGAGGGTAGGCCGAGTAGGGCGATGCTATACACCAGGGGGATAGGACTGGACTGCCATCTGACCCTGAGGTGTACCGCGCCCACGCAGAGAGATCTGCGGCGTGGTTCCCGACCCTGTGGATGGCTTGTCTGTTGGTGAGAAAGTCTCGGACGCATTGGTCAGTTCTTGCGCCGAAACCGAGGGAGTTGAGTCGAAGCAAGATGGTGGTGTGCTTCACATGGCCAAAGGCGCGTTCGAGGTCTAGTGCGAAAATGCCTGTAGGAGAATTTCGTGTGGCCCGCGGCATTACCTTCTCTTTGATTTTGAAATAGGATGTCCTGCGTGGAAGAATTGGGGCGGAAGCCTACCTAATTACCGGGAAGCTTTCATGTGTCTTTTAGGTACGTTTGGAGCGAGTTTAGGGAGATATGCTCCAGAAGCTTCCTCACGCAGGATGCCAGGGAAATGGGACCTAAATTTTTGATGCTGGAGGGTTTGCGTGTTTTCGGTAATTAGGCGGAACTCTGCCGTTTTCCATTTAGCTGGGAGAATACCAGCCCGCCATATTTGGTTAAGGTAGGAGGTGAGGTCTAATAGAGACTCATCGTCCAAATTCACCAGAACCTTGTTTGAGATTTCGTACATGCCCGTTGCCGTGTTCCTGCGGAGACCGGTAACGGCTGCCGCGACATCATGTAGATAGAGCTCCTCATCAAGTAGGGGGTTTGGGCTACCAGTGAATGGTGGGAGCGGCTCTAAGTAGTGTGGACGTACCGAGTCCCGAAGGTATCGAGCTCTGCCATATTCCCGGGGTGTTGTTGGGTGGCAGTCATGTGATGTGCCATGGGTTCAGCAAGCGTGGTTGTTGTCCTCGAAGTCGTGAACAATCACAGGCGACTCACGAGAATAACAGTAAGCGCAGAGCAATACCAAGCAGCGTCTGACAAGCCAAAATGGAGGCGCGTGCCGAGGTGATGTCACGCAACGTTCTGCGATGTGGAGGAGTACGCTGAACCAATCTACAGCCTTGGCCGGGCTTCGAAAAAAACGAGCAGAATCACTACGCATGAAGGCAAAAAATAGAGACGAAAAAACACTATAAAATTAAAAAAATAGTATATAAACAAGCATATAAAATAATATTTGGGGGCGTGATATTGTTGACCTGCGTTTTACAGAGTGCGTATATCATGTCCGCATTTGGTGATGTGCTTGCAAGGAAAAATTACTTTCCTGCAGGGTACATTCGACAACGGTTTTTTGCGGCAATATCGTAAATATGTGTACAATTCCTGATATAATTGGTTTGTTAGGTTTTATCGATTTTGTTTGGAGGGGGATACCAAATAGCTTCCGGTACCTATGTTAATGAAAAAAAAGCAGAAATTGGCAGCAAAATATAGAGGTAAACTAGGTATAAGACCTTGTTCATATATGGAGACAGTACTTAGGAGTATCCAATGTGAAGATGAGTCTTCTTTGGTATTCCGCGAAATAACTTCCTAGGCATAGACATTCCACACCACGGACACCCATTGTTGAACGTTTTGCCTCATGGTTTAATGTCCATTAAATCCGATTATCACAGGGTTTTGGGTGGACATCGTAGCACAGAATGTTTTCACAAATATACTGTTTTCACATGTTTTCACAAATAAACTGACATATTGAAATTCATGTATAGGGAACCTAAAGAAAGCATCGGAGTAGGCTGCACGCGACGCTCGCTACCTTTTAACAACGATGCTATTGTAGCTGGCCGTTATGGGTGGCACGTAACGTGTTAAAAATACCAAGAATACGCCGAGCGCGCGTGAGCGCGTGCCTCGTGACGACCGCTGAGCGTCCCCGGCTCGCGCAGTGGCATCATAAAAAAAATTGCGAAAACTCCGGGGAGCGCCAAGCGTCGCCTAGCGACCAGCAATGCCATATCCGTCCAACACCTTCTCCACGGAATCTTGACGCGAATCCAGGAGCACCGCGCTTGCCTCGTGCACGTACGCGTCGCCACTGCGCCCCAGCTGTCGTCAAGCGCTTCCGCGCATGTAATGCTTGGAATAAGAACACGACGATATCGATGCGTATGGCGATGACTATTAGTAGCACAGTACAAATAGATGACGGAAGATGTAAGTAACCAAGCTCAAACTTGTACAAATGCGTGGCGGCGAATTCTTCTGTGCTCACGTAGAAAGAAATCCCGCAACTTCACTATGGTTGAAGTCTTACGCGACTTTGCGCAAGCTTTACCAGTATTTTTTGAGCCGGAATCATTAAGGTCCCCGGTGGCGGCATGATGCGATTAACAAGTACTCAAGGATACGCCGCCGCATCCCCCCCAACACCAGCCGGGTTGCTACCTGTTGAGTGGCAAAGGTGTTTCTAGCCCAGTTGTCGTACCGCTTGCCCCATTAACCGAAAATGCTTACACTAGCAATGTAATACAATAAGCAGAGAAAATGCATTTAAGTGTGCCGATTGTATGATATAGTGTTCTTGCAGAAAAACTGGAAAGCTACTTGGTGGCCCTGCTTCGCACTTTAAAGATGCTCAAACCGGAAAGCGTGGTAATCAGGCTATGTTGTGGCTGGAGTCTAATCCACGCCTTCAACTCCCTCAGAGTAGAGAGCGATCCATATACACTAGGGCTTATGCCTACCAGACCTTTACTCAAACACGAATTACAAATGCGAGAGAAAAGACTTGAGCCCGAGAAAGGCGTGAGCGTACCTCTCTGAGGTTGTGGAGGACCATCCCGGCTGCCTTAAAGCGCATGTGTTCGGCAAAGAACAGGTTGGAAACGCGACCCCAGTTTCCGCAAACGTATTCGTAGAAGTCTTGGCACGGATCGGCCTCCCGATTGAACGCCTGGAGGAGTTGGCTGGCGTGCTCGAGACAGCCCTGCATGCAGCCGGCCGCACGTTGCTTGAGGCATAGAGGCCAGTCTCAGGAGGTCTGTGGACTGCCTGACGGATACAGTGATATTTTTTAATTAACGAAACAGTGCTACATTCGGTTATGTACTGCTTTCTTGCTGCACATGTATTTACGGATTTTTTCGTGCTAACTAGTATGACATACCCTAAACGTGCTAGCAGTTACAGTAGTGAGGGAAGATTTTTAGCAATACTCAGTTGCCTTATAAACTTTGTAGATTGAAGTTTCTTTTGAGAAGGTGTGGTACCCGTGTCTTGAGATGGCGTGCGCAGCGTGCTCAGGAAATCGAGGCACCACTCTCATGTAAAAATGGCTTATGGCCGTGTATGGAACAAGTAATGGGTAGCTATGACCGCCTATGGTTCCTATGGTCACCCATAAAAGGGCAGAAATTAGGCTATAGGTAGCTATTGAAGTTTTTATGAATTCTGCAATAAAGAATTGTAAACAAGACATTTCTCTTTGGATGATTTTAGAACATCTTAGTGCGTTTAGTCTATAGAGTCACAGCTATTCAGGTTACTGTAGCCAGCTAAAGAAATATGTATCGCTTTAGTGCTATAGACCAGCTGCGACAAAGCTCTTTTGGCTGGCTATAGACCATTGTTTTGCTTTAAGTGGTGGCATCTGGGAACCGCATTCCTTCTCCCGTGGAGTCCACTTTGAGATTAGTCATTGAAATAGGGGGACAGCGACCCACGCCAGACCGAAGGAGGCACAGAAAGGAAATTGTGGGTTGCAATGAAAAGGTAGAGGGGACACCCCTGCTTCCTGTTTTATTTTCGGTTGTTTGTTTGGCACACTGGTTTTGGCGATGAGTACCGAAGTACACGGCGGGATCAGGGTAAGGCGTTCTGCGTTGTGTTAGTATTCGTGCACACAGCTATGGTAGTGACAAACAATTTTCCCTGAGTACTGAGAACAGATATAGTTTTTTTTCGGATGAAGAAAACAAAACGCTAGGCGATGTTGTATTTACCAATTAGAGTAATTACCAGCGAACCAGTTAGAAAAAGGTTGAAAGATGGGCACGTATCTCCGCACTATTTGCTAGCGCGATGGACATGCTTATACCAGGATGTACTCAGCCAGCCACATCTCGTCTCCTTGCTCATGTGCTCGGGCAGGGCACGTGTTGCCTGGTCCTGGGAATTTACGATTCAACCGCAATGTGTTCGTGTAGATGGTGTGACGCCAAGCAAATGTGTCGCTTTTCGCTGTCGTAAATTCCGGTGTTTACGGTAACAATGTTACGATAATTTCAACATCAACTTGAAGTCATCCGAAAATGGATACCTGCGATACCGCGACAGGAATTTCATCGTACGCAAAGTTCCGTTCAATTCGTAAAGTTCCTTACGAATTGAAGAGGCTGTATAGTGCGAGAAAGGCAGGACTTTTTTGGCGTTCAAGAATACGCTTCCAAACTACCGTGCACCACATGGGAATTGCAACATACACAGAAATGAAGATCTGGCCGCGGTGATGGGGCAAAGATTTTTTTTCGCGTACTCAGAAAAAATACAAGCAACTAATTGAGGGGACTTGGAAAACGTTTGTTATTACTGCATTGTGTGTGACCATCTTCATTGTTTTAGAAAGAGTGCATTTCCATTTTAGCAACCGTACCTGCAGCTTTGTGCGTTGAGTACTGAGTGTAATGAACGACTTCTGTGGGCTCTCTTTTCTGTGGACTACCCAGCACCTGTAGGTATTTGTGTCTCGGCGGGCGTTCGAGGTGAATGTGCCGCGTAGTCTGGCAGTCGAGCGGGTAACGTAAGCGTGAGCCAGAGTATTTCGATCGGTGTCTGTGAACAATTGTTTACTTGTGGCGAAGTAGCGTAGATTGTAGCCCTTCATGTAATGAATGGGTTGAATAAACCCCTTTGTTTTACTTTCCTTGAATGCCTGTGTTTAAGCCTTTTGTGATGGAAAAATGGCGAAGTGTTGGCAATCGCAACCTGGTACTTCCTCTATATCGCTGAAGTGTTCACGGAGCAGATATTACAGAATGCAGCTAAGCATACAATTTAACTTCCACAGGAGAAGTTCGCGACTTTCCCAAGGCTATATGCCATCATGGCAGCGGGCTGGTGATTTCTCAACGGCTACTGCTGTCGGTGTTTCCAGTAGTGGTGATTCTCTTCTGGCTGCCGTTCATGCAAAAATATCGTATGGTGGGCTATTGAGGAAACTTTTTTATGGTTGTCTTTAGCTTTTTGGCCCGATTATCCTTAGCCGTTTTATGGCTGTTTCTTAGTGAATTCTATCGACATTCCTATGGGTGTTCAGCTTCTGCTATAGCCATAGCGATATCGAAAGAAGAGCTAAAGACAACCATATAATCGGCTATAGAAGCAGCTAAAGACATCCATAGGAATTTCGATACGAATATCTAAAGACAACCCTAAACCGGCTATAGAAGAACCTAAGAAACCCATAAGAATGTCGATACGAATATCTAAAGACAACCACAAAACCGACTATAAAAGACTCTCAAGACATCCTTAGGAATGTCGACACGAATAGCTAAAGACAGCCATAGAATCGGCTATAGAAGAAGATAAAGACACCCATAGGAATGCCGATACAAATAGCTAAAGCCAACCATAAAACCGGCTATAGAAGAAGCTAAAGACCCCCATAAGAATGTCGATACGAACCACTAAATACAGCCATAGAAATGTATTATTGGGCAAAAAGCTTAAGACAACCATAAAAAGAATGTTCTATATCCGACCATACAATATTTTTGAATGGGCTGCAGCCGGAAGAGAATCACCACTACTTGAAACACCAACAGCAGCAGCCGCTGAGAAATTACCAGCAGGCTGCAATGACGGCATATAGCCTTGCGGATCTCTAGAAAGTCTATTGTAGCACTTAGGTTGTGTGCCTAGCTGCATTCTCTAATATATGCTTCGTGAACACTTCAGCGATATAGGGGTAGTGCAAGGTTGCGATTGCAAACACTTCGCCAGTTTTCATTTACAAAAGGCTTAAACATAGGCATTCAAGGAAAGTAAACCAAGAGGTTTATTGAACCTATTCATTGCATGAAGGGCTACTATATACGCTACTCCGCCGCCAGTAAACAGTTGTTCACATACGCCGATGGAAGCACACAGCCCACGCATTCCAACACTCTGGCTGACGCTTACATTTTTCGCTGGACAGCCACACTACGCAGCACATTCCCCGCGAACGCCCACCGAGCCACAAATACCGACAGGTGCTGGGTAATCCACAGAAACGAGAGCCTACAGAAATCGTTTATTACACTCAGTACTCAACGTACAAAGCTGCAAGTACCGTGACTAAAATGGAAACCCACTCTTAATAAAACAATGAAGACGGTCGCACACAATGCAATAATAAAGGCGTTTTCCAAGCCCACTCAATTAGTTTCTCGTAAGTTTTCTCAGTTCGCGAAAGAATAGTTATCTTTGTTGCAAGGCCCATGTGGTGCAGGGTAGTTTGGAAACTTATTATTGAACACCGAAAAAGTCCTGCATTTCTCGCACTATACAGCCTCTTTAGTTCGTAAGATCACTAACCCTGGAGTTTTGCGTACGATGAAATTTCTGTCGCGGTATCGCAGGTATCCATTTTCGGATGACTTCAAGTTGATTTTGAATTTATCGTAACATTGTTACCGTAAACACCGGAATTTACTACAGCGAAAAGCGACACATTTGCTTAGCGTCACACCATCTACACGAACACATTGCGGTCGAATCGTAAATTCCCAGGACCAGGCAACACGTGCCATGCCCGAGCACATGAGCAAGGAGACGAGATGTGGCTGACTGAGTACATCCTGGTATAAGCATGTACATCGCGCTAGCAAATAGTGCGGAGATACGTGCCCATCTTTTGACCTTTTTCTAACTGGTTCGCTGGTAATTACTTTATTTGGTAAATACAACATCGCCTATCGTTTTGTTTTCTTCATCTGAAAAAAACTGTATCTGTTCTCAGTTCTAAGGGAAAGTTGTCTGTCACTATCATTGCTGCGTGCATGAATTCTAACACAGCCCTGAATGCCTGACCCTTCTTTTCAACGAAAAGTTTGCTTAGCACGGCCGGGCTACAGCGTCGACGCGCGCTGCGCGCAAGCCGCCCCTCTACCCCGGCAGTTTCCTTAGGTACCCATTTTAAAACCAGTGTGCCAAACAAACAGCCAAAAATAAAAGAGGAAGCAGGGGTGTCCCCTCTACATTTTCATCGCTTCCCAGAAAATCCTCTCCGTGCGTCCTTTGGTCAGGTGTGGGTCGCTGTCCCCCTTTCTCGATGAGTAATCTCAAAGTGTTATCCGCGGGAGGAGGCCTGCGGTTGTTCGCAGCTGCCACCATATTTCTGACCGTGTGCGCATGTACTGTGGGCCGCGAAAGTTTTTACAAATTTTCTTCGACACTGAGAGTGCCGGTTTCAGAGAATCCCGCTTTTTTATTTGACCGCGGCAGCGAAGGACCGCAGAGGAAGACTTCTCCGAACGTAAACGTTTTTTGTTCAAGGTTCATTTGCAAGCTTTGCCGACGCGCAGTATCCAATGTTGCAACCTGAATTTGAGCGTTATTCAGCAGTTGCGTTTAATTGTACTTTTCCCGTATTGTTGGTACAAGTGCCTAACGTTATTGAACAAATACTTTCATATAACGGGCGAATCAACGTCATCATCGTTATCTAATCTGTGGTTTAGATGTAGCTAGGTAAATCACGAGTTTATGAATTTCGCTTCCTAAGTCACATTGAAACTAGCAGAATAGAATTTAATTGTTGCTCGAATTATACATTTATAGGCTAACACTTTTGTATTAGCGGCTGGAGACTTGGAAGCATAGGTGACTGTGTCGTTAGCTAAAGAAGCTTTTATGGATGCGGGCGTGTAAATTCTGCGCCAAACGCTTTCCTAATGCCGGCTAAATGTCCCTAATCGTCGTTGTCAGCCGCAGAAGCTTTTATGGCTGCCTCTCTTTAGCTTTGGGGAAAATTCTCTCAAATAGCTGGCAAAACACAGCTGAATGGTTCCAGGTATGTGGACTTAGAGCTAGACAACGGCCTATATCCAGCAAAACGAGCTTTTATGGCTTTCTCTCTTTAGATTTAGGACAAATTCTTTTCAATAGCTGCCTAAAGACAGCTGAATGGTTTTGAGTCTGTGGAGTTAGAGCTAAACAACGGCCCATACCCAGCGAAAATAGCTTTTATGGCTGTCTCTGTTTAGCTTTAGCACAAATTATTTCCAATAGCTTGTAAAACACAGCTGAATGGTTCCAAGTATGTAGTCGTAGAGCGAAACAATGACCAATGGCCAGCCAAACGAGCTTTTATGGATTTCTCTCTTTAGCTTTAGGATGAACTCTTTTCAATATCAATACCTGGCAAATGATATCTGAATGGTTTTGAGTCTGTTGAGTTAGATCTAAACAACAGCCCATAGCCAGCCAAAAGAGCTTTTGTGGCTGTCTCTTCTTAGCTTTAGGACAAATTTTTCCAATAGCTGGCAAAAGACAGCTGAATGGTTTTATGTCTATAGACTTAAAGCTAAAAAATGGTCTATAGCCAGCCAAAATAGAATTGTCACGGCTAGACTATATAAATAAAGTCATACATATTTCTTTAGCTGGCTACAGTAACCGAATAGCTTTTACTCTGTAGACGAAACACTCTGGGATGTTCTATAATCGTTTAAAGATAATTGTATGGTTTACATTCTTTAGTGCAGGATGTATTAAAACTTCAATAGATAGATATAGCCTAATTTATGCCCTTTAATGGGTAACCATAGGGATGCATAGGCGCCATAGCTTACCATACATTTTTCCATAGACGCCCATAAGGCATTTTTGTATGTGAGGATCCAAAGGCCCCAACTCATATTTTCATGTTTGTTCAACCTGCCACCATAGTGTGCCTCAGTGAGATAAACACGTCGATACGGGCGTATTGTTGATAATAATGAAGCATCCCCTGGGCTGCACGCAGCTTGCGAAATCAAACTGTGAAAACAACGTGGGGAAATTGATCCTTACCGTGGTGTTGCAGGTCCGAAGCGGGTGCGTCATGCCGCCGGATTTCAGCTGCATCACCAGGATTGCAAGCACCGATGCCAGCAGGGTGACGCCCGCCACTGTGGCCGCGGTGATCAGGGTGCGACGCTCTGTTCGGCGTGCTCGTTGCACCTCCTGCACCAGAAGCAACCATACCCGTCTCGTTTGACCATGGCTATCACATCTCTCCGGCAGTTTAAATTGTATAACATATTAAAGCCAGGTTGTTTTGTTTTGCTTGTATTTTAGGGTGGCACTGTACGTGGGCTATAGATTTTTGTCCCTGTGAAAAAAGCCGCGAACAAAACTCCCAGGTTTCGCAATGCCTTTGAAGCGCGACGCCTTCCACAGCACACGCTCTGACTCAGCAGTAGCGACTGGTGGCCGTAGGGCCAGTGCATAGCACATAAAGCAAGAGAGCAAAAGCACGAAGACCAGCGAGACAGGCACCGAGATCCACAATTGTAGTAAACTCTCCAATACATTCGCGGCACGAATGATCCCCTACGCTACTCGTAGGAAACTCGAAAGCGTCTGGTGGAAGCGGCTCGCAAAGCTAATCGTGTGAAGCGGCACGAGGACGCAGCGCTCGATAGCGCGCTGTAGAACCACTAAATTAGCTACACTGAAGAGTATGGTCCCTAGAAATATTTGCTACTCTGCCGTCCGCGGGCCTTCTTTATGGAGAGGCGTGTCCGCGCCGCTGATGCACGGACAGCGCTGCGCAGAGGGCGCTGCGAGCGATCGCAGCGCCCGAGCGGCGGGAGCGAGAGCGGCCGCGGGCCGGCCTGTGCCGCGCGCTACTGCCGCGGAGAAGCGGGCGCGCATGGGGGTTTGACGGCCAGTTAGAGCGGTGAAATCCAGCGGCTCGGGGTACATCAGCTCACAATTGAAGATGCGATGGAACTACTATAGGTCCTTTTAATTTCGGTGGCCCGAATTTTAAATGCAGAGCATTTCAGTAACTGACGATGTCACCCGTGTTGACGTCCGTCGAAGTCCGCACCGTCGTTGTACGCACCCCTACCCCTACACTATATAAAAAAAAAATACTATCCGGCGCCTGGTTTCGATCCCTCGACCCTGCGGGCGGAACGCAATGTACATGGTGCTCTACCCACTGCGCCACAAAGCCGACATAGAATGGGAGGCTACGAACGCGCCTTATATCCTTGACTCATTCAAACTACGTCAAGAAGCTGCTGATACAACGCATTCATTTCCACCAACTCCCCAAACACTAAACGTTAACGCAATACACCCACCCCCTATGCGACGCATTTACTCGAGTCCCCCTCGCGGGGAGATGGGCCCAATTTTTTTTTCGCGAATCGGGCTACGGAGCCTAGGCTATTTGCGGCCGCTTACCTTCGCGAGTCAGACCGAAGGATAAAACCGCAGCAACGAGAGTAGCTGCTTCGCTACCGCCGTTGGAACCATTATTTCGCGCATTGTTGAGACAGTGAGATCACGTTCCAAGAGAGCCCGGCGGCGCCACACGCAGTGTTTGTTCTAATTGTGAAAACTGCTGGCTTATACCCGAACGTCATGCATGATGAATTGAAGGTGGTCTGCATGTACCCGTCCTGGCTGGCTCGAGAAAAAAAAAAAAAGATGTAGTGAAATGCTTTACCAAAAAACCCGTTCCTAAATACTTCTGGCCGTGCCCTCCCACTTCCCCTAGGGGGGAGTGTGCAAAGCAAGGCATATGGTCATTGGATTAAATAAGCCTTAAGAGCTTATCTTTTTAATTTCAAACAGCCGCAAATAAAAGTATTGGCGATAACACAGATATTATCTTCTGTTGCTTTTCTTGCGTGTATCTCGCGATTCTCTCCGAGTATGCGGCGATCAAAAAAAGAAAAAAGAACGCCCTGTGTAATTAAGAATGCAAGCGCAGTTACTGTTTGGCAGCCTGATTCTAGTGAAGAAGTTTCTGGCGCTCCTCAAGTTAGCGAATTTTCCAAATCGTGGAATTCACAAAAATTACACACGCGCAAAATGGAAGCTAGTACCACAGTTTCTACCTGTTATTGAAAGTGCCAAAAATATCATATGCGTGCGTACATTCTTTTTACGTTTATTCGGCATTTACATTTAATAGATATTCCCAACTGAGGAGGCAGCGTTAGACGTGCGATGGGGCCTAATTAATGAACGATGCGAAGTGGTCAGATTCCGTTCAAGCTTCAAAGCGTATACAGTAATCCCTCGTTATAACAAAGTCAGCAGGCCGGCGGAAAATTTTGTTATAAGCGGTATTTCGATATAGGCAACCGCTCGAGAAAGCTTAAGTAATTGAGCTTTACTTGCACCACAACTGCAAGGAACTAAAACACAATGTATTCAGAGAAGAAAAACTTTATTCGAGTGCAAAAAGGGAAGTAAGTTTTGGCTGTTTCAAGATTTTGTCGGGCACGAGCAACCCCATCTCCGATTTGACCAGCAATGCATGAGGCCCTGGTCGTCGCCCATAAAAGTGGCAGTGGCTGTGACCAATTTATAGGGAGGCGTGCGGGCGTCACGGAATGATACACGAATTTCGCGCTGGAAACCGCCGCAAATGCCGTGGCTAGAGTCTAGGGTTGAGCTTGTTGCGCTCAAAAAACGATTACCAGCTCACTCTGCATGGGTACACAGCGCAATCATGAAAACTGACGGTTTCCGCACTAGAGGCTTAGCATAATCACTGGGCAAATTTTCCTCGAGGTGTGCAGCCGTCAAGTTTGCAAAACAAGCGCTTTTCGGCATTCCCTCGTCAACGACACTGCTAATTTTACGGTTCGAGTGTCGGTGTTCGCACGCCGTCGCGCCCACGCCATTGACCAATGTCTAGGAACAAAATTTAAGGACCGTACCACGCAGTTCGACCGTTTGTCTAAAGTCGTGTGGCGCAAATTGAGCATGAACTGACCCCGGAAAATCGCCGGGGAAAGACCAGCTTGCGTTGACCGGCCATATTGACCGCCTGACTTGCCTATGGGTCGCCGCCGATGCACGACGCCTCCGCTCGACACTTCGCTCTAAGCGGGTCAGACTCTTCGAGCGCTTCGAGTAATGCGGCCTAAATAAGCATGCGTTTGGGCTGGGACCAGAAGAAATTTCGAATAAAGCGATATTTCGAATAAAGCGATCCTGTTATAAGGAGGGAATACTGTATTTGACTCCCAAGCAAAGAGAAGTGAGGATGGTTCCAAAGCGCCTCAAAAAAAAAAAAAGAAATGAAGCGCACACACACAACACAAATATTTTCACGCGCTTATTTATCCACGAGGTCGGGGGTTCGATTCCGGGCCGTGGCGGCCGCTTTTCTGATGGTGGCGAGAAGCAAAAACTCCCGTGTGTACGTGATTTAGGCGCATATTAAAGATCCCCAGGTGGTCAAAATTATTCCGGAGGCCTCCACAACGGCTCGACTCATCGCCTGGGTTGCTTCGGCGCGTTAAAACCTACAATCAATCCACTATATATCACCGGCAGTGTACGGTGGTGGTATACACAAAAATGCTTCTTTGTTAGGCAACTTAGTCGAAATACCGCGTGATGTGCCCCAGCTAGCAAAAGATTCAGTGCCGACAGCGTTTCCGATGCCCCCCAGAATGTGTCGAAATTTTAAGTGCGAATGCACTTCTTAAGCGAGCCTGAAGCGTCCGCCGCCGTCCGCATTCCGCCGCCGTCCGCATAGCAACAGCTGCGGGTGCGCGCGCTCCTCGTCTTCCTTGGCAACGGGGGGAGATGGGCTCGCGCTGCCTGGCCGCTGACATGGCACATACCCACGTGGGGGATTGGCCAGGAATCTCCTCGTCTTCTTTGGCAACGGGGGGAGATGGGCGCGCGCTGCCTGGCCGCTGACATGGCACATACCCACGTGGGGGATTGGCCAGGAATCGGGCGTGAGAAGGGCTAATGCACCCCGCGCTGCCTGGCCGCTGACATGGCACATACCCACGTGGGGGATTGGCCAGGAATCTCCTCGTCTTCTTTGGCAACGGGGGGAGATGGGCGCGCGCTGCCTGGCCGTTGACATGGCACATACCCACGTGGGGGATTGGCCAGGAATCGGGCGTGAGAAGGGCTAATGCACCCGCTTAAAGGAGCCATGAAGACAAAATACAAGTTGTGTTTATTAGAAAGACTGCTTAGTCCCGATAACAATGATACCAATATCATCGCAATCTTCGAACAAATAACGGAGATATTAAAAAAAAATGTGTGAAGCAGTCGCGACCCCCTAGCCAATTTCCCGCAACTTTTCTATGACGTCACGGAACCTTGTTTGTGCGATTGGCGGCCGCCTAACTGACCTGTCACGACGACACATGTCTGGACGTTTGTAATGGGGCCTCTAGTTCCATTTGACCGCATCACTTGAATGCTAACGTCCCGTTAACGCACTGAAAATCATGTTTTATTGTAGGCCCGTATGACGTCATTCTTGCTCATAACACGTCACTGTGGCGCGCAATTTGAAAGTTTTTAAATACTTCTTGCTTTTTTTCGTTAAAAAAACATCTTCTGTGGCTGTAATGGAGCTGAGTGAGATACTGAATCCTAGTTCTTTCAAATTAAACACAGTTGTATTTTCTCTTCATGGCCCCTTTAAAGGAGTACTGACACGAAATTTCAAAGCTGAGATCCGCTCTAGCAATCAAGTACAACGACAACACAAATAGGTCTCTGTGAATAAATTCATCTTTCTTTCTTTGTAGTTGTGTGTGTGTGTGTGATCTCTCTTTCGCGAACATTACCGAACCGCGCAAATTCAACTCATGCATTCGCACTTTCACATTCTTCCCCTCGGGGAAATGCGGGGAATTTTTTCCCTGGAAGACGAGATGGAGGATAGAGCGCAGTGACACGATTCCATGGTTTGGCGGCTCGATCGTTCTTAATTCGCAAAAACATACTGGCATCAATTCATGCTTCGGTAACAAACTCTTCGTATTCGTAGGAACCAATTTATTTGGCTAATCTGTATTGTGAAGGACGAAAATTCGCCCTTAAAATCGGCTGAAAGCGCCCATACCTACGAATGCAGCACAGCGAAGCGCCGTCCGCTGCACTGCTCCCCACGCCGACACTGGCCGGTCGCGCTCCGACTGCGTGTCGCGCCGCCGCTGCATGCATCACGGAGGAGCCCCCTTCGCGGCCGCCGGACGGCAGAATAACACATATTTCTAGGGACCATACTTAAGAGTAACGACACTGACGCATGGCGGCAGCCATTTTGGTGCCTGACGCCAGAGTGGCCGGCTTTATTCGACCTATTGCTCTAGTTCACTATACTATTGCGGCCGGCATTGACGGGCGGAATTGGTCCGGGCGCCGCTTGGCAGCCATGTCAGCTGTGTTTACTTTTCGAGGATTTCGAGCCTGCCCACCGGTTCGACAGGGTCACGCTCGGTTACACTAGCGTTGCTTATTTAGTGGATCTATGTTACGGTAGAGCCACTACATAAGCTACGCTTTACTAGTGGCTGTAGGTTATGCTAGGCCGCCGTCGTTCTTTCGCAGCGGGAAGCGAAGAAGGCGTTTTCCACCTTCTGTCCGGTTGAAACAGCCCGGTACAGAGCAGCACGGCATCGCTACTCTGCCTGGGGCTTAAAAACTCACTCTCCATGTGTCATACAGCCACACGGTGCTCCGAAAATCACGATTTATAGACGAACACGCGCCCGCGGCAACGCAGAGGCACCAAAAGGTCAGCGCCCAAGGGGTTCCGGGGTAAACAAATGTCACGTGACGCGTCTCGACCAATGCCCGCTGTCGGCAGCATAGAACGATGACAGGAAAGAGTACCGATACTCTGAAACCTAATCTAGTGGCTCTAGAGCGGGGAAAGCAAAGCATGTGACGTATTCAATTTGACATTAATGATTTCGCATTCGGAACACTTGGGAAGTGGTTAGGTGTTTTCGAACCTTCTTCGGTCAGTGACTTAATTGCGATGCGCAACCCGTGTCTGTCCTGTGGTGGTAGTAGGTGTTCAATGTTTTTGAAGCAAAGCTTTGTTTGCATCACTGATGGCGACCGCACGCGAAAACTCACTGCAGGAAAACACACTCTGCACCATGAAAGGACACGTGATGATGACGGCTTTACACAAAGCGCCTCAAAAGGAAGAAGAACGCTCGCTGTGGTCGGAATCGAAGGTGAATTCCCCGCGTTATGAGCCGATCGTGCCATTCCAAAGCGGTCGAAGCAGTTTGGATTTGGTACTTTGACTCATGTGGCATGAGAGCAAGCTTCGCGTTTTAACCATCTTTTTTCTTGATTTTTTCGGCTGCATCTGAAGTGAAAACTACCCGTTAAATTTGGCTTAAGATGGTTTTCAATGTGCGCTTTGCAATGCTGCGTGATGCCGCTGGAATTCTGAATACTAGTACCGTGTGAGGTAACTTAAATAAAAAAGAAACATACCACGGGCCACTCCGAACGTGCCAATTCCCGGAGACAACTTTCTTTGGCAATGGAGAGAAAGCCACATGGGGGGGGGGGGGGGTGAAGTAGCTGCTTTGTGTCACTGCCCCAATGCAGATCCCGATAAACTGGTTTAAATTTCATTTTCGGCGTGAGAGATACGCCTTTGCTGCTACAGTTCATTTCTTTGCATGAGCTCCGTGGTTGCGTGCACTGAACTACGATCACCGAGAGCGCGGGCATACTGGCGTCTGTTTTTGTGCGCTTCGTTTGTTTCTAAACACAAGCCAACGCTTCGACCGGAGAACTCAGACCGAACTAAAATATTATACTGTGCACGATACCGTTCAAATCTGTATCGTCCAAAAATGACGCGGATTGTGGCAGTGCTGCAGATTTGAGGGGATGCACAGACGTGTAAACGGTTTAAAGAAGATCGCCAACCGTGTAGACGTGAATGCAGCGCTTAGTGCTCCAGACAAGCTGGTGAAATTCGCCAATGAAACTACAAGAACAGTTGCGAACAACCGTGGGTGCCATGTAAAGCATCGTACACAGTACGTCCCCTGCGTGGATAGTGTGGTTTATCGCATTCCCCTGAGCAAATGTGGGTCCGTGTACGGTGGTCATACTGGCAGATGCCTTAATGACCGATTGAGGGAGCACGACAGCAGTGTAAAAAAAGGAAACGATGGGTTCTTGGCCATGCATTGCAAATCTTGCGTATGCAAACCTCAGTTTAAAGTGTACAAGGTGATAGGAAGAAGCGGTTATCAAACTACTCGAGAAATTATTGAAGCACACGAAATTTTAAGGCATGGAAGTCAATGTATAAGCCAGGCGTCTATTGCGTTTTCAAAAATAATTGCGCCAATCCACCCTGTGGATGTGGTTGGAAAGCAAAGCTGTAAACGGCCCCCACAAGGATTACCCATGCGACGTCTTTTAAATTCGGTCACGTCGCTCTACCGATAGTCAAATCAGCGAGAACTGCAATGCACTTAACCACATCCTTTATTATTTCAAAGAGATATTCTTGGTAAGGTTCAATCAATGGTGATGCATGAACGGTGGTTGGTTGAGTTGTATCGTTGTAGCACAGGAGTGGAAACTTTTTTTATAAAATTAAAGGAAGCTTAAACCAGGTGTTGGACGATCTCACTTCTCCATCTCTGCCGCCGCGGACGGAGGCGGCGAGATCGGCGGCCAAGACGGTGGAGGAGGCCGAGAAGAAGGAGGAGTAGGAGCAGGAGAAGCAGGAAGAAGTACTTCTATTCAGATTTCTGAACGGCCCAGAGTCCGACCCAGCGGAGTCGTTGTTCCTTTACTGGAGCCCATATGCAGTCCGCGCCGCCTGTGCTCTGTCCACCAACCGAAGCTCGGTAGGCATACAGGGGCTGGACAGCAGCATCTCCCATTTCTCTTGTTGGGTAGTTGACGGAAAGAGAGGAAGGTGGTCAGGGCTAAAGTCGCACACCCCGATTATGTGGCGGAGTGTTCCTATTTCTGAGCAATATTTACATTCGGCGCGGTAGCGATTCAAATGCATCAAGTGAACACGCGTTGGGTGTGGGAAGGAGCTGGATTGCATGTGCCGTAGGGTAGTTTGCTTTTCTCTGGAAAGGTCAGGGTAAGGCAAAGGTAGGGTTTGTCTCTGAAGGCTATAATGCTGAGTTATGTCCCTGAACGAGACAAGCGGGTGACTGTCCTCGTGCAGCTCTATATCACGGGGGTAAAAGCGCAGGCTTGTTGGTGGGCACATTCGTTGCCCTCCATGGAAGCGTGAGCGGGAGTCCAGATGAGCTGAATGGAACCTTTTGGGGAGTGGGTTTTTAGCACACGCAGCGCACGTCGGGACATCCAGTCCGACTGGTAATTCCGGTAGGCTTGTTGGGAATCGGTTACTACCTTCCGAACCGCTGGTTGAGTGAGAGCCAAGGCGATGGCTGCCTCTTCTGCTGCCGTCATGTCTTGGGTCTTGAGTGAGGCACACGCAAGGAGGTTGGTTCCGGAGGTAGCCGCGATGATGGCGTACTACTGCCCTCGATTTTGGGAGGCGTCAGTGTAGATAACAGCATGATCTCCAAAGAGGGTGGTGTTGAGCGCTTGAGCCCGTGCTTGTCGGTGACCATCGTCGTGTGAGGGGTCCGTATTTCTAAGCAAAGGGAACATCCATTGTTCTTGACGCCAAGAGAGCGGGAGTACATCAAGCGGAGTGACATTCTGTGCTGTCCAGCCAATCTGGTGAAGGATGCGGCGGCCCACCGTAGTTGTTCTGCTCATTCGGCGCTTCTGGTTAGAAAGATTACCCTCTATCAGATCTTCCACCGTGTTGTGGAGCCCCATGCTAAGCAGTCTCTCTGTGGACGCACTCAAGGGAAGACCAATGGCCCGTTGAACCGCCTTTCTAATCATTATATAAAAAATCTTTATGTCCTCCTTGCCGAGAAGAAGATAGGAGGTTGACGTAAGTGATTCTCGAGAGGACAAATGCTTCAATTAATGGAATGGTATCGGATCCCTTGAAGCCTCGCTTCTTGGTGGCAACTTGCCTGATCATGTGTATGATTTGATTGATGCTGTGTTTGAGGCGCTGCAACGATACGTCACTCTTGGTGTAGGCCTGAAAATGTAGGCCCAGGATCTTGATGCGGGGGCTTTTAGTGATGGCTTGGCCATCATGGAGTATTTGCATGTGTTCCTTGATGTGTCGTTTGGAGTAAGGGCAGGCGACAAGGAGTTGCGATTTTTTACGTGAACACTGGGGGCCAGAAGCTTTAGCCCGTTGGCGTACTTGAAGTGAGATGCCAGGCGTTCGTGTGAGCTTCTGTTAATTTTTGTAACTCCTGGAACACGCACAAGGTGCGCACAGGGCCGCTAGACATGCCGTTGACGGAGCGCACAGCGGCGCGGGAGGTCGCGCGAAGCTATCACGTGGCATTCAGCGTGAATGCAGGGGGTAAACCCGTAGTTGTGCTTGGTGAGTCCACCACCTGTCTTCCTTGTCTCCGCGTGGGCTCGCAGCTAAATAGGTGAGACAACCGGCTCTGGCTTTGTTACTCTCTTAGTTCCAGGTGTGATTCCTGGCGGTGCCAGTAAATTCTTTTATTTGTTCGCGGGAGTTTTCCGTTTACACCAACTGTCGCGAAAAAACCCTTGGAGGGTAGAGGTATAAAGCTTTGGTTTAAAAGACATAGATTTTCTTTCGAACTCGTGGTGCACTGTGGGCATGAGGTGATTAGTTGTTTGCATAGATGTGCCAAGTGAATTGAACGCATGCTGATATGGTGGTGTAATACTAGAGATTATAATTTTTTGTAATTATGTTACCATGAAAAATGTTTATAAAAGGTACAAGGTTCATCGTATTAAATTTAGTTGGAACTCAGCGCTCATCCCGTTGTCTTTCTGTGTACGTGTTTTATTTCGCGCTGTAGCATCTTTTACAATGAACTCGGTATTGGCTCGCATGCAGGCCATCTTTAAATTATATGGCCATAACCTGACGCCCGTATATCCCATTCAGCGCACTGCTTTTGAGCAGATCGAAGACCTCATATAAGGTGCCGCATAAATGTGGCACTCAGTTGTAAGCAGCACATCTTGACAGGTTCCACGCGTCGTGATGCGCGGCGGTAGTTTCACGCTAGATCACATATCTATGTTGCGTTGATTGAGTCTAGGGGCATAATTCCAAATTGTGCTATATTTGAAAAGAAGCTCGAAAGAACACGATACGAAAGGGAGAATTGCACAGACCGAACTCGTGTGCCCATTTCAGAAGCGCCCACACTGGGGCTATTTTGATTGTGACGTATACGTGCACTTGTGGAACCTCTGATCAATGACATGCAGATAAACCGCCACCCCTCCTTGTTTGTGCTACGTGGCATCGGGGTCGTATGCTTTCAGCCAATCGAGGCTCGCTCAAAATAGACACTCTGAAACCGACAGGAAATGGACAAAGCTGACATTCCGCCCCCTGTGCTGTAATTTGTTATGAGGTGGTCGTTGGTGACCTCTGGAGGGCGACCATGCTAGGCAGGTACTTACAGCGGCGCTGAGCCCGCGTCTTCTCCTCTTGGGTGAGTGCGGTGACGTGTGGGGTGTGCTGCTAGTGCCTGGGTCCGTCGCTCGAGCGGTGGACAGGGTCGGCACTTTGGAACTCACCGACTGGCTTCCAGAGCCCTGCACATTGCCGATGTCCGTGTTACACCACAAACGCGTTGTGAAACGGTCTCACGTGACAAAAAAAGACGTCTGAAGGGGTCTGAAAGGCCCGCATTGTGTTTCTTGCCTATACAAAAGATTTGGAATATTGAAGAACCCCAGCATCTGTAACTCAATTCGAACGCACGCCCTACGGTGCTCTAGTAACTATTTAGATAAATAAAGATGATTCACAGACGTTTAAGTAGACTTTGCGGAGAACTTCGGCAGAGGGGCTGTCTATGGGTAGGGTTGCCTGCACTATTGCTGTGCGTCATCAAAAAACGTCCTGCAACAAAGCCGACTTTACCCACGTGTCTTTCAAGCGCGAGGTGCTCGCGTGTGTGTGCTTGATTTTTTATTTGCATACTTGCTTAATTAGAGGCGGCCGCTACCGAATGAAGCTTTCGCCGGAACTGAAACGTGAACTCTGTCGGCCTAGCACGCGAGAGAAAAACAGAAAGATGCCGTGCTCAGTTTTTAATTTCACTTTTATCTCCTCGTATTTAGCCGTCCGTGTATGGTTCGGATCCTTGGACGGCGGAGAAGTCTGACATTTGAATATATGCGGGACGTGGTGACTGCTTGCCCACGGCACTCAAATTTTCGCCGACGCAGAATAATGTCATATACTAGTACACGTAATATAATAAGAGCGTTAAGTGCAGGTCACTGTGTTTCAAACAGGAACACGGGCGACGCAAACGGATGGCGAACATTGGCGTTTTCGGATTCGAAACTGGAAGAAAAGGCAGCCATTACTGGGAGCCGGACGTGACGTAGGTGATGGAACGGGAGCGGGTGTGCCCGTGCCGGGGGCCACTCGCATCAGCCTCCAAATGGGCATGGTAGCGTCAGGTTTCGCACTGTTGTATCCTCAGGAGAACTTCAACAAACATTTTGCCGGGGCTAATGAAGTGAGGCGCAATTCAGACCACGCATTTCTATCAAGTGAGACAAAATACTATGGGCAGTTTAGAATACCCGCCGGAGTAGCAATCCTTCGTATTGCCAGAAAAAAACGGGATGTTTGCTCGTATGCTATCCAAATACCCAAAATCAGCTTTGATTAGCTGGTACCTAGGCTATCCACCCGTTCTTTTGTTGTTTTTGACAGGAAAGAACCTCACACGGGCGACGATGAATGATAAACTGCTTTTTCAGTGAATTTACGTGCAGACAGCTTTGTTGAGCAACTTCGCCCCACCGCACACCGAAGATTGAATTTGTGGGAAAAGGGACAAGCCGCCGAGACCCGTTCTAATGCGTGGTTTAATGGAACATAACAATGATGATGCTTATGATTGCACGCGGGAGTCGAGGTGTCATCTTTTTCTACATACTCCCCCGCGCGAAAATAGTTGCACGTTTCACGGTGCTTTACAGTCCATGGCGAAAAATTAGTCCAGTTGACAGGCATCAAGAATTCAAGTCCGTTGAAGCAAGCAGATTCGGGTGCCTCGCCGCTTCTGCTTCCACCGATGATAAAGGTGCTTCTTGGCGTACCATGGCGCAGGCCTTCTGATTTGGTGAATCCCAGTTGAACTGGCTGCGTAAAACCGAGTACGCAAACCGATCCTTCCTACGCTGGCTTTGGGTCCACAGATCTTCGTTCGCCAGTCCGCAGTCGCCTTCCCCGCCGAATTGTGCCTTCTCCGTAGGCGCTTGAAACACTTGGAAGACTTATTTGGTATCACAGCTGCTATCTCTCTTTGTCTTCTCTTTTGCTTTGAGCTTTTACCGACTGGGTACATCATGTCCATCCTGGCCATTTGCATCCTCCGGTGCCGGTTGCGTCGTGAATCTGTTCCCTTGTATGGCAAAACAGTCTTGCGTTTGCTTTTCTTCCATACGGCTCTCTTAAAAGGACATGTAGCGTTCGTTGCTTTGGATGCCGGATCACCTGCGGTCAACTCGTCACCGTTATTTCCTGGCCCCACATGTCTCATTTCAGTAACTATCACTTCTGTTTCGCCCGCACAGTTAATGTACGTCGGATGGCGCTTGGTGTCTTTTGCGCAGAAATCAAGACGTCTGTTGTCTATTGGTAGTATGTTTTGCCAATTCATGTCTTGTCTACACTGGTCGTCTTGGCGTCGTTCGGCTACGAGAGTAGTGTTTCCGTTCACAATTTCCTCATTTTCTGTATCATTCTCTTCTCTTTATGGGCGCTGTGTGGGATCGGATCTAATTCGATGTCTAGTGGATATGAGGAGAACTTTCCGATTAGTTTTAACATCGGTTATCTTCATTTCTAGTTTAACCTTTGCCGATATCACCGTGCCTTCAAAAAAAAAATGCTCCAAACATCTCCGATTCAAGCTTCTCAATTTCCACGGTGTTTTCTACGTCTCGGTTAATCTGGATCAATGACTCGTTTTGCTCAGTGAGAGCTTCGAACAGGTGAGTCAACTCACCAATGGGTGGTAGCTCCACGCGAAGAAAGTCTTCTACCTTGCCGATCACATCTGCCAGTTTCTCCCGGACGATCCGCCGCCTTTCGTATAGGGCCTCCATGGTGCAGTCCAGCGTCACAGACATCGTTGATGATGGGATCGGACTCACGGGCAAAAGGTCAGCGCGGGAATTCTGGCAGGTACGCAGCGGCGAAGGCGCATCTCATGTCTGTCGGCAAAGGTGCAGCACGAATAGGTCCGGTTGGTTCCTTCTTCTTTAGCTGGCCCAACCTTTCTCAACGGGTTCGCTGGAACGGCGGCTTCATTACTGTTCCCCAGAGGTGAGAAGGCGGTCGAAAGTAAGCCAAAATCCGCTCGGTGTGGCTCACCTCTGGAGGTCCCTTGTTCCCTGTTCTCCCGGCGGTTCGTCGCAAGCTCGGAGAACGTCGAGCAACGGGTTTTCGGCACCAAAAATGTGGGAAAAGGGACAAGCCGCCGAGACCCGTTCTGATGCGTGGTTTAATGGAACATAACAATGATGATGATTATGATTGCACGTGGGAGTCGAGGTGCATCTTTTTCTACAGAATTGTAAGATTGTAATTGTAATTGTAACCGTATATGGTAGCTTTCAAAGCTAGATGGCACTGAAACGCGAGAAAGTCGCCTATCTACCGAGATTTGGTATTTTCGCCAGGTTTGATGACAACTGATAACATTTTATTTCAGGCAAACGAAATGTGACACTATAGAAAAGTAAGTATTATTTTTCTCGAATAAAACAACGGTGTAATTTGTCATTTAGAAAAAAAGCAGTTCTGTTAGCTCTCGCACTTCGCGAAGACGAAGGCCGATCTATGTGCGCATATATTGCGGTGAACTAGGCACTGGGTTTGTTTGTTTATGTTTTGTTTTCACTTCCCGGCCGCGCCCGGCTATGTTATCTGTGTCCAAAGCGAAGCGCATGTTTCATTCTTTATTTTGATACCGCACGGGGTATGCCATTCTGATACGGAGAGCGGTTCGCCCTAACGTCACTAGCGTCGAATAATATTTGATCTACAACGGTCTAGATGTAAATAGACGGTTCGAGAAACACTCGCGCCGAAAGATAAAAGCCTGCGGAGCAGACGCCGCGGGATCCCGATTGCCGACGCTCGCTTGCGTACGTCACTCGGCTGACTGCTGCTACGCCGCCCGTGTATTCTTTGAGTTGTTAGGGGAACACAAGTTCGCTCCAGTAAACTTGTTTTGCTTGAAGACAACTGCGTCGTCATTGGCATCGTGACAATATTCGTCAGCATGGGCAAGGCTGGTTTTCGTTCACTTAGCGAGAGGTGGAAAAAGTAGCACCGAATGTTTATACGGGACGTAGAACTGCTGAAGTTGGGTCGTCCAACTTTTGGTAGTTGGGTTGGAGCCAGCCCAGACAGAGCAAATATTGCCCGCGGGAACGCAAGCCAATGATTTATATAAGAAAATTATGGCTGACGCAATACAGGTGCTAGACGGACAGGCAAGTGCGCCTTTCACACTATTTTTGTAAGAATAAAGTTTTCAAATAAAAAACTTTGCTAACTGCATGACCATCGCAAGCGTGAGCATAGTATGTGGGCTTCTAAACAAATTGCGGGCAATGCTACCAATGCGGTTAGTTTGAAACATATGATGTGACAGCGGGGCAGCACCGCAATGTGGCAGAGAAATCCCTCCATAAAAAAACCGTGGTTGATTGCTCTGTCATAGAAATCGATAAAACACGAAAGTGAAATGTGCAGCGAAATATGCAGCTGAGCATGATTTGCGGGTCGGCGGCTGTCTTGTGGGCGTGTTTGACGAGCCACGTCCTGCTGGCGAGTGGCTTCCACAAAGGTGTACTGGCGTCATTTCCGTGACGGATACGACGTCAGTGAAATCTTGGGGTATCTGGGCATCATACACTTTCGTGTTAAAATATAAAACCCGAAAACGAACAACCCTAAGTATAACTTCATTTTTAGTACTAAAGGTTGCTTCCCCGCAAGAAGAGCCTGTGTGCAGAGATGTACCCTTTACAGGCCGTTTGCTTTGTTGTACAGGCGTCACTTCCGTGACGGATATAATGTCAGTGAAATCTTCGTGTACACGGAAATAAAGCACTTTCATATTAATACACTGTGAACGCACCCCTACGCACGGCAGCGCGCGGTGTCAGTCGCCGGTGAAGCGGAAGCTCCACGGGACAAGTTCGTCTTCTCCGTTACAGGCCTTCGCGCGGCCGGACTCAACTCTCCTCCTCCCATGGCCGGACTCTACTCTCCTTCTCCCGCGCTGGAGGAGGAGAGTGGAGTCCGGCCATGGCCTTTGGAACTTGTTTCGGCGACTCTTCGCCAGGTGCAAACTTCGTCTGCTCTGAGCTACTTTTAACGCCTGCAGTTATTTTGTTGAGTGGGTATCGTGCGTAGAACTTGCCCGTGGGGATTTTTACAGCATAAAGAACTGATTCTGTCAAATTTGAGCAAAAAAAAATTTGAGTGCAATTTGGCTTTGAAGGGGATCATGGGTCTTTGGGACCAAAAAATGCCAAAAACAGGTGTTTTAAAATATCATCTTTGCTTTGTCTTGATTTGCAGTTTTTCTTCCGAAACTTCCGTAGTCTGAGCAGCACCAAGCACTCATAAAAGCTATAGAGGTCCGATGTCAGCAAAAAAGAACAATTTTTAAGCAACGCTTTCTACCTCAACCAGAGCACGTTTCTTTCGCGGCGTGCGGGACAATAAACGCCAGCAGATGTGGCAGGGGAAGCGGAGAGATCGCGGTAACTCACGGAGCATACTGTCGATGGCGCGGCGAATTTACCCAGCGTTCCCTACGCGGAGGTGCCTGCTGACACTGGCGGGTGCGTCGGCAGGACGGCTTTGTCGTTTGCTTTAGCGACGGTTGTTTTGGGCCTGTTCTTGGCCAGCTTCGCGTTCAATGCGCGCATCCTTCGCACGGCTTGATTAACTTGTTCGACAGCACCTCCTCGGTAACCTGTACTCGACGGAAATAAGTGGTCGCACGGCAAAGATACTTTAAGGATTGGTTTGCAGGGCCAGAAAACAAAATGTACAAACCAGGTATAGACATCTGGCTGCTAGGGAAACGCTACCTTTTGCGCACTGCTTGCCACGAATTGGACTGTGTTTTCGAAATTGGTGAACACCAATTCGGTTGTGTTTTAAGAGGTATTACAAACGGCGAAAGGAGAAACTGGTTCTGATAAATAACGATAAAAAGTTCTCCCTGCTTTATCGCTATTCTCAAACTTACTAAACTAACTAGTTTTAATTGGCATAAATGGGAATCGCTAAGCTCACATGCCGAATTGTTTCGGTGTCAGAGCTTGTGTCGCGTGGTGGTGTAGCCCCGAGCAAGCACATCAGGATGGCTAGGTTCCGCTGTCTCACCCTTGGAAAGATGCTCCTATCGGTTTTCTTTGTCCCGACTCACGGCCGGGCTACGGCGACGGCGTCCGCCGCGCTAGCCCGGCCGTGGCCGACGCTGCTGCTCCGTTCCGGACGCCGCCCCTTTGAATTCCAGGTAACGGCTGGCAGAATCTCTGGTTTCGTTGTTTGTAGAGCCACGTGTATGAATTAAAGCGTGTTTCATGGCGTGTTGTATCTAACAGATAAAGCAAAATCAATAGGAACAATGCCGGGATAAAAATGATTCAGGCCACTAAGGTCTGCTCACGTGCTTTGAAGAGGGAATCAATATAGCTTCCCCTGTATATACTTATGAAAGCCTACTCCAGCAGCATGTTTCTGTGTATTTCTTCGCTTTTGACGCAAACTGCATTGACAGGCGAGTTGGGCGACACTTCACGCTATAAATTCCCCATTACCAACGGGGCTGGGGTGCACGTGTTATACTCGCACGCCGTCATGTTGATTTTTAACGAGGTAACGACGTCAGCACCGCAAACGCTTGGTTAATTGCTTTTCCACCGCTGGAAACATGCTGAGGCAGAGAGGTGGCAGCGCAGTGCGCTCGTACACTCTAGAGACCTCCGTTTAATACCCACACGAATTCACGTATGTTATGTAAATACTCTTCATCGTAGCGGCCTTTTGTGTACTGGACTACAACAATAACTACAACGTACGTTTTAGGTAGAAAGGGGCGCTCAAGGCTTTCGCTCTGGTAAGGTAGCTTGAATAGCGTCTTCCTTAATATCTAAGCACCGCAGCAATTATCCGCCGCGGTGGCTCAGTGGCTAATGCGTTGTGCTGCTGTGCCAAAGGACGCGGGTTCGTTTCCCAGTGGCAGGGGCCGCTTTTCTGATGGAGCCGAAAAGCGAAAACGACCGTGTGTGAGAGATTTCGGCGCATGTAAAAGATCCCCAGGTGGTCAAAACTAATCCGGAGCCCTCCACTACGGCGTGCCTCATCACCTGCGTTGCATCGGAGCCTTACACGCTACAATCAATCAATCAATCAATCAATCAATCAATCAATCAATCAATCAATCAATCAATCAATCAATCAATCAATCAATCAATCAATCAATCAATCAATCAATCAATCAATCAATCAATCAATCAATCAATCAATCAATCAATCAATCAATCAATTATTCAATTGAGAGATCAACCAAGCAATCACTCAATCGATCCATCAATCAAGCAGTCAATCAATCAATCAAGCAGTCAATCAATCGAGCGATCATTCAATCAGTCAATCAATCAACCGCAGCAAGGAGTGTTACAGGCTACCTTCTTGTCGACTCCTCCGGTGGGGAAGATGCCTGTGCAGTTTTCGGTCTGGGACCGAGAAGGAACAGCAGAGGTCCCAGGTTGCGCGCTTACGGTTGACGCTGCCAAGTCTGGCGAGTTGGTGGATCTCGGTGACCTGCGTGAGCATGAAAAAGAGGGGAAGTTTTTTTGCACTTCAAAAAACGAAAATGGCAGCGCTTTCACGGTGCTGGCGTCACTTCCAGGAAGTGTATGAAATTCCGTTTGTTGGTTGAATTCAGGAGAAACAATGAGCATAAGCCCCAACACATTCTTTTGCTGCAGCACACCGTCTGCCCATCATGTGTCCCTGCAACCCCGTTTCCAACTTTATTCAAAATCTGGAAGGCTTTGAGAATATACTAGTCAACAGGGGTATCCAGTACTTATGTTAAGGGAATACAAAGCACTCAAGCCAAATATAACGGCTGTACATACACCTGAAGCTTACAAAGATTTTTCTCTTTCGCGGTTCATGCAAGGTTTGCGCGCGTGACTAACGCCACTTAAGCTATATCATGGCTGTAGGATGGCTTTGGTTTTAACTGCAGCTGTAAACGCTTTCCATAGCTAATTTAAACAAAACGGCAATAAGCGCAAAGCAGAAACTGAAAGTCGTAAGTGCTGAAGAGAGCTAATTACCCACTCCCGCAGCAGGCAATAACTATTGCTTTCGCACTGCGTCTATGTACCTAGGAAAACTGAAAGCGTTTACCTGCAGTGCTGTAATTTTGAGGATGCCCTACCCCCGGCATTTTGGTATATCCTGTAGATAATAAATGCATGGTTGTTTTTCCAAAATTTATTTTGATGTAAAACAGGCTGATTAAACTGTCATATCAGCTGTCCGAAACATAGATTTGAAGTCTCCTTCGTCACTGAGCGCTCCTCGTTGTTAATGAGACTTTGTACGGTTCCATCGAAAATTGATTTGAAAAGAACTTCAACAGTATTGTTGTAGAAGTGTTTTTGTGTTTACAAGGAAAGGAAGAAATGAGTTAGTTTGGACCACCATTGGCTTTTAAAAAGCCTTTCAATGTTACAACAACTATTGGCTTCCGTTGAATACTGAAAATTGAATACTGTCACTAAAGGCGATGTTTACCCGCTTTTGCGAATAGAGGATACGCTGGTCTGCTTACGGGACGATAAATTCTTTTCGTCTCTGGACTTAAAAAGTTGCTATTGGCAAATCGAAACTATTGAGAGGTACCGAGAGAAAACAGCTTCCGTAACACCTGACGACCTCTACGAATTTACAGTCATCGCATTTGGCCTGTGTTCTGCGCTGGCAACGTTCCAACGAATGATGGATACTGTGCTCGCAGGATTGAAGTGACAGCCATGTCTCGTTTACCTTGACGACGTGGTAGTGTTTTCTAGCTCGTTTAAGAACATTTGACAGGGTTAAAAGCGTTCTGGAAGCGATCCATTCTGCGTAGTTAACTATCAAGCCTGAAAAATGTCATCTTGGATTCCAGAAGCTGAAATGTCTTGGACATGTTGCAAGTGCTGAAGGAGTGTGCCCGGATCCTGCAAATTCCATAACGAATTGTCTCAAGCCTATGCTCAACCGGGAATTCCAGATAACGGCCTACAGAACCGACGTTTCCAATTCTAGGGACCGGCCAGCGAGACCATGCTGTTTATAATGCACGGTCTTGATTGCGCTTTGCGCAATCAAGACTGCAATCTTGCGGAACCTTGCACAAAATTGGCTTTACGACCCTATCCGATGACGTAAATGTTAGGTTGTCTGGAAGTATTCGTTTCAATTGCGTCCCTAGTGCTTGCTATTACATTCCTAATCTAGTATTATTACTGGATTGTATTCCACAGAATTTCACAAACTTAGCCGGGCATTTCCAAGCTCTTATTCCGGTTTTCCGGCGGTTCCACAGTCTCCGCTCTGGAGTCTGCGAAGTCCACTTATGTATTTTAGCGACCTTTTTTGTATACGAAGCATGTCTATTGATGGTCCAGTAGGCTGTATGCGCCGATTGTTCGGAGTCCCTCAGATTTTCTTGAAACCGTTTGAGCATCGCTGCGGATGCACGTATACTGTAACACAGAGCTCGAGCAGAATTGTAGGTAAGACCTTTCCAAACTGTAACCACTCGTGGCACGACTCGTACACTTCAGCATGGTTTGTGTCAGCGCAGATTTTGAGCATATTTGAGGGGAAACATGAGGACGTCAGTGAGCATTACTGCATTCTTTTAATAAAGGTTGACGTTGGATTGATTTTTATGCAAATAAAAAAAATAACGCGTAGTAAGACGGCGTCCACAGGAGCACAGAAAAATAACATGCAAAAATGAACACAGTTTAACACTTGTCAACCCAGTTATCAAGAGTTAAATGAAAGACAATGGAAACAGCGCTTGCGATTGCGATGTCAACACACCTGCTGGTAGTTCACTCAAAGCTACTCGAGGCAACATAGGTCTGTGAACTTGTAGCTTCAAGCACAGAAAACGTCTTAAGCGTCGCTCTGAAATTTATTTTGTTATGCGCTCTGTTGCGAAGAGTTACTAGTTATAAACCATTTGGATTTGTCACCATCACCAACACACTTGTGACACCTACAGGAAGAAGTCCTCACCTATTGGCTTCTAACTGCTAGCATCCTAGGATGTGAGAATCGGCTATTTTCTCGGATTTCCTGATTGAGTCCCTCAAATGAGTACACCCCACCAAGGAAGAAAGAAAATGAAGTGCCATGCCTGCCTGCCTGGTTGGGGCTGTGCTCTGTGGAGTCCGCAGAGCGTAGGGTGGTTACTCCACGGCCCGGGCTTTGGCGCCGTCCCGAAGATGATGGATACTGTCTCTCAGCCTGCCGGTCTCTCTGTCGGCGCGGAATAGGAGGGATGCCGCCTTGCGCAGGTTTCTTTAGCTGGGACTGATGCAGCGACGAGGCAGCAGTCAGAGCTCGAGCGTCTTCCTTGGAGACACGCGAGGGAGCGTAGTGGTGTCCATGCTTGTGGTTCTCGGTCGCTGCCGAAGACGGGTGACTCCTTATGGCCATGACGGGGTGGCCGCCCTTGCTCGTCCCGTTCGACATTGTTGACAGACTGGGTGAACAACTGCGGGCACGAGACGGTGATTTTATAGGCGCTACTAAAGCACTAAATAAAAATCTGCAGGAATATGTATTAAAACTGTTGTACTGGTCTAAGGACATCAAAAAGCTGTATTCCTGGTGAACTCACCACGTAACATCAGTTGAAATATTTCCAAAACAATTGCACCCCACCTTGAGATCCCAACCAAAGCCAAACACGCGTGCCTCGGACGGCAGTACAACGCCGCCAGTGTCGCGGATTTAGACGCATACTCCACTGAAGTCGACGCTTCGTGCTGACAACACCATGAATGGACGCGGAAGCGACTGTGTCTCCCCGAGCAGGCTGAAAGCAAAAACACTAGACCAGGCTGCTTCTAATCTCACGGAAGCACTGAGAATTACCTCCAAAGCTGGCTCGCCTACAATTTGCTGAATAATATTACGTCCCAACGTAACCTAACATAACCTCACCGAAGTTAGCGTAACATAACCGAACGCGTCGTAACCTAACCAAATCCAGCCCAACTGCAGCACCTAATGTAACCTAGCCCAACGACACACAACACAACCTATATTAAACGTAATTCAACCCATTCTAGACGTCCTCTGCGTCGATCTCTTGATAAAGTAGGAACACGAGTTACAAAAGTATTAATAAAATCATGTTGATCGAAAAATTCTGAAAGCTAAAAAAGAACATCGCACTGTCGGACGTCAGCCTTCTCGTTTAAAACCAAGTACTATACCACAGCGCTAAAGTGGCAGCTGCAAAGACGGCTTTTTTGGGAATATTTATCGCATAGAATCTCCGAGTAGCGCGCTTAGCCAATGACGCAACCGCGGTAAGAAATTTGTGATGGTAATTCTCGCGGTTGCCGGGATAATAGACAGTACCACTAGACTAACTAGGGGCTGAACCCGACCAGAGCCGCCCCGAACCCTCTTCTTCCTTGACACATTCCACCATACGTCGGGACGGTTATCTAGAGGGAATAGTGGCTGCTCGGCTGGTGCGAACGCGACTCCAGTGCGGTGCTTGAATACCCTAGCCAATCCACCGCGGTGGCTCAGTGGCTGAGGCGATGGGCTGCTGATCACAAAGATGCCGGTTCGATCCCTGCCGCGGTGGCCACTTCTCTGATGGAGGCTGAAAGCGAAGACGCCCGTGTGAAGAGCTTTCGGTGCACTTTGTTAAAGATCTCCCGGTGGTCGAAATTAATCCGGAGGCCTTCACTACGGCGCATTTCATGGACCAGCTCCTTATTCCGCGCGCGATACGCGACATTGAAGCAATCAAGTAACCATGCAACTCCTAACACAATCGCTTTTTATAACTCCAGTTTTTAAGTTGTCCGCTGTAAAGTCAGACGCCATGTAGTGTAGCCTGTCTTAAATGTTTCGGGATGCGAAAGTGGCACGCTGTGCAAATAAATCAAGACTAAAATTCAGTTCGCTCGATGGTTAACGTCCCTGGGCTGCATGTATACGTGCACTAAACAAGCGCAACATTGAAGCATTAGATCAGCGTAAATTTTAACATTGGCCCTGTGACAGGATGAAGTGGTTACAGAAGCGGAGTGATTGGTTAACTTCAACTGCATTCTGGCAGGACGAATTCAGTACAAGGCAAATTTGGGCCCCTCCGTCTGTCATGCGAGCGTACGAAGTAAGCACAAAGTGGCGAAGTAAGCGCGAAAGATCGCAGTGACAGTCCGTTATTTGCTGAGTAATAAAAGCACTCAGCAACTTGCACGGAACTCAGAGTATCTGCATAGTCCCACCTCAGGGTAAAATGTCTCCAGACGCGACGAGAGCGAACTGTAGTGAAACCCTTCGGATACTCGAGCAGTGGACGTCAATATACGACGCAGTTCTGGTCAGTAGTAGAATTGGAAGCTTCGAGATGTCTCTCTCTCTCTCTCGAGATGTGTAGAAACTCTGTGCGCCATCTGGAAATGGCGATGGCGATCATTCGCATGTTCTTAGTGGCACGAGGGAGGGGTGGCATTTCCACTAAATTAGAGCGAAAGGAGAACTCGCGGACGGAAAGCCAGTCTTTGATATAATTATGGGCACGTTGAACAATGCTGAGATCAGCATGGTTAGCCAGGCTAGCTTCGCCCTCCACGTTTCTCTCTCTCTCTCTCTCTGGAAGTCCTTAGTTGAATCTAGAATAAGAACGGCCCTGGTGTCTAGAGGAGAGCAGCCGTAGTCATCAATTATCTGATTTTTACGGCATAACGTGACGGATTGCGAGGAAAGTTCGGGACATAAGCCAACCATTCTGTGTGGAAAAAGGAGCTGGTTCTCCATGGAATAATGAGAGCGAGCGAGCACAACGTGTTCATATAATTTCCTGACATATGAAGTTAGTGAGATTGGCCAGAGATTGTCGGACGTAAGTTAAAAATCACAGTAATTTTGGTTCTCGCGGCGGGAACCGCACCCAATTCCCAGCATGATTCCTGCAGTTCGTTAAGGCTTATACCGTTCTATCGTCAAGGTTATGGAGGATGTTGTTCGTTATGCCATCAGGCCCAGGCGGCGAATTATTGGGAATACCTTTCATGGCAGTGCGAATTGCAGAAAAAGAATTCTGTCCACAAGTTTGAAATTACTTCGACGTTATCCCAAATGATTTGAATTATATCCTGAGTGCAATGGAGATATCATGATCCTTCGAACATCAACGGATCCACATTGCTAAGGAGAACGTAATTTCAGGGTTTTTTAGGGGCCCTCGAAATCTTGGGCTCACGAACATTTGGAGTTGAACTGCCGCCCAGTAACAAAATTCTGGAAGCTTGCACTCACGCGCAAGACTTGAATGTCGAAGCTGGTGTAGGGGATCATTCACGGACAGAAAGTTGAGATTTAGTATCGTTGTGCTGTCGTGGTTGACGTCGGCGGCAGGGCATTTCAATGACCTTATGTTGAGTGAGGCCAGCGTGAGCTCATCGTTTCGATCGACGTTTTCGCACGACACTCTGAAAGAGCGACTTAAACGCGAGACTTGCACGACGGCGCCGTCGGATGCGGTGCATGACTGGTCAGAAATATGCCACGACTAGCGGCACGCGTGAATTTGGGACACCTGGGCCCGTTTGCCCGAACGCGATAAGTGTG
Source organism: Haemaphysalis longicornis (assembly GCF_048455015.1). NCBI lineage: Eukaryota > Metazoa > Arthropoda > Arachnida > Ixodida > Ixodidae > Haemaphysalis > Haemaphysalis longicornis. The sequence goes on from NW_027526422.1 coordinate 148,343,271, forward strand.
GGAATAAGTTCTCAACTACGACTTTAGCGCTGTCTAGGTAATAAGTCGTTTGCCCGAAACTGATCCAAACGATCGGTTAAGGTAGCGTTTCTGCCGGATTACCTGGCAACCGGCTTATTTGCCGTGGCCGGGGCGTGCGATGCGTCGTCGGCGTGGCTCCGCCCACTGCTTTCGCTCCGTGGTTGCCTCCCTGTTTAGGCGCACTCCGGCCGATTTAAGTATGATAAAGAAAAACCCGAGCAGTAAAAGAGAACATGGATTAACATGAAGTAAAAATTAATAGTGCTATTACGTTATATAATCATTTTATATGTTCAGTAAAGTGGTGTGGGGAGGGTTAACACTGACGATTCCGCTCGTCCATGCTGTTGGTACCGCTGGCAACATGTGTCGGTGAGTGCGCGAGCGCGCCCCGCGCTGCTCCCCTCGAAATACTAGGAACTGCCTCTAGCACATCCTCGAGGCCTTGAAAAAAACTTTCACAGTGACGTCATTATGACGACACCTTCCGGCTCTCATTGGCTACGGCCGCACCATGGTCGCAACGATAGCACCACTGCATCTGACTCACCAGTCGCACGTCGTGAGATATCTCCGACCAGAGTACGGCGCCAAAACCGGTCCTGTATGACCATCGTCGCTATAAGTAGCATGCCAATCGCGTGCTCTCGTCGTTATGTGTCTCGCGGTTAATCGCCTCTAGCGGATCCTTTGTACACCGAGCCTCTCGAAGCGCGGATTCTCATGGTCGTGCGAACTATCCACGGCCGACCCGTGCGTTCCAAACGCTTCGCTGCGCAGAGCACCCACGTGACATGTGTGATGTCATTTTGCGCGCAATTCTTTTGAAAGCCTGCTAATACGAGCCCACTGTACGGGCTCTGTGACCTCGACGCAGAGTGCCGAGCACTGGCGCTGACGGTTAGGGTCCCAGCCCCAGCTGGTCAGTTATTTTAAGATGCGGAGCATCTCATGCTCGGGGCTGTGTCCCTCCCTCCCTTGTTGTTGTCGTTGTTGTCCGCCGTCCGCACCCCCACTGCGCATGCCTGGCCAGGCACCGCTGATGATGATTGTGGCAGAATGACCCAAGAGATTAGCAATGTAAACGCACTCTTCGCAGCTTTGTCCTCTTCTTCTTCAGCGGTTTTCCTCCGGGAATATGACGGTGGTGGTTGAACGTGAAGCTATCTCGTAATAGATTGTTTGATTGGCCAATTCGTGGGGGCATCCTGCCACAATCATCATCAGCGATGCCTGGCCAGGCATGCGCAGTGGGGGTGCGGACAGCGGACAACAAAGACAACGACAAGGGAGGGAGGGACACAGCCCCGAGCATCAGCTGATAGCAACGTACACGCCCTCCTCTTCCCAGCTTTGTCTTCTCCTTCTTCTTCTTGAGCGGTTCTCCTACGGGAAGATGATGACGGTGGTTGAACGCGAAGGTATCTCGTGATAGATTCTTTGGTTGGCCAATCCCTAGGGGCATCCTGCCACAATCATCATCAGCGGTGCCTGGCGAGGCATGCGCAGTGGGGGTGCGGATGGCGGATAACAATGACGACGACAAGGGAAGGAGAGACACAGCCCCGAGCATGAGATGCTCCGCATCTAATAATTGGGAACAATATTTTTCGTGCCTGGAAACATGTAAGGGATACTGTTTTTTATTTGCTTACGACAGCACTATTATAGTATGCCGCTCTACCCGCTGCTTCCCAGTCAACATTGGTTGACTCAAAGCAACGTACTGGATAGAACAAGTGCTGAGTAGTTAGAACCACAGTTAAGCCAATACTAAGGATTTTCGTCCGTGCTCTCAACACCGCAGAGAACGACGTTGAATAAAGTAGGATTTGATAGAATTTGTTATGATTTGATTAACACTGCCATTTATTTGTAAAACACGACACTAAACAAGCAAAAGTGAGATAATGCGGATTATTTGTTAACGGGCTATTTGGGGAAGCCGTACAAATGAAGCAATGCTCGCGAATAAGAAAGTATGAATTTGCAATAAAATGAGCTAATTCTTTGCTTTCATTGGTTACATCAGACAGTCCGTTAAATAGCAAGTCAAAAGAGGCACGCACAAAAAAAGCAGCACACACGGTCGGAGTTCCCGGGTGATCCGTTGAGAATCGTTGTGGGCAGAGCATTCAGGTGGCTGGTTGGCCGGTCAAGACTCGCGAACCTCGGATCGGGCTCTTAAGCATTGCCCTCAGTCGTCCTTTACAAAATGGCACACTCACGGACCATGCTGATTGTCCTCACCGTGCGAGGGGTGCGAGGATGTCGGAATTTTTGGCTGCCACTTCCGGGGCCAAGGCAGCGGCCACTCGTACTCGCGGGGCAACACGCCACCCACGTTCTTCTCGAAGTATGTGAACAAGGGGAACCACCACGACCGCGAGAGGAAGTTGTTCTCGGAGGCAACCTTGAGAGACACGTTGTTCGCCAATGTGTGGTAGATCCAGAACACCCTAGTGGTCACATAGTAGGCAATCACCACGTCCACGGTGTAGTGGCCACGGGAGAGCAGCACCAGGAACACACCCACCGCTGCCAGAACGAAGTAGAGGAAGGGCAGGAATTTAAGGCGCTGCGGAGAATACTCCCTGAAGACAAGGTAGGCCATGGTTAGAGTGAACGTGTGTCCGCTGAATATGTAGTCTCCGCAAAACGTGTGCTGGCCATTTACGGACAGTCCGAAGCCACTGATGAGCTTGGCAACTCGCCTCACTATTAGCAGGAGGTCGGTGCTATTCGCTTTCGGAGAACAGAAGTACGTCGTACTTGCGATCGGGACTTGAGTGACAGACATTGTAATGCCCCGCATCAAGTATAAGAGAGCCATGATAAAGAAAACGCGTTGCATGACAATCCACCTGTACCGGTGGACCAGCATCAGGCCCAGCGTGGTCCACATGCAGAAGATGATGATGTACTCGGACACGTCCAGTGCCCAGTCGACTGGCGGGAAAATGTCGAAGTATATGTCCGGCAGCGGAGGGTGCGTTGCGCGGTCGGGGACGCGCTCGTGAATCACAGCTATGCAAGTCAAGTTGAAGATCACGGTGGTCAGGAGGAAGGCAAAGGCCACCAGGGTCTTGCATTTCTCCTGGACCAGCTGGGGCTCGGCGCTGCGCTCGTCGGGGGTGGCCGTCGTGTCTGCACTGGTACGAAAACACAGGTAAGGGCACATCATCGTAAAAAAGCTCGATTTTAAAGACGATAGTCTTTCTTGGGCTACTTAAACCCAGAAAGTTTGGTCTGTCTGTATGTCTGTCTGTCCGTCTGTGTGTCCGTCTGTGTGTGACTCGATTCAGCCACCCGGCCAAAGTAAAACAATGCCTGCGCAATAGTCTTATATAGTCACAGCTAAATCTACCCATCTAAGCCCGGTGTAATGTTCATGATTGTCAACATTGTTGAAGAAGATCAAGACATTACGCAATTATAAGACAACTGATTAATACAGAAGTGATATTTGCAGTGTTCCTTTATAAAAAAAATCATACATGCTTGATTTTTGCGAAATTAAATACTTCATCAACTACAGAAAAAAAATTCACTTCGCCGTCGCCTGCTGTGGCCCTTGCCACTATAGCTTCTGGCGCCATTTTAAGAAATAAACCAGCAACAATTACGGAAAGGTTCCACTAGATGGGTTCCACGTTCTTATTGCAACGCACGTGGAGTAGGGAAACGCGGTTCTATAAACATTGAAGTAGGGCGCCTCGATTCACGCGCGTCTTCGCCGTACGGCAGCGTTTTCATCGAGACACCCGGCCTGGAGCAGTGGAACGCGCTAAATTTAAAATAGGAAACCTTTGGCGTCTTTACCTTGGGAAAAGCGCGACGCAAGAGGAACAAAATGAGAGGTGAGCGGGAAGGCGAAAGGAGGCATTTACGTGGCAAAAGTCGATAAAGACTATCGTCTTTTGTCGACATTTGCAACGAAAGGAGCAGATACGGGGCAAATTTTTTGTGTTCAAGAAGGTGAATTCGGCATCTAGAAAGGCAAAAGAAGTCTCCGCAGAAGTTGCGGTAGCTGGCAGCGCAATTATTTTCCGCAATTTTGAACTCAACTGATTTACCGCAACATCAAAAACTTGCACTAGTTTATTTTAAGAAGAAGGGCCCTGAAGACATATGAAGGGGGGTGTTAAAGCTCGAAGCCGAGTTAATGCATTTTGCCTGTGCGTGAACAGTGTTCCTTTTTTGCGAGTATAAGGGGCCTCTGCTAATTTTTTTTTCTCCCTCTGGCGAGGAGCAGGATGGCTCATTTTGACACCAGGAGACGTTCCCTGTCTGTGCGCCTATTCCCAGTCGATTCACTTCCCTAAGGTGTAGCAGTAAGTTCGTGGCACTCCATCTCCTCTTAAGGCAGTGAGGAAGAGCATTTCGGGATGAAGATGACGCTTAGGAAGATGCATACTGACGTATCGAGAACGCATTCGTTTGTAGCCCGGTATGCACACTTCGTTGTGTGTCGTTATTTTAGTAGCGTTTTGCTTCCTCGTGTATAGTACGTTAATGCCCCGTGTTTTGTACTGGTGGCGTCATAAGTAATCGGAACAAGGATTTGTGAAAATCACAAAATACTTATGTTACTGAGTTTATTAACGCCATTACCGGTATCAAGAAAGCTTTTTCTAATACGGAGGGCTTCTTTAAACGCACACCAATGCAACCAGGCAGTTTCACGAAGAAAGTCCTGTAAATGTAGGCGACCGTGTTGCAATTATGTTTCGACGGCACCCGTAGCTGCGAACTATGGCCCATTAAAAATGTATTTCGACTGAGGAGAGTTGCGCTTCTGCAAGCGCATCATTCATAATGGGCTCTTCATAATTCATAATTGACGAGAACTCCTGAATCCAGAGGGTCAGGTGCCCTCTTAAGGCACTCAGCTCCTGCCCCATCAGCAGGCATTGTAACACCGTCTGTTGAAAAATAATCTTCTTCTTCTTCTCCTTCTCCTCTTCCTCCTCCTCCTCCTCCTCCCCTTCCTCCTCCTCCTTCTTCTTTTTCTTCTTCTTCTTCTTAATGATCAGCAAATTTGGTGCTGCACTTCCGGTATACTAGAGAGATTTATTGTAGCGTCTAGCTTACGCGACGATACCTGCTGTGAGTACCGCGACACGCTTGGCATGTGCGGATTCGGTCCGGTGTCCAGCTCTCGGTGCCCCAAGTGCCCGCTGTGAACGCGCATGCTTGCGCAGTTGCGTTCCGGTGCCCGCCGGTAGCGTAGCGTACGCTAGTCGCTAGGCTAAAACTCTCTACTAAGTGCCAATGTTGCATTCAGACCACGAACGAGATTACATTCTGCATGCGGAAACTTGGATGGGCCTTGCTTGCTGTGCGGGAATTCTTGAGTTTGCAGCCGTGAGTTTGGATTCACACGTGGAGGAATTACAAAGGGGGGGGGGGGGTAGTGCATAGTTTTGTGCGCACTTTACGTTTCAAGGTGAAAGATGTAAAATGTCTCGATTGACGGTCGTACATTATGGCTGTATCTAAGTCGTATTCTTTAAATCGCCGTACGCAGGCAGCGCTGGAAGAGCACAGAAGCTTTGCAACAGAATTACGCAGACTTGGAGCTTTGAAGTGCGGGTATAAAGTCGGCCACCGGAAGCCCGGTTGTATGAAAGCCTGAGAGATGCAGGGGGGTTACAGAAAATAATATACGCTTGTCTATTGACAAAGAAAAGTAGGTAGCTTGGCAAGAGCTAGGGAACCCAAACAAGGTACGATTTCAAGGTTATGTTGTGTTAGAAGTAAATCTACGCCAAAAACAGCAGGATACAGTTTGTGAGAGCTAGCCTTGGAGAGATGAGACTTCACTGCTGGTAAAGTGTAAAGTCTAAACAACCTATAGGAATGAGTAGATATTTAACTAATCCCACTTACCACTCACCCGATGCATTCTCATTGTTTGCGACGAGTCCTTCCCTAGCCTTGTCGCGCACTTCTTGCTACTTAGGCGAATCTTCTTATCGCTCTCCCAAATAAGTACTATAACTCCTATTTATCGGTGGTATTCTATAACCCAGTTTGGCTGCCCTTCATCTTAGCTGGATGCACACTAGTTGCATACCCTTAAGTGGATGAATCCTTCGCACGCTCACTGTAAATGCGTCACCTCGTTGCGAAGTGCATAAAGGAATGTTGAGCAAGCAACCACATCGTGAATGTAGAAAAGCGAACAGCCCGTTTTACAGTCGTTGACTGTTAGAGTCATGTCGTCACAATGGCTCACTTGGAGACCGTCGTCTGTAAATGCATTTATCTAGTCCTTACACTTATATTAAATAGCAATAAAACAGCTTCGGTTGAATAGTTAGTTGAAGCACAGCTTTGGCTAACGAGTATGATTGAATAATCGATCAAACGGCACTTTTACCTACCGTGATTGTTATTTATAATTGTACTTTTGGTTCTCGGGTAGATTCTCAGACTTTAAGGTTGGCTATTAGCTTCGCCCCGCCCCACAAAAGGGTCTCATCAGTGTTTGGACCTATAACGGTGTTTCAGCGGCCTAGGAAGTAACGAGCTCCACTGCAGGTTTCGTCTCCGGCTATTTGCAGGGAAGATTCGAGTACGGCCATTTAACAAGTGAACTGAAGCGGGCTACTTGGTGCATTATGCTACCTAGAGAAACAGCGCTCAAAACGATACGACATAAAGAAACGAGTGTTGGTCGTTTCTTCCTGCGCTATAAATTTTCGTGCTGTTTTTCTAAGTACCGCCATCTGGTCTTGGTCATTCATTCATAGTTCGGCACCGACGTCCTGACGTAACGGTGCCAAGAAGTATTACGGAACCGACTTCAGCCCAACATTGCGCGGAACAAGAAAAAAGGAAGTCAATATTGGTTCTTTAGCGCCATCATTCAGAAAAGATAGCTCAAGAGTCAAGGCAAAATACAAAAAAGCCTGTGTGTTGAGATTTCGGCGCACGTTGAAGAAAACCACTTTGTCTAAATATTTTCCGAGCCCTTCTGTACGACGCACCTCACTGGTAAGGTATACCTTCCGCGTGTAAACACTCTGAATTGAATGGCGGGAGCCTCAAGTTGCCCATTAAAGGAAAAACCCGGCGTCCTGCATGCGTGACGGCAAAAAAGACTGCTTAAAAGGCATTTCATTTTATTAAATGTTCCATTCCGGGAGCTTGAGGGGAAAAAAATTCCTCGGGCATCTAAATATGCTTACGTGAATTGATGGCGAAAGCCAGCGACAATCAAAGGCGTCAGCGCTGCTGCATCGGGTTCACACATCTTTCTCCGCTTTCGTTTCTTCGTCTTTCGACGCGACTTACTCGGACAGGCATGCTGGCCTCAACTGACGCGGCGGCTTGGCCACAGCGAGAGCTTTCCTCCTCGCGCACCTGTTCCACGCACTTGCGGCCGCGTTCATCTGTCACAAGAAACACGTCAGGCTAATCTTTGTTTCGTTGGGGCAGGATGCCGCCTTAGCTCAGTGGTTTACGTACGTGATTTTTGCTCTGGCGACGCGGGTTCAGATCCCACTTGATCATTTGCTTTATTTTTAGGGGCGAAACCCCTTGGGCCGTCGGCGTCTCATGTCGTCGTCGTAAGCGTCGTATCGTGTAGCCACGGTACTGAAACACCGGGAAAATCGTTTACGCAACACGCTGGAGCGCTTCGTAGCGCGTACTAAAAAAACACCGGGATCCTCGTTTACGCCTCGTGCTAGAGAGCTTCGTGCTTCAAAGACATTGATTGCTTGATTGATTATGGGGTTTAACACGCCAACGCGACGCAGGCGATGAGGCGCATCGTAGTAGAGGGCTCCGGGTCATTTTGACCACCTGGGGATCTTTTCCGTGCGTCGAAATATTGTACACACGTGTGTTTTTGCTTTTCGTCTCCAGGAGAAAAGCGGGCGCCGCGGCTGGGAACCGAACCGGGAACCGAACCGGCGACCTCGTGCTCAGCACCGCAACGCCTTAGCCACTGAGCCACCGTGGCGTGTGCTTGAAAGACAAGAGTCTTTTGCAGCAAAGCTGTATACCTCTACCTCCCAACGGTTTCATCACCGTTGGCAGAAACGTCAAGGCGCCAAGAATACACTTATACACTGCATTCTTCGCCGCTCACCAGGTTTCACGTTAGTGGAGTTGTTTTTGTTTTTCTTTGTTCTTTGCAGCGATGGCCATTTCGGTGCCTTCCGGGTTGATGTCGACAACTACTGCCAATTTTCGAGCGTGATGAGACACTTAAACACTTCCATAAAGTGCGAATTAACTGCAAATTCGCTGCTGCAGCGCCGCTCGTGCGAGAAAAAAAGCAATTTTGTCGCTGCGGCAAATTGAATGCTTGCAACGCTGTGAACTCCGCTCAGCATTTGCCAATTTACGGCAGCAACAAAAATAAATATTTTTCCCAGACAAGTGGCGCCGCAGCCGTGAATTCGAAGGTAAATTTGCACACGTAGAGCGGGAATAAGGATTTCTACTCAAGAAGCCGGCGTCCGGCATCGGAGTGCGTAAGCGAAAAACGGCCCCATTAAGATGCGTTCGAGAGCACGAGCCTAAACTCGGCAGTAGCGAGAGGTGGCGGAGGTCAGTACCCCACAGAAGAGGGAAGGGGAAGAATAGGCAGCGAAATTCACACCCGTCGTCGTCAACCCTCTCATCACACAGCGGCAAGAACGAGCAGCGACGCAACGCGTACGAAAAAGATCGAAGCCATTCGAAAACGTTAGGGCGAATCGTAAAACCATGCGTCTCAAGCGGCAAGATGGCTAAGCCTTTCGACACTGCGACGTGGAAGCGAGACGCCTCAAGCGTTAAGCTGGTCATTCGTTAATGCTTTCGTATACACAACCCTTCAGAAGTCCTTAGGTGTCCTCAGATTTTTTTACATATGTGGAGAAAAATATGAGACTTAAAAATCAGACAGGAATCTACAGTTGTGAATCCGCCCCTCTGTTCAGCCTGCGGGCACTGGACGTTCACTACACTTCCTTCTGCGAATGCACGGCAGACCGTTCTATCCATGCACCTCTGGGAGCAGATGTTTCACGACCTGAAGAAGTCAGGCCGAGCCCCTGACCCTTTCACGGCCCTGCCAGTCGCTGCGGCCCTCTGTGTATTCCACACCCGAATACCTGACCGCGGAGGACGTATAAAGTCTCAACTCTCTCTCTCTCTCTCTCTCTCTCTCTCTCTCTCTCTCTCTCTCTCTCTCTCTCTCTCTCTCTCTCTCTCTCTCTCTCTCTCTCTCTCTCTCTCTCTCTCTCTCTCTCTCTCTCTCGCTCTCTCCCGCAATAGTTGTAAATGCATTTCAGTGTTCAAATCACAACCACTATACAGGCTAATGCGATTCCTCTTGCTCACCTTACCCTCCCCACACGTGATAATTCCCCTAAGTCGACTTTTGACTGCTGATCAAGCCCGTTGCCCTTCCGAGCTTTTATTCGGGCATGGATAGTCCCAGTAACAAACGCAAGGTACAGCGTTTGTTACTGCGACAAAACTTGGGACGGGTGCGTAATCTCGATGTCGACCGACAATGAAATGATGACATTTTAAACAATCTGCGTTAACAAGAGGACGCCTGGAGCATGCGGGGAGGCACCTAAAACAGGTGAAGTGCTAACAGATTAAGCGGTGCGGTTCGCGCAGGTGCATGATTGCATGAAGTCGGCGGTGTTAGTTTTACAAACCGCCGCCTGTCAAGTCGCCACTGGCATCCGCGGCACCAAAGACTGCGAGAAAAAGGGGCCCAGGAAGCGCGGGAATTAGAGATGCGCAGTGAAATCTTACCTTAAAATCGTCGGGGCGCTATCGGGATGCGGTGTGGGGACTCCACACAATTAACACTTCTTCTTCACCCCTTTTGATGATGGTGATGATGATTGTGATGCTGATGCCATTATTGTTTCTGGCACGTACCCACAAGGTGGGACAATTGGTTCACGTGAAATGCTTCTTATTTTTCCGCCTGCGAAAAACAACCTTACAAGATTCGTCTTGCCAGTTTTTTTAACCAACCTGAGAGGCTAGAACGTTAATTATTTTAATATCGCTGCTTCTCTGAGCGAAGGTAAATATATCTAACTGGCACATTTGAACGCCTTAGTGCTGTATACATAGGTTTCGTACGGTTGCTCTGATTGTCAGTATAAAGAGGGGGGCGTGTAGAAACGTCTTGTGCCACCATTGCTGATGCACTGTCACCATCATCATCACCGGTGCTGATCATCACGTGGAGGCTCACTCGAGAGAGAGAGAGAGAGAGAGATCAAACTTTATTTAAAGTGGCCCATGTCCGGCCTGCCGAAAATGGGGCTCTGGTGTTCCTGGAATGCGTTCAGGCAAGAATTTCGCAGGAGTCGGGGCCCCGCACGTGGGTAATGTGCCGGGCGAGACGAGGCCAAAAGAGCTGCTTCATACTTAACTTGTAGTCGCCATTGGAGCTAGCGATCTCCAGGGTCACCCCTGTGTGTTTGGAGGTCATTGTTTCTCGATCCTCGATTCCCACAATGCGCCTATTTATCGTGCTAGGCTAGATTTTGTTGATTTTGGGCAATGTCGGCGTTGCGACTATCAACACTCAGCCATCCGGGGCTTCCGCGCTGCCTGAAACGCCGGGGCAGTTATGCAACCTTGCCTAGATCTAAAAGGTCCCGCCTATTAAGATGGATAGGCCCCCTCTTTTTTTATTGCGCCAGTTTGCCTCAGGAAATCGGTGGAGTTGGAAGGATAAAAAAAGGGAAGCGACGGAAGACAAGCGGCTTCATGCACTAAGAAAGTCCAGCAGCTGCTTGTAGACAGGATCATGCGAACCCCGATCAATATCGGGCGCACTGCCTGGGCGATGTCTTGTGGCTACCATGTGCCGGGTTCAAGCTGATGGGAGTCCTGGACGTGTCCCCAGGAAATGGTCCAATGTCGCTTCCGCAGCGGAAGCAGCGCAGTGGGTGCAGGTTACGTAAGTCAGCGCAAGGCTAGAAGTCACTGTTGCGCGTACACCAGACGTCAGTGCAACGCCCAGGCGATTTCATCGGAGCGTGACGACCACACGCAGGATTTAAGCCAGCAGGAAGGTCAGTCCAACGCGGAGGAAAAAAGGCACATGAGGACCGCCGAAGCGACAGTTGTTTAGTAGAATCTTGTCCTGCAGTGACAGCTGCAGAAACGGGAGCGGGTACATTACTTTCGGAGGAAGAGCAGCCAAGTTGGCCTCGACGTGGGTGGGTGTGCGACGACAACCGGCCTCTCGGGCATATAAAATGTATTCGCCCAGTGCAGCACGCAAACCCACCCCTCCCTACCGACACACCAGATGGCCTCCTGGCCCATGTGGATGCAGGGGTGGACAATGGCATCATACCCCATTTTTATAGTGACTATGGTAGTTACAAGATACAACCTATATATACAACACAAAATTTTCAGGTAAGGCATTTTTGTGAGTATACTGTGTGGACATCTGTTTGTTACTGTTCAAATACACAGTGCTGCAGCTGGTTCAGTTTGTGCTTTTCATAAGCTGGACTTGTACAGAAAACGTGCGGAGCTTAGTACGTGATAACGCAAGTTATTTGTTATTTGTTGCAGCGTACTTGGTGTAGCATACCTGTTTGTTGCAAGTACGCTACGCCTTGGTTATTCTGTGTGAATTACCAGAAACAAACAACTTTATTTGTCAGCACGTGAAGGCATATGTATATTTTGCAAAAAGAGGGAAAAATTTAATCCCCACGTATGACGTTTTAGAATTTTGTTTACCCCTTTTTATGCAAAGATTTCCCTTTGTTATGCGCTGTATTCGTGAAAATTGCTGCTAGTTTCAATCGCTACAGTTCTTGCCATCATTATTAAAACTTTTTCTGCATTGATTCATTCCTGTTTATTTGGTTTGGTTTCGCAGACTCTTTCATATTCATGCACTGCATCGGTTGTATCTTGGTGCATGGACTCTGACCTCATTTGACCCCCTTCCACACTTTTGTGCAATTGATTTTTATTGTGAGATTGTATTTTTGCTTGATTAGTGTTTTTTTTTAGAAATTCGGCGCGCTATCCCAGTTGGTTTATTTACGCAACATTGCAGGCATGAAGCCCAAGCAGAAGTGGTAGAAACATGTGCTTGACAATAAAAAAAGATGGATATCAAGCTCAACTTAACACCAAAGATTATAGTTACAAGGGGTGCAAAACGGGTATAACAGTAACATCAAAATCCAGGGAAAAAGAAAAAAAGGTGGGGGTAACATTAGAAGTAACCAAACATAGAAAAAATTAGAACACGAGGGTAAACCGCGAAATCATGGTTTCATCGGTAAAAAAATGCACTTCAAGAAAATCTGGTCTGGAACATCTGGTTTGTTCATCTTTCTTGTTGTTGGTAAACTTTTTTTGAGACACACACACACACACACACACACACACACACACACACACACACACACACACACACACACACACACACACACACACACACACACACACACACACACACACACACACACACACACACACACACACACACAGACACACACACAGACACACACACACACAAAACCCCCAAAGTCCGGGGTTCTGGAAAGGAAATTATCTATACAGGCGGGAGTACCTGACGAACGTGAGCCACCAGAGCTCGCCCCCAGGCCGCTTAGTCAGGTCCCTCCGGCGGCGCGAGCCAGTCTTGGAGAAAGAGGGAGGAGGTGAAAGGGATTTAAGATGAGGTGAGAGTGATGGGTGCGAAGCAGAACAGTCCCAAAGAACATGTGGCGTGTTGGGAAAGCCAGAACACTTAGAGAACCGTGCAGGGCTGCGACGGCCTTCTAATCGATGTAGTACGTGTTGGGTTGGAAGGCTGTCTGTTTGCGCTTGCCGGATAAGGCAAGTATCTGCCCGGGGTAACACGCAACAGGGAGACGGTAGGGTCTGCCTATTGCTGACTAACTCGTCGACAGTCTGGCGTCGATGTAGACGGGCTTGTCGCGCCTGCGTGGGTGGGTGGAAAGGGGTTGGTCAGGGCGTCTCCGAGTCTTCCGGTAGGGACGGAGCACAAGGAGCGGATACAGCTCGTTGCCCGGGACGCCTGCGTGACCAGGAACCCAGTCCAGCACGTAGCTAGTACCAGTGTGTTTGGCCAGATGAGAGGGAAGTGCACGCATCATATTGATGGGTAGCAACTTCTCCTGAAACAAGCGAATAGCATCCTGACTGTCGCTGATAATGACGTGGTTACCGGGAGTGTCTAAGGATAAGACGGCGTCAGTGATTGCTTGAGCCTCGAGAGACAGGACGGAAGGAACGCCCGAGTATCTCTTCTGCAAGGGCGGGTGGGCAGGACGACCAACTATTGTGACCCCGCGTGCGTCTTTGGTGGAGAAGGAGGCATCTGCGTACGTAGCTGTTGTTAGATCACCGTAGCGGTAGCGAAGAGTGCATATTCGAGCTCGACGACATCCTGGATGTGATGTTGCGGATACTTTGATTGGAATGGTAGGAACTGTTACGCGTGGGAGGGGATACCAAGGGGGTATGTCGGTGTAATGTCGGGTAAGGACGATACCTCGTAGTGAAGTGAGGATAGCAGAAGACGGCTATGCCCAGTAAGCTGGAGAGGAGTGCGTTGTGCCGCCAAATGAAGATCAACCTGATCTGACAGTGACGCGAACGGCTGAGCAGCCTCTAATTTAGTGAAAGGGGTGTATCTAGGTACCCCTAGAGCCAGGCGTGTGGCTGGCCTGAGGAGCCGCTGAAGCTGCGATCGTTGTGATGACTTTAATTTTACGTATGGCAGGGCAAAACGAATGCGAGAATGTATTAGAAAGTTCACAAGTCTCGTAATATCGTGTTCTCGTTGGACTTGGCGACGTGGGGTCAGCCTGACGATTATGTGAGTGAGTGTGGCAATTTGAACCTTCCATCGATTGAACCACTGTGAGGGCTTGCGCTCATCCTGCAGGTCAAAGCCGAGGACGCGCAGCCAGGCCTTACGTGGGAGAGGGGTGACATAAATCGTGAGTTCTACGTGAGAACGTTGGTCGCTAGCTTTAGCCCGCATACGCTCGTCAGTTACCATGACGTACTCAGATTTCTGTGAATATAGTGTGAGACCTACGCTTGGCCCGAAAAGTGGACAGCATCAATACCAGCCTGAAGTGTACCGGGCAGTTCAGCTGGGTGGTATGTAGAACACCATAATTTTATATCGTCGCGTACCGTCCAAAGGGGAGATTAGGAATGGAATGAAGCAGACGAGGCAGGAGCGAAGTGCCAAATTGAAAAGAGTAGGGGAAAGGACACATCCCTGAAGAACGCCCCTGGTAGGAGTCCAGGGGGTGTGGCGGTAGTCCTCCAACACCAGAGAGTGAAGTCGTGTGGTCAGAAAATTGTGAATGTAGTTGTGCAGTCGGGAGCTATGCGTAAGTATCCGGATTCACTCAAGAATGGCAAAGTGAGAAACTGCATCAAACGCCTTTTGGAAGTGTAGACTCATGATTGCTCTAAGGTGGCTGCACTCAGATATACGTACACCTCTTGTCGGATTCTCGGCATTGTATCCTTTGTTGACCTCTGAGCGCGGAACCGAGTCATAGTCCAGTGAAAGAATTGGCTATGTTCGAGAGGCCAAATGAGACGATTCAGGACCATACGTTCCATCAGTTTTCCAACAAAGGACGTAAGTGAAATTGGGCGTAGACTGTTCATTGTCGCTGAATTGTCGCTGCGGCATTGTGAAGCATTGTCGCTGAAGAAGAAAGTGTATGACAGCTGCATCTTACCGGTACTCACCTATGGGGCAGAAAGTTGGAGGCTCACTGAGAGGGTTCAACTTAAATTGAGAACGACTCAGCGGGCAATGGAGCGGAAAATGATAGGTGAAACATTAAGGGACAAGAAGAGAGCGGAGTGGGTCAGGGATCAAACTGGTGTTAAAGACATATTAGTAGAAATTAAGAAGAAGAAATGGACGTGGGCAGGGCATGTAATGCGAAGGCAAGATAACCGCTGGTCATTAAGGGTAACAGAGTGGATCCCTAGAGAAGACAAGCGTTGCAGGGGGCGGCAGAAAGTTAGATGGGCAGATGAGATCAAGACGTTTGCGGGGATACATTGGGCACAGTTGGCACAGGACCGAGATAATTGGAGAATAATGGGAGAGGCCTTTGCCCTGCAGTGGGCGTAGATAGGCTGGTGATGATAACGATGATGTTCAAACCAAATGATTTGCCTGGTTTGTGGATGGGGCGGATGTTAGCAGTCTTCCACTCAGGGAGGATAGTACCTGTTCGCCATTCTTCTGTGATAAAATCTAGAAGAATTTCTAGATAGGAGTCCCGAAGGTTCCTTAAGTGGGAGTATGTAATCATGTCCGGTCCTTCTGTTGTGCACGTTTGCAATCGGTGAGTGCTGCGTGCAGTTCAGCTAACGTAAATTCTGCATCAATAGGTTCTTGGGTCGAAGAAGTGACAGCAGGTGAGGGAGGAGGCAAAGAAGGAAAAGGAAAGAAAGACGCTTGAAGTTTGCCAGCCAAATCAGCCAAGGTAAGACATGGCTGCAGCCGCAGCGATGTGATGTGCTCGGATCGTCGTGCCTGTCCAGACATAGAACGGATAAGTTGCCAAATTCGAGTTGTATGCACCCGCCGCGGTGGCTCAGTGGCTAAGGCGTTGCGCTGCTGAGCACGAGGTCGCGGGTTCGATTCCCGGCCGCGGTGGCCGCTTTTCTGATGGAGGCGAAAAGCAAAAACGCCCGTGTGTACGAGATTTCGGCGCACGATAAAGATCCCCAGGTGGTCAAAATTAATCCGGAGCCCTCCACTACGGCGCGCCTCATCGCCTGCGTTGCGTCGGCGCGTTAAATCCCACAATCAATCAATCAATCAATCAATCAATCAATCAATCAATCAATCAATCAATCAATCAATCAATCAATCAATCAATCAATCAATCAATCAATCAATCAATCAATCAATCAATCAATCAATCAATCAATCAATCAATCAATCGAGTTGTATGCAGCGCTCCGCTCTGAGAGTCACAGAAAGACAGCCAGTTGAATGTTTCAAGTGTGCGCGCATATTCTAGAGCCTCGATTGTAAGGGCATCGATGAGTGCTTTGAGGAAGCGATAGCGCTTATTATTCCGCTTCAATCGGCGCATAAGCGCAAGGCGCTGATCCCAATGTCGTAAGAGATGTGCATCAACAGCAGGACGTGTGTCGGAGAGAACACCAAGCTTGGTGGGGTGTCGAGAGGCGTCAAGAATGGCCGAATTCCAGGTACTTAAATCAGATATCGCAGCCGTACCGATTGCGTCAGGGAAACCACTCGTTATTCAGGCGAGCACTTCGCGGTGACAGAATTGAAGCACCATTCAAGGGTACAGTTGTGCGAATAATCTGATGATCACTGCCAAGAGAATTATCTTGGGCCTTCCATATAGCCAAAGGTAAACCTTATGCCCAAATGAGATCGAGAACCGTATCTCTTTGGCAACTATTACCTTGCCGTGTGGGACTGGTTTGGTCATTAAGCAGAGAATCGCAGTTGCTGACTCACCCGCCTTAAGAGTTGACCTGATGGTGAGGTGTAGGTGTATAGCCAATCGGGATGTGGAGCGTTAAACTCCCCAGCCCAAACACCAACATGATCGCGGTAGGACCGGAGGAGCTTACCTACCCACCCCAAAGCGGGTCTCGCCTTAGGAAGCCTATACAAATTCATGACAACTAGTGGTGCAGAGCATCCAGGAAATTGAGTTAGAGTAAGGAACGATTCTGATGCGGTCTAGTTGTATGCGGAAATATCTACCTAGTGAGTTGGTAATGTGGGTAGGACATATGTCACAACATGGGTACGAGGATTTAGATTGCGGAGAGTCGGTATACTGCGCTGTATAAATGAATCCTACCCGGCAATGTTGGCAATGTGACCAGCAACTACGGCAATGTGACCAGAGTTGGAGAATCTTCAAACAGTGACTGAAGGTGGTTCAGGTTGAAGAGCTGCAGTAATACGTATTTGCAAACACTTGTGTAGCACGTCAATGGGTTATGTCACCCATTCAGAGTGCTGTGTTCCTACTTTTAAGCATGTACTGTTGTTACTGGTTATAGAGCTGCAAGAATAGAAAACAACGATACGGCATATCAGAATGTTTTAAATTCAGGCGTCCAGAGTTTCATGTCAATGCTTTTTGAGCACACTCTGTTGCTTCTGGCTGTACAGACTAAGTAGCTACTGGAAAGATTTGCTCAACAGGTCGCATTGGTTTCACGTCACTTGTTCAAGGTGCTATGTAACTCCTTTGCAAGGGTGAACTGTTGCTTCTGTCTAGAAAGCTATGCTAAGAAATGAAAGCTCTAATAAAATAAAAGTAGATTACATGAAAGTCATACTTCACATTCAGGCTTTGAAGTCGCTGCTTCTCTCGCACACACATTGTAGCTCCTGGTCATGACATTGGGGTGAGAGTTTTAAATGAATATGTAGTACTCTTAGAATGAATTCATGCACACCTTCAAGCTGTGAAGTCGCTGCTTCTCACACACACACTGTTGCTTTTGGATTTACAGCTGCATTAGGCAATGCAAACACAGGTGCAGCAAATCAACATGAATTCAATGTCGGGCTTTCTGGGTGCCACTTCGCTGCTGTTGGCTGGAAAGTGTGGGGAGAGTAGAAAATACTTGTGCAGCAGCCCATGACACCTTGACAAGAAGCAGTGAGAACTACATACTTCTCCCTGTTCAGATTCAGTGCTCTGATTGGCTGCAGAAGTGGACAAAAGAATAGAAATGCTTGCATTGGGATGTCGGCACATTTTTAAATATGTCACTTTGATATCACATTCATATTGATATTATTGGGCCTGCTGAGTGTAGTTGTCTATATAGTTGCAGTACAATTGCGTGCACTTGTATAGGTGGTATTCGTTGAAAAGTTTAACTGTCAATTTCTTAGCTTGGCAACACTGGAAACGGCCACAGACGTATACGATGCGCCACGGGCATGGCGTGGATTGGGCCACTGCGCCCGCACGCTGAAGAAAAAAAAAAGCACCGGAGTGCGTCGTCTGCTCCGCTTCAACCCTATTCTCAACGGTAGTGTCAACAGAGATGTTCTTAATCGCACTCACATTGGACTTGAGGCAATACTTTGAGTTCGGTGAGGTAGAATTTGTTGACCTTTAAAACTGTCATGGGCTTCGCAAGGACAAGTACCGCCATCCCGCGGAGCCTGACGTAACGAGTAACGGCGCACTCAGATGGTTGCCTGCATGCGGGCCTCGCCAGTGAATACAAACAGTAGCCGTTCATTGGAGTTTTCTATGGGGGAGTCAGTGTTCCACGTCACTGTTTGGTGTACATAGGAGAAGATTATTGGCTTCAGGGAGATTATCAGAAATGAAACTGTTTGCACGAAAGTTTGACATGGCTGCAATGGAACTACATGTTGAACCAACCATTTTCTTTATGGCATTCAAAAGACTCGCCAGTAATAAAAATATCTCCATGGCACCCTGTTGCATTTCATTGCAAAGCCAGTGAAAGTTTATTGTAGCATAATTGCAAAGGTGTCATTCCACCCGAGCGGAAACACTCAGTGGTAGTGCCAATCCGCGAGCCGGGAAACCTCCCACTGGTATTAGTGCACTTTGCCCGATTTCCTTGACACCTACAGTATGCAAGATATTTGAACGAATAGTGGCCACTCGGTTATCCTGGTGGCTGGAGCACAATAGAAAATATCATCCCGCTCAGATTGGATTCAGACAGCACCTGGGTACTGAGGACGGCGCGTCTGTTGTGGCTGACGATATTTTGCATGTTTCACCTCACTGCCACCTTGTGTGAACTGTGGTAGCTACCAACATTGCCAAGGCTTATGACAACGTGGAACACAAGAGAATACTTAGAAACATGGAGTTTTTGGGGGTTCCACCTCATGTCACCAAAATGGTAGACTCCTTCTTGTGCTCAAGAACGTTTTCAGTACGAGTTAACGGAAAGCCTGTTGGCCTGTTCGAATCGAACCGTGGGGTACTGCAAGGTTCCGTGCTAGCGCCTCTACTGTTCAACAACGCGTTTGCACCATTGGCATGGAAGCTACAAGACATCCCTTGTGTGAAATTTCTCATCTACGCTGACGATTTCACACTGTGGTCTACGGTCGGCACATGTATACGACTGTTCAAAATGTTGTTCTCCTAAGAATTTACATGAAAGAAAATGTATAACACAGAGGACAGGTGTCCAGAGAAAGGAAGAACGAAAGGAAACACCAACTTTCACTTTCACTTGCACTTTCACGTTGGCGATGTTTTCCCGTAGTGAGGGCCAAAACATTCAGCTAAGGTCGATAGTCGACGGCAGAGGAAACACTGTTGATGAACCACCGGTCACATTCGTTTTGACTGCTTGGAAGTTTTCTTAGAAGTAGGCAGAACGTAGTCTTGAAGTTGCGAGGGAAGTTTTCTCGTCCTGTGGGGATGGACGGAAGTTGTTAATGCACTATGCGACGATTGCGATAGGTGGTGTGGAGCCGTTGCTTGCCTTGTGGCTGATGGTGGTGACGGTGAACTTGGTGATGTGGTCGGATCGTTGATGTCGTAGGTGGTAGAAGGTTGTGGGGAGGATTGTAACTGTTGTTCCTCGAATGTGTCTGAATTATTTGTGTCATACATTTTTGTTGAGGGTCTATTAGAGGAAAAGGATACCATTCCTTGAAGTGATGTGGGACTGCTTTCATGCGTGTCCTGGTTAATTTGTTCGCGTTCCAACGGGTTGCGTCTTCCATTTCGTACGTGTTCTTAGCAACTTTACGGCGAATGCGGCTGGGTAATGAGTACCTGTAGTTTATGAGTCCCTGGACGCTTAATTCGACGGGGATGATGGCTGTGGAAGATAGTATGGCGACCACATCTCTCGACAATTAGTGCACACGCAAAGAGAAGAAATAATGGCACTGCGACGAGGCCGAGGATGTATAACAGATGACCATTATTTTTCTCCAAGAAGGCGACGGCTAAGCAACGTGCCGTCACCATTAAAATTTGAACTTTTCACACCTAAAAATCGTTTCTGCGTTGTTTATGTGTTTATTTCTGTTTGTCTAACAGTAAAAAAAGTCACAGATAGCCTTGAGTTAAATATGAAATACTGCGGAAATAGTTTGTATCAAAAATACCTTTTTTTTCATGAGCAAGGTTTCAATGAAGGCGACTTTTTCTTTTTCCGTCGAAAATCGTTTATTCTTCAGAATGAAACCTATATAAACGACTTTATGATCAAATAGTTATACTGTCAGCCGCTAATATTACTAATCATGGGTATAAAACATATCCAATATAACAAAATATTTCTTGTTACCGCGGATAGTCAGGTAGCGGCCCCACAATGCTTGTGGGCGGAGCTCCTGCAACGCTCTTATCGTGTCATCAACTGTAGCTCATATTAAAGCCATTGTTAAATGTTCTGGGAAGACCACAATGAATTTCTGAAGCAGGCGGAGATTAGTTTAGTTTCGCAATGAAATTTATAAATCTGAAAGAGGGCGCAGTGTGGTGTCTAATCGTGACACTCGCTTATGTGTCGACACAATTACCATTGGATGTATCCCACTTTTTCCCCAACTCCCATTACCTAATCCCTCTCCCCTAGACACCAAAATTCACTAATGCGTAACATTGCGCCTTTGTATCCCTTGTACAATTAATAAATGCGTGTTACCACCCCCACCGTCGATTTCAAAACGTGATTCAAAACCGCATGAAGGAATAGGTGGTGGTGGTTGTTGTTGTTGTTGTGTGGGATCAGGCGGGGTTAGCCTGGCTGGATATGCGGGCAATTGCCCCGCCCAAGCTTCTCCTAATTAGCCAATGGTAGTGTCCTTTCACAACGAGTTCGCCAGTTCCGTCTACTGAAAGAAGCTTAGGAAAAGACGGGGCACGTCTCTGCGCAGCATCCAATGTACCCTTGGAGAGACGATGCGGTCCAGAGTGCTGTGTGGGGCTGCCAGCTTTCGAATCGCTGAGAGCATTGCAGTCCGCTCGACATCATGCTCTGGGCAACACAAAACCTAGCGGTGTACATCCCCTATCACTGCACATTACGAACACAGAGGCGATCCCACGAAGCCCACTATGAATAGCCATGCTGTGGTCTTCGCTGAGCCCGTTGGGAGGCGGTACAGCAATGTTTCCTCCGATCTTGTAAGTCCCTTTGTGACGCAAGGCTGGTGATAGAAATTTCCCAAGGGCTTTATGCTCGGTTATTGTTCACCTGATGTCATTCCAGTGATTGGGAAAACTTTAACCGTCGGTAAAAATTGCAGCGCACTCCGTGCAATCTGATCTGCGGTCTCATTACCGTTGACGCCAACATCGAATGGAATTCATTGAAACCGCACATTAAAACCCTTGCTGCTCAGTTCTTGCACAAACCCTAGGGAACGCTGACGGTCGTTTTTCATGGGAATCCCACAATGTAAAAGTTGTAGTTCTGCATTTGAGTTAGTCAGAATTACAACTTCCTGCAGCTTATATGACAAGTTTCTCAAAGCAGGCGCGATGGGAATGCACTCTGATTCTGTGGAGGACACCACATGATCCAGACATGCTGCCCTGGAAACCTGGGCATCAGGAATTACATACGCCGCTGCTCTAACCCCTCTGTGCGGACCGACTGAGCCATCCGTAAAAAATGAAGGTGATTGTGATAGGAGTTCTCCAAGTGTTCAAAAGCCAAAAATCTGGCCACTAACGTGTTTCGCTTGACTCTCATGCGATGAACATGTTCCTGACACTGAAGGCTCTCGTAACACCATGGCGGCTTGTAAATGGGAAGTTTCCTTGGCCACTTATGGCACAATATTCTCAGAGTGTTAAGAGCAGTGTGTGCATGAGAGGCCGTCCTTGTTCGAAGCCGTCTTATTGTTGCTCTTCTAGCACTGATTACCTCCGTGAGTAACCTCTGTGACGCCATCAAGCGGAGTGTAGCAGACTGGTTTTCCCGTATGACCTTCTCGTTTGCCGCTCCCTGAGGAGCTCCAATTGCTATCTTCAGCCCTTTTCGGTGCAACTCTTCGAGGAGCTCAAACTGGGATTCTAAAGGGGAAATCAGAGGCAAGTAGTAAAGAATTCGACTCACAATCAGAGCTGAGTGGAGCTTAATCATGGACGCCGGGTCATTCTCCCACTTAGTTCCAGCAATCCTCCTCAAAATATTCACACGGGGAAGCAGAGCCAAAACAGTCATGCCAACTGCCCGTCGCCAACACAGTCTGCTGTAAAGGGGGACACCGATTGATTGATTGATTGATTGTAGGGTTTAACGCGCCGACGCAACGCAGGCGATGAGGTGCGCCGTAGTGGAGGGCTCCGGATTAATTTTGACCACCTGGGGATCTTTAACGTGCGCCGAAATCTCGTACACACGGGCGTTTTTGCTTTTTGCCTCCATGAGAAAAGCGGCCGCCGCGGCCGGGAATCGAACCCGCGACCTCGTGCTCAGCAGTGCAACGCCTTAGCCACTGAGCCACCGCGGCGGGTGTAAAGGGGGACACCAACGAACCGCACGTGAATGGCTTGAGGGATAGACAGGCTGCCCAATGTTTAAATAACACGGGTGGACCGTCGCCGGTTTCCAGGGAAAAAAATAAAACAGGACTTCTCTGCCGAGAGCGTCAGTCCGACAGAGGATAAATATTTCTGCATGTTGTGAAGACTCCGTTGAGCCATAACTGCCAGGCGCTTATGTTGATAACCCGACAACCAGATGAAAACATCGTCAGCGTACACGGATACTTGAGCTCGTGGTCGAAATTCTTTTAGTGCTGCAGGTAGCCGAGCCATAGCCACATTGAAACGAATAGGGGACAAAACACTGCCCTAGGGGACCCCCCTCGATACGCTTCTTTTTTCGCTTAGCACACTCCCTAACCGTACTTGCATGTACCGGTCCGTGAGAGAGCCGTGAACGAAGCGAAGAAGGTTTCCTCATACCCCCATTGCATGTAGTCTGTCTACTATTGCTTGTCTCAGGACACAGTCATATGGAAAGGTTGCACATTACTGTTGTTTTGGCCGGGGACACGTTTTAAACAGCCCTTTTCGTCTTACGTGCTGTTAAAAGTACGTTGCCACTTTGCTGGCTGTTAGTCTTGCCAGCATTCCTTTTGGGTGGATGGGACGCATATTGAACTGTGGGTTCCAAAAGCTGAAGATGGTAGTTTACCATTGCTTCCACAATTTTAACAGTGATTCTTATTCTACGTTCCGGGCTTTCTATAGAGAGGTTTATTCAAACATGTGGAGTCGTGTACTCATTTTTAGAAGCATAATGAAATCAAACTTTATTTGCAACGCAATGTTTGAGCATCGAACACGCCTTTGTTACCATACTATCTTTATATTGAAGGGCCAACGAAGATGCATCACTGTGCAGCTTCCCTTTTTAATAGTGCCCTAAAATTCATACTGCCGACGGGCTCTGAAACAACCTTTCCTATCTAAAATGTCTTCAGCGGCTAAAGAGCCTTTGAAAAACATTCTTCAATTGCGTGAAGTCTAGATGGAAGTGTTTGGACGACCTGTCTGAGAGAGAGAGATAAAACTTTATTTAATCCATGCCATTCAGGTGGCGCTTGTAGCCGGTGGCATCCACCACTCACCGGCGACTGCCACAGCCCTATCGATTAACTGGACCTAGAATTCGGTTAATTTAGTTGTGTATAGGAGGAAATTGCTGAAGCAAAACCACATATTTTTTGTACTAGCCATCTTTCTTTACGAAGACGTGGCAGCAATATTATTTCTGTTCTTAGTTGAGTTGATTGGTGGTGCTCCGGTTTATACCGGATATTTGCAAATTGAAATCTACTGGAAAACTATAGCGGCGTCAAATAATATGAACGAACAAGAGATATTTTGCAGCAAAATCGGTAAATGCCTAGTCCTGGAAGTGCCGCGAAAAAAGTTTTGGTAAATTAGTTAGGAGTTGTGTGGCACAAGCGAAGCGTTCCGTAACAGCAGTGCTACCCGCTTTACACTTTGCCCGAGATTTGTTTCACGCCAAACAAAACCCACCTAAATTGACTTTCAATTTCTCAAGTCAGGGGTGTATAGAGAATGTACTATTTATTCTTTTCTAATTAGACTTTGTATACTGTAGAAATTTTCGGTACTTTTCTCGGATGTCCTTTTGGCATCAACCTCAAAATTTTCATTAACACGCCTTGACATATTAACACGAAAGTGTTTTATTCCGGGATACACGAAGATTTCACTCACCTGACATCCCTCACGGAAGTGGCGCCACTACAACCGAGCCAGGGGCTTGTAAGGGGTGCGCCCCCGCACAGAAAGACTTATATTAGGGAAGCAACCTTTAGTACTAAACAGTAGGTTATAGTACTTAGGGTTGTTCGTTTTAGGGTTTTGTATTTTGACACGAAAGTGTTTCACGCCCGGATACACCAAGATATAATAGACGTCATGTCCGTCACGGAAATGACGCCAGTACACCCTTGCCGAAGTGACCCGCCAGCAGGACGTCGCTCGCCAAGCACACCCACAACACAGCCGCCGACCCGCAAATCATGCTCAGCTGCAGGTTTCGCTGCATATTTCACTTTCGTGTTTTACCGATTCCTTTGACAGAGGAATGAACCACTTTTAGGGGCGAAGCTCCTAAAGCCCTGGGTCTGTCCATCCCTTGTGTCTCGTGGTACGTGACCGCCTAGTTCGAGGACTCACTCGCAGGTGGCGCTACGTGACCGCCTAGTTCGATGACTCACTAGCAGGTGGCGCTACGTGACCGCCTAGTTCTATGACTAACTCGCAGGTGGCGCTGGTATGAGTGACGTCAGGATGACGTCACTCGCACGTGACTGACACTATAAAAGGCAATCGCTGTTGACGCGCTTCCTCTTTCGCAACGAGCCACCGGATGGAGGAGGTAGTTGTTGACAAGGCTGCGGAGCGGAGGGCGCGCAGGGCGGCGGCAGCGCGCGCTCGCCGACAGGATCCCGCTGTCCGCGAAAGAGAGGCCGAAGCATCTCGTCTAGAAAGTCCCGCTTAAACCGCGCGTCGGCAGCTTCGGGCTGAGCTCGCTTGATGCGCTTTGCAGCCGCCTCGCGAGCTCTCACTGCATCGGGGTTTGCCTGCCGATACGAGCGCTTGGTTGCAGCCTCACGAACCCTACAACAACAACAGCAAACGAACAAGAACAAAATAAAAGAACAAAATAAAAGTTGATTTGTACAATGTACGCACACAGTCTTACGGCTTTCTTAATGATGTAATGGGCGAACTTTCACGGGAGAGTTACGGTTACCGATGATCTCCCCCTCTCGAGCTTCGCCCCACTTATCATCATTCATTCCGTGGATATGGCGTGATTTTTTTTGACTGAAGACTGTGCCGCTCTTTGCCAGCCGCGGCGTGAACATAAAGAAGAGTCTGACCTCCGCCTTCTGTAGGCGTTGTGCTGCTGCCCCCAAGAACGGGGGTGCAATCGCTGCCGCGATGGCTGCTTTTCAGGCGGAGACGAAAAGCGAAAACGCCCGTGTGTCGAGAATTCCGCGCACCTTAAAGATCCCCACAGGCGGTTAAAATGAATCCGGTGCCCCCTTTTACGGTTCATCTCATAGTGAAAGCGTAGCTTCGGCGCCTTAAACCCCGCAATCAATCAACCTTCCTCTTCTGCACCGCTTAGCAAACGACGAACGTTCGCAGCGCCAGCACCATCGAGCCAGTGGTACTTCAGAGGGTATTTCAGCATGCTGGCGTGTTCACCTCGACTACCTCACTCCAGGGTTGGCAGCTGGGCATGGCTTGCGACACAGTATTGGCTCTTACTCCTCTTTCTTCCACCGGCTGCCACGTAGCAAGTGACGAACGTCACGCTCTGAGTGCGGACCTTCAAGAGTGCAGCCTCTTATGTCGGCGTTTCTGCATGACGCCAATGACGAAGGAGAAGAAGGGTTTCAGCTAAGGTACCCCTAACTGCTTCGCAGTCAAAGTCAGCTTTCATTTTGGTCCATACAGTCACCACCAGAAAGAGTGCCAAACGCTGCTTTAATCTGCAAGAGTGGGCCTCCCTGGCATAGCCAATCGGTTTCAGGCCCTCCTAGGAGCCTTTACTTGGTACTGTTCTGCAATTGCAGATTTCGCACCTGCATATAAACTGCTGCGTCGGGGACTAGGGATGGAGTCAGGTCGAGGTATAAATCTAATGTGCTAGAGGGAAGTTCAGCGAAGCTGTCGCTCTGATGGGATTTGCTAGGTTGAATTGTAGGGACAGTGGCGTGATCCTACGTTGCTCAGTAAGGCAATCAGCGGGTAGAGACGATGACGTTTCATTATAGTGCGGCTACGCCACTACGGAGCAGGCTCTAATGCGCAGGAGAGGTCACCGCTGTATGGCACGCGGCGTAGCGCAATGTCGCGGGGAGAGAGACACCGCGCGTAACGAGGAGTTTACACGGCTCCGGTAAAGGAATAGCGGTGACGTAGTCCTAGGAGTGTAAAGTGGATAGGTGCAACCACACTTCCTGGTTACTCTCCATGCTTCACTCCCCAACACAAAATGTGAGAATGCTGGCTCACAAACAGCAACCTTTACCTTTAGGTCGACTTTGCCTCGAAACACAAGTGCAGTAATGGGACGACTTTTAACCAGAGTAATATAAGCCGCCATACGTCAAATACAGATGCCCCAAAGGCGATAGTCCTTCTTTGGCTACTTAAACGGGAAAAGTTTGGCCTGTCTGTCTGTATGTCTGTCTGCATTCTCGTCTTTCACTCTATTCAGCCAGCCGGCCAAATGGAAACGTTATCTGCGCAGTAGCTTTATATGCTCACAGCAAAATCGAAACGTCAAAGTCCGGCATTAATGTTCATACTTCGCACCATTGTTGAACAAGAACAAGACATTACGCAAATATAGGGCCCAAATTCAATACACGAATAATATTTGCAGTGTTCCTTTAATAAAAAATTACGGATGGTTGCTTTTTGCGTTAGCAAATTAAATGCTACATCCACTAAAGAAAATGGTCGCCTGCTGTTGCACGCGCTACCGGGCGGAATCCTAAAATATCGAACGGCAACAGCGACAAAAGGTTCCACTATTGTTGTTGTTGCTGTTCCACGTCGTTGGCGCATACCCACGCGGGGGATTGGCAAGGAATCCAGCAAGAAGGCGGCCAATTTGCCCGCTCAGAGCTTAAAAGTAGATACCTATCCGTTGGCATCCAGTAGCAGCACGAGATTGGAAGGAAGAATGTGCTACAAATTGATAGTGGCAGTTGAATTTCAGAAAATATACCCGTAATAATAAACGTTAACAGGGCAGACACCTGGTCTCGGATATATATGCATGAATGGCTGCAGCCACCCCTCTGTGACAATAACCCAGTGATGTGGCCCCTAGCGACACTAGTACGGGCATGGAGATATGAAGTCCAATTCGTTGTAATGGCCTGATAAGGTGACGTTGTCTGATCATTGAGAAGCCACGGCAATGTAATAAGAAGTGATCTGGTGTCTCATGTTCATCGCAAATAGCACAAAGGGTGGAGGAGGCGAGACCACACCTGGGCATATAGAAGTTCATCGTGGGGACCCTACATCTTAAGTTGGTTAATGTGACCTCGCATTGACGAGATTCACACAAACGTGGATTCCAATTATGTTTTAAATGGAGATGCTCTTCAAATATAGGGTGGACCCCTACCTGCGTACTTATTAGGCGCTGATATCCGCGGAACCTTGCTCCTGCTATACTAGCCGGAACAGGGCAAAGATCAACCGAAGGACCATCCAATGACGATCGCGTCAAGGAATCAGCCTCTTCATTAAGAAGTAACCCTTTGTGCCCGGGAACCCAATTGAGGCAGATGTCCTGCAAAAGTGAAGGCACCAGAAAATTCAATGCACTGATCAGGGGTGAATTTTCAGACGGTGCCAAAGCGGAACATACCGATAGAAAGATTGTAATTATAAGTACATTCAAGTGCTGCGGAAGAACGTCTTTTAAAGCCAGTATTACCGCTAGGAATTCGGCTTGAACTATTGGAGTGAGGTCTGGAAACCGCAGCGCGACTGCCCAGTCAAGCTGTGGACTAAAAATGCCCACACCTTCCCTCTCCTCACGTTGCAACGCATCAGTCGCCACAATTACGTAACCATTAAATCGTGCCAAATGATCGTTCAGGATTCCTCTGAGTAGTCTTGACGAAAGCAGTTTGGCGTTATTGGTAAAAATATTATGCAAAGTTAAAGGCGCTGCAGGGACCTCACAGGGCATTTGCATTATTGTCTGAATGTTGATTTTCAAAGGAGAAATGAACGCCTGGGCGTAAACACACTGAGCAGGTCGGTTCCGCATTCCGTTTGGAACGCTCGTGGAGGGGCGCAACGTGATTCCATAAATGTCGTATTCGGGTGCCTCGATTCACGCGCGTCTCACGCAGCGCTGGCATCGAGGCACCCTACTTGCAGCAGTGGAATGCGGTAAATTTAAATTGATTTAAGCAAACCCCTAGCGTGTTATCTTGGAAGGAACGAGACGGGAGAGAAACAGCGTGAGTGGTGAGCGGGAAAGAGAAGGGAGGCATTTACTTGCCAGGGGCGCCAGCTAGTCGACTATCGTCTTGAGTCGACATTTCCAACGAAAGGAGCCGATGCGCGGGAAATATTAATGTGTTTTTATAAGTTGAAAATATTTCGTCTGTGCTCCGTATGTCACCAGAGACGATGTGCTGGATCCTAGCCATTGACAGTTTTGCTGCAAAAGCGCACACAGAACGTACCTCGTTCAGTTCCTCAGGCGCAACCATACCCGTTAGTTCAGTCGACGCCATAGCATAAGGCCTTAACCTTTCTATCTAAAAGAGCTCGGACGCGCTTTCGCTGATCGTTCGCGATGGTTCACTGGTCTTACACCTCCCAGTGAGGAATGTTAGGGGAGAACCTAAAGGGACCCTGCAACACTTTTTTCACCTTTTTTCTGAAATCCTCAATGCTTGCAGAACGTAGTCACCCAACACGACCAGTACTTACGATTAGGGGGTCGCAAAGTGCCTCAGCGAAAAATTATTGCTTTATGCCCATCAGATAACTTGGAAACTCTCTCAAAAGACTTTTCTCTCTGTGCCGGTCTTGAGGTTCTCGAGACGAATTGCGTCAATAAGACCATGCAGCGGCTGTTGGCCGATTCTCCTTCAGCTACAGGAATGAACACTTTTCGGCAGTAAATTTAAAAGTAAAGCCACAAAAACAAAGCGGAAATGGAAGGGATATCTGGTGCGACGACACAATCACACAGTACCGCTCCGTGCTGGCGATAAATATAGCTTTCGCAATGGTTCCAGAAGCAAAAGAAAGAGTGAAAGCGATTATCGAAGGAGTTGCAGGGTCCCTTTAATGCCATCTTCGACCAGTGTCACTGCCCGGTGGGACGGCACTGGACAACGCCAAGAGGGAAACTCGCGGGAAGACCAGCGAGCGGAGATTAGCTGTAAAATTGATAAGGAGGTAGACATTTTTAGAGCGAAACACTGGAGCGCAACATCTTTCAAGATCATTCAATCGCATCGCAGTGACCTTCAGCCGGCGGCGCACGAGATGCGGTTTTACTTCTTATGGCTTCGTTTGCTCAGCGCTTCGCTGCTGCGGTACCACGTGACTAGGCGAGGGTAAAACGGCTGCTTCGCCTGCGCCTTACCGCCCAGCGGCGTCTGGGCGATCTGCAGGTGCGGATCAGCGGAAGCGAACCACAGGAAGAGGCGGATGTTTATCGACTGAAATAAGAGAACAATTCGTTTACAAGAACGAAGACTACAGAAAGAAACGATGCCTGCAGATTACAGCAATGCTTTATTGCTGCTTTGGCGGCGCATTGTTCCTCAGTCTCGCTATCGATGAAGCAATGTCCGGGCTGTCCGTGCTTGCACTTTTTTCGCCAGTTTCACTTAGGGAGAGGGAATGCGCTGTTGATTCAAGGCATAAACAAGTGACGTAAAACGGAATTTCGCAAACCCTGAATTCATCCTCGCGCCTCATTTAGGCAAAGAAGCGCGAATGTCTATCCAAAACTTGCTAGCATTCCGGTGATTGCCTTACAGCTTATGAGCTCGCATACCTATCTGCCTCCGCAACTGTGATTCTACGATGTTGTTTGATGTGGAAGTTTGAGAGACCAGACTATTCAGGATTGTACAATATGGAAATGTTTTCTAGGCACAGGCTTAAGTGATATAAATGTCCAGAACATGAGGTTAGAGTCGCGTGGGTATAAATGTCGAGATTAACAAAAATTAGAATAAGCGTAGTGTGGCGTCTTAGCAGCAGGTTCGTTCAGTTATTAGAGAACGTGGAGGGAGATAACACAGCGTAGCACGTTTAAATAGCTTAGAACTGCTCTTTGATATTGGGGCAACGAAAATTGGCATAGCTTTCACTAGTAGTGCAAGGCTAGAGAAGCAGCAAAGCTGGCGGCCTTTTAGCCTTCGTTTGAGACCCCGCTGTTGCATCTAACATAGATTTCAGAACTTTCCACTGAAAGGTCTCCATGACTGGCAGGCCAGGGTCGTTTTTTCCGCAGGCTTTCACATCTGAATCAAAGTGGACCGCATTAGCACGCGCTCGAACTGGCGGCAACCGGCTTAGCGAACACGGCGTCTCTAGCGCGAACTCTGCGTCCGTGCTCCCCACTACAGGCGCGAACGCACGTGAACTGGCGAGGAAAACAGCAGCCCACAGATCACGCCATGAACACTGGGCAGAGTGCACGCGAAGATTGAGCGGGCGAAGTCGAGCGCTCTTTAAGAGGTGGAAGCCCACGCGCAGGGCCGAACAACGCCGAGGAATCCTCACGAAGCGCAGGCTTAAAGGCTCTCGGCTGGGCTGAGTTTTCTGGTAAAGCTCGATGGCGGAAATAAAGGCTAAACAGCTCTGCTGTTAAAAGTGTGCGAAAATAAATGAATGAATGCAACGCAACTTTACACCTGCAAGGAAGGGTTTTCGCATTGCAGAGCAGCAGGCACGAAAGCAAGCGTGAGTAACAAACGCACAATACAGGTGGGAGATTAAGAGGCCGTAAACAAATGCGCCTTAGGTTCACAAACCCACCACACAATAATGCTGACTCCATCAAAGAACTTGCGGTAATAATCATTGTTTTAAACCACGTGAATACAGGTAACACAGGTGCCGAAAACACCCTTACTCAGCTAAGCGTCTTCATTTGCTAAAGTGAACGGCGCAACACCGGCATTTATACTTTTCACAGCTTGTTCGAGCTACGGTTAATTACAAAGTATAGAGCACCGTGTGGGCGTTCATGTGCAGCGTTATGAATTCACGCCGTGCAGCTTTTCAGGTGAGCGAATTCTCGAAGAAGCTGCATTTCTTCGCGGGGTTCATCGCCGAGCCGACAGGACAGCGAAAGGCTTTCGCGAACGGCAGGAAGTTCCGGAGCGGCAGGTTGCACCGCCCCGCGTTGTGGCGGCTTCGCCCGCACATCACGTGACAGTAGGTGAGAAAGAAGATTTGGTGGCCGGAGTAACTCTCCAGGTAAGGAAGCTGTACCACGTCGACATCGTCTCCCGTTTCGGCGAGTGCCTGCGTGTAGGCGCTGAACGCGGCTTCTAGGGCCGGAAGGTCCGAGAACAGCTCCACCGGCAGTTCATTGGAAGCGTTTGCGCCAGCAACGCTGCTTTCCTTGTCACCGGTTTCAAAATTCTCGTGATAGCACTCGACCTTGCCCTTATAGTCGGAGGTCTTGTTTGGCCCCCACGAGCCGGTGGCGCTGCCCTGGGTGTCAGCAAATGCGCCGGCCATGTCGAAGGAGCGACTGAGCTCGCGCATCAAGTACGAGCCGAGACCACCGAAGTTCATGGAGTATGTTCCATCCAGAGAGTGGAGCGGCGGCTGTAGCGCGGCCATGGACACCCGCAACAAGTTCGGCCAGTAGAGGTACTCGGTGAGCTGACTTGCTACGTCGGTGAGCCGTCTGCGGTAGACGTCCTCGTAGCGCTTACTCCCCAGGTACCTCCGAAGGGTGTCCGAGTAGAGGGTGAAGTATTCAATGAAGCTGAGCTTTTCTGACTTGTGGGCAACCGCCGCAAAATCGGCGTATAACTCGGCCAGGCCGTCGGCGGTAAAAAACTCTTCGGTGGGAAACATGTCGACGGTGAGGTTGGAGAGCTTGTGCTGGGCTTTGCGCAAGGCTCCTTTATCTATCCATGGGAGATTTTTGAGGCTGGATCGTAGAGTTTTCACCAGTCCTCTGACAAAGCTGTTGAACTCTGCGCGGACGGAAGAGTTGAAGCGGTTGCGCACGGACAAGGCTGCGGCACGCATCCCGACACGCGACTCAACGAACACAGCGCAGACGTGTGGCGCCAATTGGGGGGTGACGTCTCCAAACTTCAGCCGGCGGATGTCACCCATGGTCCACAAGAACATCTGCATGAAGACCCACGCGATGCCTTCAAGAAGCCTTTCGGGTTTTGCGGCATACGCCTTGAAAAGCTTGTCAAGTGCTGTTAGAAGCCGGCTGCTCTGCACTAAGACAACTGTGTCGTTGGCGTCAAGGTGAACACTGGTGTTGGCGACGTGCTTATCGAGCAGTTCTTCCCAGAGGTCGGCGCTAACCGAGTGCATGTATCTTCCGAAGGCGTAAAGCGGGAACCACACCTGGCTGTCGGTCGGGTCGGACGACTGACGGCTGATGTCGTAGAGCGCGTTTTCGGCGTCCCTCAACTCCTCCAAGTTTATGGCGGTTGGTGTCAAGGTGAGTGGTCTGCGATATGAAATTATGAAGCGTAGCATGAGCAACCATTCAGAAAAACCCTTCAACTGCAGCCACAATTTAAGCTCATGAAGCCAAGTTTAACGCCTTTAGAACTGCTTCCGGCCGACACTTTGAAATGAGGAACAGTCAGAGCCCCGCACGGGGCACCTAGAGTAATCTTGATGATGATGAGCGGCGACACGGCGTACCCAGAGCTCCCATACTTAAGCTATTATCTACCTTGGTGAGAAGTTTAAAGGTAAAAGGTTACAAGCCGCGAACGGTGGCAGTCGAGGCCTTGTTCAAGCTCCGGCGGACAGGCTCCCTCTGTGTTTATCAGGCAGGGGGCTCCAGGACCTCACAGAGCATGAGGGTAACCTCAGTAGACTTAATACCTCCCACCCTCGTTCATACTATGATGTATGGTAATTCTGAAATCGCCCCTTTCAAATGATCAGGCCCTGGAAAGGGTCTGCGCCGAAGCAATCTTCAAACCCCTCTCCAACCTTGTTATCACAACCCCTGACAACTTTCCACGTTTCTCAGTCATGCAGGCCGTCGAAAAAACAACCTCAGTAACTTCAAAATGTGTTTTCGTAATTGCCAAGTTTATTGAAAGTATGGTCGCAAAAAACTATGGCCAAAGAAACATGCATCTGGTGACATGTTACACGTAAGCATATTAGAAGTAAGGAACAGTCTACTATCCCGCTTAAGCAAACATAGGTGACTTACAAGTCACAAACACCTCACCGAACTTTCAACAGCTCCCAAAGTGTCATCTCCGAAACTGAACTGATAAATGAAACTGAAACGGATATTCAAGACGTAACGCATCACATTAAGGCGCGATGGAAATGAAATCAAAACCAATCATAGTAAACGAGTTTTGATCGTAGTATACATGCGCAGAATCAGCCAAAGCAGGCTTCCTTCATTGCCCGATAAGTTAGTACCTCCCAAACCCGCGAGGCTGCTTCAGAAATATCAAAGGTACAGGCATAGTAGCAACAACTGCCGAGGGGAAGAGTCTTGGCAAAATGCTCAAAGTACGAACACCAGACACGCCAGTACAACACCACACAATTCTGGTGTTGTAACTGGGATGGGCCCCACGCTGCGTATTCCCATTCCTGTGAAAACGTCAAGTGTGAAAAAGAAATCATCATCATTAAAGTAACGCAAAACTGTATATTAAGCTCGGAAACGGCATTCAATGCTCGGTCAGGAAGCTATACGTTGCTCGCCCGGGGGGTGGGGCGGCGTCAGCTTTTGGTGGCGCCGCAGTGAAGCGAAACAGATCTGGTTTCATCCCCGACCCCCAATGGGCTAGCTTCGACTGGCCAGAACATTTCCCCACATCGTATTCACTCCATAGAAGATGAGGTGGCAAAAAATTCCGTTGGTAGAGATTGCTTGCCTTCTGCTCCTGCTGCACTGCTTTCTGTGGACACAGTAAGCATAGAAGTGGACCGCCCTGCATCAACTTCGACACCCACACTGCCACTTCAGCCGCCACTGGCGCGCACGGCAAACAGGATTGGCACCCTCAAAGGTTCCCGGCAAAGGGAGCCAGATTCTGCATTTACATCTTTTTTGTCAGACGAAGATATGGACGTAAGGCCCACGTCAGCTCAGTCAACTTTTCAGCCAAACGAGCAGCGTGGCAGCATGGGCCAGGGGAAGAAACCAGCTCCGCGTATCAATGGGCCTAGCAAAGGCTCAGTTACCTAGATAAAACCACTCACACACGCAAACACATACATGCTGCATTCTATCTTCAAACACTAAGGGCAATATAATGGTTTCATGGTGAATTCAAAAAAGAGCACTTCTGTTTTGTTCTCTAGACAACGGGGAATAAGGCCAGATGCTAATATTGTTCGGAATAGTGGGAAGATTCCATTTAAAAAAAGAACATTCATTTCTCGGTATTGTGTGAGATGATAAGGTGACGTTTACTCCATACATTTAACAATTAAAATATTTCCACCAGGGCAATGAATACACTGAAAGTCAATACACAGGACAATACACTGAATACACAGGGCGATGAATACACTGAATACAATGAATACACTGAGACGATAAGTTGCAGTTTCCTCCATATATTTAACAATGAAAAAAATATTTGCATCAGGGCAATGCATATAATGAAAATTGGGACCCACCAGTCTTATTGAGCAGATACAACGTGCCTTCTGCGTCTCTTTAACAGCCTAATGAGTAATAAGGTGGCGCCTTGACTATGGCAGTGTAATATATGGACTCTGCGGTGTCTGAACTTTGCTCAAATATAAAGCGAACATTTCTCCAGTGCGATTCACCACTTTTTATTTTTACCCCGAACTACTAAACTCTGTCTCGAGACCGCACGCCGGCATCTTTTTTCATCTGTCGTATTAGTCACCTGACGTAGCATGTTAGGCTACCTGCTGGATAGACGTCGTCAGCATCATTAAACTGCATTCTCTGGGTATATGGATCCGCCAGTCAAACATCCTTAAAATGCTGGATGAAGTTCTTAACATGGGGCCCCGCCTTGCGTTGAGTCCATTTGCAGATTGCGAATAGGTCACACTCACGCCACACACGCATATCTTTTTAATGGCACGCTTTTACCAGTTTGTTTCCAGTGTGGGGAACGGCTTTCCATGCTCCACGTTTTAATTGAGTGCCCATTCTGAATGCCGTGAGAAAACGACCCTTTCCTAAAATCTACACATACAACATTCCACTACACCCTTCACTTTTCTCAGGAGATAAACCAATGGTCACTGACAAATGCGTTCTAACCTATATTGTAGATATTGTGACGCCAAAATGTGACGTGGCAGTGAAGGCACTGCTAGTCATAAAATGTAGTAACAGGCAAATACAAGCCGATTGCTAACGCAGCTACAATGTCCAAGGAACAGCGCCCACGCCCACAAGGCTCTCAGCGTCGTCGTCTTCTTTTCTAAGCCTATGTACCAGTTTGGCTTCCGACCAGTGCAGTGGCGCGTATCTCTGGATGAGAGATTGGCCATAACTGGACACCTGGATAATCTTTGATCCTTCATTGAAGTCCTTTCCTTTGCCAAGGTGCAATAGCCCGTGACAATACCAACTGCTTCAACTCATATCGTAGAGGGCGTGACTTGGGACGCCCTCAATCTCGAGGGAGGTCTTGATTCTTTCGTGCGCACAGGGAGCCCTTGCAGCTCAGCACGCTCTGAAGGTACAGGCGATGTCACGTCTCCAGCATAGCCTTATTTTATCCGCCTTTATGAGCATCTTGATTTTTTAATCTACCGTCGCTCTACGCCCGTATACACAGATTTTTAGGCGTGATCATATTCATTTCATACCTATTTTATGCCTCAGCCTGACATTGAAAGACCACCTAATAGAGTATTGACAGTCTTAGGTCCTAGATAGCCTGGCACCAATAAACACATACTACTGGTATTACGACTTTTAGTCATTGCCGGCATATGATCGTGCAACTGCTATGTTCTATGCCATAACTCGCAGGTCAGGCAAAGATCCAGTAGGAGGTGCGAAAGTTAAAGGTGTACTGACGGGAAATTTCAAATTTGAGATAATTATCTAGAATTATCTAGAAAGCTTCCTTCGTATGTGGACATATCTCCCAGCTGGTTTGAACAGTAACCATTCAGTAAAACATGCTTTAAATTCATGAATAAACAAGGCTGTAAATAAATATTTACGCCGCGATCGACCGTCTGATCGGCCGTTCAATGATTACTTGGCTGGTAGGCAGACACAGCAGAAAAAAAATAACACGAACATTTCGTGTGTGTGCTCTTTTAAGGAGGAGAATCTGCTGTTCGGGTACGGGACATCAAGTGGC
The DNA here is from genome assembly GCF_048455015.1 of Haemaphysalis longicornis. Taxonomy (NCBI): domain Eukaryota; kingdom Metazoa; phylum Arthropoda; class Arachnida; order Ixodida; family Ixodidae; genus Haemaphysalis; species Haemaphysalis longicornis. The sequence continues at coordinate 148,379,923 of NW_027526422.1, forward strand.
GTATCTACTGAGCGATTTGTCGTGCTGCTCTATGCACGTCGCGTCGGCTGCGTCAACCGATCATGGTTACGGCACAACAAGACAGCGTGATGCTGACCGCATAAGCGTTGCCCGTGGCACTGGGCTTTGTTTAGCCCATAAAGTTCATATCAAAATGAACTCCGTGTGTTTAACGGCGGCCGGACTAGGCCAAGAGCGGGTCCCTCTGTTGCAGCACGGCCGTGGCCCAACGAACACAAGTGTGGCTGTGCAACAAGGAGCGAGCGTAAATTGCAATTCCCGATCCAGTTAAAAAATTGGTGCACATAATTTCGAGCGTAAAGAGCTCATATTCCCGTCCTGCATAACCCGTGCGTGCACTAACATGACTGTGCAGCATACTTGATGTGGAGGGCGACGGAGTCCCGAAAGCTGCGGCCTTGCAGAGCTTCTTCACGTCGCTTCAAGTGCGGGTCCAACGTTCCCCTGGACAGGAAGAACACGGTCTGAGGGCGGCGCGTGTGGTCCGCCAGCACCCTCGTTGTGAAGACCAGGTGGATGTTCCACCGGAGGCCGAGGGACAGGAGGACGTCCAGCGGGTGCGGCGTCGGCGTCTGCAGTAGCTCAGGCCACAGCAGGCCCAGGCTCTTCTTCCACTCCGCAAAATGAGCCAAGGCGGGTGGGAAACTTTCCTTGCTGGGCTCCATGCAAGTCGCATAGAAGGCGGGCACCCAGTCGACGGGCTGTTGGGAAACCGCTTCCTGAGAACGCAACGAGAGGGACGAAATTTTTGGGGGACGAAACAAAAACAGGACGTTGAATTTTTCGCGAAGGAAAAGCAGCTATCACAATTTCTGAGAACAGATCTGTCTAAGCTCGAAATGGTGTACAGAAGGTCGCAGTATTCATAGTTCCGCGAACTGGTTTTGGGTCATCGTAAACAGCGCTTGAAGACCGGAATGACAAAGGAGGTGACACATGATGGCGGGAACAGAGTGCCAACATGTGTCGTCCATCTTTCACCTTGTCCGTATCTTTAAGTGCTGCATTCGGTGTGCAGAAGGTCGTTTGGTGTAGTTGGCTTGTTACATACCAGATAACAATATAGCCACGGACCAAAGAAGCAGCCATTGCCCAGTGGTGCTGTACGTCTACCTGCGCACTTCATTCTTACGCGTAACTTCTCCACTTGCTTTTGTCAAGTCGTCACTGGTTACAACTGCATCATCCCAACGCTTGTACACGCAGAGTCTGTATGTGCGCAAAGGGGATCTGATTTCGAAAATATTGCATCGCATGGCGAACGTGAGGGCATTCTATTAGAGACCAAACTGCACGAAGATTTAGTGACGTGCGGCTAGGAAAAGCAAGCCTAGATAGCGCTGCTCGTAGATTGAAGGCATGTCCACAGTGACCACTCTGAAAAACTCGTCTTTCCAATGATTTTTGCTGCGAGAGATCAACGCTGGAACATTTCCTTTCACTGCAGACTGCTCAGGGCATCCCCGAGGTCAGCGACTGCCAATCTAGAGCTGTGTGTCGCACGTATACCCAGGAGTAACTTGATTTTTTTCTCGACAGCGGCGCTATTTCCCACAAAGTCTGCGGCGAGCAGTGAATAGTTCCTTTCGACGAATTCGTATAGCACCTCAGTTTGAAGAATGATTTGGTCGCTGCCCTTGGGAAGCCGAGGAACTTTGCGATCTTGGAGATTACGAGAACTCGGATGACGCCTTCGATCCCCCTCATCATATCGCCATGTAAGGTAATGTTGGCTTGTTGTGAGCCGTGTGCAATGTCTCTCCCCTCTGGGGTCTAGTTCAGGCTTGAAACTGACAAAAAGCCGGTTACGTTGCGAAACACTTCACTGATACTTATCCGACGAAAGGGCTAGCAAAACCTTGAGAAGTAAGGTTTTACGACAAGTCCGTGCTGAACACTTGACATCGGCAACTCCGAGCTTCTGCACAGCGTCGACAGTGTTTGTAGATTGGGAAAACCACATTTTAAGTGCGAATGCACTTTATGAGCGACCCCAAACCATCCACCGCCGGCGGCAGTGGCGGAGGCGGCGGCGGCGGCGGCGTCCGCAGTGCTCCTCTATATTTAAAAAGGAAAAAGCATCCGGCGCCAGGTTTCGATCCGAGGACTTTGCGGCCGCAGCGCGACGCTCTACCGACCAAGCCACGGACGCGACGCTGATATCAGTGTTAGTGACGCGCCTTATATTTTTAACGCATTCAAACTACGTCGTCAGCGGCGTGCGTTGGCGACTCAGCGGCGTTATAGCGGCTTGATAACTGCGTGGTGTACACGTGATACTACAAACCCGATGGAAGAGATGGAAGAGAAGGCGGCGAGGCGGTGGGCTGCGGGGGCCGAGCGCAAGCGCCGCAAGCGGGCCGACAACCGTGCATTCGCACTTTCACATTCTCCCCCTCGGGGAAATGCGGGGGAATGTTTTTGGTGAAGTGCGGTATGCTTGGAAGTAGCAACACAGCACGCACAGTGGCTGCATTCCCATGACAGCGTTGTGGGCTGACAGCTGAGTTGGTATGCCTGCGCATGTGTAGCAAGAAGCCATGTGATCCCTTGGAGACAACTCCAGAACGTTCTTTGAGACATCACGGTGTTCAGTTCGTACTCTGCGTGTGGATGCGAAGGAATGATTTTCGTTTCGTGGCCCTTGATAATGAATTTTCGTTTCGTGGCCCTTGATAATGAATCATCCTCGCAATGTCCGATTTCCTGTCCGTGGTACAAAACGATGGGCCGAAGCGAGCCGTTTGCGACACCACCAAACCCAGGTGCATCAGACAAAAAATAGGCAAAGGTCCGGCAAGCAGGAGCGACGAGATGCTGAGGGTATCGCTATGGTGTCAAAATTTGTGAGAACTTAAATTCACCAGACTGTTGGATGGAGAAGCGAATATTTAAACCGCGTTCAGCAATAGACAGAGAATAAACATTCTCTAATCAGAAAAATAAAATAAAATGGAGTGTTTGGGGTGGTTTCCCTAGTACAGGACACCTTGAACACGGGCCGCGTCCACAGTCATCTCGACCAGCCGCCGCTTATCCTTGAGGGTGGAGCTGGCCATGTCTCTCCCAAAGCTATGGGTGCGATAGGAATTGGAGCGGATAACTGGGGCTTGGCCGCAGCTTCCCACAATGTGGCAAAGTGTTCCGGGGGCCTCGCAGAAGCGGCACTATGGCGGGAAACAGAAAGCTCCAAAATGTGACTTCTCCTGGGGTGGGGGAAAGTGTTCGTTTGAAGGGCACGGGGGAGTTGCTGCAGCTCTCTTGGGAGTTGTTTTAGCGCTGGGGAGGCTGGTATGTCGCTCTAGTGGGTAGTGTTGTGTGATTTCTTGATACGTGACCATCGTGTGCATGCGCTCAGGCTCACTTCAGGCAACAGCAGCTTGGAGCGATAGTTCTCGTGCCTGAAAATGGGTGGTCTCGTTGCCCGGAACGTCGAGATGAGCGGGGGCCGATATGATCTTGATGGAATGGTTTGGGGGGCGTCATGCAAGAATCTTGAGTGTTGTATGGTGAATTCTTCCATTGATAAAATTTTGGCAAGCCTGCTGCGAGTCGGTGATGATGACAGTAGCTGTGTTTTGACTCACGGTGAGGGTATGGCCGCTTGCTCTGCTTGCAGTGGGTTGTGGTGGGGTATAGCGAGACTTGTGGTGTTGTCCCTTCATAAGTACAACAGCTATCGTAGCCTGAATCCCGGGCGTGGGGCGACATCTGCGTAGGCAGTGTCGGATTCGTTTGCCTAATGCCTCGAAATGTCTGAGGCTTTGGCTTCTCGTCTGCCTACGTGCTGCACAGGGTGCATGTTGCGTGGTAGAGGGGGAAGAATGAGGCTTTGGCGGGTAGTCTGTGGGATGCGCCTTAGGTCAGGAGATGAATGTTGAAGTGGAACTGAGTGCCAGGTGGGAGAGAATAGCTCTAGCCGCTTTTGTGGTTCCCAGTCGCACTCTTTGGCTTCAGAGGTAGGCCTCAATAAATAATTCTGCGGTGTTCTGGATGCCAAGCTTGAGGAGTTGTCTGTGGGGGTGCCTTTTGGGAGTCCGATGGCTTGCTTCTAGGCTTTCTGGATTATTGTGTCTACTTTCTTGAGTTATGCCATGGACAGAAGAGCGTACGCTATAGAGTAGGTTATCCTGGATATGATGAATGCTTGGACTAGTCGAAGCATGTCCACCTCCCCATACATCGCGTTTTGGAGGAAATGCATCTGATAATGTGGGCTACTTGTTTTGTCGCGTGTCTCAGCTACTTGATTAGAAAGCAGTATGTGCGGTCTGCTTGGAAAGTCATTCAAAGTATCTTGATGTGTTGAGAGAGAATGATGGTATGGCGAGCCATGTGGATGTTGATCGTTGGAGATTCAGGTGGTGGATTTTTTCGGAGGGAGACCAGTATCAGTTCAGACTTCTGCGGGCCATAACTAAGACCACGATTGAGCGTAGTGGTTCACTACGCCCGCTGCCTCCTGCAATCGGTTCTCAATCTCCCCTACAGATCCAGTGGAAGACCAGATGGGAATATCCGTGTACAGGCCATGCTGGATACCTGGTATGTCGTTTAGGAGGGACAGAGGGTAGGCCGAGTAGGGCGATAGTAAACAGCAGGGGGGATAGGACTGCCCTCTGAGGTGTACCGCGCGTACGCAGGGAGATCTGCGGCGTGCTTCCCGACCCTGTGGATGGCTTGTCTGTTGGTGAGAAAGTCTCGGACACATCGGTCAGTTCTTGCGCCGCAACCGAGGGAGTTGAGTCGAAGCAAGATGGCGGTGTGCTTCACATGGCCAAAGGCACGTTCGAGGTCTAGTGCCAAAATTCCTGTAGGAGAATTTCGTGTGGCCCGTGGCATTACCTACTCTTTGATTTTGAAATAGGACGTCCTGCGTGGAAGTATTGGGGCGGAAGCCTACCATATTCGCGTGAAGCTTTCCTGTGCCTTTTAGGTACGTTTGGAGCGAGTTGAGGGAGATATGTTCCAGCAGCTTCCTCACGCAGGATGCGAGGGAAATGGGACGTAAATGTTTGATGCTGGAGGGTTTGCCTGTTTTGGTAATTAGGCGGAACTCTGCTATTTTCCATTTAGCTGGAAGAATACCAGCCCGCCATATTTGGTTAAGGTAGGAGGTGATGTTTAATAGAGATTGATCGTTAAAATTCTCCAGAACCTTGTTCGAGATTTGGTACATGCCCGTGGCCGTTTGCCTGCGGAGACCGCTTACGGCTGCAGCGACATCATGTAGATAGAGCTCCTCATCAAATAGGGGGTTTGGGCTACCGGTGCATGGTGGGAGCGGCTCTGATGAGTGTGAAAGCACCGAATCCGGAAGGTATCGAGCTCTGCCACATTTTCCGGGTTGCTGTTGGGTGACAGTCATGTGATGTGGGTACAGCAAGTGTGGTTGTTGTCCTCGAAGTCGTGACCAATCACAAGCGACTCACGAGAATAATAATAAGCGCAGAGCAGTACCAAGCAGTGTCTGACAAGTAAAATGGAAGCACGTGCCGAGGTGATGTCACGCAACGTTCCACGATGTGGAGGAGTACGCTGAACCAATCGACAGTCTTGGCCAGGCTTCGAAAAAAACGAGCAGAATCACTACGTACAAAGGCAAAAACCTATAGACGAAAAAACAATATAAAATTATAAAATAGTATAAAAAAAGCATTAAAGGGACACTGAAGTGAATTTGTCAAGCTCCCGTTTTTGCTTGCACTGCGTAGAGTGGCTCAAATTAGCACACTTTTCATCGTTTATTCGGTTGACAAATCGGTAATTATTTTACAAAGCGCGAAAGAAGAAAAACTACCATGCGCGATTTGCGGCGGCCGCACCAACTAAAGCTGTGACGTTAGGAGGAGCGGGCACCGTGATTGGACGATGCCCAAGGTGAGCAACCAAACAAGTTTCGGTTTCGGTTTCGGTTCTGTAAAACACAACCGTTGGCGTTGTTGGATGGGCATTCTCAATAACTCAGTAATCATCGTACCGCGCTTCTGCCATGTTGTCAGCTGTAAAAATGCATAAAGATGAGACTCCTAGGGCGGATTGGAATAGTAGCATTCACTAGCCGAAACCTACGCAGTGCATGAACGCACTCCGCGTACCCGCAGATGCCCAAATGTCATGCGCTTTTCCCCCATATTTGAAGCTTGCCTCCCTCATGCCTGTGTCGTAAAAAGCGTGTTCGCACCAGGCCAAGGGTCTGTTCATTCTTCCCTGTGCCCACTGCCTGCAAGCAGTCGGTGCTTATGGCAACAGCACGCCAACGAGAACTCGCTAGTGCGCCAGTGCCAACCTGCGCGCGTTTTGTGAACTAGTTCGTGGAGCCATGAACGTTGCGGCCTAAAAAAAGGTGAACTCAATATAGAAAACATCGGCGGAAAACGAAAAAGTTAACTTACAGAAAAAAAAGCAGGTAACCGCGGGGGTTCGAACTCCTGACTTGCAAAATACTTGCGGTAGCAAACCTAGCACCCCAGACCGCTCGGCCACGGAGCGGGCCGCGCTGGCATCGGTAATATAGGGTATATATTGTACAACCAGTTTACACTTTTATTTAGTTTTGGCATTTCAAGCAGCTTAGGTGACTATTCGTTGAAATGCGCTCGTGCAGTAAGCGTCGCCCGAGTTTTCACAATAGCTCACGTCTAGCAATTGCATTTCGCACGTTCGCAGATGCGTAGTCGTGCTGCTGACCGCTGTGCTTGTTCGCCCAGCGCAAAAAAAAAGTGCTTCCCGCACCCTAGTTTTACGCTGTACGGTAAAAATATCAGTTGATTTTATTTCCTTAGTAACTATTTCTCCCGCCTTCAAGAGGCCTTATATTTTCCTACTGGCATACCAGGCAGCGAAGCGTCGCATGTGCGCTTGTGCAGCGCTTGTGTGAAGCGACCTTGACTTGGAGCTAGATACAGTGTACAAACTAACCATGCAAAGAAAGGCAAATTCTACCATTCACAAGCGTGTCCTGGCTTCGTTTCGACTGAGCGAACGAATTGCGACGACCCGTCGGCGGCCGGCGGACGAAACGCTGGGCCGACTGACTCTATCTGAAGGTCGGGGAGCCGTGCAGTTGCGCAGCCAATTGCCAGCTTATCCCCTCCTGACGTCACACGAAAACGCCGCAGAAAATGGGCGAGCGTAAAGCGAGGAGGACAGCATTTTCGAATTAATTTTTCTACTAAATAAAATCGCGTAAACGCGCCCAGGGTGGTCGAAACATGGCCTGGGGACTCCGGACTACAATTTGCGAAAGTAATCCCGCAATGTTTACATATCACTTCAGTGTCCCTTTAAAGTAATATTTGGGGGCGTGATATTGTTGACCTGCGTTTCACAGAGTGCGTATATCATAAACCATATTTCTTGATGTGCTTGCAAGGAATAATTACTTTCCTGCAGGGTATATTCGACAACGTCTTTTGCGACAATATCGTAAATCTGTGTACAATTCCTGATATATGGGTTTGTTAGGTTTTATCGATTTTGTTTAGAGGGGCATACCAAATAGCGTTCGGTACCTACGGTAATGCAAGAAAAAAGCAGACATTGTCAGCAAAATAAAGAGCTAAACTTATATAACACCTTGTTCATAAATGGAGACAGTACGTAGGAGTACTTGATGTGAAGATTAGGTTTCCTTGGTATACGGCGAAATAACTTCTTAGGTACAGACATTGCACACCACGGGCACCGATTGTTGAACTTTTTGCCTCATGGTCTAATGTACACTTAATCCGATTATCACAGGGTTTCGGAGGGATGTCATAGCACAGAATGTTTTCATAAATATGTGTTTCTTTTGAGAACACGAGGAGGGAGACAAAGAATGGTTTGGCGCGTGTGGGGAACTGACATGTTGAATTCCATGTATAGGGGACCTAAAGAAAGCATCGGAGTAGGTTGCATGAGACGCTCGCTATCTTTTAACAGTGATGCTATTGTAGCTGGCCGTTATGTGTAGCGCAGAAAGTGTTAAAAATACCAAGCAAAGGCCGTCCGCTTGTGAGCGCGTGCCTCACGATGACCGCTGATCGTCCCTTGCTCGCGCAGTGGATTCACAAAAAAACTTGCGAAAACGCCGCGGAGCGCCAAGCGTCGCCTAGGAACTAGCAATGGCACAGCTGGCACAACGCCTGCTCCAAGGAACCTTGACGCGACTGCAGGAGCGTCGCGCTTGTCTCGTGCACCTACGCGTCGGCATCGCGCCCCAGCTGTCGTCAAGCGCTTCCGCGCATGTAATGCTTGGAATAAGAACCCCACGATATCCATGCGTATGACGATGACTATTAGTAGCACAGTGCAAACAGTTGACGGAAGATGTAAAAAAAACATGTTCAAACTTGTTCAAATTCCCGTTTATTCTGGAATTCCACAAGGCTCTGTTCTAGGTCTCCTGATATTTTTAATTTACGTTAATGATCTACCTGGCTGCGTTTCGTCTAACATCCACTTGTTCGCGGATGTTTGCGTTATTTTTCGCGAAATTATTGATGAAAACGATAGTAAACTTTTGCAAACAGATATTAACGCAATCACGTCCTGGTGCAACACATGGAAGATCGAACTCAACACTAAGAAGTGCAAAATTTTATGGGTTTCAAGACTTAAACCTTCTGCTCTACCTTCCTATAAACTTAACAGTTCTATTCTCGAGTTTGTAACATATTATTGTTATTTAGGAGCACACAAAACCTCAGATCTCACCTGGTCAGTTCACATTGATAACATAGTTAACAGTGCCAATCGAACGCTAGGCTACCTCCGCCGCAACTTTTCTACTGCCCCTGTTGCCCTAAAACACTGCTGTATGAAACATTAGTCCGCCCAAAACTTGAATATGCTTCCCCGATTTGGGACCCCGGCTGTGAATCTCTAACACTTTTGAACGCGGTCAAAATAATGCCGCCCGTTTCATCTACCGTAAATATAATCGTACATCGAGTGTCACTTCCATGAAAAACTCACTTTGTTTACCAGAACTAGCAACTCGTCGCCAGGACTTCTGTCTTTGTCTCTTGCACAAGATTTTTTACCATACTCCGGTTCTCCGCACATCCTTCATTTCTTCACCATCCTGTGTCCTTCACGCAGTGATAATCAACATAAAGTAGGAGTAATGGATTGTCACATTAAGACATGTTCGCAGTCATTTCTACTCAGGACATCGCAGGACTGGAACCAACTTCCCGGGCCAACAGCTTCCATCACAGAGCCTCTACAATTCCGAAGGAACTTAGTTGACACCGTTTTTGCCGGCACTATCTGATAATGTATATCATCACTCATGCTGCTTTTGTTGTATCTTTTGTTGTTTTTACTTACTCCCCTCTGTAAAGCCCCTGGCCTTGATTTTATAATCAATGAAATGAAATGAAAATGCGTGGTGACGTGCTCTTCAGTGCTCACATAGAAAGAAATCCTGCAGCTCCACTGTGGTTGAAGTATTACACGACTTTGTGCAAGCTTTATCAGTATTTTTTAGCCGGAATTGTTAACGTCCCCGGTGGCGGCAGGATTCGTTTAACAAGTACTCAAGGATACGCCGCCGCATCCCCCCCCAACACCAGCCGGTTCGCTACCTGTTGAGTGGCAAAGGTGTTTCTAGCCCAGTTGTCGTACCGCTTGCCCCATTAACCGAAAATGCTTACCCTAGCAATGTAATACCGTAAGCAGAGATCATGCAGTTAAGCGTGCCAATTGTATGATATAATGTTCGTGCAGAAATACTGAAAAGCTACTTGGTGGCGCTGCTTCACACTTTAAAGATGCTTAAACTGGAAAGCGTGGAGATCAGGCTATGTTTTGGCTTGAATATAATCCACGCCTTCAACTCCCTCAGTGTAGACAGCGATCCATATACACTGGGGCTTATGCCTACCAGATCTTCACTCAAACACGAATTACAAATGCTAGAGAAAAGACTTGATCAAGAGAAAGGCGTACGCGTACCTCTCTGAGGTCGTGGAAGACCATCGCGGCTCCCTTAAAGCGCATGTGGTCGGCAAAGAAGAGGTTGGAAACGTGACCCCAGTTTCCGCAAACGAATTCGTAGAAGTCTTGGCACGGATCGGCTTCCCGATTGAACGCCTGTAGGAGTTGGTTGGCGTGCTCGAGACAGCCCTGCATGCAGCCGGCCGCACGTTGCTTGAGGCATAGAGGCCAGTTTCAGGAGGTCTGTGGACTGCCTGACCAATAAAGTGATATGTTGTAATTAAAGAAACAGTGCTACTTTCGGTTGTGTACTTCTTTCTCGCTGCACATTATTCACGGATTTTTTTCGTGCTAATTAGTACTGACATACCTAAAACGTGCTAGCAGTTCCAGCAGTCAGGGAAGTTTTTTAGCAATTTCCAGTTGCATTATACACTTTGGAGATTGAAGTTTCTTTTGGGAAGGTTTGGTACCTGTGTCATGAGATGGTGTGCGCAGCGTGCTCAGGAAATTGAGGCACCACTCCCACACAAAAATGGCTTATGGGCGTCTATGAAAAGAATCATGGTGAGCAACGGCCGCCTATGGGTCCCTATGGTCACCAATAAAAGGGAAGAAATTAGGCTATAGCCAGCTATTGAAGTTTTTATGCATCCTGCACTAAAGAATTTGAACCATACATTTCTGGTTAGACGAGTTTAGAACACCCTAGTGTATTTAGTCTATAGAGTCACAGCTATTCAGGTTACTTAAGCCAGCTAAACAAATATGTATGGCTTTAGTTCGATAGACCAGGTGCGACAGAGCACTTTCGGCTGGCTATAGATCATTGTTGAGCTTTAGGTGATGGCAGCTGTGAACAACCGAATTCCTTCTCCCGCGGAGTCCACTTTGAGATTAGTCATTGAAAAAGAGCGACAGCGACCCAGGCCGGACCGAATGAGGCACGGAAAAGAAATTCTGGGATGCGATGAAAAGGTAGAGGGGACTCCCCTGCTTCCTGTTTTATATTCGGGTATTTGTTTGGCACACTGGTTTTGTGGATGGGTACCGAAGTACACGGCCTGGTCAGGGTCAGGTGCTCTGCGCTGTGTTAGTATACGTGCATACAGCAATGATAGTGACAGACAATTTTCTTTGAGTACTGAGAACAGATATGGTTTTTTCGGATGAAGAAAACAAAACGTTAAGCGTTCTGCATTTCAATTTTAGCTACCGTAGTCGCAGCTTTGTGCGTTCAGCACTGAGTGTAAGGAACGACTTCCGTGTGCTCTCGTTTCTGTGGACTACCCAGCGGGCGTTCGCCGTGAATGTGCCGCGTAGTGTGGCAGTCGAGCGAGTAACGTAAGCGTGAGGCAGAGTGTTGGAATGCGTGTGCTGTGTGTTTCGATCGGCGTATCTGAACAGCTGTTTACCGGCGGCGGAGTAGCGTAGATAGTAGCCCTTCATGTAATAAATGGGTTGAATGAACCCCTTGGTTTTACATTCTTTGAATGCCTGTGTTTAATTCTTTTGTGAAGGAAAACTGGTGAAGTGTTGGGAATCGCAACCTTGCCTGTTTGCGGTCGCAACCTTGTACTCGCTCTATATTGCTGAAGTGTTCACAGAGCATATATTACAGAATGCAGCTAGGCACACAACCTAAGTGCCACACGAGAAGTTCTGCACATCCGCAAGGCTATATGCCATCATGGCAGCATGCTGGTTATTTCTGAGCGGCTACTGCTGTCGGTGTTTCAAGTAGTGGTGATTCTCTTCTGGCTGCAGTTCATGGAAAAGTATGGTATAGTCGGCTATTGAAAATCCTTTTTATGGTTGTCTTTAGCTATTTGGCCCAATTATCTTTAGACGTTTCTATGGCTCTTTTTAGCGATTCCTATCGACATTCCTACGGGTGTCTTTAGCTTCTTCTCTAACCATAGTGATATCGAAAGAAGAGCTAAAGATAGACATATCATCGGCTATAGAAGAAGCTAAATACATCCATAGGAATGTCGATACGAATATCTAAAGACGACCATAGAACCGCCTATAGAAGAAGCTAAAGACACCCATAAGAATGTCAATACAAATATCTAAATACAATCACAAAACCGGCTCTAGAAGAATCTAAAGACACTCATAGGAATGTCGATACGAATAGCAAAACACAGCCAGAGAACCGGCTATAGAAGAAGATAGCACACGTAGAAATGCCGATACAAATAGCTAAAGCCAACCATATAACCGGCTATAATAGAAGCTAAACACACCCATAGAATGTCGATACGAACCACTCAAGACAGCTATCGAAATGTTTAAAGATTATTGGGCCAAATAGCTAAAGACAACCATAAAAAGGGTTCTCTATGGCTGACCATACAATATTTTTGCATGGGCTGCAACCAGAAGAGAATCACCACTACTTGAAACACCAACAGCAGTAGCCGCTGAGAAATTACAAGCACGCTGCACTGACGGCATACAGCCTTGCGGATCTCTGGAACTTGAAACTAGCAGAATATGATGTAATGGTTGCTCGAAATATAAGTTATACGCCAACACTTTTCTATTAGCGGCTGGAGACTTGGAGCCATATGTCACTCTGACGTTAGCTAAAGAAGCTTTTATGAATGCGGGCGTGTAAATTCTGCGCCAACCGCTTTCCTATTGCCGGCTAAATGTCCCTAACCGTGGTAGCCAGCCGCAGACGCTTTTATAGCTGCCTCTCTTGAGCTTTGGGAAAAATTGTCTCCAATAGCTGGCAAAACACTTCTTAATGGTTCCAAGTATGTAGACCTAGAGCTACACAACGGCCTATATCCAGCAAAATGAGCTTTTATGGCTTTCTCTCTTTAGATTTAGGACAAAGTCTTTTCAATAGCTGGCTAAACACAGCTGAATGGTTCCAAGTATGTAGACTTAGAACTAGACAACGGCTTATAGCCATCGAAATGAGCTTTTATGGATTTTTTTCTTTAGCTTTAGGACGAACTCTTTTCAATACCTGGCAAAAGAGCTGAATGGTTTTGAGTCTGTAGAGTTAGAGCTAAACAACAGCCCATAGCCAGGAAAAACAGCTTTTGTGGCTGTCTCTGTTTAGCTTGTGGGCTTGCTCTCTACGGCATGCCAAGGAATAAGGCACATTGCAGTTGCGTGAAAGAACCCTTTACTTACATCCTCCACCTCGCTGTCGCCCGTCCGGGCATAGACGCGCACACACCAGCACCACACTCTGCGTCTCGACCACCAGTCCCCGCGCGCGGTTCTTTACCAGCACCACCTGCTTCTAGAAGTCACTAGCGCCATCTCTCCGGCACCACCGTCTCCAAGTCTTGCGGCCCAGTGGCCGCACGGTAGACGAGGAGGGCGAGGGGCTCCGAGAAACGCCCTCTAGGTGCCAAGGCGCTTCCCACAAGCTTTAGGACAAATTTTTTTCCAATAGCTGGCAAAAGACAGCTCAATGGTTTCAAGTCTATAGACTTAAAGCTAAACAATGGTCTATAGCCAGCCAAAAGGGCTTTGCCGCGGCTGGTCTATAGAACTAAAGCCATACATAATTCTTTAGCTGGCTACAGTAACCTGAATAGCTGTGACTTTATGCACGCAACCCACTAGGATGTTCTATAATGTTCTAAAGAGAATTGTTAGTTTACATTCTTTAGTGCAGGATGCATAAAAACCTCAAGCGCTGGTGATAGACTAATTCATGCCCTTTTATGGGTGATTATAGGGACGGATAGGCGGCCATAGCTCACCATTCATTTTTCCATAGACGCTCATAAGGCATTTTTTTATGTGTGTATCCAAACGCCCCAAATCACATTTTGGCGTTTGTTCAACCTGCCACCATAGTGTGCCACAGTAAGTTAAACACGTCGGTACGGGCGTATTGTTGATAACATTGAAGCATCCCCTGGGCTGCATGCAGCTTGCGAAATGGACCGTGAAAACAGCGTGGGGAAACGATTCTTACCGCGGTATTGCAGGTCCGCAGCGGGGGCGTCGTGCCGCCGGATTTCAGCTGGATCGCCAGGATTACAAGCACCGATGCTAGCAGAGTGACGCCCGCCGCTGTCACAGCGGTGATCAGGGTGCGACGCTCTGTTAGTCGTGCTCGTTGCACCTCCTGCACCAGAAGCAGCCATACCCGTCTCCTTTGACCACGGCTGCCACATCTCTTCAGTAGTTTAAATTGTATAACATTACAAAGCCAAGTTGTTTTGTTTTGCTTGTTTTTTAGAGTGGCACTGTATGTTGGCTATAAATTTTTAAAGCAAAGCTTTATACCTCTACCCCCCAAGGGTTCTTTCGCGATCGTTGGTGTAAACAGAAAACTCCTAAAATAATTTACTGGCACCGCCAGGAATCGAACCTAGAACTAAGATAGTAACAAAGCCATAGCTCGTGATCTTACCTATTTAGGTATGAGCCCACGCGGAGACTGGGAAGACAGGTGGTGGACTCACCCAGCACAACTACGGGTTTACCCTTGCCATCTCGCCGAATGCCACGTGATAGCCTCACGCGACCTCACGTGCCGCTGTGCGCTCCGTCAAAGGCATGTCTAGCGGCCCTGTGCGCACCTTGTGCGTGTTCTAGGAGTTACAAAAATTAAACGAAGTTCATACCAACGCCTGGCATCTCACTTCAAATACGCCAGCGGGATCAAGTCTCTGGCGTTCAGTGTTCGCGTAAAAAATCGCAGCTCCTTGTCGTCTGCCCTTACGACAAACGATACATCAGGAAACACACTCAAATACTCCTTGATGGCCAGGCCATCACACCAATCCCCAGCATCAAGTTCCTGGGCCTACATTTCCAGGCGAACATCAAGAGTGAACGTACCGTTGCAGCGCCTCAAACACAGGATCAATCAAATCGTACACATGATCAGGCGAGTTGCCACCAAGAAGCGAGGCCTCAAGGGATCCGATACGATTCCAATATTTGAATCTTTTGTCCTCTCGAGAATCACTTGCGTCAACATCCTATCTTCTTCTCGGCAAGGAGGACATAAAGATGCTTTATATAATGATTAGAAGGGCGGTTCAACGGGCCATTGGTCTTCCCTTGAGTGCGTCCAGAGATAGGCTGCTTAGCATGGGGCTCCACAACACGGTGGAAGATCTGATAGAGGGCCATCTTTCTAACCAGAAGCGCTGAATGAGCAGAAGAACTACACTGGGTCGCCGCATCCTTCACCAGATTGGCTGGGGAGCACAGAATGTCACTCCGCTTGATGTACTCCCGCTCTCTTGGCGTCAAGTACTATGGATGTTACCTTTGCTTAGAAATAGGGACCCCTCACACGACGAGGGTGGCCGACAAGTTCGGGCTCAAGCGCTCAACACCACCCTACGTGGAGATCATGCTGTTATCTGCACTGACGCCTCCAAAATCGAGGGCAGTAGTACGCCCTCATCGTGGCTACCTCCAGAACCAACCTCCTTGCGTGTGTCTCACTCAAGACCCAAGACATGATGGCAGCAGAAGAGGCAGCCATCGCCTTGGCTCTCACTCAACCAGGGGTTCGGAAGGTAGTAACCGATTCCCAACAAGCCTACCGGAAACCAGTCGGATTGGATGTCCCGACGTGCGCTGCGTGTGCTAATAACCCACTCCCCAAACGGTTCCATTGAGCTCATCTGGACACCCGATCACGCTTCCATGAAAGGCAAAGAATGCGCCCACCAACAAGCCTGCGCTTTTACCCCCCGTGCTCTGGAGCTGCATGAGGACAGTCACCCGCTTGTCTCGTTCAGGGACATAACCCAGCTTTATCGCTTTCAGAGACAAACCCTACCTTTGCCTTGCCCTGACCTTTCCAGAGAAAAACAAACTACCCTACGGCACACACAATCCGGCTCCTTCCCACACCCGATGCGTGTTCACTAGATGCATTCGAATCGCTACGGCGCCGAATGTAAATATTGCTCAGAAGTAGAAACACTCCGCCACATAATCAGGGTGTGCGACTTTAGCCCTGACCACCTTCCTCTCTTTCCGTCAACTACCCAACAAGAGAAATGGGAGATGCTGCTGTCCAGCCCCTGTATGCCTACGCAGCTTCGGTTGGTGGACAGAGCACAGGCGGCGTGGACTGCATATGGGCTGCAGTAAAGAAACAACGACTCCCCTGGGTCGGACTCTGGGCCGTTCAGAAATCTGAATAGAAGTACTTCTTCCTGCTACTCCTGCTCCTACTCCTCCTTCTTCTCGGCCTCCTCCACCACCTTGGCCGCCCATGTAGTCGCCTCCGTCCGCGGTGGCAGAAATGGAGAAGTGAGATCGTCTAACACCGGGTTTGAGCTTCCTTTAATTTTATAAAGAAAGTTTCCACTCATGTGCTACACCAACACAACTAAACCAACCACCGTTCATGCATCATCATTGATTGAACCTTACGAAGAATATCTCTTTGAAGTAATAAAGGGTGTGGTTAAGTGCATTGCACTTTTCCCTGGTTTCACTATTTCTAGAGCGACTTTACTGAATTTAAAGGACGTCGCATGTGTAATCGTTGTGGGTATCGTTTACAGCTTTACTTTCCAACCACATCTACAGGGTAGATTGGCGCAATTTTTTTGTAGTTATGTTACCTTGAAGAATGTGTAGAAAATGTGCAAGGTTCATCGTATTAACCCTGTAATGCCGAAAGTATCATATAAGATTCGCCATCTTTCGGATTTTTCTAGTCGGCCCTGGGCCTTTCGACGGCCAAGAAATGCCCACTGATAGCATTTCTGATACCTCCTAAGCATTGGTCAAAAATCTATAGCTCGATAACTCGCCGCATTGATTCCCGATTACATTTTGCAAGATGAATTCCTCCGTCATAAGCGCTGCTGGTGGGTTTGTACCTACATTCAAAGGGTGTACGATGCACTTTTTTTTACAGGGTGTATGATACATTATATACCCACTTTATATGCTGGTATACATACACCTACATTTAAATTGGTATATGGTACATTATATACCTACATTATTTATGTAGGTATATATATGCTTACGCTTTATGCGTTTAAGATACACTAGGTAATTTTGAAACCCTGGGGAAAAAAACTTTCTTCGCATTTTTTTATTGCTTCAGTCACAAACTACAATGTAACAAAGCATTAAATATTTATCTATTGTTTTCATTGGTTGGGGATTACAGGGTTAAATTTAGTTGGAAGTAGGCGCTCGTCCCGTCGTCTTTCTGTGTCCGTGTTTTATTTCCCGCTGTATCATCTTTTACAATGAATTGGATATTGCCTTGCATGCAGTTCATGTTTAAATTATGTGAGTATAACCTGACGCCCATATATCCGATTCAGCGCAATGCTTTCCAGCAGACCGAAGACATACTATAAGGAGCCGCATAAATGTGGCACTCAGTTGTAAGCAGCACATGTTTACAGGTTGCACGCGTAGTGATGCTCGGCGGTACTTTCACGCTAGATCACATATATATGTTGCGTTGATTGAGTCCAGTGGCAGAAGTCCAAATTGTGCTATATTTGAAAAGCTCGAAAGAACACGAGACGAAAGGGAGAACTGCACAGACCGAGCTCGTGTGTCCATTTCCGAAGTGCCCACACTGGGGTTATTTTGATTGTGACGCATACGTGCACTTGTGGGACCTGTCATCAATGAAATGCAGATAAACTGCCACCCATCCTTGTTTGCGCTGCGTGACATAGGGGTCGTCTGCTTTCAGACAATCGAGGCTCGCTCAATACAGACACTCTGAAACGGACAGGAAATGAACAAAGCTGACTTTCCGGGCCCTTTGCTGTGATGTGATATGAGGTGGTTGTTGGTGACCTCTGGAGGGCGAGAATGCTGGGTAGGCACTTACAGCGGCGCTGCGCCTGCGTCTTCTGCTCTTGGGTGAGTGCCGTGACGCGTTCGGTGCGCTGCTAGTGCCTGGGTCCGTCGCTCGAGCGGTGGACAGGGTCGGCACTTTGGAACCCAGCGACTGGCTTTCAGAGCCCTGCACATTGCCGACGTCCGTGTTAAACCACAAATGCGTTATGAAACGGTTGTCACGTGACAAAAGAAGACGTCCGAAGGAGTCTGAACGGCCCGCATTGTGTTACTTGCCACTACAAAGTTTTGGAATATTGAAGAGCCCCAACATCTCTAACTCAATTCGAACGCACGTCCTACGGTGCTCTAGTAACTATTCAGAAAAATAACGATGATTCACAGTAGGTTAAGTAGACTTTGCGGATAATTGCTGCGGCGGTGATGTCTATAGCTAGGGTTGCCTGCACTATTGCTGTGCGTCATCAAAAAACATCCTGCAACAAAGCCAACTTTCCCCACGTGTCTTTAAAGCGCGAGGTGTTCGCGTGTCTGTGCTTGCTTTTTATTTGCATACTTGTTTAATTATAGGCGCCCGCTACCGAATGAAGCTTTCGCCTGAACGGAAACGTGACCTCTGTCGGCCTAGCACGCAAGTGAAAAACAGAAAGATGCCGTTCTCAGTTCTGAATTTCACTTTTGTCTCCTCGTAGTCGGCACTCCGTGTATGGCCCGGTTCCCTGGACGCCAGACAAGTGTGAAATTTCAATATATGCGGGACGTGGTGACTACTTGCTTACAGGCCAACTGAACCCAAATTTCCGCCGACGCAGAATAATGTCATCTACAAAAAGAGGGCTAACTGAAAAACACCGTGTTTCAAACAGGAACGCGGGCGACGCAAACTGCTGGCGAACATGCAGTTTTCTGAACCGAAACTGGAAGAAAAGGCAGCCATTACTGGAAGCCGGACGTGACGTAGGTGATGGAACGGAAGCGGCTGTGCCCGTGACGGCGGCCGCTCGCATCAGCCTCTCCATGCCCGTGGTAGCGTCGTGTTTCGCACTGTTATTTCCTCAGGAGAACTTCGACTAACATTTTGCCGGGGCTAATGAAGTGAGGTGCAATTCCGACCACGCATTGCTATCAACTGAGACAAAATGGTATCGGTAGTTATTTCTTGGTTTAGTATACCTGCCGGAGTAGCAATGCTTCGTATTGCGAAAAAAAAACAGGATGTTTGCTTGTATGCTACCTAAAATCAGCTTTGATTACCCGGCACCTGGGCTATCCACCGGTTTTTTTTGTTTTGTTTTTGACAGGAAAGAACCGCACACGGGCGGCGATGAATAATAAACTGTTTTTGCTGTGAATTTATGCGCAGACAGCTTTGTTCAATAAAGTTCGCCCCGCTGCACATCGAGGATTCAATTGTAAGATCGGTGTGCAACCGCATGTTAGCTTGCAAAGCTAGGTGGCACTCAAACCGAAAAAGTAGCCCATCTACCAAGATTTTTGTATTTTCACCAGGGTTGAAAACAACTGATAACATTTTATTTGAGGTAGACGAGATTTGACACTATAGAAAAGTGAGTACTATATTTCTCGAATAAAACAACGATGTAATTTGTCATTTCGCAGAAAAGCAGTTTTTCGCACTTCGCGAAGACGACGGCCGATCTTTGTGCGGATATATTGCCGGGAACTAGGCATTGGGTTTGTTTGTTTGTGTTTTGTTTTCAATTCCCGGCCGCGCCCGGCTATGCTATCTGTTTCACAAGCAAAGTGCATGTTTCATTCTTCATTTTGTTACCGCACGGGGTATCCCATTCTGATACGGAGAGCGTTTCGCCCTAACGTCACTACCGTCGAATAATCTTTGATCTAAAACGTTTTAGATGTAAATAGACGGTTCGAGAAACACTCGCGCCGAAAGATAAAAGCCTGCGGAGCAGACGCCGCGGGATCCCGATCGCCGACGCTCGCTTGAGTAAGTCATTCGACTGACTGCTGGTACGCCGCCTGTGTATTCTTTGAGTTGATGATGATGGTTGGATGTTTATGGCGCAAGGCCAACTAGGGCAAAGAGCGCCAAAACAATAGTCATATATGAGGGGTGAAACCTTAAAAACTAAGTAAAGTCAGCAAAAACAAAAGTGAAATTACAAAACGACAATGCGCATGGCTGGTGTATAGAGCCAGATTTCATGATGCGTGATAGGAAATGAGGTTTAAAAACTTGACGTCTAACAAATACTCAAACACACGTTTCACAGAAACAATGGCATCGTCACCTAGAAAAAACGATGGATGTAGGGGAATATGTTGTCTGTAGAGTTCTCTGAAGTGTTTGTGTCGTGTTGTGTGAAAAGCCTTGCATGTGATTAGTATGTGTACTACGGATAGGGCCTCTCCGCACCTGCTGCACTGGGGTCTAGAAGATCCCGTCAGCAGATTTCATTGCGTCGCATGGGTGTGCCATATCGGTAGCCTACCCAAGGCGACTTCCGTGTGTCTGTTGTGTGAGTCAGCTGTGTACAGTCCCAAGTGTGGCTTTATTACATGTAGTTTGTTGTCTGTCTGTTCGTTCCAGTGTGTTTGCCATGTTCTGCGCAGGTGTTGTCTTAAGTGTGGCTTGAGGTCTGTGTAGGGTACCGTTGTAATGTCCACAGTGTTCCTGAGTGCAGCAGCACCGGCCCTCTCGTCTGCCAACTCGTTCCCAGCGATCCCTGCGTGTCCTGGGACCCAGCAGAGGACCAGCTCATGCTGTTGTGCATACACGGACATGATAGTGCTGAATAGAAGATTAACTATGTGGTTTTTGGGGGGCTTGTGCGATGACAGTGCGCGAACAACACTCAAAGAATCTGTATAGATGATGGAATTGGGAATTTGAGTTTCAAGAATGTGTCGTACAATCAGTAAAATTCCATACGCTTCTGCTGAAAAAATTGATGTGTGCACGCTCATGGTTCTGGCTGCATTGAAATTAGGACCATGGGCAGCGCACGACACCATACTGGAGGTTTTAGAAGCGTCACTATAAAATTCTGCACATGTGTATTTAAACTGCAAAGACAGAAAGTGCTGCAGTATTGCAGCTCGTGGTACACGATTTTTGTCAAGTCTCATAAAAGAAAGGTCGCACGACACAGGGCGAACTTGCCAAGGCGGTAAACTGTTAGAAAAGGATGACCTGTACACATCTAAAAACGAAGCACTGAGATCCGAGGCTCGCTCTCTCACTCTAAGTGAAAAGGGCAGAGGAACGGATGGGCGATTTGCAAAGAGCAGAGATTTTGATGTATCGCTAAAGAGAGGCTAAAAAGAATGATTATTCAGTGATGAAATTTTAAAATCATATAGTAAGTCCATGTACGTTCGTTGGTTCTCAAGGCTCCACTTATCACACTCGACATACAGACTCTCGACAGGGCTAGTGCGAAAAGCACCCGAGGCGAGACGAAGCCCCAAGTGTAGCACTGGGTCAAGCATTCGCAACGCTGTTTTAGTCGCCGACCCATATACCACACTGCCATAGTCTAAACGAGACCCAACCAAAGCAGTATAGAGCCGTAGTAGGAGTTCTTTGTCGGAACCATAAGATTGATGGGAGAGAACCTTAAGTATATTCATTTGTTTTCAGACATTTATGTTTAAGTTCCTTGATGTGTGGAATGAATGTGAGTTTCTGGTCAAACACAACACCTAAGAACTTGTGCTCCTTGTTCACAGGAAGCGACACGCCATTAAGAGTAATGTCTGGGTCCATATGGACCCCGCGCTTCCTGGAGAACACAACGGAAGAGCTTTTTACAGGATTCAATTTAAAACCATTCTTGTCTGCCCAGCCGGCAAGTTTCTTTACACCAAGCTGGACTTGACGTTCGCAGATTGACATACTGCATGATTTATAGGATATATGCACGTCATCTACATACATGGAATAAGAGATTGTAGGTGGCAGTGCCTTACTAAGAGAGTTCATTTTTACTATGAAGAGAGTGCAGCTCAACACGCCACCCTGTGGCACGCCATTTTCTTGCACGTAAACGTTTGAGAGTGCACAACCAACTCTTACTCGAAACGTTCTGTCTGACAAGTAACTAACAAGAGTGTTCAACATGTTACCCGAAACACCGAATGACTTGAGGTCACTAAGGATCCCATAACGCCAAGCGGTGTCGTATGCCTTTTCAAGGTCGAAAAAGACAGTTAAGCAATACTGCTTATGCGCGAAGGCATCCTTGATATACGAGTCAAGAGCTACCAGTTGATCGTTCGTCGATCGCCCCACCCTAAAGCCTGCCTGACAGCTCTCGAGAAGACCGTTGTACTCGAGGAAGTACACGAGCCTGCGATTTATCATCTTCTCGAAGAGCTTGCACAGGCAGCTCGTCAGGGCTATAGGTCGGCAGCTTGAGGGGGACGACGGGTCCTTTCGCTCTTTCAGGAAAGCTACAACTATAGCCTCCTTCCAAGAGTTTGGAATGTGCGCCGAAAGCCATATCTTGTTATATAGGTGTAAGAGTGTTACAAGAGTGTCTGCGTGCAGGTGTTGTATCATTGTGTATGTGATGTTGTCTGGGCCTGGAGCTGAGGGTTTGCACGTGCTCAAAGCAGCCCTCAGCTCATGCAGTGAAAACTCGGAGTTATACGAAGGTGTTGACCTATTGTTATCGAGTATAGGCTTCTTTTCGGCCGTTTGTTTGTGTTTCATGAAAGTGTTTGTGTAGTGTGCGGAACTGGACACGTGTTGGAAGTGTTGTGCGAGGGTGTCAGCCTGGTCTTCGAGTGTGTCCCCTGTTGTGCTGACCAGAGGCAGGCTGTGTGTTTGTTGTCCTTTGACTTTGCGTATTCTTGTCCATACTTTCTGTGTGTCTGTGTAGGAGTTTATTGATGTTATGAAGGAACGCCAACTCTCTCGTTTTGCCTCACGGCGCACACGTTTTCCTAACGCCTTGGCCCGTTTGAACAAAATGAGGTTACCCCATGTGGGGCACCGACGAAGGACACCCCACGCCTTGTTCTGGGTCTCTCGCGCCCGCCTACAGTCCTCATTCCACCACGGCATTCGCTGGTTGCGCGGGGCACCAGAGGCGTGGGGAATGGACTTTTCGGCGGCGTCGAGGATGTGCGCCGTGAGCAGTTGGGTAGCTTCTTCAACGTGTGGTCCTATGAATTTGTGGTGTAGTTTGGATATCTCTGTAAATGTATTCCAGTTAGCTCTTGCTTCATTGAACCTGTTTTGGGAAGATGGACTGCATGGGCCTTTACCTATATACGTTAGTGAGGTGGGGAAGTGGTCACTACCGTATGGGTCAGTGCCCACACCCCACTCGAGAAGAGGAAAGAGAACTGCGGAGCCAATCGCCAAGTCAAGATATGAGTATCTGTTGTGTCCCATGTTATGGTATGTAGGCTGTTTATTGTCGAAAAGGCATGCTCCTGAAGATGTAAGGAATTTCTCTATCAGGCGACCTCGGGCATCCGTGCGAGAAGAGCCACAAAGAGAGTTGTGAGCATTAAGGTCGCCTGTAAGAATATACGGTTCGGGCAGCTGGTCAACCAGCGCCTCGAAGTCAGAGCTCGAAAGCGAAACATCAGGAGGAATGTATATGGAGCATACCGTTATCAACCTATTAAATATTGCCGCGAACCATACATTGGGTTTGTTTATTTGTGTTTTGCTTTTACCGCCCGGCTGCGCCGGTCTGTGTTATCTCTGCGCCAAGGAAAGCGCGTGTTCCATTCTTTCTTTCTGTGCCGCATGTGTTATCTGTTGTGATAGGGAGAGCATTCCGATCTAACATGAACAGCCCAGAATAATCTTCTTGGATCTACTATGTTCTCGATGCGAATCGACGTTTCGAGAACCACGCGCGCCAAAAGATAAAAAGCCTGCAGTGCGGACGCCGGGGCATTCGATTCGACGACACTCTCCTGTGCAAGTCACTTTGTTGACCGCTGCTTCGTCGCCTCTGTATTCTTTTGAGTTGTTAGGGGAGCACAAGTTCGCTCCAATAAACCTGTTTCTCATTCAAGACAACTGCATCGTCCTTGTCTTCGTGACAATATTATTGTTCAAATTGCTACAGCCTCAAGGACAGTGTTCAGAGTGACAGGGTGGCAGGCTAAAGATTTCCGGGCAATTATGGCCACACCGCCAGCAGAGTGCGTGCAGCCATCTCTGTCTTTTCTGGATATCAAGTAACTGTTCAAGAAATTTGTGTTTTTAGAATTCAAATGTGTTTCCTGAACACACATTACACTTGGCTGATAAGCATGCAGTATTTCGTATACATCGTCAAGATTATTCAGAAGGCCTCTGCAGTTCGATTGTATTATGTTTTCTCTTCCCATTATGATGTGTTCGGAGCTACTGGAGTGTGACTATTTATGTAGGGTCTTTCGGGGCTTGGACTCTTGGAAGGGGTTTTCTGGCCTTCTCTACTGTCCTGGATGTCACAGCCCGTTCCTTCCGCTGCGATGAAAGCCGGAAGGGCTCGACGTCCATGTCGTCATCTGAAGGCAAAGGGGTGCCCATCGGACTGGGCCCCCTTGACGTGGTACCCTTTCGGGTGTTCTTCGCCTGCGCTGCCACTGCCGAAGGCGTGGGGAGCACCACAGATGGCGCAGGCAGTGAGCGGGGGAGGGGGTCGCTGCGACTGCCTCCGTCTCCATCTCCGTGCCCTTGCGTGTGCTTTGGGCCGATGGAGAGGAAGGAGTGGATGCAGCGGCATCCCCAACAGACGTTGCCACCACAGCCGCTGCTGGGTGAGCAAACGGTGCGGAGGCGGATTGGGCTGCCATAGGCAACCCAGGGGGGGGGGGGCGGGGGCGGGACCAAGTCCGACTCTCGGTACTGGGTCCCCGCCGAAACCAGACGCCGCTCCGCCCCCCGGCGAGCTGAGTCAGCGTACCTGCCCAGAGGGAAGGAGGCGAACCTCTTCCATGCCTCTGAGAAGCTGATGTTTTCGGTTACCTTATTTTGCTGATTTTCTTTTCAAGTTGAAAATTTTCACATTTCCTGGAGTAGGCCGCGTGTGGACCCTGGCAGTTTATGCAAAGAGACTGTTGCATGTTACAATTTTCGGACGCGTGGTCGTGCTGGGCGCATTTCGTAAAGGTAAGTCGGCCGCGACAGGAGTTTGTGCCGTGTCCGAACCGTTGGCACTTGAAACAGCGCCGCGGGTTCGGTATGTACGGCCGGACTGAACATCGGATGTAACCTGCGTTGATGAATTCTGGAAGGGTGGACTTGTCAAAGGTTAGGATGAGGTGCTTTGTGGGTATTTGTTTATCGTCTCTGCGGATGGTTATCCATCTGACCGCTGTTATGCCCTGACTGCGAAGGCCCTCCAGCAGGTCAGCTTCAGATTCATTTAGTAGGTCTTACTCGGAAATCACGCCCTGGGAGCTGTTTAGGCTGCGGTGGGGCGTGACTCGGATTGGCAGATCGGCGATGCTGGTTTGAGCAAGAAGTTTATTGGCCTGATCATGGCTACTGACCCCAACAAGAATTTCACCAGTTCGATGTTTTTTTGGCCTTATACGACCCTCCAACAATACCGTCAAGAAACTTTGAAATGAGAAATACCGACAGTGAAGCAAGAGGCTTTGATTGGTCTACAGATTCCATCACGATGAAGCGAGGATAGTTGTTCGGTTTTGGAGGACTGAAGTCAGGAAGCGGCCCCTTTTCGGGGGCCGATCACGTCTGGGGGGGTTTGTAAAATGCCATATGATACATTGAAAAGCAGGGAGACGGGGGTACTTTCTCCTTTGACCTTACCTTGGTAGTCAAAGAGGTCCCGGAGCTCCCTGCCTGGTAGACAGGCAGGGAGCCCATCGGCCGGAGCTTGACCAAGGCTCCGACGGCCACCGTTCGTGGTTTCTAACCCCCCAGCTATAAACACATTGCCACGGTTGGATCCCGCGTATGTTTGAGGGCTCGGGGTCCGCGGTATCGCCAGTACCGTTACCAAGATTGCTCAAGGTGCCCCGTGCGGGGTATTCTTTGAGTTGTTAGGGGAGCACAAGTTCGCTCCGGTAAACTTGTTTTCCTTGAAGACAACTGCGTCGTCATTGGCATCGTGACAATATTCGTCAGCATGGGCAAGGCTGGCTTTCGCTCACTTAGCGAAAGGTGGAAAAAGTAGCACCGAATGTTTATACGGGACGTAGAACTGCTGAAGTTGGGTCGTCCAACTTTTGGAGGTGGGTTGGAGCCAGCCCAGATAGAGCAAATAGTGCCCGCGGGAGTGCAGACCAATGATTGATATAACAAAATTGTGGCAGACGCAATAGGGGTGCCAAACGTACAGGCAAGTGTGCCTTTCACGCTATTTTTGTAAGAATACAGTTTTGCGATAAAAAAATTTGCTACCTCCACGACCATCGCAAGCGCGTGCACAGTAGGTTTGCTTCAAGAAGAATTGCAGGCAATCCCACCAATGCGGTTAGTTTCAAACATATGATGCTAACAGCGGGACAGCACGGCAATGTGGCAGAGACATCCCTCCCAAAAAAACCGTGGTTGATTCCTCTGTCATAGGAATCGGCAAAACCAGCGACATCCAGCGACATCCAGCGACATCCTGCTGGCGCGTCGCTTCCGCAAAGGTGTACTGGCGTCATTTCTGTGACGGATACAATGTCAGTGAAATCTTGGGTTATCGGGGCATAAAACACT
Organism: Haemaphysalis longicornis; assembly: GCF_048455015.1. Classification (NCBI taxonomy): domain Eukaryota; kingdom Metazoa; phylum Arthropoda; class Arachnida; order Ixodida; family Ixodidae; genus Haemaphysalis; species Haemaphysalis longicornis. Next base: position 148,406,339 of record NW_027526422.1, read on the forward strand.
TTTGTGTTAAAATATAAAACCCGAAAACAAACAACCCGAACTATAACGTGCTTTTTAGTACTAAACGTTGCTTCCCCGCAAGAAGAGCCTGTGTGGAGGGGTGTACCCTTTACAGGCCGTTTGCTTTGTTGTAGAGGCGTCACTTCCGTGACCGATATAACGTCAGCGAAATCTTCGTGTATACGGAAATAAAACACTTCCGTATTATTACACAGTGAACGCACCCCTGCGCACGGCAGCGCGCGTTGTCAGCCACTGGAGAAGCACAAGCTCCACGGGACAAGTTCGTCTTCTCCGTCACAGGCCTTCGCGCGGCCGGACTCGACTCTCCTCCTCCCACGGCCGGACTCTACTCTCCTCCTCCCGCGCTGGAGTTGGAGAGTGGAGTCCGGCCGTGACCTTAGGAACTTGTTTCGGCGACTCTTCGCCAGGTGCAAACTTCGTCTGCTCGGAGCTACTTTGAACTCCTGCAGTTATCTTGAAAACAGGCGCAGAAAGACGTTGACTAAGAAGAGAAACACACAGGACGACGCGCTACTAGCAACAGGCAACGTTTATTAAGAAACAGAAATATATAGGGCGACCAACCGACATAATTCAACTGATTAAGACTTATACATAGATTATCAAATAAAAATTGCCCTAGACATGAAAATACAACCCATGATATGTTATCACCGCACGTGTCGTTACAGATACGCCAACTCTGCTTCTTGCAGACTGACTAAAGGTTGACTCACGCACATTGACACCTCCCGGCTGATATTCCAAGCTTCTATTATCTATTATCTATGGAACGACACGGGTGGTGTTAGCATATCATGGGTTGTAATTTTATGTCTGGGGCAATTTTTATTTGATAATATATGTATAAGTCTCAATCAGTTGAATTATGTCGGTTGGTCGCCCTATATAGTTCTTTTTCTTAATAAATGTTGCTAGTTGGTAGTAGCTCATCGTCCTGTGTATGTTGCTAGTTGGTAGTAGCTCATCGTCCTGTGTATTTCTCTTCTTAGTCAACGTCTTTCCGCGATTGTTTTCAAGATGAATCAACACCAACTCGCCCAACTTGCCTGCAGTTATTTTATTTGGTGGGTATCGTGCTTAGAACTTGGCCGTGGGGATTTTTACAGCATAAAGAACTGATTCGGTCAAATTTGAGCAAAGAATAATTTGAGTGCAGTTGGCCTTTAAAGGGGCACATGGGTCTTTGGTAAAAAAAAAACATGCCCAAAAGAGGATTTTTAAAATATCACCTTTGTCTTGATTTGCAGTTTTTCCTCCGAAAATTCCGTAGTCTGAGCAGCACCAAGCACTCATAAAAGCCATAGAGGTTCGATTTCAACAAAAAAAGAAACATTTTTTAGCAACGGTTTCTACCTCAACCAGAGAACGTTTCTTTCGTGGCGTGCGGGACAATAAACTCCTAGCGGCGGTGGCAGGGGAAGCGGAGGGATTGCGGTAACTCACGGAGGACACTGTCCATGGCGCGGCGAATTTACCCAGCGTTCTCCGCGTGGAGGTGCCTGCTGACACTGGCGGGCGCGTCGGCGGGACGGCTTTGTCGTTTGATTTAGCGACGGTTGTTTTGGGCCTGTTCTTGCGCAGCTTCTCGTTGTTCATCGCGTGCACCTTCGCACGGCTTGATTAACTTGTTCGACAGCACCTCCTCGGTAACCCGCCCCCCCACGGAAATAAGTTGTTGTACGGCAAAGATACGTTAAGGATTGGTTTCCAGGGCGAGAAAACAAAATGTACAAACAGCGTACAGACATCAGGCTGCTAGAGAAACGCTACCTTTTGCGCACGGCTTGGCACGAACGGGACTCTGTTTTCTAAATTGGTGAATACCAATTCGGTTGTGTTTTAAGAGGTATTACAAGCGGCGAAAGGAGCAACTGGTTCAGATAAATAACGATCACAAAAGTTCCCTCTGCTTTCTCGCAATTTTCAAATTTATTAAACTAACTAGTTTTAATCGGCATAAATGGGAATCACTAAGCTTACATGCCGAATCGTTTCGCAGTCTCAGCTTGAGTCGCGTGGTGGTGTAGCCCCGAGCTAGGACATCAGGACGCCTAGGTTCCGCTGTCTCATCCTTAGATAGATGCTCCTCTCGGTTTTCTTTGTCCCGACTCACGGCCGGGTTACGGCGACGGCGTCCGCCGCGCTAGCCCTGCCGTTGCCGACGCTGCTGCTGCGTTCGGGGCGCCGCCCCCGTGAATTCCAGGTATCGGCTGGCAAAATCTCTGGTTTCGTTCTTTGCAGAACCACGTGTGTGAATTCAAGCGTGTTTCGTGGCGTGTTCTATCTAACGGGTAATGCAAGATCAGTAGGAACGATGCCGGGATAAAAGTGATTCAGGCCACTTAAGTCTGCTCACGTGCTTTGAAGGGGGAATCATTATAGCTTCCCCTTTATATACTATTGAAAGCCTACTCCACCAGCATGTTTCTGTGTATTTCTTCGCTTTTGACGCAACTGCATTGGCATGCCAAATGGGCGACACTTCACGCTATATATTCCCCAGTACCAGCGCTCTACGGGGATCGGCTGCATCTGTTATACTCATACGCCATCACGTCTATCTTTCACGCCACACGATGTCGGCACCGCAAACGCTTTGATAACTACTTTTCCACCGCTCGAAACATGCTGAGGCAGAGGGGTGGCAGCGCAGTGCGCTGGTATGCTCTAGAGACCTCCGTTTAATACCCACACGAATTCACGTATGTTATGCAAATACTCTTTATCGCAGCGGCCTTTTGTGTAGTGGACCACAACAATATCAAAAACGTACGTTTTTCGTACAAAGGGGTGCTTATGAATTTTTCTCTGGTAACGTAGCTTGAATAGCGTCTTCCTTAATATCTAAGCACCGCAGCAAGGATCCGCCGCGGTGGCTGTGTGGCTAATGTGTTGTGCTCCTGGGCCCAAGGACGCGGGTTCGTTTCCCGGTGGCGGGGACCGCTTTTCTGATGGAGGCGAAAAGCGAAAACGACCGTGTGAGAGAGATTTCGGCGCACGCTAAAGATCCCCAGGTGGTCAAAATTAATCAGGAATCCACTACGGCGTGCCTCATCGCCTGCGTTGCCTCGGCGCCTTAAACGCTACAATCAATCAATCAATCAATCAATCAATCAATCAATCAATCAATCAATCAATCAATCAATCAATCAATCAATCAATCAATCAATCAATCAATCAATCAATCAATCAATCAATCAATCAATCAATTGAGAGATCAACCAAGCAATCAACCAAGCGATCAAGCAATCAAGCATTCGATCAATCAACCAAGCAATCAATCAATCAATCGAGCGATGAATCAATCAACCGCAGCAAGGAGTGGTGTTACAGGCTACCTTCTTGTCGACTCCTCCGGTGGGGAAGGTGCCTGCGCAGTTTCCGGTCTGGGACCGAGAAGGAACAGCAGAGGTCCCAGGTTGCGCGCTTACGGTTGACGCTGCCAAGTCTGGCGAGTTGGTGGATCTCGGTGACCTGCGTGAGCATAACAAAGAGGGGAAGTTTTTTTGCACATCAAAAAACTAAAATGGCAGCGCTTTCACGGTGCTGGCGTCACTTCCAGGAAGTGTATGAAATTCCGTTTGTTGGTTGAATTCAGGAGAAACAATGAGCATAAACCCCAACACATTCTTTTGCTGCAGCACACCGTCTGCCCATCATGTGTCCCTGCAACCCCATTTTCAACTTTATTCAAAATCTGGAAGGCTTTGAGAATATACTAGTCAACAGGGGTATCCAGTACTTATGTTAAGGGAATACAAAGCACTCAAGCCAAATATAACGGCTCTACATACACCTGAAGCTTACAAAGATCTTTCTCTTTCGCGGGTCATGCATGGTTTGCGCGCGTGACTAACGCCACTTAAGTTATATCATGGCTGTAGGCTGGATTTGGTTTTAACGGCAGCTGTACACGCGTTCCATGGCTAATTTATAGAAAACGGCAACAAGCGCAAAGCAGAAACTGAAAGTCGTATGTGCTGAAAGGAGCCAAATACCTACTCCCGCAGCAGGCAATAACTATTGCTTTTGCACTGCTTCTATGTAAATAGGAAAACTGAAAGCGTTTTCCTGCAGTGCTGTAATTTTGAGCATGTACTTTTGGCATTTTGGTGTATCCTGTAGATAATAAACGCACGGTTGTTTTTGCAAAATTTAGTTTGATGTAAAACAGGCTGATGAAACTGTCATATCAGCTGTCCGAAACATAGATTTGAAGTCTCCTTCGTCACTGAGCGCTCCTAGTTGTTAATGAGACTTTGTATGGTTCCATCGAAAATTTATTTGAAAAGAACTGCAACAGTAATTGTTGTAGAAGCGTTTTCGTGTTTACAAGGAAAGGAAGAAATGAGTTAGTTCGGACCACCATTGGGTTTTAAAAAGCCTTTCAATGTTACAACAACTATTTGAGGATATTGAAGCGACGTTTGGTAATATGCAAAAACTTTATCTAAGCCTTGCGTAAATCCACTACCTGGAATATTGCGTGGGCTCGTGGGGAATTGGCCGGGTGCATTAACCGTCCTGTTAACTTCTGGAGCTCATGAATTGTTACAATGTCCCGTCTTCTCACCAGAAATTCTTTCTGGCACCGTAGGCCGTCTGCTAGCACCTCTACAGAGTATCGTCCAAAGAGAGGGAGGCCATCAAGACACAGGTCGAAGAGATGCTCCACGACGACGTTATTTAACCGTCTAAAAGTGCATTGGCCTCACCCTTGTGCCTGTGAGGAAAAAGAAAACACGCTTTGCTTCTGTCTGCGTCGAGTACCAAAAATTGAATACTGTCACTAAAGGCGATGTTTACCCGCTTTTGCGAATAGACGATACGCTGGACTGCTTACGCGACGCTAAATTCTTTTCGTCTCTGGACTTAAAAAGTTGCTTTTGGCAAATCGAAACTATTGAGAGCTACCGAGAGAAAACAGCTTCTGTAACAACTCACGACCTCTACGAATTTATAGTCATCGCATTTGGCCTGTGTTCTGCGCTGGCAACGTTCCAACGAATGATGGATACTGTGCTTGCAGGATTGAAGTGGCAGCCATGTCTCGTTTACCTTGACGACGTGGTAGTGTTTTCTAGCTCGTTGAAGAACATTTGACACGGTTAAAAAGCGTTCTGGAAGCGATCCATTCTGCGTAGTTAACTATCAAGCCTAAAAAATGCCAGCTTGGATTCCAGAAGCTGAAATGTCTTGTACACGTTGCAAGTGCTGAAGTGCGCCCGGATCCTGCAAATTCCATAACGAATTGTCTCGAGCCTATGCTCAATCGGGAATTCCAGAGAACGGCCTACAGAACCGACGTTTCCAATTCTAGAGACCGCCCAGCGAAAGCATGCTGTTTATAATGCGCGGTCTTGATTGCGCAAAGTGTAATCAAGACCGCAATCTTGCGCAACCTTTCACAAAATTGGCTTTACGACTCTATCCAATGACGTAAATGTTAGGTTGTCTGGAAGTATTCGTTTCTATTGCGTCCCTAGTGCTTGCTATTACATTCCTAATGTAGTATTATTACTCGATTGTATTACATTGAATTTCACAAACTTAGCCGGGCATTTCCAAGCTCTTATTCCGGATTTCCGGCGGTTCCACAGTCTCCGCTCTGGAGTCTGCGAAGGCCACTTAGGTTTTTTAGCGACCTTTTTTTGTATACGAAGCATGTCGATTGATGGTCCAGTAGGCTGTATGCGCCGATTTGTCGGCGTCCCTCAGATTTTCTTCAAACCGTTTTGAGCATCGCTGTGGAGGCACGTATGCTATAACAAAGAGCTCGAGCAGAAACTGTGGGTAAGACATTTCCAAACTGTAACCACTCGTGGCACGACTCGTACACTTGAGCATTGTTTGTGTCAGCGCAGATTTTGAGCATATTTCAGGGGAAACATAACGACGTCAGCAAGCATTACTGCGTTCTTTTAATAAAGGTTGACGTTGGATTGATTTTTATGCAAATTAAAAAAATAACGCGTGGTAATACGGCGTCGACAGGAGCACAGATAAATAAAATATGCAAAAATGGCCACAGTTTAACTCTTCTCAACCAAGTTATCAAGAGTTAAATGAAAGACAATGGAAACAGCGCTTGTGACTGCGATGTCAACACACCTGCTGGTAGTTCACTCAAAGCTACTCGAGGCAACACAGGTCTGTGAACCTGTCGCTTCAAGCACAGAAAACGTCTTAAGCGTCGCTCTGAAATTTATTTTGTTATGCGTTCTGCTGCGAAGAGTTACTAGTTATAAACTATTTGAATTTGTCACCACCACCAACACACTTGTGACACCTACAGGAAGGAGGCCTCACCTATTTGCTTCTAACTGCTAGCATCCTAGGATGTGAGAATCCGCTATTTTCTCGGATTTTCTGATTGAGTCCCTCAAATGAGTACACCCCACCAAGGATGAAAGAAAATGAAGTGCCGTGCCTGACTGCCCGGGTGGGGCTGTGCTCTGGGGAGTCCGCAGAGCGTAGGGTGGCTACTCCACGGCCCGGGCTTTGGCGCCATCCCGAAGATGGTGGCTGTTGTCTCTCAGCCTGAAGGTCGCTCTGTCGGCGCGGCAAAGGAGAGATGCCGCCTTGCGCAGATTTCTTGGGCTGGGACTGATGCGGCGACGAGGCAGCAGTCAGAGCTCGAGCGTCTTCTTTGGCGACATGTGAGGGAGCGCTGTGGTGTTCACGCTTCCGTTTCCCGGTCGCTTCCGAAGACGGGCGACTCCTTATCGCCATGACGGGATGGCCGTCCTTGCTCGTCCCGTTCGACATGGTTGACAGACTGGGTGGACAACTGCGGGCACGAGACGGTGATTTCATAGGCGCTACTAAAGCACTAAATAAAAATCTGCAGGACTATGTATTAAAACTGTTGTACTAGTCTAAGGACATCAAACAGCTGTATTCCTGGTGAACTCACCACGTAACATCAGTTGAAATATTTCCAAAACAATTGCACCCCACCTTGAGATCGCAACCAAAGCCAAACACGCGCGCCTCGGACGGGAGTACAACGCAGCCAGTGTCGCGGATTTAGACGCATACTCCACTGAAGTCGACGCTTCGTGCTGACAACATCATGAGTGAACGCGCAAGCGACTGTGTCTCCCCGACCAGGCTGAAACCAAAAACACAAGACAAGGCTGCGTCTAATCTCAAGGCAGCAGTGAGAATTACCCCCGGGAAATTCTCACGGTACTACAGTCGAACACGGATATATCGAACTCCAAGGGGATCGCGAAATAGTTCGATATATGAAAAATTCGATATAAAAAATATGGGCTCTGAGACCTCACCTATTGCGAACGATCACTTACCGATTGGCGCATTCAAGAATGACAACTAATTTCGCACTCACGACGCAACAGAACGCTTTATTTCCGTGAAAATAAAATCGCTGATCTTGGCTTGCTTCTTCGCCCTGGAAATGAAATTAACGACGCTGGTCTCAATCTTCTCGAGGCCGTCCAGGTGCGACAGCCCAGTTCTTTCCATGTCGCCGCAACAACGGCGAATCAAGCTGAACGCAGCGGCCACTTCACCCGCGCAGTACGATTGTGTAGCCGCCTCCTCGTCCGGACGATCTTCACCACTCGAGCTATCGGCCTGGGTTCCTGCGATCGCAGCTACAATATCCTCGTCACCGAGGCTCGAAACAGCCTGAACATTGGTGTCAGCGCTCACGAAGTCGTCGGGAGACACTCCGGTTGGAACAGCAGCCGGGAAAAGAGACGACAACTCACGAAACGTGTCGCCCATGCACTCGTCGTCGTCGTCGCCGCCGTCTTCGCAAGCTTCGGAAAGTTCGGCCGTCACAAAGCCTGCCTTCTGGAAGCAGTTGGCCACGGTCTCCTTCTTCACGCCGTTCCAAGCGCTTGTCATCATATGTATGGCTCCCAGCAGGTCAACCTTGGGCTCGGTGCCCACGCGGAGGTTCATCAAAAGCCTATCGAGGAGTCGCCTCCTGTACCCGACCTTCGCCATGCCCACGCATTCCTCCACATCCTCCTCAACCTCAATCGGTGGTGCAGCGACCACCGAAGAACACCTACGAGCTCCCGCGGCGTTCGATATACCCGATGTCGGGAAAAATACGGTTCGATATAAACGTACGAATTCCTATACTTTTACACAGAATTTTCAAGGGGATAATTTATGAGTTCGATATAGACAATAATTCGATATACCCGTGTTCGATATATCCGTGTTCGACTGTATCCATAAAAGCTGGCTCGCCTACAATTTGCTGAATAATATTAAGTCCCAACGTAACCTAACATAACCTCACCGAAGCTAGCATATCCTAACCGAACGCGTCGTAACCTAACCAAATCCAGCCCAACTGCAGCACCTATTCTAACCTAGCCCAACGACACACAACACAACCTATATTAAACGTAATTCAACCCATTCTAGAAGTCATCTGCGTCGATCTCTTGATAAAGTAAGAACACGAGAAACAAAAGTATTAATAAAATCATGTTGATCGAAAAATTGTGAAAGCTAAATAAAGAACATCGCACTGTCGGACGTGAGCCTTCTCGTTTAAAACCAAGTACTATATCAAAGCTCTAAAGTGGCAGCTGCAAAGACGGCTTTTTTGGGAATATTTATCCCATAGAATCTCCGAGTAGCGTGCTTTGAAATGAGGCAACTGCCATGAGAAATTTCTGACGGTAATTCTCGCGGTTGCCTGGATAATACACACTACCACTAGACTAACTACGGGCTGAACCCGTCCAAAACCGGCTCGAACCCTCTTCTTCTCTGACACATTACACTCCGGGGTGGTTAGCTAGAGGGTGTAGCGGGTGCTCCGCTGGTGCGAACGCGACTCCAGTGCGGTGCTTGAATACCCTAGCCAATCCACCGCGGTGGCTCAGTGGCTGAGGCGATATGCTGCTGAGCCCAAGGATGCCGGTTCGATCCCTGCCGCGGTGGCCACTTCTCTGATGGAGGCTAAAAGCAAAGGCGCCTGTGTGAAGAGATTTCGGCGCACTTTGTGAAAGATCTCCCGGTGGTCGAAATTAATCCGGAGCCCTGCACTACGGCGTGCCTCATGGCGCAGCTGCTTATTCGGCGCGCGATACCCGACATTGAAGCAATAAAATAACCATGCAACTCCTAACACAATCGCTTTTTATAACTCTAGTTTTTAAGTTGTCCGCTCTAAAGTCAGACGCTATGTAGTTTAGACTTTCTTAAATGTTTCGGGATGCGAAAGTGGCACGTTATGCAACTGAATCACAAATAAACTACAGTTCGTTGCGTGGTTAACGTCCCTGGGCTGCATGTATACGTGCACTAAACAAGCGCAACATTCAAGCACTAGATCACCGTGAATTTTAACGTTGGCCCTCTGACAGGATGAAGTGGTTACGGAAGCGGAGTGATTTGTTAACTTCAACTGCATACCGGCGGGACCAATTCAGTACAAAGCAAATTCGGGCCCCTCTGTCCGACATGCTAGCGTACGAAGTAAGCGCGAAGTGGCGAAGTAAGCGCGAAAGATCGCAGTGACCGTCCGTTATTTGCTGAGTAATAAAATCATGCAGCAACTTGCACGGAACTCGGAGTATCTTCATAGTCCCACCTCAGGCTAAAATGTCTCCAGACGCGACGGGAGCGAAGCGCAGTGAAACCTTAGGATGCTCGAGCAGTGGACGTCAATCTACGATGCCGTTCTGGTCAGTAGTAGAATTGGAAGCTTCGAAATGTGTAGAAACTCTGTGCGCCATCTGGAAATAGCGATGGCGATCCTTCGCATGTTCTGAGTGGCACGAGGGAGGGGGGGGAATTTCCATTAAATAAGAGCGAAACCAGAACTCGCGGACGGAAAGGCAGTCTGATGTTTTTATGGGCACGTTGACCGATGCCGAGATCAGCATGGTTAGCCAGGGTAGCTTCGCCCTCCACGTTTCTCTCTCTCTCTCTCTCTCTCTCTCTCTCTCTCTCTCTCTCTCTCTCTCTCCAAGGCTTTCGTTGAATCTAGAATAAGAACGGCCCTGGTGTCTAGCGGAGAGCAGCCGCAGTCATCAGTTATCTGAGTTTTACGGCATAACGTGACGTCTTCCGTGGAAAGTTTGGGACATAAGCCAACCATTCTGTGTGGAAAAAGGAGCTGATTCTCCATGAAATGATTAGAGCGAGCACTATGTTTTCATATAATTTCCTGACATATGAATTTAGTGAGATTGGCCAGGGATTGCCGGGCTAAAGTTAAAAGTCAGTAATTTTGGTTGTTTTTCATGCGGCGGGAACAGCGCCCCATTCCCAGCATGATTCATGCAGTTCGTTAAGGCTTATACCAATCTGTTGTCAAGGTTATGGAGGATGTTGTTCGTGATGCCGTCTGGCCCAGGCGGCGATTTATTGGGAAGACCTTTAATTGCAGTGTGAATTGCAGAAAAAGCATTCTGTCCAGAAGTTTGAACTTACTTCGACATTATCCCAAATGATTTGAAGTATAACCTGAGTGCAATGGAGCCTTCATGATCTTTCGGACATCAACGGAACCACATTGCTAAGGAGAACGTAATTTCAGGGTTTTTTAGCAGCCCTCGAAATCTTGGGCTCACGAACATTTGGGGCTAAACTGCCGCCTTTATACTCATGCGCAAAACATGAATGTCGAAGCTGGTGTAGGGGATCATTCACGGACAAAGGTGAGATTTAGTATCGCTGTGCTGTGGTGGTTGACGTCGGCGGCATGTCATTTCAATGACCTTATGTTGAGTGAAGCAAGCGTGACCTCATGGTTTCGGTCGACGTTTTCGCACGCCACTCTGCAAGAGCGACTTAGGCGCGAGACATGCACGACGGCGCCGTCGGATGCGATGCATGACTGGTCAGAAATATGGCTGCCACGACTAGCGGCACGCCTGAACTTGGAACACCTGGTCCGATGCGTGCGTGCGATGCGTCGTCGGCGTGGCTCCGACCATAGAGTTATTTAGGAAACTCTAGGTCTCCGACCACTGTTTTTGCTCCATGGTTGCCTCCCTGTTTAGGCGCACTCTGGCCTATTTAAGTATGTGCAAGAAAAATCCGAGCAGTAAAAGAGAACAAGGATCAACATAAAGTAAAAATTAATATAGCTATTACGTTATGCATTCATTTTATATGTTCGGTAAAGCGGTGTAGGGAGGTTTAACACTGACGATTCCGCTCGTCCATGCTGCTGGAACCGCTTGCAACATGTGTCGGTGAGTGCGCGAGCGCGCCCCGCGCTGCTCCCCTCGAAATACTCGGAACTGCCTCTAGCGCCTCCTCGAGGCCTTGAAAAAACTTTCACAGTGACGTAAATATGAGGACACCTTAGGGCTCTCATTGGCTACTGCCGCAAGACGGTCGTAACCATAGTACCACTGCACCTGACTCACCAGTCGTACTTCGTGAGACTCCTCCGACGAGCGTACGGCGCCAAAACCGGTTCTGTACGACCATCGTCGCTATAAGTAGCATACCAATCGCGTGCTCTCGTCGTTGTGTGTGTCGCGGTTAATCGCCTTTAGCGGATTCTTTGTACACCGAGCCTCTCGAAGCGCGGATTCTCACGGTCGTGCGAACTATCCGCGGCCGACCCGTGTGTTTCTAAACGCTCCGCTGCGTAGGGCAATCACGTGACATGTGTGATGACATTTTGCGCGCTATTCCTTTGAGCGCCTGCTAATACGAGCCCACTGTACGGGCTCTGTGGCCTCGACGTAGGGTGCTGCGCACTGGCGCTTACGGTTTGGGTCCGAGCCCCAGCTAGTCAGTTAGTTTTAGATGCGGAGCATCTAAAACTAACTGCTCGGGGCTGTGTCCCTCCCTCCCTTGTCGTTGTCGTTGTTGTCCGCCGTCCGCGCCCCCACTGCGCAAGCCTGGCCAGGAACCGCTGATGATGATTGTAGCAGGATGCCCCTGAGGATTGGCCAACCAAAGAATCCATCACAAAACAACTTCGCGTTCAACCACCGTCGTCATCTTCCCGTAGAGGAACCGCTGAACAAGAAGAATAAGAAGACAAAGCTGCGAAGAGGAGGGCGTGCACGTTGCTCTCAGCTAATGCTCGGGGCTGTGTCCCTCCCTCCCTTGACGTGTCGTTGTTGTCAGCCGTCCGCACCCCCACAGCGAATGCCTAGCCAGGCACCGGTGATGATGATTGTGGCGGAATGCCCCTAGGGATTTGCCTACCAGAGAATCCATCACGAGATAGCTTCGCGTTCAACCACCGTCGTCATCTTCCCGTAGGGGAACCGCTGAAGGAGAAGAAGACAAAGGTGCGAAGAGGAGGGCGTGTACGTTGCTCTCAGCCGGTGCACCAACGTCAACAACCTTTACCTCACCAACGCTGACGGAGGCTAGCGAGAGAGAGAGAGAGAACAGACTTTATTTACAGATCCTGCGTGGGGTTGCCAACCGGCCGCGCAGGGCTCGGGGCTTCCCTTCTAATGCCCTAGTCTATTAAAAGTCCTAGGGCACTGGGCCTAGATCTCGGGGTGTGCTCCTGGCAGGGCGTCCGGTACTGGGGTCCCACGGCACCCGGTAACCGGGTCCTTGGTCCCCTTTCTCTTCTGCCTAGCCAGGGCCTCCTCGAGCCGCTGGATCGCCCATCTCTGTGATGATGAGTCTATGGAGCACAACCAGCGTTCCACTTGCTCGGGGTACGTGGCATCCAGGGACTGCCCGTCCCCATCGCGCACTTCACCGCCGCACTTCATGATGTGGCCGAGTGTCGCTAGTTCCCTTTCACAGACGCTACACACTGGGTCTGCGAACACCTCGGGGCAGATGTGGCGCGCCAACGCCGGGGTTAGCACGCATTCCACTTGCATCTGACGAAGCATCACCGACTCCGCACGAGATAGTTCGTGGTGCGGGGCCGGGTACTCCCTCCTCTCGCCCCTGAATCGCTTTAGGATCTCTCCGTAGTCCGTCAGGGGCTCGAGGTCTTCCTCGGCGTTGGTTTCGCCTGCATCCGCGGAGAGGCTGGTGCTGGCGTCCCGGCATCTGACGAGTTCACGGGCCGCCGCGTCCGCCTCCTCGTTGGGGTTGTCGACGCTCTGCAGCTCCCCCATGTGTGCGGGGAACCACTTGATAACGGTAGTCGGGGTAGCGGGGGTGCTCCCTGCAGCCCGCGAGGCCCTGGCGAGCCCCACAAGCCGCTCGGCATCCCGCCAGACCGTGCTCCTGGCGAAATTCTTTACCGCCGTCTTTGAGTCACTTAGCACCGTGCGGGTGCCCGGTACCCCCATCGCCAGGCCTATCGCCGCCTCCTCTGCCTGGCCGGGCGTACTGGCCCGCACGGTGCCTGCGTTGAGTAGATCCCCCGTAGATGCCTGGACGACTGCGACCGCGTAGGCGTCTCTCCTTCCAGCGTACTTGGCTACGTCCACGTACGCAGCGCCCCCGTCGTGTTGGTATTGCCTGGCCAGAGCTGCCGCCCTCGCCCTGCGTCGGTCCAGGTCCCTCTCCGGGTCCATGTTCTTGGGCAGCGGGAACACAATGATGCCCCTCGCCGCCTCGTCGCTCAGGGGGACTTGCTCTTCTAGCACTCCGTCGCTGCTTGCTCGGTCTCCCGGTGGCTTGAGCCCCGCGCGGTCGAGGACTCTCCTGCCCGTTGTCGTGCCGTTCAGCCGGGTCAGCTGCGATATTCGTTGGGCCTCGCTGATCTCCGAGAGCGTGTTATGTACTCCCAGAGACAGCAAGGCCGACGTTCTCGTACTGGGTAGTAGGCCCAGGGCAGTCTTGTAGGCCTTTCTGATGGCGGCGTCGATCTTGCCTTCTTCCGCCTTGGTCCAGCGGTGGAAGGCTCCCGCGTATGTTGCTTGGCTAACGACGAAGGCCTGCAGCAAACGCAGGAGCCCCCTCTCGTTCATGCCTCGGTGTCTTGTCGACACCCGCTTCACGAGGCGGGTGGCGATCCCGATCTTTGTCACGATGTTCTTCAGAGCCGTGGTGTTCGTCTGGACCCCGTCCACGAACATCCCCAGGATCCTCAGCCCGGGCACGTGCGGGATCGGTGCACCGTCGCTCGTCCGCACCACGATGCTCCTTGCGGCCTCCTGGCTTGCCGCCTTCCGGTGCCTCCCCGGGGGCGGCAGGATGAGAAGCTGCGATTTTTGCGGCGAGCACCGCAGGCCCGTGCTCGAGAGCGCGGACTCCACGGCGTCCACCGCGGCTTGGAGATTCGACTCGATCTCCCCGTTGCTGCCGCCCGTGACCCAGATGGTGACGTCGTCGGCGTATAGGCAGTGTCGGACCCCCGGGTTCAGCGTCTCCAGGCGCCTCGCCACCTCGATCATGACGATGTTGAAGAGAAGTGGCGAGATGACCGAACCCTGCGGGGTCCCGACACTGCCCAGCTTCCGCTCCTCCAGCTTCTTGCCTCCCACTTCCAGCCGGGCCGTGCGGTCCGACAGGAAGGCTCGAACGTAGTTGTAGGACCTCGCCCCCAGGCCCAGGCGGGAGACCTGCTCCAGGATCGCCGAGTGCCTCACGTTGTCGAAGGCACCCTGCAGGTCCAAGCCCAGGATTGCCCGGTTGTCCTTCCCGGGCAGCCCGCCCGGAGGGTCGAGGATCTCCCTCTGGATCAGCAACATGGCGTCCTGGGTCGCCAGGCGTGCCCGGAACCCGAGCATGGAGTCCGGGTAGATGCCGTGTCGCTCCAGGTAGTCGTTCCACCGGGTGTTGAGTACGTGCTCCAGCACCTTGCCCACGCAGGACGTGAGCGAGATGGGGCGCAGGCCCTCTATTCCCGGTGGCTTGTTAGGTTTGGGTAGCAGGATCGTCTTCGACGTTCTCCACGCTTTCGGTAGAGTGCCGCTCCTCCAGCACTCGTTGTAGTACTTTGTTAGCGCCGCAATCGCCGAGTCGTTCAGGTTGCGGAGCGTCTTGTTGGAGATCTTGTCCGGCCCTGCGGCCGAACGGCAGTTGAGGTTCTGCGTTGCGAGCCTCACCTCCCACTCTTCGATATCTCTGTCCAAGTGGGAGTTGGGCCGCCCCTCGTAGTCTCGGTGGTCTTCCCTGCTGGTCTCTGGTAGGTAACGGTCGTTGAGACGTTTGTGCATCTCTTCTTCCCCCATCTGGCGCGCCGTGGTGTGGAGGATTTGCGCCATTCGGGTGTGTTGGAACTCGTGGCTCTTGGTTTCGTCCATCAGTTGTCTGAGGATCTTCCAGGGGCCGCTGCGGTGTAGTTGTCCGTCGACCTGGTTACATAGGGCGAACCACTGTTGGGCGCAGAGTTGCTTGCTGTACCGCTCGATCTCGCGGCCCAGCTCGGCTATCTTCTTACGAAGCTTTCTGTTGTGTCGTTGTCTTCGCCATCGCCGCTGAAGCGATCGTCTGGCGTCGAGGAGGTGTGCGAGCCTCGAGTCCATCGTTTCGATGTCTCCGGTAGCTTCCACCTCTTTCGTGGCTTTGTTCGTGGCTTCTTTTAACCTCGCGGACCATTCGTCTATGTCGGCTATTTCGCCCAGCTCGGACTTTCTGAACTCGTCCCAGTTTACGAGTCTGTGCCTCTTTAAATTGTCCCTGCTCTGGTCCCCGTTCGTGTGGGCCAGCGGGATCTCTATTTCGATTATAAAGTGATCGCTGCCCAGGTTGATCCCGGTGTTTCTCCACCTCGCGGTACCACCGCTGGGTAGCAACGCGAAGGCAAGATCCGGGTTCGTATCCCGGGCAGTGGACGTCCCTATTCTTGATGGCTGTGCTGGGTTCGTTAGTAGCGTGAAACCCGCTTCGGCGGCGTCTTCTAACAGGTCTTTCCCTTTTGCTGTGGTTACCGTGTATCCTAGCTCGAGGTGCTGCGCATTGAAGTCCCCGCAGACTATCGCCGCGGCGTCTCCCATCTTGGCCATTTCTCGCTTCGCTTTGGTCG
This sequence comes from Haemaphysalis longicornis, assembly GCF_048455015.1. Classification (NCBI taxonomy): domain Eukaryota; kingdom Metazoa; phylum Arthropoda; class Arachnida; order Ixodida; family Ixodidae; genus Haemaphysalis; species Haemaphysalis longicornis. The sequence continues at coordinate 148,422,225 of NW_027526422.1, forward strand.
TGGCGTGTTTGACTTTGTTGAAGAGGGTCTTGAACTTCTGTCCGCTGTGCCTTGGATTGCTGTAGATGTTGGCGAGAAGAAGCGACGTCGACGTCTTCTGCCTTCTACCCCGCGATCTGCCTCCCTTGCCGATAAACGCTAGTTCGGTTACGCACATTTCGAGCGCGGTGCTTGAGTTGCCCTGAAATTGCTGGTGTTTCACATGGGCTAGCCCCTTGCGGATCAGCGTACACACCCCCTGCGCCGCCCCCTTCCCGCATGTGCGAGCCGAGGGCGGGCAGTCGTGCGCCCGGTAACCCGAGAGTTTCGGGGTTTCCTCCAAGTGAGTCTCTTGTATCGCTATTATGTCGGGCCTTTTCGCTGGCTCCAACGATCTGATATGTTGCTGTAGGACAGCTTTGCGGCATCTGAAACCGTTTGAGTTCCAGTGCCATATTCTGATCTTATTGTTGCTGGCCATCTTGAGGTTTGGGTTCGCAACGGTGTTGCTGTAGCATGTTAGCAAATTGCTGCAGCATCTGCTTTTGTAGCTGCTCGAACTGTTGAGCTATCTGTTGTTGCACTAGCTGGGAGCATCTTTGGATGATCCTCTGCTCCATGGCTTCTAGATTCTTATCCCATTTCTTGTACGTATGTTCTAGCCTCGTAAGTCTATTACTAAGGCCTGCGTACCCTACGGGTTTCGGTGCTTTCTCCCTGCATTCTAATCCGGTGGCCGTTGATAGTGCGTCGTCGTCGTCTTCTTCTGCCTCTTCGACTTCGCTTTCGCTGACGTTCTCGTCGTCGGATTGCAGCTCGATCCCCTGGACGCCGCTATGGCCGCCGCCCTGGATTGGAGTCTACCTCTAACCGTGTGCGTCGCTTTCTGGCTGGAGCCGCCCGCTGCCTGCGGTCCTGTTCCCTCCATCTCGACGGGATCTTCCGTCGCCATCTTCTCTTCGGCTTCTTGCTTCTGCCCGCGCTCGGGCCCGCCGCCATTCTGGAACCTTTTTATGATGTTGTCTTGCTTGGCGATGTGTTCGCGTTGTTGCTTAATGGTAAGCTGTAAAGCCGCCATTACTGTCTGCAGGTCTTGAAAGTCCTTTTGCATCTTTCTAACCGTCGCTTTGAGTTCGCGAGTTTCTGCTTTGCATTGTTCGCCGCAACCGCTCTCGCCGCTGCCGCTCTCTCCGCTTTTGCCGGGCCCTCGCTCCGTTGTCTTGGCAACGCTCTGTGGATCGGGTTTCGCCGGCGCCGGCCTGGCGCTGACGTCAGACTTGTTTTTCGACTCCGGTCTTTTCTTGGAAACCGAGCGGCGCCGCGATGCGGACCTTCCGCTCGACTTCGAGCGCCTTCGCTGCTCTTTACCGGATGTGACGTCTGCCCACGTCAGCCCTTCTGGCCTATCCCTGCTTTTACTCCTCGCCGCCTTATGTGACGTAGGAGATTCTCGAACCTTCTGTGCGAGAAAATCGCTCTTTCTAGAAGGTCTGATGGCCGGGCGGGAAACCGGCGCCATCTTGTTCGGCGCCATCTTGCCTTCTGTAGTTTCGTTTTTCAGTTTTGCCGCCATCCGCTTCTTTATTTGCGGTGGCACTTTGAATTTGTTTATGCAGCTCCCTGCCCCTGTGACGTGGGAGCCGCCACACAGTTTGCAGCGTGGCCTGCAGTGATTTACGTGTTCTTCGTCGGGATTTTTACGCCCGCATGCAAAGCACACGCTCACGTTGGGCGTTGGGCACACATCTCTCCTGTGCCCGACTTGCCCGCACGTACTACACACCTGATGGTGCTGCCTGTATAGCGTGCATTTCGTTACGAAGCCGCCATATTTCACGTAGTACGGAACTTTCTCTCCGTCAAACAGGATTACTACCGACTCTGTTCTACCGAGTCGGTGGGCCGCCATGATCGTAGGATTTTGCTTGTTAACTAAGCACCGGGTGATTTCTTCCTCGGTCTCGTCAAGCCCTACCCCGCTAATTACGTCTCGCGAAGTGTTCTCCGGGGTGCTCTTATACGCGAACGCTTCATACGTTCGGTCTCCGATGACGATGCTCTTGATCGATCCGTAGCGGAAAGACCTTCCCTCGTTCGGGGTGCTAAGCACGATAATATTTTGGGCAGCGTTTGGGGCGAACGAGTCGTCCTGCGCTTCCTCTCTGGGTATCTTGGCTGCAGCAATGATTGCTTCGCGCAGCACAGACATCCTCACGTTGTTTACTGCGAGCCCCCCGCGAGGCCTAACTACCACCCGGTGCTCGTCTTTCCTAGCGAAAGTCGGCATTCTCGCCGCTTTTGCCATATTGGCGTTAACCCGAGCCACGTACTGAGCTCTCAGCTCCTTCTGACGCTCTTCCTTGCTTTTAGCGTTCGAAGCCGAGGCTGCGCTGCCTGGCTTACCTGTAGACGGCGATCCTCGCTGCGATGAGGCCTCCGTTTCTAGAAGTTTCTTCCCGCGCCGACGTGGAGTCACTACAGTCCACCCCGCACACGAGCTCACTGGATCACAGTCACTATCCGCACCGAAAATGTCCTGTCCGGCTTCGTTGGCGGTGCGCAGACCGCTTCCGACGCTCGTCGAGGCACCTCCGCTGTAGTCGTGGCCGTTCTCCCTCGCCGGTTGAGTCGCTCGCTTCTTCGCGGCGGCTAGGCCTAGCTGGCCCGGCCGCCGTTTGCGATCCGATTCCGCTCCAAAATCGGTTGACGAGGTACCCATGACTTGCAGGTCATCGCTAGTCACTTCTACTTCCACTCCGCTAACCTCAATTAGCTCCGGTGAGGCTCCGAGAGCCTTAACAGGCGCCACGTCGACCGAGCACATGGTCGGCGCTCGGCGCGTTCCAAGGTTAGCTCGAACTCCTCTGGGGCCCCATCTTCAGTCACTCAGAGCTTGCTCAAAAATGTGCCCACCTTGATAAGCGTGGTATCCGCGTGTTCCGCTGAGCTTCGCGAAGACGCTGACGCCAAAATTTCGACGTCCGAGTTGAATTTTGGCTACAAAAATGGAAAAATTTGCGGAGCCCACCGAACAGGCGACTGTTCCATGCATTCTACCACAGAGACGACAACATCGACAAGAACATGATGGACCAGTTTTGGCGCCTAGAGAGCCACTGCCTACTCACCGTCACACAACAGTACTTGCGTGCCTTTTTCATCGGCGTGGACCGGACGCGGAATTCACTCTGGCGCTACTAAACACCAGATCACTCAACATAACGGCAACGCGATGGAACCACACGGAACCCCCATGATGCTTCGCATTCTCATAAGGGTTCCCCACGGGAAGATGGTGTAATTTTTTTCTTTTTCATTGCCTAATTATTTCTAACTTTAATTTTTTATAAAATAAAATCTGCGCGTGGTTTTTGTTAATAATTGGGACTTGGTATGTTTTAGGTCGCTTTAGGTTTGGGGCACAGCCAATGACTACGGTAAATTACCGTTCTCCATCGCGCAAACAGACATGCCACGTGTGTGCTATGTGCAGCTAAGCGTTTGGAAATACGCGGCTGGACCGTTTAGAGTCGACGATCACCTACAGCAGCTTCAACATTCAAGTTGCGGCTCTTCTACGGTACACAGTGCATGCACACAACAACACGAGGACGAACGAACGAGCGGCGTACGCTATGACGTGTCTTTCCCGTTCCCAGCAAGTGTATCCACGTTACGGCAAACGCTGGAGTTTTTTTTTTGTTGTTGTTGTTGGGGTGCCACTCTCCCTAAGTGGGTATGTGTGGCTTGACGAACGCGCGTTCGAAACACGCGGCGAGCGTTGGAGAATTTTTTTTGCCAATTCGCTTAGTCTGAAGAACGTGCGCTGGAGCCATGCGTGCACAAGAGCTTGGCATTGTCTTGGTTCTTTGTAACTGCAGAAGCCATACACAAACGATTTGCTCGCCAGCTTCACTCTTAAAAAAATACAAACGAATTCAACGTAACTACCATTGGACATGAAAAAAAAATTACGCCATCGTCCGGTGGGAAAGCCTGATGAGGATGCGAAGCATCATGGGGGTCCCGTGTGCTTCCATTGTGTTGCCGTTATGTTGAGTGATCTGGTGTTTAGTAGCGCCAGAGTGAATTCGGCGTCCAGGTCCACACCGGTGGCAAAGGCACGCAAGTACTGTTGTGTGACGGTGAGTAGGCGGTGGTTCTCGATGCGCCGAAACTCGTCCATCATGTTCTCGTCGATGTTGTCGTCTCTGTGGTAGAATAGCCTCTGTCAGCGTTGCTGAGGTAAAGGTTGTTGACGTTGGTGCACCGGCTGAGAGCAACGTACACGCCCTCCTCTTCGCAGCTTTGTCTTCTTCTTCAGCGGTTCCCCTACGGTAAGATGACGACGGTGGTTCAACGCGAAGCTATCTCGTAATGGATTGTTTGGTTGGCCAACCCGTGGGGGAATCCTGCCACAATCATCATCAGCGGTGCCTGGCCAGGCATGCGCAGTGGGGGTGTGGACGGCGGACAACAACGACAACGACAAGGGAGAGAGGGACACATCCCCGAGCATGAGCTGAGAGCAACGTGCACGCCCCCTTTTTTCGTCAGCAACTGTGGCTAGAACGCACAGATCTCCACGAGAGTGCCACCGCTGCAAGCGTAAGGACGAGTGGACACTGGACATATCCAACTTCTCGCCGGTGAGTGGCATTTTCAGCAGCTGTCGCTTCAATAAACCCCGACCACGCCAAGCGGGCTCGATAAACCTAACCTGGAAAAGAACAGCCGCCACGCGCGACGACCGCCACGTGCTACGAGCGCCAGCCTCCCCGGGCTCGTGCTCCGCCTTCGCCTCGGGCACGGGCCCCCTGGCCCTGCCCTACCACTGAATTTGAGTGCGCACCGCCCAAGATCCGCTCATGCCACTAGAAAACCCGACAGGCGAGGAAGGCGCAAGCTCAAGCGCCAACGCTCTTCCCGAAACCCTCCATGCGACGCCTCTCGCAACGGAACCTTCGCACGCCATGGAATTAAAACCGAAGAAAACCGTGAAAACGACCTCGCGCCACCAGAGGAACATGCAGAAGCGGAAGAAGGCTCATGGATGGAAGTACACAGCCGCAGCAGGCGACGAAAACTGGCCAAGGAACGCCAACTAGCTACCACTTCAACGGCACCGCCTCAGACTACAACGCCTTCAACGAATCAGAGAAATCTACCAAGGCTGCCGCCTCTTCCGAGGAATGACTTCAAGGTGATCATTCGACCTCGCGACTCTTTAGACCTCAATCATTGGACAACCGTACAAGTTGGAACAAGCCTTCGCAGCAGACTCGAAGCAGACACATCGAATTCGTTTGACAAAACCATCCTACGACACAATAAACTGCGCATCGACGCGAAGCAAAACATCATAATTTACAGCACTCCGGATTTGAACCTGGCAAACAAGCTCACCAAACTCCAAACGTTGCGTCTCGGAGCAACCGACTACGCAGTCACGGAATACACGGCAGCCCCGGACGAATCAGTGAAAGGGATAGTGCATGGAATTCCCCCGGGAACAACACCAGACGACATTTTGGACAACCTGGAAGCTCCAGGACATGAAATTCTTTATGCCCGAATGTTGGGACAGACGTACACGGCAGTAATCACTTTCGCCGGAAAACGACTCCCCTTTTTCGTGTATTACATGAACGGCGAAATGCGATGCACTCCCTACCGCCCAACAAGACATGTCTGCCGAATTTGCCTCCAAGAGGGACATCGAGCCGATGTGTGCCCTACACCCGACACTGCAAAATGTCTGACATGTGGAACAGCCAACCCCGATCCTGACCACCCATGTGCGCCCAAATGTGTGCTGTGCCACGGAGAACACGCAACGGCAGCGCGCGAGTGCCCACAGAGACTGAGGCGCCCGTACCTACCGCGGGCTACCACTGGACTACCACCTGCATCTGGCCGAATGAGCCGCAGAGACTTCCCGCCCCTCCGGACAGAAGACCCCGGACACCGGTCCCAACCGCCAGAACACCGAGTCCGCTCCCGGTCTGGTCTCCGAGCCAAGAGGGGGCAATCCAAGGAGAGCGCCAGGGCCAGCAGCCAGCGTCAGCCTGACCCGGGAGCACCAAAGGTGAGCTGGGCAGCGCAGCTTTTTCAGAGTACCACTGCTCAATCCCTCCCCACCTCTCCGCCTGCCACACAAAATCTTGCAAGCAGTCATCCGCGCGCAGACCAATTCATCGCCGAATTGCGGAAAGCTAACGAGGTAAATGCCCAACTTATGGCGCAAATTCGGCAGCTTCAAGAATCCGACAGACAGCGACAGGAGGAAATCCGTCAACTACGAGCAGCATTAGCAGCAGTGGCCCCAACATCGCCGCTTCTATCGCCCTCACGGCCTCTAGAACCAGTGCAAGCTACACACCCATCACAAACGCCTGAACAAGCTCCATCTAGAAATGAATCAGTCGAAATGGAGAGCCAGTCAGAACCAGAACAGTCGAAGCTAGACATGATTATGAACGTCATTCAGGATACGCAGCGCGCTATGCAGGATACGCAGCGCGCTATGCAGGACTTATTTACGGCAACGCAGGATAACATGCTCGCCATATCGAATTTGCGTGAAGACATACAGCCTATCCTGGATAGAGAGGCTGCGCGGAAGAAATTAAAAAATCGGACAACGGAAGCGTCGCCTTCAGACTTGAACCCCAATCTACAAACCCCGCAACATGTCTAGTTCTCGCAAGGGAAAAAAAGCTCTCCTGCAGGTCTGGCAGTGGAACTGTCGGGGATACAAGAAGAAAAAGGCCGGTCTGCAACAATTTATATCAAGCCTAGAAGAACCACCGGACGTAATAGCTCTGCAAGAAATAGGAGTTGCACCCTCTCTAACCGGATACATTGCATACACAACGGATCCAGAAAGCAAGACAGCCACGTTGGTCAGGCGTAATCAAGCAGTCATACAGCACGCAATAGATGGAACTGACGTTGATCATGTTATAGTGGAAATATTGCCACCAAAACGCTGTCATTTAAGCACATTTGTTTTGAATGTATACAGCCCTCCTAGCCGCAGAAAAGATTATTTCGATTACCTTTTCGCCAGAACACTCAAAATAACGGGGCGAAACCGCCTAATCATCGTGGGCGACTTTAATGCTGCTCATCCTGCGTGGGGATACCATGTCTCCACAATCAAGGGCGCCCGCCTATGGGAGACAATACAAAAACACGGACTTACAACGCTCACAGACCCAGAGCACCCCACAAGGGTAGGAAATAGCGTGTCTAGAGACACGTGTCCTGATTTAACTCTAATTAAGAACACAGAATACGCCGAATGGAAGAATACCGAAGAAACACTGGGAAGTGATCATTATATTGTCGCCACCCAGTTTCCCGTCTCCCATACCAAGAAGAAAATAGGGGCTACCAAGATTACAGATTGGCACTCCTTCCGTACTGCCAGAAATGGCATCACATCTGAAATAGAATCCATTCAAGATTGGATTGCCCAGATACACGCGGACGTAAAAACCTGCACCACAGAAGTTGCTCTAACTACAGCTGCACCTGCGGCAGACTCGCACCTCCTACACCTGTGGGATGCAAGGAGATGTTTGAGCAAAAGATGGAAGCGGCAAAGGCACAACAGAAAGCTTAAAGTGAGGATAGCCAAAATCACCGAGGAGGCTGCAAATTATGCCGCAGAGTTAACGAGACTAAATTGGCAGCAGCTATGCAATGGCCTGCAAGGTACATTGAGCACAGCGAAAACATGGTCACTGCTCCGCCACCTGCTGGATCCGACCAGGAGCAATTCGGCGCGTCAGCAAACCATTCAGCGCATCGTGCATCAACACCCGGGAACTGATGACGAAATCCTTGATGCGATTACTAAGAAATATATAGGTTCCAACATCCAAAATGTAACACACCCTGAATACACAGGGGAACCGAACGAACTACTAGACCGCCCTATAACGGTAGCTGAAGTCAAACAAGCACTTGCCGCTCTCACCCGCAACACAGCTCCGGGCATAGATCAAGTTACGAACCAACTCCTAAGAAATCTGGACGACTCTTCCGTTCAAGCCCTAACGAAATTTTACAACAAACACTGGGAATCTGGCACCCTCCCCGAAGACTGGAAACACGCCCACATAGTACTCATCCCGAAGCCGAATAAACCTCCTACCCTAGACAACTTGAGACCGATATCTCTCACGTCGTGCCTCGGAAAACTCCTCGAGCACGTAATTCTGAACCGTCTACAGCCATATTTGGAAGATCGCGAATTTTTTCCTGAAACGATGTTTGGTTTCAGACCGAAACTATCAACCCAAGACATTCTGCTACAACTAAAGGAGGAAGTCATCCAGCAGGCCTCTCCACACGGCGTCAAGGCAATTTTGGCGTTAGATCTGAAAGGAGCCTTTGACAATGTAGCCCATCATACTATCCTCGAAAATTTAATGGAAACAAACTGTGGCGTACGAACGTACAACTTCATCCGATCCTTTCTGACGAACCGAACGGCCACAATAGGAATCGGAGATCTCCGCACAAACACCATAAGAACCCCGAACAAAGGCACGCCACAAGGCGCCGTACTTTCTCCAACCCTATTTAATATAGCCATGATGAAGCTCCCATCGAAACTACACGGGATTGAAGGCATCCATCATGCTATTTATGCCGATGATATAACGATTTGGACCAACACGGGATCGGATGGGGAGATAGAAGAAAAATTGCAAGGCGCCGTACACACAGTGCAACAATACGCACAAGCGAGTGGGCTCCAATGCGCGCCGGAGAAATCAGAATTACTTCTAGTTAAACGCCGGCGACGAGGGTTCGCATATGAGAAACCCCAGATCAGACTGAGTTTGGACGGGCAAGAGATTCCCATTGTCGATCGAGCACGCATCCTTGGCTTGCATATACAGCAAAACGGGGAGAGCGGATACAATATCCAACGAATCACACAATCAGCAGCACAAATAATGCGAATGATTGGCCGAATTACTAACAGACATCACGGGCTCAAGGAATCAGACGTGATGAGACTTATTCAAGCCCTAATTATCAGCCGGATCGTATACGCAGCTCCGTATCTCCAGCTCAAGAATTACGAAAAGGACAAGCTTGATACCGTCCTCCGCAAGGCTTACAAACAAGCGCTCGGTCTACCACCCACCACAGCAACTGGCAAGCTCCTCTCCTTAGGCGTCTACAACACAGTGGAGGAGCATGTCGAAGCACACCTTATAAGCCAACGGGAACGTCTCACGCTCACTCCTACCGGCAGACATGTACTCCGTCGTCTGGGATATTCAACCAACGCTGGAGGGCACACCGCGAAGACGGAGACTTTACGCCTCGAGCTAAGAGGAAAACTCAACGTGGCACCAATACCTCGGAACATGCACCCCGAGCATCATACAGGGAGAAGATCGGCGAGAGCCAAATATATTCAGTCCAGATTCGGCAGTCACCCAGACTCGAGGTTCACGGATGCAGCCAAGTATCCGCATCGGCCCTCGATGGCAATTTCCGTCATCGACCCAGACCTGCAGGAGATAGCTTCGGCCTCCGTCAACACAAGCAGTCCAACAGAGGCAGAAGAGGCAGCTATAGCCATGGCCATAGTATCCAGCGCGTCAGACCAAAAACACGTACGCGTCATCACCGACTCCCAGGCCGCCTGCCGGAGCTATGCAAGGGGCAGGGTCTCTTCTATAGCGCACCGCATTCTCGCCAGTAAGGCGCCAGAACACCTCCCAAGTGTTACAATTGGCGGTGAGCGCGAACACAGGCAGCGCTGCGAAGCGCGCCTCCGTGACGTCAGCTTAGGGATTCTCGCATTTGTCGTCTGCTTCACTCAGGATCGCTTCCCTGCTGTTTCTTTGCGCTCGGTCAACGTCTGATGCTTGTCCGCACCAGAATTGGCGTGTGGGTACTTTTTATCATAATAATAGGCTTAGAATCGCATACACTAGCTCATGGTGTCAATTAAAGTATAGTTTTGGATACCGCTACGGGAGAAACATTGCCGGCGCCACCCCATTCCTTGCGACGCCGGTCCTGTGCGGAGCGCGAAGACTCGGAGCTAGGCGTCAGCTTCTCATGTAAGCAATCTAACAAAAGGAACAGTCAGCTGCTAATAACCGACAACAGCGAAAATGGAAGACCAAAACAAATTCTAGGCCTTCAGGGCTGTCGGCTTTGGCAGAAGACATCACGATTCCCGGTAATCATATGTAAGGTAAAGCCATTTTTGCAACCTTGCCGAACCCTTGAACGCGTTTTGTCACATCACTTTACGTTGTCAAGACTCAATGCATGAAAGTTTGCCGACATGCACTATAGACTGCAGAAACTGTAGGTTGAGTTCCAAATAACCGAGTGTGTATATACGCGCGTGCTGATTCTATACCAGGCATCTAACCAATAAGGAGGTTTATTGAGCAAAACGAGTCACGTCTTCGTTAAATTTATAGTAACACATATATGTTTGGTAAGAGCTGGAAGGATATTTCAGAACATTTTGCACAGCCATATCTTCCCGATCTTCGGATATGCGTTATAGGAAAACTGCACTCAAGAGGAGGTGGAGGAGTAAGGGGAGGAGGGGGAAAACGTTGTTTAACAATTAAATCGGTCTGGTTAGTGGGCCGGGTCCTCAGTCCAGGACAAGAGAGTAAAACCAATTTTCTTCAAATCACAGAACGCCATCCCGAGTAGAATAGGATTTGTTCTTCGCGCCTAGAAGGGTTTAAAAGCAATAAAGAGCTAGCTACTTGGCATTCTTCGGTTTCGAGTCTTGTAATATATGCAGGTATACTATTTATTACCTTAGTTAGCGAGTATATCATGCCTTCAACACCGTAATCATGTCATCATTGTTCGAGTTGAGAGTCAGTTCGTTATCATAACGATATAATTACGATAGAAATTCGGTGCACAAAAGTCGCCTTAGAGTACTGTGGACCACGTTGTTTAGGGCGCGATCACGGTGGCGTAGCACAAACCTTCTCATTGTATTTGCATGTGAATAAACAAAGCACGCTGCGGATATGCACCTTCTTGCACGCAGCCGTAATGAAAGCCAATTTGTGAAGAAAGAAATGTATGCCATACAAAATGAAGGAAATATCCACACGACCTTTGTGAAGCTCCCAAACATACCGAAACCTCCTAATAAGAAGTTGGTGACGGCGCAGAAAAATTAATGCGTTGGGCAGAAAAAAAAAGCAAGAAACATTAATCCGATACAAGAAAACAACGAAAGAAACAGAAGAAAGCCGCTTTATTTCCTGCTGTGCGATGAGCGTGTAGAGGCCGCTGCTTTGTACGTAGTATTAGACTGTTGAGTCTTCATAGAAGCATCTCAAAAATACTGCAGGGAAGCCTACGCATTTTGAATACTTATCGAGAAGCTCTGATTGCTGATCCTCGCGAATAAGCAAGAAAGGATGAGTTACACACGATCTTCTGACCGATACTCTGAAGAAAATTGTTCTCTATCTCTTCGTGTGTTGCAAACTTGTGGGTGATACAGCTTCAAATTATTCAGATGCGTCAGAAGCTGGCAAAATAACTGAGTCGCTAGAAATACGCTTTTTAACGCACTACAGCAACGAAGCGGGCGATTTTTAGCCCAGGCACTGTTGCCCCTCACAAGCGGAGTGTAGCAGACGACAGCGGCGCGAATCCCTAAGCCGACGTCAGAGCCAGGGGGCGCCACTCAAAGATCTCACCGCCAATAGTATGGACTCCCGGACACGACTCTCTTCGTGGCAATCAGCGAGCTAACGCTGTCGCCCGAGCCCATGCCTCCCGGGCGCCACTGGAGGATAATTACCCGGAGCCCATAATGCTGCAATACCACACAATTCTACAGCACCAGTGACTCACCCGACAAGCCTTTCCTCCTCCGCACAAATCCTTAACGAGAGAAGAAGCGACATTCTGGCGTCAACTACAAACAAACACCTTCCCGCACCTAGGAAGGCTCCACGCCATGTATACTACAATTCACCCTTCGAACAAATGCCCTTCTTGCACAACACAGTATGCCTCCCTTTACCACATTACATGGGCCTGCCCCGACATTCCAAACATTCCCCGAATACACAACCCAACCCTTGAGCAGTGGAAAGCTGCGTTGCTCAGCTCGGACCCGGAAGATCAGCGACAGCTGGTACGACGGGCCACGAGTGCAGCCAGAGCTACTGGGGCCCTGGAATAGGGGCACCTCCCCTCCTCAAGCAAACTACACCCTTTCCTAACCAGCGTAAAATAAAGTTATTCCTCCTCCTCCTCCTCCTCTTCGCAGGTTTGTCTTCTTCGCCTTCTTCTTCTTCACCGGTTCCCCTACGTGAGGATGACGACGGTGGTTGAACGCGAAGCTATCTTGTGATGGATTCTTTGGTTGGCCAATGCCTTGGGGCATCGTGCCACAATCATCAGCGGTGGCTGGCCAGGCGTGCGCAGTGGGGGTGCGGACGGCGGACAACAACGACAACGACAAGGGAGCAAGGGACACAGTACCAAGCATGAGATGCTCCGCACCTAATAATTTGGAATTATATTTTTCGTTCCTGGAAACGTGTAAGGGATACTGTTTTTTTATTTCCTTACGACAGCACTATTATGGTGTACCGCTCTCCCCGCTGCTTGCCAGTCAACATAGGTTGACTCAAAGCAACGTACTGGATAGTAGTAGTGCTGAGTAGTTAGAACCACAGTTAAACCAATACTAAGGATTTTCGTCCGTGCTCTCAACACCGCAGAGAACGACGTTAAATAAAGTAGGATTTGATAGGATTTGGTATGGTTTGATTAACACTGCCATTTCCATGTAAACCAGACACTAAACAAGCAAAAGTGACATAATGCGGATCAGTTGTTAACGGGCTATTTGGGGAAGCCGTAAAAACGAAGCAATGTTCACGAATAAGAAAGTAAGATTTTGCAATACAATGAGCTCATTCTTTGTTTTCATTGGTTGCATCAGACAGTCTGTTAAATAACAAGTCAAAAGAGGCACGCACAATACAAAGCAGCACACACGGTCGGAGTTCCCGGGTGATTCGTTGAGAATCCTTGTGGGCAAAGCACGGAGGTAGCTGTCTGGCCGGTCGAGACTCGCACACGAACCTCGGTTCGGGCTCTTGAGCATTACCCTCAGTCGTCCTTTACAAAATTACACACTCAGGGACCCTGCTGATTGTCCTCACCGTGTGTGGCGTGCAAGGGTGTGGGAGTTTTCCGCTGCCACTTCCGGGGCCAAGGCAGCGGCCACTCGTACTCGCGGGGCAACACGCCACCCACGTTCTTCTCGAAGTATCTGAACAACGGGAACCACCACGACCGCGCGAGGAAGTTGTTCTCGGAGGCAACCCTGAGAGACACGTTGTTCGCCAATGTGTGGTAGATCCAGAACACCCTTGTGGTCACGTAGTAGGCAATCACCACGTCCACGGTGTAGTGGCCACGGGAGAGCAGCACCAGGAACACACCCACCGCTGCCAGAACGAAGTAGAGGAAGTGCAGGCATTTAAGGCGCTGCGGAGAATACTCCCTGAAGACAAGGTAGGCCAGGGTTAGAGTGAACGTGTGCCCGCTGAATATGTAGTCTCCGCAAAACGAGTGCTGGCCATTTACGGACAGGCCGAAGCCACTCAACAGCTTAGCAACTCGCGTCGCTATTAGCTGGAGGTTGGTGCTATTCGCTTTCGGAGAACAGAAGTACGTCGTACTTGCGATCGGGACTTGAGTGACAGACATTGTAATGCCCCGCATGAAGTATAAAAGAGCCATGATAAAGAAAACGCGTTGCATGACAATCCATCTGTACCGGTGGACCAGCATCAGGCCCAGCGTGGTCCACATGCAGAAGATGATGATGTACTCGGACACGTGCAGTGCCCAGTCGACTGGCGGGAAAATGTCGAAGTATATGTCCGGCAGTGGAGGGTGTTTCGCGCGGTCGGGGACGCGCTCGTGAATCGCAGCTATGCAGGTCAAGTTGAAGATCACGGTGGTCAGCAGGAAGGCAAAGGCCACCAGGGTCTTGCATTTCTCCTGGACCAGCGGGGGTTCGGCGCTGCGGTCTTCGGGGGTGGCCGTCGTGTCTGCACTGGTAGGGGAACACAGGGAAGGGCACCTCATCGTAAAAAAGCTCGCTTTTTGTTTTCCAGAAAATGAATTCGGCATCTACAAAGGCAAAAGAATTCTCTGCGCAGAATTTTCGGTAGCTGGCAGCGCTACATTTTTCCGCAATTTTGAACGCATCTGATTTACCGCTATATCAAAAACTTGCACTAGTTTATTTTAAGAGGAAGGGCCTTGAAGACATAATATTTGAAGAAGTGGGGGGTGTTAAAGCTAAAAGCCGATTTATGGGATTTTGCCTGTGCGTGAACAGTATTCGTCTGTTGTGTAGATAACGAGCCTCTGCCAGTTTCTTTGTTCCCTGTGGCGAGGAACACGATGGCTCATTTTGACACAAGGAGACATTTCTTGTGTGTGCTCCTATTCTCGGTCGATTCATTTCCCTTACGGGTAGCGGGATGTTGGACACACTCCGTCTCCTTCTGAGACAGTGATGAGGAGTATTTGGGCATGAGGATGACGCTGACGAAGATGCATCCTGACTTATCGAGAATGCATTCGTTTGTAGCCTGGTATGCAGACTTCGTTGTGTGACGTTATTTGAGGAGCGTTCTGCTTTCTCGAGTATATTACATTATTTTCGCTGCTATGGTACAGGTGCCGTCATAAGTAACGGGAACAAGGATATGTGAAGATGACAAAATATTTATCTTACTAGCTCTGTAAAAGCCATAACCGGTTTCCAGAAAGCGTTGTCTATTACGGGGACTGCTTTAAACGCATACCAATGTAGCCAGGTAGTTTCAGGAAGAAATTTCTGTAAATTCGCGAGACCGTGTGGTAATTATATTTTGACGGCACCCGTAGCTGAGAACTATGGCGAAATAAAAATGTATTTCGACAGAGGAGAGCGTTGCTTCTGGAAGTGCATCATTAATAATGTTTAGCGACTTCGGTGCTGCACTTCCGGTATATCACAGGGAGTTATTTTAGCTGCTAGCCGATGCTACACTACCTGCGGTAGGTACCGGGACCTGACTGGGCATGTGCGGAGTCGCTCCGGTGTCCACCTTTCGGTGCCCCAAGTACCCGCCGTGAACACGCATACATGCGCAGTTGCGTTCCGATACCCGCCGCTAGCGTAGCGTACGCTAGCCGCCACGCTGAAACTCTCTACTATGTGCCAATGTTGCATTGAGGCCACTAACGAGATTACGTTCTGCGTGCGTGAACGTGGATGGGTCTTGCTTGCTGTGCGGGAGTTCTGGAGTTAGTGCAAATTTGAAGTAGCCTTGAAAAAGGGATTCACACGGGCGGGAATTACAAACGGGGTGTGGGAGAACTGCAGCTGTCGGACATAGAATGCTGTGCATGGTTTTGCGCTCACTTATTGTTTGATGGGGAAAGATATAAAAGGTTTCAATTGACGGTTTTGTATTATGGCTGTACCTAAGTCGTACTCTTTAAATCAGCGTACGCACATAGCCCTGGAAGTGCACAGAAGCTTTGCAACACAATCCCGCAAACTTGGCCCTTTGAAGTGCGGGCATAAAGCCGGCCAGCAGAAGCCGGTTGGACGAAAGCCTGGGAGATGCTGGAGGGTACAGAAAATAATATATAATTGTCTATAGATGAAGAAAAGCGGGTAGCTTGGCAGGACCTGGGGAACCCAAACAAGGTTCATTTGTGTTAGAACTAAATCTGCCACAAAAACAGCAGGATATAGTTTGTGAAAGCTAGGCTTGGAGAGATGAGACTTTACTACTGGTACAGTGTAAAGTCTAAGCAATCTATAGCGAGGAGTAGATATTTAACTCATCCCACTTACCACTCCCCCGATGCATTCTCACTGTTTGCGGCGAGTCCTGCCTCGCTTCCCCAGCCTTGTCACGTACATCTTGCTACTTGGGCAAATCTTCTTATCGCTCTCCGAACAACGTCTCCACTACTACTGCTATTTTGCGGTGGTATTCTATGACCCAGTTTGCCTTCTCTTCATCTTATCTAGATGCAAAGAAGTTGCATATCCTTAAGTGGATCCTTCGCACGCTCACCGTAAACGCGCCACCTCGTTGCCAGGTGCATAAAGGGAAGCTGAGCAAACAACCACATCGTGAATGAAGAAAAGCGAACAGCCCGTTTTACAGTCGTTGACTTTTTAGAGTCATGTCATCACAATGACTGACTTCGGGACCGTCGTCTGTAAAGGCATTTATCTAGTGCTTACACGTATATTAAATAGCCACAAAGCAGCTTTGGTTGAATAATTTGTTGACGCACAGTTTTGGCTAAGCAGTCTGATTAATTAATGGATCAAACAGCACCTTTACCTACCGGGCTTGTTTATTTCAAATTGCACTTTTGGTTCTCCTCTCAGACATTGAGGTCAGCTGTAGCTTCCTCCTGCTTAACGAAAGGGTATCATCACTCTTTGGACCTCTGAGGCTGTTTCAGCGGCCTAGGAATTAACGAGCTCCACTGCAGATTTCGTCCGCGGATCTCTGCAGGAAGGATCCAAACCTAACAAGTGAACCGAGGCGGGCTAGTCGGTGCATGATGCTACTTACAAAAACAGCGCTAAAAACGTTAGAATAGGAAGAAACAAATGTTGGTCGTTTCTTCCTGTCCTGTAGTTTTTAGCGCAGTTTCTTTAGGTCCCGCCATCTAGTCTTGGTCATGCACATTTAGTTTACCACTAGCGTCCTGACGTATCGCTGCCAAGAATTATTACGCGATTTATTTCAGCCCAAGGACGAGGGAAGTCAATAACGCTTTTTATCGCCACCAGGTAGAAAAGATAGGTTGAGAATCAATTCAAAATACGATAAAGCCCGTGTGTTGATAATTCGGCGCACGTTGAAGAAAATCACCTTGAAGAAAATTCCCGAGCCCTCATGTTCGACGCACTTCATTGTTCAGGTATGCCTTCGGCGTGTAAACACTCTGAATTGGGTGGCGGGAGCCTTAAGTTGCCCATTGAAGGAAAAACACGGCGTCCGGCTTGCGTGACAAAAAAAAAAAAAAAACGGGTCCTTAAAAGGCTTTTCATTTCCCTAAATGTTTCATGCCGGGAGCTTGAGGGGAAAAAAATTCCTCGGGCATCTAAATATGCTTACGTGATTTGAAGGACAAAGCCAGCGACAATCAAAGGCGTCAGCACTGCTGCATCGGGTTCACGCATGTTTCTTCGCTTTCGTTTCTTCGTCTTCCCATGCGACTTACTCGGACAGGCATGCTGGCCTCAACTGACGCGGCTGCTTGGCCACAGCTATAGACTCTCCTCTCGCGCACCTGTTCCACGCACTTGCGGCCGCGTTCATCTGTCACAGGGCACGCGTCAGGTTAATCTTTGTTTCGTTGGGGCACGATGCCGCCTTAGCTCAGTGGTTTACGTACTTGATTTCTGCTCTGGCGACCCGGGTTCAGATCCCACATGAACGAACATGTGCTTGATTTTTAGGGGTGAAGCGCCTAAGGCTGTCGGCGTATCATGTCGTCGTTGTAAGCGTTGTCTCATGTAGTCACGGTACTGAAACACGGGGAAATTCGTTGACGCATCACGCTGCTGGAGCGCTTCCTAGCGCGTACTAAAAAACACCGGGATATTCGTTTACGCTTCGCGCTAGAGAGCTTCGGGTTTCAGAGACAAGTCTTTTGCAGCAAAGCTGTATAGCTCTACCCCAACTTTTTCATCTCCGTTGGCAAAAACGCCAAGGCGCCAAGAATACACTTATAGTGCATGCTTCGCCCCTCCGCAGGTTTCACGCTAGTGGAGATGTTTTTTTTTTCTTTTTTTTTGCAGCAGTGGCAATTTCGGTGCCTTTCGGGTTGACGCCGACAACTACTGGAAATTTTCGTGACTGATCCGACACTTAAAAACCCTTCCACAAGGTGCAAGTTTACCTGCGAATTCGCTGCTGCGGCAAACTGACGTATGCTTGCAACGGCCAATATACCGCTGTAAACTACGCTTTACATTTGCAATCCACCGCACCTACGAAAATAAATCGTTTTGCCACATCAACGGCACCGCAGCCGTGAATTCAAAGGTAAATTTGCACAGGTAGAACGGTGATAAGGATGTCTACTCAAGAAGCCGGCGTCCGGCATCGGAGTCCGCAAGCGAAAAACGGCTCCATTAAGATGCGTTCGAGAGCACGAGCTTAAACTCGGCAGTAGCGAGAGATGGCAGAGGTCAGTACCCCACAGATGAGGGGAGGGGAAGAATACGCAGCGGAAATTCACACCCGTCGTCGTCAACCCTCCCATGACACAGCGGCAAGAACGAGCAGCGACGCAACGCGTACGAAAAAGATCGAAGCCATTCGAAAACGTTAGGGAGAATCGTAAAACCATGCGTCTCAAGCGGCAAGATTGCAAAGCCTTTCGACACTGCGACGTGGAAGCGAGACGCCTCAAGCGTTCGTCTCGTCATTCATTCATGCTTTGCATTCACAACCCTTCAAAAACTCTCAGGTGTCCTAAGATCTTTTACATCTATGGGGCAATCATGACACTGAGAAACTCAGACAGGAATCTAGAGTTGTTAACCCCTCCCCCCTTCCCCAACCCGCCCCTCTGTCCTGTTCAGCCTGCGGGGACTCGACACTTATTACCGTTCCTTCTCCGAATCCACCGCAGGTGCTTCCATCCCTGCACCTTTGGGAGCAGATGTTTCACGACCTGGAGGACTTGTGCCAAGCCCCTGACCCTTTTACGGGCCCTGCCAGTCGCCGCGGCCTTCTGGGCCTTCCACAACCCTTTATCTTTATCTCTCTCTCTCTCTCTGTCTGTCTCTTTCTCAAGAGTTGTAAAGGCATTGCAGTGTTTACACCACAACCGCTATACACACTAGTACAATTCCTCTTTCGGAACTCCCCATCCGCAGAGGTAATAATATACTAAGCCGAATCATGACTGCTGATCTCCACGTCCGCTCCTCTTCCGAGCGTTTATGCGGGCATGGATAGTCCCAGCAACAAACAGTAATAAATTAGAGGCAAGGTACTGTTTCCGGAACTGCTACAAAACTTGGAACGGGTGGATAATTTCTTAGTCGACGGGCATTGAATTGACATTTTAAACAGTCTGCGTTAAAAAGAGGACGTCTGGGGCATGCGGGGCGCCACTTAAAACAGGAGAAGTGCGCACAGATTAAGCGATGCGGTTCACGCAGGTGCAGTAGTACGTGAATTCAGCGGTCTTGGTTTTACGAGCCGCCGTCTGTTAGGTTGACACTGGCGTCCGCGCCTCCATGAACTGCGAGAAAAGGGGGGCAGGAAACGGGGAAATTAGAGGCACAGTGAAATCATACCTTTAAGTCGTCGGGACGCTATCGGATGGTGTGTGGGGGGGGGGGGGGGCTCCACACAATTCCAACTTCTTCTTCACCCTTTGACATAATGATGATGATGATGATTATGATGATGATGCCCTTATTGTTTACGGCCCGTACCCACAAGGTGGGGCAGTTGGTTCACGTGGAATGCATCTTCTTCTTCTTCGGCCGGCGAAAAAGAACCTTACACGATTCGGCATGCCTGTTTTTTTAACCAACGTGAGTGGCTAGAACGTTAATTATTTTAAGGTCGCCACTTCTCTGAGCAAAGGGAAATATATCTCACTGCCCCATTTGAACGCCTCAGTGCTGTATACATAGGTTCCATACGGGCGCTCTCGGTGGCAGTATAAAAATGGGGGCGTGTAGAAACTTGATGTGCCACGATTGCCGATGCAGAGATTACATCATCATCATCATTGCCGATCATCACGCGGAGGCTCGCTCGAGCTGCTTCATCCTTCACTTATAGTCGCCATTGGAGCTAGCGATGAGAGGGGCCGCAATTTCTAGGACCGGCCCGACCCGGCCCGATAGAGACACGCCCCAGGCCCGGCCCAGGCCCGAGAAATTTATAAAAATGGAGCCCGAGCCCGGCCCGAAGCCGACGAATTTTTAAAATCTGAGCCTTAGTCCGGCCCGAGCCTGCTAGAGTTATGTTAAATATCATCGCTAGTCCGACAGAATATTATCATGAACTTGAAGAAGTTTGCTGTTAACCTATGAAGCGTAAGCACAAACCGAATACGACTAGATTTAAATTTCTTTTAAACGTGGACCGAACTTTCTACAACTTATTCTCTTTTAGAAGCTGTATTTTCGGTATTCGTGTAACGTCATTTGCCACTTCATTTGCCAGTCTTCGAAATCAAGGCACACCCGAGGGTACCTGAAATGATTCCGTGTAAGTGGATTTTTTTATTATTTCAAGTTTTTGACAGATATTGCTCCTTCCGCTCTTCCCTTCCTTGCTGAAATTTGATCAGACGATGCGTCCGGTTTCACCATTTGATTTTTTTCTTTCCCTCTAGTTACGTTGGCAGCATGATTTTACCCGCGCTTATGTTCTTTCTTGCTTTTAGTAATGGCTCTAAAAAAATTCATGCGCGAAAAAATTACAGGCTCTGTTTAGAAAATTGGTTCTTCGAACTCTGCACACACTGCGAAATTCAGGTCAAGTTTGTTCTGTTTGTTTTAGTTTGAAAAGGAGAGAGAAAATACAGTCATGTTGTAGCCTGTGGCTGGAGTGTCCTCGTTTTCTGGCCCGCTCTCTCCCACTAAGCTGATGGGACCCAGACGTTTCTTTTATTGATGTGAAGGCTTTCCAAGTGCAATCGTTATGTTATCATATCTTTTAACGGCGCGGTAGGGAATTAGCACTTCCTTTTTTTTGTTTTCACTTTACCTGAAATATGAACAAGAAAAATTTCTCTTCCGAAGAACTTAGAATTTGCGGCACAGGATAGCCCTGGCTCAGGAACTGCCCGGACCAAATCGGACCGGCACGGCCCGAAAAAATTTTGGTTGAAGCCCGATCCCGGCCCGGGCCAGAGAAAATGCGCGCTACCCGGCACGAGCCCGGCCCGGGGCCGCACTGCTCTACTAGCGATCTCCGCGGTCGCCCCTGTCTGCTCGGAGGTCATTGTCTCTCGAGCCTAGATTCCCACAATGCGTCTATACATCGTGATAGGCTATATTTTTTGATTTTGGGCAATGTCGGTGTCGCGACTATCAATACTGATCCATCCGGTTGAACCATGGTCACTACTGAACCATCAAAACGTTGCCTGAAACCCGTGGTACAACAATGCCTAGAGCTAAATGATCCACTCTATTAAGATTGATGGGTCCCCTATATTTTATTGCTCCATTTTGCCACAGGGGATCGGAGGATCAGGAAGGATAAAAAAATTTTCAACATCTTCCCGTAGGGGAACCCTGAGTAGTATGTGAAGCAGCCATGGGGTCGACTCCAGTTCCCATTAGTTTTCAGTTCGATCGCCGCGTTGCGGGAGGAGAATGAGGGCAGCGGAGAGCGCGCGCGCGTCATTTATACCACGGAGCTACAGTGGCGCCCCCAGCGGAGTATGCAGCGGATACCGTCGCGTCTCTAACTCTAAGCTGCTTCGCATTATCGTGCGCGGAGCCGCAGGCGTTGCCATTCCTTGCGCAACCCCGGAGAGGAGAGGAGCTTCGGAGAGGAGAGGAGCGTCGGAGAGGAGAGGAGGAATACCCCGCATATTACTCAGGGTTCCCCTACGGGAAGATGACGACGGTGGTTGAACGCGAAGCTATTTCGTGATGGATTCTTTGGTTGGCCAATCCCTAGGGGCATCCTGCCACAATCACCATCAGCGGTGCCTGGCCAGGCATGCGCAGTGGGCGTGTGGACGCCGGACAACGGCGCCCACCCAACGGCGGAGGGAACAGGCTCGATCGCAAGCTGTATCGCATCTAAAAAGGGAAGTGACGCGAGGCAAGCAGCCTTAGGCACTACAGAATACTGCATAGGCAAGAAAGTCCAACAGATGGTTTTAGAGAGGACCGTGCGTACACCGATGAATATCGGGCGCACTGCCTGGGTGATGTCCTGTGGCTAACATATGGCAGGTTCAGGCTGATTGAAGTCCTGGACGTGTTCCCTTAAGATGGTCCAATGTCGGTTCCGCAGCGGGAGCAGGGCAGTAGGAGCAGGTTACCTACCACACGGCAAGGCTAGAAGTCACTGTTGCACGAACAACAGGTGTCAGTGCAACGTCCAGGAGAATTATCCGGGGCGTGATCACCTCAATGTGCGTTAAGCCGGCAGGAAGGTCAGTCCGACATGGAGGAAAAAGGGCCCGTGTGGAGCGCCAAAGCAACATTTTTTTAGTAGAAGTGCGTCCTGCAGTAACATTTGGAGAATCGGGAGCGGGTGCATTACTCGCGGAGGATGAGCAACCAAGTTGGCCTCGATGTGGGTGGGCGTGCTACGACGGCCGGCCTCTGGGGCGTATGAAGTATTCACCCGGTGCGGCAGACCAACCCACGCCTCCCAATCGACATACAAGAGGGCCTCCAGGCCCATGTGGATCTGCGCATGGACAACGGCATCAACCCCCCGTTTTATAGTGACTATGGCAGTTACAAGATGCAACCAGTTTATACAACACCAAATGTTCACGTAACAAATACCGCGCTTCTGTTATTCAAAGCAAGAAGTGTCGACCATTCACACTGTAGTGTCGCGGTGGCGACACCCCCGGAGGACACAACTAAGAGACGTTAGCTCGTTAAAACTCAAAGTCCAAAGAGAGTTTATGGAACATGGCGTCAGCCTTTATAATCTAGTCACAGCCACATGCTGGTAGACCAGCGAAATGGTGAGGTAAAAAAATTGGCTGAAATCCACGCTTTGAAGGTCGTTGGACTGCCAAACTGTAAACAAAAGCCACAACGATTACCCATGCGGCGTCACTTGAATTCACGAACGTGGCTCTACAAAGAGTGAAACCAGATATTCTGCCAGCCGTTACCTGAAATTCGCGGTGGCGGTACCCGAACGAAAGAGCATCGTCGGAAAGAAAACGGAGAGGAGCGTCTTTCGAAGGTTAGGGGCGGACGGCGGCGTACGCACGGCTATGGCGTCATTTCTATCACTGCCTTCCCCTCACTCTTGTTTAATGTGTCGCCTCCAAAAAGCACCGTACCACTCTCCAGGCTCGTCGTCGTAGCTTAGTCGGCAGGACGACTGGCTCTCGCTCCTCTTCTCCTGGGGCCCTGCTTCCATCCCTGGTGGAGCCAGTAGTTAGTGTAGCCTATGTGTAACCAGTAGCCAGTAGTAGCCTGGGACACGACGCGGACACGAAAATGTCCTTGGCTAGTTAGAGGTATACTGCTTCGCAGCGAAAACCCGATGCTACACCTGGAAAGAAATTTGCTTCCCCTTTAGTGAACTCATTACGGCCATTCGAAGACTCATGTGTAAATATGTGCTTTCTTTTTATGTCTGCTCCAACTGCTTAGGTTCTCTCTTCCTCTGAATATTTTTACAATTGGGAAGTACGCACGGTTAGCAAAAAACATTCACAAACCCTGGCCTATCCTCCCGTGGGTATGTGCCACTACAATAAAAGAAGGAGTAGTAGTAGTAGTAGTAGTAGTGGTAGTAGTAGTAGTAGTAGTAGTAGTAGTAGTAGTATAGTAGTAGTAATAGTAAAAGTAATAGTAGTAGTAGTAGCAGCAGCAATTATAGTTGTAGTAGTAGTATTAGATAAAGAAGAAGCAGTTGTAATCGTTTCTAATCACGGGAAGGTCATGAGACCAAAATATGGGAAGAGGAGAGGGAGGGATGGCTAGCCGAGTAGCAGAAAGGGCATGTCCATGGCGGCCGTGGACGAGATCACCGCAGTCAGCAGAGCTAGGCTAGGGTTGGGAACGTATGTGCTAAGTAAACTATTACGACAGGGGTAGACCTCGGTCTACACTAATCGTGAGAATTCGCTCTCTAGCTGAAAAAGGCGAATCATTTGCAGGGTTAGACTTCCTGCAACCACACTTCGGCTACGCTGCATGCAGCAGCGGGCGTCTACACTTCAGAGGGTTATGCGTGGCTTTATGTTATCATTATCATCATCGTCATCATCATCATAATCATCATCACCACAAACATTACTGTCGGGGTATATGAATGAATGAACTACTTCATTTACAACTAGGCCTGAGAGCCTGGCGGGAGATGAGGAAAGTAGACTGGAAAGTCTCAATGAAAGTCTCGCGTAGCCTATAAAGACAACGTGTTGTCCATTTGCAGGCCGTACTAAGGCTGTCAGACCACTCTACAGTGCTTCGTAAAGACTGCTGGCAAGTGATTAAATTCCTGCGCGCTCGAGAAGAGTAGCATCGGAGCGCGGGGGCTTCTGGTGCTCCGTAATCGTTAGTGGTGGTACGCAATAGGCTACCAGCTGTACTTGGCCGCTTTCGAATGTCGCACATGACCACACTAGGTGAAACAACTTCGGGAAGGTATTAGCGACACAGCAGAAATTGCACGTAGGTGCGGATGAAAGGGATGTGCTTCCGTGGTACCATTTGCGAACAATGTCCGGAGTGTAGGCGGCGTCCGCGCATGGTTTATTGACAAAGATTTCGTCCTGCAGAGAGAGTGATATAAAAAATTCCCCGCATTTCCCCGAGGGGAAGAATGTGAAAGTACGAATGCACGAGTTGAATTTGCGCGGTTCGGTAATGTTCGCGAAAGAAAGATCACACACACACACACACAACTACAAAGAAAGAAATATGCATTTATTCACAGACACCTATTTGTGTTGTCGTTGTACTTGACTGCTAGAGCGGATCTCAGCTTTGAAATTTCGTGTCAGTACTCCTTTAAGCACGTGCATTAGCCCTTCTCACGCCCGATTCTTGGCCAATCCCCCACGTGGGTATGTACCATGTCAGCGGCCAGGCAGCGCGCGCCCATCTCCCCCCGTTGCCAAGGAAGACGAGGAGATTCCTGGCCAATCCCCCACGTGGGTATGTGCCATGTCAGCGGCCAGGCTGCGCGCGCCCATCTCCACGTGCGCGGACATCGCCGGTGGACGCAGGTTCAGGGTCGCTTAAGAAGTGCATTGCACTTAAAACAGGGAGAAAACGTAAGGTGGTAGCTTTTCGGAGCCGCCGTTGACTTTGTTGCCGCAGTTGTCACCTTCTTTGATACCAGGCTAAAGATGTAGATGAGCTTTCTTCAGCGGGCGCGGTAACCAGGGGAGGAGTCGAAAAAAGGAACTCCCTAGCAACGTTGTGTGCTTGCTGATTTCCAGTCGCTCCAGCTGTGTGACCAGGTGTCCAAGCCAGGCGAATATAAATGCTTTGTCCGCGCAAGGATTAATTGAATTGTGCTTGTAATGTCGCTGGCGGTGGGATTATGGGTATACCTCCTGTAGGGCAACGTGTGAATCCGTAATGAGGCGGTTATGGTGATATTCGGGTTACTGGGGGGCCTCAATTTGTTGGAGTGCTCCAAGAAGGACAAATAGCTCAACATCGTCTGTAAGGGCGTACGTGTTGCTTATCTGCCGAGATCAATGCATGTTTCGGATTTCGGGGCAAGTCCAGGCTATTGCTGCGCACATGCCGCTACTAGCTGCATCTGTAAAGATATCTAGCTCCTCGGAGCCTTTGCCGTGGGGGCCAACTGGGCAATGTACTGCTCCCGTACAGTTCTTCGACGTCGCGCTATGGGGCGGCGACGAATTAAGCCGAGTGCTGGGCGTTCCCATGGCCGAAGAGCAGGTGGCACATTGGATATTGCGTGTGGCTGTTTTGGTGGTCCCATTGTTGGAGCGCTTTCTCTTGAGGGGCACAGTCCAGCCACTGTTGGTGACGCAATTTTCTCTTTTCCACGAAAATATGGAGCCGTTGCAATAGGCCGAATGGCCTATGGCTTTTCCACTGACAGCCTCCGAAATCTGAAGGACCTGGGGGTATTGCATCGTGCCGCTGTACGTGCCATTACGGGCCTTTCGCGACACACAAAAGTCGACCTCTTAGAGAAGGCTGCACCACTTCCACCCCTCCTCATCTTAGGGCGCAGACAAATTAACATCGTATAGTCTTCACTAAAGATCAATTCATACGCCACACCCGAGCCTAAGTACTGAAGAAGCGAGAAATCTTATAGAAATACGTACGAACACCTACTCGCATAAGTGCAGACTCTCACTTATGTTCCCAGGTAAATATAATGAAGGCTGCAAACAATGTCACCGGAAGGCCGATTTATTCCATACAGTTTGGAATTCCCTAATCACTTCCGACTAAAATAACCACCAAAATTTCATTAGAGTCTTGAGAGGAAGCCCTGTCCAGCTCGGAACCTGCAAAGCAGCTTGCGGTGCTGAGGAGAGGGCCACGGCTGCCTAAATAGCTCCTGGGGTGCCGGAACTTGGATCCCACCCTTGATCTCTCCCCGTTTCCTTTACCCTTTTTACAATATAAAGCTCACTACTACTACTACTGATACTACTACTACTACTACTACCACTACTGCTACTACTACTACTACTACTACTACTACTACTGCTACTACTACTACTGCTACTACTACTACTACTACTACTACCACTACTGCTACTACTACTACTACTACTACTACTACTACTACTACCACTACTACTACTACTACTACTGCTACTACTACTACTGCTACTACTACTGCTACTACTACTACGACTTCTACGACTACTCCTACTACTACTACTACTGGTGCTACTACTACTACTACTACTACTACTACTGCTACTACTACTACTACTACTACTACTACTACTACTACTGCTACTACTGCTACTACTACTACTGCTACTACTACTACGACTGCTACTAGTACTACTACTACTACTACTACTACTACTTCTACTACCACTACTACTACGACTACTGCTGCTGCTGTACTACCACTGCTACTACTACTACTACTACTACTACTGCTGCTGCTGCTGCTGCTGCTGCCACCACCACCACCACCACCACCACCACGACAGGACGAAGGCGTCTCCCACAGACATCCAACTGCTCCTGTCATGCGCTCTGATCCAGGTTGCTCATTTCGTGTACCTGACTGCTACTCCTAACATTATTCGTTCCATGGCCCGTTGAGCCGACCAGTTTGCTTTCTGGTTGTTTAGTAAGGCACCTGGTTTCAGCCCCATACGTCATAACCGGCAGTATGCACTGGTTGTACGTTTTTTTCCTTTTTAATGACGGAGGTAGCTTACTTTACATTATTAGGGAGTGCTTGTCGATCGCTCCGCAACCTATACCTATTCCGCTCCGCATTTCTCTCTCGTGGTAGGGGTCAGCACTAACCATCTGTCAGATAGAAGCGTTTCGTTTCCACAGCTGAAGACGACGTTCTTGGCATGCTTATGTCCGATTACTTTAGATTTATTCGTATTTTTTAGCCACACGGCTGTTCTCTCCTATTGTAGTTCCTTAAGCATTGTTTGCATGTGTTCTGCAGTCTCCCTCAGCAATACTATATCTTCCGCAAACCCCAGATACCTTGCGTATTCCTCGCTTATCCTTAATCCTATGTTTTCCCAGTCAAGCCTTCTAGACACCCCCTCCAGACATTCTGTCAATAGCTTTGGAGCGATGGTATCTCCCTGTTTTACCGGGAATTTATCGCTTTGCTTGTCGAGGGCTATCCTGCCTGTGCATCCCTTATACATGCCTTCTAGATGTCTTATGTAGGTCACCTCTATTTCCTGATCTTTTAGTGCGGTCCACGTAAATGGATGCAGCACTCCATCCCATGCCAAAACCAACGCAATCAAGCGATTGGTGGCGTGTAACAGGTAAAGAATGGAGTGAAACTCATCTTCAAATTTTCGTGCGTGACTGTGTGCGGCCATATGGGCTAAACATGAAGGACATTTCTCGGGGACTTTAACTATGATTACAAGCTTTAAGAGCGGAATTTTAATGGCGTACCCTAGCGATACTAATACAAGAGTTCTTTTACTTCTATATCGTTTTTGCGTCTCTTTCTGAGCTTTTGTTTCTCCTTCCTGTCGGCGCGAATTACCGTGACAGTCAGACCGGCCACACTTCACGCAACATCTTCCCGAGAATCAGAGTTCTCTGTGACTGGCGTGCGCATGTTCCACTCGCGTGCCGTCACGTGTGTCCGTCACCCGGTGTGACGTCACTGACCCTACCGCTAGGCTAACTTTTGTTCAAGCGCTGGCAACGGGCTGAGGTAAGGCGGGAGCAGCGAACTCGACGCCAAGTCTGGATACCTGAGTTGCATATTCCAATCACATCCCCCCGTTATTGCCCACCCCTACTCACTATTAACCATATCTTAATGTTTCGCCACCTAGAGCCGCGGTATTTTCATTGTAATAAGCGTTAAAACAAATTCACATGCGGAGTCAAAGATGTACTGTACTAACTCCCAGCAGCGGCGGCCATTTCGTGTACTGGACAAGAATCACTGCAACAACTCCGGTTTTTCGCACGAAGGGGCACTTAAGGCTAGCGCCTCAAAAAGTGTATTCGTGAGAAACACTTCCTTCCTGGCTGTCAGGCTGCCAAGAGCTTTTAGTCGAAGAGGTTTGTGCTTCATGCTCGACCACTGACGGGCTTCCTTTGCTACTGACGGCCTCACGTGCCTGCCTGCTTCGAACAATTAAAATGCCGTTGATTTTTTCTGGAAACTGTGTTCTTCGCAACTTGCGACGATACTCTGCGATGGTGGTGTAATTAGGAACACGGAATCAGCAAGCGCAGTTATATCCGCCACCACGCTTTTTCTTTGATTACTGTCGCTCACACTATTCCCTTTAAAATATAAGCGGCTGAATGATGGTACCATAGATCCGCATTTCATGTTCTCAACGTCTACTTACACAAAGAGCACGTCGCACAAAGTTTGTGTACAGTCATGTCACATGGGCATTTACAATACGCCCTGAAGCCGTACTCCTTTATACGCGTTGAAAGCGTTTGACGCTAGCGGGTTTTATCCGATGTCTAATCTCAGTGGAAATCTGTTGGCGATGAACTAGCCTTGCTAGTTTTAAGCGGAGCATTCATAAGAAAAGATTTATGAGAACTGCTTCTGTAAACTATTGTCTTATTTCGTTTTTGCTCTAAGCTTAAGCTATCACTGAATGTGAACATGGAGGGGGCAACTATCCATGCTGCTTGGCAGGTTTATTCGTACTCCGGCAACTCTGTATTAGCGTAGTTCGGGAAGTTTCAAGCGACCAAAGCGGTGGTGTGGCAGCGCCGGATAACCTTGTTTCAGAACGAACATTAGCTCTGTGCGCAATGCGCATGCATCCGGGCAAAGGCAGTTGAAGAGCCGACAGCAAAAGAATGCACGGAACGGCACCGATCGACTTTGGCCATCGAGCCAACGGAGAAAGGGGTGGGGGTGCAATACTACTGTAAGAGGCGGGAGGTATGCAAGTCGCGTGCCGCGGAAAACACCGCGGGCGGAATGCTGCGAAGGAGCAGCGAAGCAGCGGCGCAACTGGGTCACCTTGACGACGAGTCTACGGCGCGAATAACGGTATCGTCCAAGGACGCCACGGAGGCGGACCCTTGGATCAGTCGAGCGAGCCAGCGAGCGCATTTAACTTGCCCGCACAGGCGTAGGCGAGGAGCGTATGAAAAATGGCAAAAAAGAACAAGCCTGCGAAGAGCGCCTCGAACGAGACAAATACCGCACATTCGACGACCTTGGTTGTGCATCCAACCTTGAGTCGGCCGACTCGGCCCACTGACGCTGGATATGACGACTAAAGTTGGAAGTGTCTCCAAGGATGTCGCAAGGGCGTTATGTGTCGTCCTGGAGATGTGCGTGCGTTTGGAAATAATCGGAGGCCTTCTTATGACCACATACGTGCCCGCACGCCCGCGCGTGCACTGTAGAGGTGCGCTGCCAGCATTCCTGCACTGTTCAGACCAACAAAACCGCATGGGATTCTTACCTTGCCTATTAGGCGTAGTGGCGGTACGCGTCCTCCGCGTGGTGCCAGATCTGGCGTCCACTATTCAGCGTTACACAATTGCAATCAATGATTCGTGGTGGAAAGGCAGTTATAACGCGGGATAACGTTACGGGTGCTGCCGGAGTTTCACATTTTTATCTAAAGTAAGGTCTTCCAAACGCGAGCTCATTGCAGTGAAAAAGAAAGAAAAAATTCTGCAGAAATTCAGAGAATTATCTACGAATGCGTAGCATTCTTACGCCGCTTGTCTTCAGTGCGAGTTTTTCCAGCCATATATTTTGCTTTTTCTAAATCCTCTCCGACCAATTATCTCCACTTCGCTATTATAACGATTGGAAGTGAAACTTTCGCGAAATCTGCATTATTTCGGAAATGCAGGGCGTTAAGCGGTACGCCAATTTCCGTAATTGTTTTATACATTACTTATTTTTTAGTGCTTAGCAATTTATTTCTACCAATTATTTAATTTACGCTAGTATAAGCAGTATAGGTGGAACTTCCGCAAAATCTGTATTATTGTGGAAATGCAGGTCGTTATACGTTTTGCCATTTTCCTCAATTTCTAAATATTTCTGTTATTTTTCGTTTTCAAAATTTCCTCTGACCAATTATCTCCATTTACGTTATTATAAGGATTACATTTAGAACTTTCGCGAAATCTGCATTATTTATTTATTTATATATTTATTTATTTATTTATTTATTTATTTATTTATTTATTTATTTATTGAATACTGCCAGCCTGAGAGCCAGGCCTTGGGCAGGATGGGATTACATGTTTACATTCACACGGACGCAATAGTTAACTGGGTACATATTAATACAACACAGAAAAAATAACACGATACTCATTGACAACATTTGTTAAAGAACAAAAGAAAAATTAAAGAAAACACAACAGAGGAAGCGCATACCTGCACAGAAATGTTACGCGCATGACACTTAACGCGCCACTGCAAAAGAGTGAGCCGATAAACAACCATTTGGAATTAGAAAAACACGGCACGATGACAAAAATTGCTATACAAGGAATAACTTAAAAAAAGGAAAATGTACTCGGAGAAAAACCTTTACACATCGCTGAGGAAAAAAAGAAAAAAAAACGGCAACAATGTTTACACAAGAGAGAACACGATACGTACGCGCACAACTGTTTTAAAAGGCACCGTTTACAGACAAAAAATCACTACGGCACAGAGAACATGAAAGTCAGAAGCAGCGATTAGCACACAGCAGCATTGAATATACCCTTAAGGAAGAAGTTAGACGAGACCAATGAGACAGCTACTTAAATAGAGATGTTTTTCATGAATATTTCCACAGTAGGGCATTCGACCGTACTCTGAGGTAGGGAATATGTCTGTGCGACAAGAAATGTTTTTTTGTGTGATATGAACGCGTCGGGCGGCGATCGGTCATTGTGAGGTAGTTTGCTTTGTCTATGCCAAGTTTATCATGGTATATTAAATAGAACAACTTTAGCCTGTCCCGGTGACGTCGCGTTTCTCATTTTTCTAAGTTTGCGGCCTGAAGGAGACTCGATGGGGATACGCGCCAGCTATAAGAATTAAAAATAAATCTGACGGCTTTCCTCTGTATCTTTCTAGTTTGTCGATGTTCGTTCGCGTATACGGGTCCCATACCGGCGCGGCATATTCTAGTACGGGTCTAATGTATGTTTTGTAGGCTAGTAATTTCACTTCCTTTGTTGAATTTCCCAATGTTCGTCTTATATAGCCGAGATTTTTCATTGCCTTATTTGTGATATACGTCGTATGCTCATTCCACCGTAAATCTCTAAAAAAACAACACCTAAATATTTGTAACTGGACATTGCGTCTAAATAGCAATTGATATCGAAAGTTCAGTGGATGTTTTTACGGGTTATAGTCATTGAAACGGTTTTTTTAGTTTAATAGACATTTGCCACTTCAGCACCATTCCTGCGTATTGTTCAGTGACATGTTTAAACTTTCTTGATCGTTAGCAGATTAGATTTCATGGTATAGCACACAATCATCGGCAAATAACTTTTACTGGTATGTTGCTAGCGGTATCGTTAATGAAAACTAGAAACAAAAGAGGCCCTAACACAGATCCTTGAGGGACTCCAGATTGAACTACTGCCGATTTGGAAGTTACGTCATCAATATAAACGCCTTGTTCGCGATATGAGAGATATGCTTCTAACCACGAAAGTAGAAATGCATGGCGTTACGTGGTTCACCATTTTTCGCATTTATGTTATATTTTTAATATTTTTTAGTTTTTCGAAATTTAGTTCGACCAATTATCTTCATTTAAGCTTTTATAACGATTACATTTGGAACTTTCGCCAAATCTGCATTATTGTCGAAATGCAGGGCGTTACACGGTTCGCCATTTTTCATACTTGTTTTATATTTTTGTTATTTTCCAGTTTTTCGAAATTTCCTCCGACCAATTACGTCCATTTACGTTATTATAACGATTACATTTGTAACTTTCGCGAAATCTCCATTATTGTGCAAATGGCATGCGTTATATGTTTTGAGATTTCCCGCACGTTTTAATATTTTTCTTATTTTTCCGTTTTTCAAAATTTCGTCAGACCAATTATCTCCATTTACGTTATTACAACGATTACATTTGAACTTTCGCGAAATCTGCATTATTGTGCAAATGCCATGCGTTATACGTTTTGACACTTTCCGCAATTTTTTAAATATTTTTCTTACTGTTAGTTTTTAAAAATTTCTTGCGACCACTTACCTCCATTAACGCCATTATAGCGATTACAGGTGGAACTTTCGCGATATCCGATTTTTTGTGGAAGTGCAGGGCGTTACGCGGTCCCGGCTGTGGTGGTACTCGGCAAAGAATGCTCAGCATTAAAAGTTGCTGCGGTGTCCGTATCCGCCACCTCCATCATTGCATGTCAGTAATAACGCGAACTGTCCAAAGCCATTATTGATGCGCACGATTTTCTAGCTAGTAGCGTGGTCCATCAGGGGTTCGGACAAACTTTTCTTTGGCGCTTTCCGTGGCGCATTGGTTTCGGGGTCAGAAGAACCAGAAGCATCATCTACATATGTGCTTTCATAAAAAGCAAACGTCCACACTGAATAGATATAGGCAAAACCTTTTCGATCGGTCCCGGTGGCTCAGTGGCTAAGGCGTTGTGCTGCGGTGCCCAAGGACGCAGGTTCGATTTCGGCCACGCTGGCTGCTTTTGGTGAGTGCAAAACGCTCTCCACTACGAAGCTCCGTAGCTCTGCAAAACGGCGCGCCTCATTGCCAAAGTGTAGCTTCGGCGCGGTAAACCCCGCGAATTTGAAAATTTCCAAACCTTTTCACAATGCTATTTGAGCGCGGTTGTCTGATGTCACCATTGCTTAGCGCACGGGCAGTCTTGGGTATAGTCACACAAGTACATAAACTAACACAAGTAAAATAATACAGGCAATGAAGCGAAAATTACAGCGTAGTTTTAATTGCTTTAATTAAGAAAATAAATAAAAGAAGTTCGGGTTTAAAAAGCACTTAAAAAAGGAAGATTAAAGGACAACAAAAGAAAGATAAAGGAAAAGATTCCTTCTTGCATTGTCGCGAGCGGTGCCATACACAAGAAAAGCAAAACAAAGTAACTCCGATTGACCGCCATCAACAACTGCATCCGGGCTACTTTAAACCGCACTGTTCAATCTGTCCAACCCGGCCGATCGCCCCGCCCGCCCCCCCCCTCCTTCAAAAAAAAAAGCGCAAATGAAGTAAGTTCACTCTAAACGCCATGGACTATAGACTATTTTAGCTTCCAAAAACGCGCAGATGACGGTACTAAGCAAAAGAAAAACACAAGACAGGTTCTGCCGCTTGTGTGGTGTAATGTGTTTCTTGCTTAGTACCATCATCTGCGCTGTTTTCGAGAGCTAAAACGTACCAACAAGCCGTGCAGTATATCCTCCTGCAATTTATATGACTATTCACGAATGAAGAGATTTAGCTCACATTTCTCGTGAGGCGTAGAGTTCTTGTGACCCCGACTGTGAGACATGCCATGTACCAGAGACTATTTCGCATGTTCTCTGCCACTGTCCACGCTATGCGCAACCTCGAGAACAATTAGTGAGAACATTGGCCCGTTTGGACTGTCGTGTGGTGTCGGAGGAAGTGCTGCTGGGACCTTGGCCAGACGCGAAGCGTTCCTACAGTGCATTTAAAGCTGTGCTGACATTTCTGCGCAGCAGCGGCCTCTCAGAAATATTGTAGTTGAGGCCCGTCCGG
This sequence comes from Haemaphysalis longicornis, assembly GCF_048455015.1. Taxonomy (NCBI): domain Eukaryota; kingdom Metazoa; phylum Arthropoda; class Arachnida; order Ixodida; family Ixodidae; genus Haemaphysalis; species Haemaphysalis longicornis. The sequence goes on from NW_027526422.1 coordinate 148,456,404, forward strand.
CTGAACTTTAACACATACACCGTATCGGTATAGGCATCTTCTATACATAGCCCTTCATTTATTTCTCCGCCATCTTCATCTCTCTCGTCCTCTATCCACACTCTTTCCTCCACTTTCCCTTCCCACACACAGAATAGCTGGCCAGATATACTACCGTCAGGCCGACCTTTCTGTGTTTATTTCATTTCAAAAAAATTCCTCTCTCTCTCTTGCCTTACACATACACAGCTAACACATTACTTAGGCCGTAGTGCGTGGCCAAATCGCTAAAATAGTGCGTCGTCGAGTCGTCCAACGAAATTTTAATTTAATTGTACTAGATAAACAAATGAAGGCGGGTGCAACATGAGGCGTGTCGGTGACAAAACTCGCGAAACGATCTCAAACAGACCAACTTCAAAGCTTAAAAATTTAGCGCAACTCGGTCAACCGTTACATGTCAACATTACCAGAATTGACTTGAAAGAGAAATTTGAGACACTCCAGGCGCACTATCCTGGCTGCGATCCCCACTATCCACTATCCAGGCCACTATCCAGGTCACGATCGCATCCCATCCTCCTTACCATCACCAGCGAGGAACGCCGGGAGGCCGCCCTTCGGGTCCCAAACCCTCAAGTACAGGAAGACCTGGCCGACGGCAGCGGATCCCCGCCCAAAAGGGGCCCTGCTTCCCGACGGCGACGGAGAACGCGTGGCTGGGCTAATATCCGCAGCTGTGGCAGAACAGACGTCTCTCATCTTCACGGCGGAAAAAAAAAACAGCACAAACGGGTGGGTGTTTTCCACCCTTTTGTCCCGTTATTTTTGCCCTGCGAAGATGAATCTGTACCAACTAGATAGGTTTTCTACCTTGCTAAAGTTCTTCCGTCTGTCTGTAGAGACACTCGCGAACGCTTACTTTCTGTGGCAATGCGAAAGCATCACAGTTGATTTCAATTTATGCCATCCTCTGTGCCTCATAAAAGGTCTGCCGTGATGATTACGTCACGCGGGAACGATCTGGAGGAGTGAGTGCCGCCTCTCCACCTTGCAGGCCAAACCCCCAAGTCTTCGGAGTCAGGAGCAGTGGGAGGGGGAAAAGGGGTAGTGGACAAGTCCAAGAACTCTGCCTCCCAACAAATACCGACCGCAGATAGTCTTCTTTTCTGCCATGAACACCAATACTCCGCGTCCTCGACGTGGGCTCCCACTCCGACGATTCGCCATTTCGTAGAGCTTAAAAAAAAAATCTTAGAGCCAATCCATTACTGTGAAGATGGAAGATCAGCGAAGCCGCATTGGTGGATGAATATGCTGAGCTATGTATGGTGACTACCATATTGACGGAATAAAGACACATGCACATAGCTTCCTTACAATTAATTGTATATAGTTTTCGCATAATTTGTTTCAGAATAACTTCGATTCAAGAAGAGTTACAGCCGCGTTCTCTTACCTTACTCCCTCTGTAAACAGCCATGTATTCGTAACAGATGGGAATACTCGAACGTTTATAAAATCACTGGGAACTAACTACTTATGACAATAAATTAAACATGGCGCAATCAACAGACTCGTCTGATTGGCTAATTTCAGTGGGACGTTTTTTTCGAGAGGCCTACCGAGCATTTTACACTAGCTTTAGAGTAACAGCATTCGATGCTGTGGACGCTACCCGGTGGAGGCACGCAATTTCGGTCCGAACCTCGCGCATGACAGCTTCGCTGGAAAACTTGTTTGGAGAAAACAATCTGAAGGTTATACGTAGCGTACGCCAACCGAAGCGCTTGATTAATATCTGATTTTATTTTTGTTTTTTGTTCGAATTTGTTCCACTTTCTCCTCCTGCCGTTTTTTTTTCGTCATCATCGTAAACAACCTTCGAGGTGCCCTGCAGGGCGAAGGCCTCTCGCATTCGCTTCCAACCACTCACGTACTGCGCTGCTCCAGTCCACTGTTGTCCACCAGATGTCCCTGTTTCATCCCTCCACCGTGTTCTTGGCCTTCCCCTTCTTCTAGACCTATCTCTTGGTATCCACTCTTTATCCTAACTGCCCAACGGTTGTCGATTAGTCTTAGTACATGGCCAGCCCAAGTCCATTTGTTTTTCTTTACACGAACTATGATATCGTCTACTCTAGTTTGTTCTCTCATCAAGGTAGCTAGTTCCCTGTCCCTGAGTATTATTCCTAACATTATTGGTTCCACGTCCCGTTGAGCAGACCTAAGTCTCAGCCAAGTTTCAGCTCCTTATATCAGCACCGGCAGTCTGCACTGGTTGTATATTTTTATTTTGAGTGAGAGATGTAGCTTACGTTTCCTTATTTGGGAGTGCTTGCCGAGTGCTGCGTAGCCCATACCAATTCGGCGCCGGATTTATGTCTCGTGGCGGAAGTCAGCAATAACCATCTTTAAGAGGTAGTTATTTTCTCCTCTTTAGTTCTTTTTTAGTTACGTTCTAGCATTTCGTTTTCTAAGCTTAAAAGGTCACTTACAGCGTGTTAATGCCTCATTATATTTCGATTTATTCATAGGTATTTTTACCCACACGACCGTGCTTCCTTATTGTAGCTCCTAAAGCATTTTTGTAGGTGTTCTCCAGTCTCACTCAGTAAGACAATGTCGTCCGGAACCCTCAAATGGCTCCAATATACCCCGTTTATTCTTAACCCTGCGTTTTCCAAGTCGGGCTTTGGGAATACCTCCTCCAGACATGTTGTGCACAGTTTTGGAGAGATAGTATCTCCGTATATTACCCCCTTTTGGATCGGGAATTTCTCGCTCTTCTTGCGAAGTGTTATCCTGTCCGTACATCTTTTATTTACGTCCTCTTGAAATCTGATGTAGATCTCTTCTATTCCCTGGTCTTTTAATGCTGCGACGTGTACCGACGTGTACGGCTGCGACGTGTACTTAACCAAACGCGTTCTGATAGTCTATAAATGCCATCGAAACGGGTTTAGTGTATTCTGCCCTATTTTTCGATCACTTGATTGAGAACATCGATGTGATTCATGGTTTCCTGCATGCGGAAGGGCATAAAGCCCTTGCTTCTGGTCTCTCATTCTTAGCTGGTCTTGAGCGCTTAAAGCAGTGGATAATGAATGCAGCAGTTCTGCTTCAAAACGGCCCTACGGCAACAAAGTAATGCTAGGGCGTCTCACACGTGGAGGCCTGAACAGGAAAATCCTCTACAACCTTCTCTTTTTATTCTTTTTATGGTTACGTGGGTGACGTGAGCAACGCAGCACTGCTGCTCGTGCCCTCCGGGGCGTTGCAACTTGCTTTGTTTTGTGCAGTTTCTCGGCTCATCCCCTGCAAAATTTCAATCTGATTGTGCACATTTTTTCAGTTTTTCAAACGGTATGTTCACATGCCTGCAATTTTTCTGACCAATGTGTTCGTGCCAGTCGCTGCAAATATAGCGTATTGTGCTTTGGACGCGCTGCTTTCCAAATAACTAAGGGTCTAAGCACACTCTTGATTATTTCTCTAATTAATTTTGTAGGAGCAAACTGAAAGTGAATTAAAATAAACCTACATGAACCTGAGAACATTAGTAGTCAACCTATTTAAGCGCACGGGAGAACCCGAAACAAAGCTGTATTTATAGCGCCGCATGGACGCGATGTCTGGCGGCTGTTTGTTCTTCCAGGCACCACCAGACATGGTTCCTCACATACTGGAGCGCATCGGCCGCTGCAGTAGAGCTACCTTTTGTTTAAGACCCTGGGCACTGAGAAGCATTGCCGGCTTTAAGAGACATACAGTTTTCGTTATGGGAATGCACAGCACCCCGCCGCCGCAGGGGCTTGCAATTGCTGTACGATAAGCACAAGCTAGGCCAGAAGAACTCGCGACAGGCAGTGAGCGGCAACGACGGCCTCAGAGCTCACAGCAGGATGCCTGGCCCTGGAAAGCGGCCAAAAAGACACAAAGTTACACAACTGGCCGGAGCGTATACCGGGATGTGATAGTTGTCGGAAAGCTTCGAAGATAAAGTGCGGCAATAAGTTGCAAACCGAACAATACCAATGCATCGGACGTTTAGTCCAACGTATGCCGAAACAGAGAGAAGGCCGTGAACATTTTCAGCAGGAGACTTTCAAGGAAAAGGCCGGAGAGTTTGTCGCTAGGCGAGCTGGTACATTGCGTAAATTGAACAGCGCTAAGACGGGACACAGTAAGAAGTAACAAACACGAGCACTGCGAGTAACAAATCTGGACACAGCGCCCGTGTTGGATAGTCTCTACTACTATGGCGCATCTTAGCGCTGTTCAATCTATGCAAGGAAAGCTACAACGTTTAATCCCAGGTTCCTTGATTGGTATTTTAAACCTGTTCGACACTAAATGGAGGGCAAGGAGGAACGGGAGTACTTCTGCGGCCCTTGTTTAAGTCACGAAAGAGTACTCTGCGGAAGAAGCAGGCGCGGGACCATTAAGGGAATTACCCGGCGTGCGTCTCAAGCGCGGCGTAAATGGGAGGCCCGGCGAGTAGATCACGCAGCAGACTGCGCACATTGGGGCCGGCGCCGACGTTCCATTCACGCTAATGACGGGCCACCAGTGTGGCACACGCCTTACGACGGCCGATTACCGGATAAAAGAGCGGGGTAGGCTTTACGCGCTACTTGTTGCGCGCACCCGGTGCTTCGCAACGTGCACAATGATCGATAATGAGGCCATGCCACCAGTGATATACTTGTATTCACTTCATGGCTGCTTCTACTGCAGTGACTTCCACCGGGCGTACCATCCATCGAGTATGTGGCAGTCACATTATACAGCCTAGATTTAAGCGATTGCAGTAGTGCCATGGCGTATACACCACGCCCCCACCGCAATCACAGGGCTCCGCAACGGAAAAACAACAACAACAACAAAAAAAAGAACTGGCGCGTGACTGGTAGTCTAGTGGGCTCAAAGCTGATAAAACCTTAAGCTGTATTCGGAGCGCCGTGACAGAAGTGTTATTGTTCTTGGGAAGGCGTTTATATCATGGCTTCAGGCCTTCCGAATGGAAGAGGAATCTGGGAGACGGAATCCAGGTTACCGCCTTGATGTAATTAGGTAAGTAGTGGTGGGCAGGACCGTAGAGCCAGGCCCATGCCGATTAGAATGGGAATTTTATAACAAATGCAGGCCTGCCAGTGTCACGTGCTTTCGACATTTGTGATTGGTGGCAAAGCAAAGTGGTGGCCTGAATGTAGTTTTATATTATTCTTACCGGGTTACAAATACAATAGCAAGATCGATGTTACTGCTTCGGTGGTGAGAAGAAGATCCTTGAAGATTCTACACACCGAACGTTTTGATACTCTTATTGGACAAAAAGGGTGCAAAAGCTTGTCCAATGGCACATATATTATAAAGGTGTTTTGGCTAAAAAAGCTGTTAGGAGAAAAAAAAAGAGTGTTGGGGGCAGCCCAGACTAATGGTAGGAGGCTGCATAACACCCTAAAATAAGGGTGTGGGCAGCGAAGCTACGCGTGGTAATGTGGATCGGCGGAGTGCGCAGCACCGCATAGAGTTACATAAAAACGTAGAAGTCACACATCGACCACAAATGAGTTGACCAAGAAAACCAACAGGGTGCCCGGGGCGAGCATAAACTTACTTACCTTTCGAATATGTCTACTGTTCTTGCTTTTATAGCCAGAAGGAGAAAGTCAACCGCTAGGGTAAGTAGGCTTGTAGCATATATAATAGCGAAACGAACATGGCAACATGGATTTTGCAAAGGCTTTTCTACGGTCACTCAGTTAACATCAGTGGTTCATAGCTTTGCCCAGGTCCTTGATAAGTCGCGTCAAATTGACGTTATTTTTATTGATCTTTGTCAGGTCTTTGATCTCGTCCCACACGTAAAACTATCTATAAGCTCGAATCTATTGGCTTTTAATTATTAACTAGGCTTTTGCATATGTCTAACCGCGTTCAATTTGTGAGCATTGATGGTCATACATCACCTCCGGAGTTCCCCAGGGAAGCGTGGTAGGTGGCGTACTTTTGAAAATTTATATAAATGACCTTCATAACGTTATTCCGGATTCTGTGCAAATTAGGCTATTTGCTGATGATTGTGTTTTGTATAAATAAATTTCTGACCATGATGACCAACGACTGCTTAACTCCTCCTTGCATAGCATTATTGCATGGTGAAATGAATGCCGGGTGCAGCCTTACCCAGGTAAAACTATTTTCGTGACAATTACTAACTAAAGAAATAGCCTTTCCTGTCCATACCATCTCCCTGCTCATCCCCTTTAAGAAGTTAACGAATGTAAATACTTAGGTGTAACCTAAACCAATAAACCTAGTTGGAATAAACACGTTAAAAATATTTGGTCATCCACGTTTCGTAAATTCTGTTTTTTTAGACATAAACTGCGCCATGCTCCTGCTAACGTTAAGCTCCTCGCTTACACTTCCATAAAAAGGGCAGAATTAGAGTATGCGTGTTCGGTACGGGACCCTTACACAAAAATTAACATCGATGCCCCTGGAATGACACAACGTAAAGCTGTCCGATTTATATTCTCGAAGTATCGTGCAGCTGACTCTCCTACCCACTTGTTGAAGAAACATGGAATTCCTACGCTGCAAATTCGAAGAAAAATGTTACGGCTAAAATTCCTGTTTCTACTAAAAAACCCTAAATTGTCCCTGCAACCTGACTCTTACATCAAGCCATCCACAGCCCGGTTATCAAGAAATAGGCACCTCCAATCACTTACCCCCTACTATGCCAGAACTAACTTCTTCAAATACTCCTTTTTTCGCTCGAACCATAGCACAGTGGAACCAGCTTTCACCCTCAAACGTTGAAAACCTTGATGCCATCCAAAAAACTGTTTGCTGATATGTGTTTTCACGTACACCTCGTTGTTATGCCCCTCCTGCTTGGACCTTAATTGGGCCTGCAGTATCTAATAAATAAATAAATAAATAAATAAACAAAAACATTTTAGCGCTAAGGTTGGAATTATGCAATTTAATGTCGACATATGCAAGTCAAAATGCGCATTTACAAGGACGTTTTAATTGCGAGTAGGAGTGGGAAATGATATTCAGTAAGTCCCAGAATTTTCTTAGCTAACAAACATTCCTTATATCATCACCATTTCCTGTGTGTACAATGGTGTTGGCACAAAAAAAAAACACAGATGTGAGCAGCTCGCCACAGTTTTCGAATATTTTGGAGAGGATCAGAATGCAAGAAGTTTAGTGTGCGTAATAAAAGAGTACTAATTTTTAAATACCTTTAAGAAATTCTATTTTAATAATGCGAGCAAAAAGTAATAGGCGGTCAATTATGGCGTTATTCTAGCGGATTTAAGACAATTTTCATCTCATTGGAACTAAGAAGAAACAAACGTTCAGACTACTAGCACTGATTGGTGCATTGTATATTTCCATCGTAAACATATGGTGCATCGTAAACATGGTGCATCGTAAACATAATTTCATACAGATGTGTAAGGAGCCGTACTGCTTCGAAATGATGGGCTACGGTAGGGGAATTCAACCGTTTCTACGAGCGCGGGATGTTTCGTAACTCAGGGTGCTTAAAGCAATACGATTGGTACATGCGTTTATTTGCAAGTACGTGAACAACCATTTCACACCCTGTCAACACCAAACAAAAATTGAGGGTGTTCAGTAGGTGCAATTACGCCCGTTATTATAAAAATGGCATTATAATACAAAGAAAAAATGTGTACCAACCTCCCACCACCCTAATAACGTGTTAATGACTAGTAACACCTAATAACACCTTAATCCTATGAACCCTAGTAACCCTAGTAACATCATATTACAGCATTGGGGTCTACCCAGAGAATGGGCAAAAGGCTGTTGGGGCAGCAACAAGAAAAAAAGGTGTTACATCTTTGCGACATTTTTTCCAGCCTTTGGAGGGAATTATAGTACGCAGAGAGTTTAGTGTATGAATTCAGGGCATTGTTATTCTATACATTTCAAACGAAAGTTATTCGTATTGATAGGAGTAAACTGTGTATGCAATATGCAAGAAGCGTGGTATCATACGGATTGACTCATGACATAATTCTTTAGTTCCATGCCCTGGCCATCAGGATGGGAAAAGATGCAATTACAATTCTGACAGATTCGCAGGCGGCGTGCCGCAGTTACCAACGAGTCCGCATCAGCAAAACGGCACTTCAAATTCTTAAGAACACTGCCCACATACCTGAAACGCGGCTCATCTGGATACCTGGACACGAATCTCTCGAAGGTAATGACGCGGCTCACGCCGCTGCCCGCGCGCTTATACACCGGGCCATTACCATAGAGGGACAAATACCGCTTGCGGCCCCCAAAACAGAATCGCTTGTCAGGTATGCTGACATCCTCATTTACTACCGTCAAGGCCCAAGAACCTTCCCGACTCCGCACTCCCAATTAACAAGAGCAGAAGCCACCACCCTTCGAAGACTACACACAAATACGTACCCCCACAGAACCCTACTCCATGCGATTTACCCCACCCAATACCCGTCTACCTGCAATTTCTGTCCAACGCCCGGTACACTGTACCACCAGATTTGGGAGTGCCAGAAGACCCCAGGCCTTGACCCAATAACCTCCCCCTCCTACAAGCCGTGGGTGAACAGCCTGACGAGCCCGGACCTTGGGGTCCAGCTTGAAGTGGTGAAGAGGGCCTGGACACCCAGCTGAGCTCAGGGTATCCCAGAATAGGGAAGCCCTCCACCGGGCGGGTGCCCTAACATCTGCACCAGCTTGAGAAATAAAGATTTATTCATCATCATCATCATCATCAGTACTAGCGAGAATAGAATTTTCGGGGACTCCCCCTGATTGGTAGGCTGTTTCATTATTGTGTAGCAACTGTTCAAGCTATAACAGTAATTGTATCCAAATATGAAGGTGCGTTTTGCTTCGAAAAGAGCGCGTACAGCAATGGACTTCCTCCTCTTACATAATCAGTGAAGTTGGAATGTACAAAACTAGGCATATGGCCTTAATGATCATAGTTGCAATCAAATTATAAACACCAATTTCACACCGTTTTAGCATCTTACAGAAAACTGAGGCTGTTGCAGTTGATTATCACCTTTTTAGCAACACAAATAGCATGTAAACCTACAAATTGGCTGTTGGAACCCAATAAAAATGCTCTAATGACCTCTCAACACGCCTACGACACCTATACCACACCTTTTTTAGGTGATAAGGGTGCAAAGAAGTTTGGCGTGTACGAGGCTAGCTAATTCGTATCAAATTACGCTAATGTTGACCGGCGTCTCAAGTTTCAGTTGGTGTGCTGTGTTCTGATTCTAACTCCTGTACGTAGAAGTAGTTCGCCGAACACCACATCGGAAGATAAAACTAACGTCGCCTGGAAAGACACACGCCCGTTCGGGACGTGTGCGTATTTACGTTACCAGAAGTTAAGAATGCAGCCTCAAATTTCGGTTACTTTCATCGCTGGCAAACATCCTTTCACGAAAATTACTTTTCCAAGAGCAACCTTCTTGTGTAAATGCAAGTAAAAGTATTATATGGGCAGTTAAAGTAACCAGAGTCAACGTCGCAGTGCGCATCCTGTGGTGCTACCTGTGAACATTAAGGCAGCCGGAACTGCAATCGAGTGCAACATAATGCGAAGCTTTTTCGATTTGGTACTAGAATGACACTTCTAAATTCTAACAATGGATTCAGTGGGTGTCATGGGGAGCCATAGCCTGTCACCAGCGCTACACCAGGTGTCTAACAGGTCTATACGAAGTTCGCCTTGAGGTGGCGGTCCGTCATCGCGTAGGTTTACGTGGCCACTAGAGCCGCCCGCTGCTCTTTGTCGATGGCATCGACGCTGGTGAAGAATTTCATTCTGTTCTTGTACCATTAAAAGGTCTCCTCATTCGCGTGCGGTGGGCAGCTTTCGTTCTTGTGTGGCAGCGTTATCTTCGCGCTTCTTGGTGCAAAGAAGCGCTTGCGTGTGTATTCCTGAAAGTTGACTTGCCTGAGAAGCCCTCTCGCGCCGCGGAAAAAATCTACTGGAGGCACATGGGTACACTAAATAGCTCCCTGCAGGTGGGGATTTGGCCGGAGAGGTCTTCCTTTTTATACAGCGCGTGACATCATTACAAATGTCGAGGGCGGAGGTTTCACATCTTTCGTTAGGGTTCCGCACGTGTGGAAGGTAAAGTCAGCCGCTGGAAACCTTCCTTATCTGCTTTCCGGTAAGGCTTACAAATACCCTGACTCTGTGGCGAAGTCATGAAGCTTGCGAAGAATTCATGTTGTGGAAGAAAGAATGCTTTGTATGTAGTGAATGATTATCTATCTCAATGCGATTCTATTATTGTTGGTGGTGTGTCTAAAATCGGTGAAATCGCCCCTATGTGCAACTGGACGTAGCCAGGTACCGTGGTCAAGTATGGGCAACGACAAACTGCTACCACGTGAGAGATTGCACGTGTTCACTTAACACACTGTGATACCTGGATGCGCGGTGATCATCGGACAATCACTATGGTTAAAGTGGTGGGGTATGGCCGAGCATTGCGATTCCGGCAGCACGACAAATTTATGTCGACAAACTGGATTCACTTCATAATATGACGAACAACAGTGCCTAAAGTAGTACCAAAATGGAGTACACAAGCACAAGCACTGACTAGCAACTGAACTCGTCTATATAGAACCTGGCAATATAACGGAAAAATGTGGAGTGAAGTCACGTATACGTCAGCGAATAAAACACACATATTGAAGCCACAAACAAATGTCCAAAAGGCAAGTGCAGACGCTGAGTCATCGCCTTTGCAAATAACGCGGGTACAAAACGCGAAGGTGCTGAAAAAGTATTGCGACACACCCGTAAACGGAAGTTTCGAGGCGTGGGCGACAGCCAAGCGTGGCATAGATTGTGTGAGCACACCTTCAGTAGCCCATTGCATAAAAGAACTTGCTACCTAGATGAGCACTTTGCAGGAACGATGACTCAGCGGCCACACTTGCATATCGGGATTTTTATGTGTTTTTAATGCGTATGTTTTCTTCACTGACGTATATGTGACTTCACTATACTTTTTTATGTTCCATGGTGCAATAAAGAAGATCTTAGTTGTTAGCGTTCGTTTTTGCGTACTTTTTCCTTGGTCCTTTCTTCAACGCCGTTTTTCGTCATGTTATGCGGAACCAACTAGCCTAACTTCAAAACTTCGTTATGTTCACTGCACGCAGCTCTCCCTAATTTATCTCCGCTATCTCCACCACTTTCAATTACGTTTCCTCCCACATCGTTATTACTTATCGCACCACGCCTCAAATTTTCCATCTCTCATCACAACAGTCGTGCCTTCACCTTAGGTGACTCTCTGAAGGCAGCGCCGGTGATCCCAAAGCTTCGGGACCCGGCGGGATCTGCTTCAGCGTGTCACGGCCAAGCGAATACCGGACTCAGGCTTCCTGCATCGGCTACTTCATACTGCTATAACGACGAACAGTTTCAGAATAGCCACTGCTCATCATGAAGCCGGGAATACATGAACGCATACAAACACGTCAGGTGTGGATCATGGTTTACTTAAGAAAGGTGTCTCCACATTAAAGCGCTCATTTTGCGTGTGCACGAGCCAGAATTTGGGCACAAAATTTTGCCATGATTCAATGTACCATATTTGTACGATACAACGGGCGCCTTGTTTTGCTAAAAGTAGACCTAAAATATGCGTACACATTACAATCGGGCTCAAAACAGAAATCAGCGTCCAGTGTTCTCCGCTTTAGTTTCATTGCCAGCAGGAGCTGGAAAACCAAGTTCGGGAAGGACGAAAAAGTTTTCCTCCTACAGTCGCGTGAGACAAATAAAATGTCTTCTGCCAGGAACGGGATGCCTTGCCTTTCACATTTTTGGAGCAGAATCGCGGTCAAATTATACTTTCGTATTTTTATCTGTCAATTTACTTGAGCGTTACAGTCGGGGGTACGACGTTAGAACCGCGCAATTACGGCGATGGACAGAATTGTTGACACTATTAGTCATTGCAAAGTTTTTTGTACATTACAAGTAAATGGTGGACCGCAGAAAAATTGGAGCGCTCACTCATTTCATTGTATGGGGCCCGAGCACCATTACTTCCTACTGCTCGTTCAATTAACGCATAACGAACGGCCACCGTAAAGCAGCTAGCTCCGGCGGCACAAAGCGCTCCGGTGTTGCGTTGAGTAGTCGGCGGTTCCGGGTGCGTTATTTCGCGCCGCCGACTTTTCTCGTCCAACGCCTCCTACGTGGCAGAAAAGCCCATTCGCCGTAAACACATATGCTCCTCAGCTGTCTTCTCGTACGAAAGCCCAAGAAACCTTCCTACAGTAAATGCATTCGTGTTTACGCCCCCATGCGCTTTGATACGTGAGCGGAAAACGTGCAGTTTAGCGTGCTATCGTGGCACCTCGTAAAGGCTTCGGAGAACGGGCCAGGACGGTGTTACATCGGCTAGGTGAAGGAGCCTCGTTGGCCCGCCATAAGCTCATTGCGCACCCTTTCTCTTCTGGCGTGACCTCGATTGTGGTGTGCGCGAATGAATAACCGGCCACACAATTAGAACCAGTCGGGGTCGCACAGGAAACCCGGGTAACTTCATTCCCTGTTGTGGTGACGGTCTTTCTAGCTGAAGACTGCTGAATAACTGTGAGCAGTAAATTTTCGAACAGGTTCACGAATACAGTCAATTCTTCCAATTGGGATTCATTTCAAAACAACAGTGTTGTGTGAATATGTGAGTTGACAAGCCAGGTAACGCCACCGAGGGCGCCACGTCATCAAAAGGCGCTTTTCTAGTTTTATTGCAGTTTTTCACTGCTTTCACTGGTTGGCTAATCATAATGCCCTTTCGTCACGCTGTGGGAGAGCTTTATATGTTACCACAGGTTGGCCCATGGCATCTCCATTGCCAGTTTGAAAGTAACCGGAACGCGTTGAGCGCGCGATGATGCGCTTGTGCAGCCTTGTCTGTGCTCATTGCCTGTGCTCTGTGCTCACTTGTCTGTGCTCACTCAGAAAAGCCTATGCGCCTCCCGGAACACAAAGCAGCACAACGAACACGGGGTTTATATATGTAAACAAGACCGTTCCCAACCACTACAACTGCTTGGATGACTCATATATGTCCACGTTATTCAGCGCAGAAGAAACGTCAGGCAAATTGCAGGCATGACCTAAATACGCATTGTTCTTCAGACTAAGAGTGTTCGTTTGAGTCGTTTTTAAGGTAGCAAGTAAGAAAAACGCGTTAGAAACTGAATCAGAGAGAGGTTGGGTATAAAATACAAGCTCGAAATACGGTTGGGTATAAAACAGCTCGAAATACGCCAATCCGAAGAGAAACACGGGTCCCAACAAATGGTTCGCCAGCCGTGCGAACGCAGAAAAAATCGAAATAAGAAAAATCGGCGCAGTAATAAACCTTATAGCAACGAGTGGAGAAGGGAAGAGTTTGGTGTGCGGTACGAGAGAAGAGGAGAGAGCGTTATACGCCAAGAGTGGTACGGGACTGCATTGTCCTAGGACTGCATTTGCAGCGGAGCAAACAGATATGCAGCCAACTTTTCATTCTACCTTTATTCCGTTTGTTTTCGACCTCGCTTTAAACTGGGCTTGTAAACTTATCTTCGGCAAATCTAATTCGAAATCAATTCTTTTTAAAGCAGAACGCTGCAGTGTTCGTTTAGGTAATGATGGGCTGTCTCAAATGTACCCAAGATAAGCTTTGCGTTCAATTATGCTATGTGCGCACCACCAGTGAATATTTGTTAAGCATTTGCTGAAGCGTACTTGTTGTTCCCGCTGTTAAATCAAATACTTTTGTAACAGTGCCGGAAAAAGTATTTCAATAAAAGGGGTGGCAGAAAAACGTGGTCACGACTAAGCCTAGCGTGGTCCATTAGGACATTGACGAAAGTAGATAGCTGGGCCTGTTGATTCAGCATTTATGGAAAGCGAAAACCAGTGGGAAGGAAACAGCATGTAAGAGAGAAAACAAAACACAAAGTTCCCGTCCATGTGTTTTTTCTCTACCATCAGAAGAATTCTTACAACTGAATTTCATTTTTCGAAATCATTAAGACGTCCTCCGTAGCTTCTTGCGCCACCGGTGAAATTGCTGGTAAAAGTGGGCGAAGTGATGGAAGTAGGTAATACAAAAGCTTTTGGTGTGGAACGGGGCTATAGATTTTAAAAAATGTGTAAGGAAGTACCTAGGGGTGGTATGCCGAAACCGCTACAATAAAAGCGCCATAAACAACTATTCCAAAGCGCCATAAACAACTATTCCGTCCTACAGGCTGGCCAAAAAGAAATACCTTTTGTTTGTTGACTGCAGTAGAACGAAAGGTTGAAGCAAGGAAGTTGCGAAGACCAAAGCAAAACGGAATATCGTGCAGTATAGTTTTGAGAGGATGTGTGCATCTAAATGTGCCTCGTCATACGGTCGCAAATTTTCCGTACAAAGTTAATACTTGCTGGCCGCGGATACCGACGTTCACCTGCCGAACTCTTCTATCGAGCAAATTTACGTGATGTAATAAGCAGATGCCAGTCCAACAAATATCTGAAGAAATACACGGCGTGCACGCCATCCGTGAGTATTTCATCCTGGCATTTATAGTATTGCAGTTTGGAAAGTTGCTATATCTACACGATTAAGCCTATTTAAAGACGATAGTATATTTTGGGATACTTAAACCAATAACGTTTGCCCTTCCTGCCTGCTTGAGCGTGCGTGCGTGCGTGCGTGCGTGCGTGCGTGCGTGCCTGCTTGCCTGCCTACTTGTCCGTCTGTCTGTCTGTCTGTCTGTCTGTCTGTCTGTCTGCCTGTCTGTCTGTCTGTCTGTCTGTCGCTCGATTATCACACCCTGTCAAGAGATAAAAGAACCCGTAAACGGGAAGATTGCGTTGGATAAACCACTCTTACCACACTATATACCTGCCCCTGTCTTGCAAAAAGTAAACGTTAAGCCTATTTGGGGCAAAACATTAATACGTACTTGCTACTAGGCACTGTTATTTTACTTTGAAATAGATGTGCGCCATATATGTGCGATAGGAAATAAATGCGCATTAAAAACGAAACTTTGATCTGTAAAAACCAAAAATACCCAGCGCTCGAGCCAAGAACTTGTGGCGAGGTGATATTCCAAGTAAAGCGGTAAGGAATAGTTGCAATATATGGTTCCAACGCCGGAAAATTGAATTGGCTTGAGCAAATCCCCACTATGTTTATCGTAGGAGTAGTGGGTCGGGAGAGGAAGGGTGTGAGAGGGGGAAGAGAGATAAGGCAGTTACGTGGCAGGGGCGGCCATTGAGCTATCGCCTTTTGACGGAATTTTCAACGAACACCAAATACGCGGGCACTTCTTTTTGAAAAATCTTGTCGCTGCTTTTCATAAACTATATGGCTATTTTATTGTCTACATAACTTTGAGGCACACTTTGAGTGATGCCACATCTACACGAGTAAAACTTCATGTAAAAGCTGTTCAGTGCTTATTCTTAACTAAATAATCTGAAATATAGTCTATATAACATTAAGACTCACACACCGTAAAAGCTTTTTTCACATCCAGTCAGTTTCGAAAAAGCTACACTTCTGTTCCGGGTTCATTGGCGAGCCCATGGGGCAGTCGAAGGCCTCTGCGAAGGGCTTGAAGTTCCGGAGGGGCAGGTTGCAGCGCCTGTCAGCGTGGACGGTTCCATTCGGCACGCACATCACGTGACAGTAGGTAATGAAGAAGATCTGGTTGTCGGTTAGGTGCTCTAGGTAGGGAAGGTAGACTACGTCACTCATGTACAGCACGTCCTTCTCGATGGCTTGCCGGTATGCGCGAAACGCGGCCTCCAGTCCTGTAACGTGAGGGAACATTCCGATCGGCTCGTGCGGGGCTCCACCACCGTCCAAGCGACGACGACTTCGGGGGCTAGGCTCGGCGTTGTCGAGTCTGCAATTAAGTTTTGTCTGGTATTCGGAGGACTTCGTTGGGCCCCACCAAGAGAAAGCATGGCCTTGTGAATCCACGGTTGTGCCAGCAGTGTCGAAGGTACGACTTAGCTCGCGCGTCAAGTACGAGCCGAGGCCGCCAAAATTCATGGCGAACGTTCCGTCCCGAGAGTAGAGCGGCGCCTGAAGCGCCAACATGGAAACCTGGAGTGAATTCAAGAAGTACACGTACTCGGTCAATGGCCTCTGCGCGTCGGTGAGTCGCCTGCGGTAGACACTTTCGTACAGGTCACTTCCCAGGTAGCTTCGAAGGGTCTCCGAGTACAATAAAAAGTAGTCAATGAAGGCGGCGAGCTTTCCCAATTTCTTGGCTTCTTCCTCGAAGCTACCGTACAGAGTTTGAAGTGCGCCGGTGTTGAAGAACTCGTCTGGAGGGAACATGTCGACTGTCACGTTGGACAGCTTCAACTGGGCTTCGCCCAAACGTTTGTCATCAGTCCACGACAACTTACTGAGACTAGACTGCAACGTTTGCGCCAGTTCATGGATGAAGTTGGTGTACTCAGCTCGTGCCGAATCGCTGAAGTGGTAGCGCAAGTATGCAGCTGCGGCACGCACACCGAGCCGCGATTCGACGAGCTGCAGACATGCGTGTTGTTTCGCATCCTTAATGGCCGGGTGAAACCTTAGTTGGGGCTGTCCGCTCACGGCCCATAGAAACATTTGTACGAATATCCACGCGATGCCTTCAAGTAGCTTTTCGGGCCTCGAGGCGAACCTTTGGAATAGCTCGTTAAGCGCGGTGAGCAGCCAGCTACTCTGCGCGATGACTACCGTATTGTTTACATCAATCCGGAGGCCACTGCTGGCAACATGCTTGGCAATCAGCTCGTGCCAGAGGTCACCTCCCATGGAGGGCATGTAGGCGTTGATGGCGTTCAGGGGAAACCACACTTGGGTGTGGACCGGCGCCATGTCGACTAGGTGGGACACAGCGTAGATGGCAGACTCAGTCTCCTTTAGCTCCTGCAGGTTTGCTCCAGCTGGAGAGGCATTCAGCGCCCTGCACGGGGAGTTTGAAAAGTACATTACGCACACCTTGTACTTGCATTTGCTCCTTCCCCATATCGAAAAAAGTGTAATAAAACTGAATCTTTCTCTAACAGTGCGAACTTTGAGCTGCGGATCCGTCGAGCAATGGGAACATTTTTGATGCACTAGGAAGTTTGGACTGGAAACGTTTCTACACATATTACCTTGCATCGTGAATATCCGTAAGTTTACCTCGAAGTTAATCAAACGTTTTGTCAGTTCAAATGTCTAAATTATAATTTTACAAGCCAAAGCCACTGTTACTGAAGGGCTTAGCCCTCCCGACATGCCGTGGTCTAGCCAAGGCCCTCACTGGGACTAGCAATTCACCACTTATTGTATCTGCAGAACCCCTAACCTATGCCACACAACCGCTGTATTGCCGATCTGCTATGTTTACTCTTGACAAGTGCTGAGTACTACGTCGTATGGTCTACCGCATCGACCTGACTCTGACGTACCTGACAACGATGTACTGTCATAGGCAAATGATGTGCGAACATGATGATGTCAAGCAGAAGAATAAAAATCGAAAAATGCTGCCCATTGTGGTTCCCTAATAGCGCTTTTGTTAAATTTGAAAAGCCAGACTTCCGAAAATTGTTTAACTAACCCACGCGTAATTCTGACTTGCATGCAAATAAATCGGGAAATTTGTGTGTTCTGGTTCATATTTTCGCTCTCGCGGTTTATTTGTCCGTGACTGTCCATCTGCACTCGGTATGACTGAACTTTGTCCCTTACTTTCTATCCTGTTCCTTTGTTTGTTCTTTATTTTTCTGTGGTTTATTCTTTTGTTACTTACTTTCCGCCTTCCACACCTGAAGTATTTGCGTGTCCCGTATCTTGATTCGTTCTCTTTCCCGAGCACATGCCGCATTCAGTCTTGACTTAAAATACACTACGTGTGTGTTTGGGGGAGAAGGGTTAGTGTTTAGCTGAAGCTTGCTACACCCAGTAAAAAACGCTGGACTCGCCTGGTAGCGTCCCTGTGACCTTCAAGTAAGCGAAACGTCCTCTGGAGGTCAAACGAGTGCCACGTGTGGTTTCGCGGTGTCCACGGAAGCTTCACTAGCCACGCTTCGGCCACCGACCGAACTAATCGTGGCCCACAGGGATATGAGGCGGTTGGACCCGCGCCTATGGCTTCCTCTTGTGAGAGCGTCTAATCGCTAATTCATTTAAAGGGTAGGACTGTTGTTTCAAAAATTGAAAACTCCGCCAATTCTGTTCACTACTTCGCACTTGCCTTGTCATTTAGCGGCATTTTGAAGTGATGTACTTTGGTTTCTTAAATAGTAAAAAAATGCAAGCAATCCCTCCTCCCAAATGACGAAGTACTTTTTTGTTATGTTTGCTATGTTATGTTTAGGGGTGAAGCTGTTTTAGCCTCCAGGTATACAGCTATGCGGCAAGTGTGATCCCCCGCCTGCAGCACCCGTTGACCTTAGGGATACGCAGCAGTTTTAGTCACCTGCGCTTCTGGAAATGTGGGGCGGTGACTGCTGATCAACAGCCCCAAGCTCGAGCGGTGGCTTTTAGGTCCTCACCTTCACTATTTTCTTTCATAACCAACGAGGGGGGAGCCAACGTGTACGTCTAGAAATACCTTGATTTGTGCCAGGTAGCTTATTGTCGCATACAAAACAGCCTGCAAGCGACCCCTCCCATTTTTCACTGCCACACATTCTTGTACTAATGACAGTAGGAGGCTTAAGAGGCTGCATTTGATCTTCAGGTCACATCAAAACTAGACACGGTATGCAAGTGTGCTGTGGAGCAAAGAAGAAACTGCGTATGCAAGCGTAGTTTCGAGATGGCTTTCATTGGGCTGAAGGTATTAGCCAATAGCTAATCACCGTGATGTCAACGACAGGGGGATGGCTTGGCTATCGCGACGGCATTTCCCTAGTTTACTTATATATAACTGCCGTCCGCACCCCCTCAACATACGAATTGCGGGTGGTTCGTAGCGAAGAAGCTGGATACCACTTAATCACCAAGGGTAAAAGAATAAACCTTTGCTAAATTTCACGGAAATAAGAGTGCGTTACAACTCACCCTTTATACGGCTTCGTTGCCGTCTTCGCGGACAGTCCGCCATGTTAAGCCAAACTAAGCAGTCAATGAAAACTGCTTCGAGACGACAGTATCGAAGTCAGCAACGATGCAGGCTACCTTCCTGTCTAAAATAATAAGTGACGACAGCGCCACCTTTTCGCGCATTAATGTTGTTGCAAACTAACTTGTTCTCTTACTTAAATAGTATAATTTGCTACTGGTGATGATGTCACTGTTTAATTTTAAAATAACGTAATGTTTGTAATAATAGCGGTATACGAAACCTGCGGCTTGTGTTTCTCAACATGTCTGATACCATGTTGTCGTTTGCGTCATAGGCTGCGTTCCAATTCGCGGACAGCTTGGTAGACAGTCTACGAAGAAGTCTAACTAGACGTCTAAAGGAACAAAATTGGAACCGCGTCGCGGTCGCAAACGCAACACCAGCGCAGACGACAGCGTCGTAGCAGACATGTTGAGTTGCGCAAGCCGCAAGTTTTGTAAGTAATATTAGCGTTGTTATTACAAACGTTACGTAATTTAAAAATTGAACAAAGTCATTTTCATCAGTAGTAAATTATACTAAATATTTAAATAAAAGAACAAGGGCTTTTGTTTTAACATTATTACGCAAAAAGCTGGCGCTGGCGTCACTTATTAGTTTAGACAGGAAGGTAGCCTGCATCGTTGCTGACTTCGATGTTGTCTCTTCGAAGCAGTCTTCGTTGACTGCTTCGTTCGAATTGGAACGGGGCTTAACATGGCGTACTCTCCGCGAAGACGGCAACGAAGCTGTCTAAACGGTAAATTGGAACGCACCCATAGAGTTTCCCAATATCATTAGTGAGAAACTGTATGGTCTGCGTTGGGATTGCTGTCGTGACGGCTGCGCCGTTCCAATTCTTCTTTCTTTAGAAATCTATTAGGCTGCTTCGTAAGCACTCTACACAGCTGTCCGTGAATTGAAACGCAGCCTAAATGGCAAGTATTTTCTCCTATGCCAATCTGTTAAACCGCCGGCTGTTAGCTTTATTTTCCTCATTCAGTCAGTGAGCTGTTCAGCCTCATTAATATTTGACATAGTGTGTATCGCAAGAAAAGAACGCACATGTCAGCAATTGTACGTTTTGATGACTTCTTGACGCGGACATCAAGGGTGACATTGTTTCATTTTTCATTGCTTGCGTTTCGCGAAATTGAAAAAAAGCACTAAGAAAGCCATTTTACAGAGATTGGCTATGGATAGTGCTATGCCGATCCGGTATACTACTATCGCTATATGCAGCAAGCTGCAGAAGTGTATACGCTATAAAAGGCTGACATAGAAAAGGGATTAGTCTGAGGCAGCTGGTTACAAGTGGCCATGTAATACGGAAGAACAGAAGTGAAGGTTGGCGGAAGTCGGTGCGGAACATTTTTATTCAGACATTTTTATTCAGATCTGCACAACTTTCTCTTCGATTCATTAAAAAAGATCACTCGATCGGGATGCCGAGTAAAGGTAGAACCTAATTTTCCATGAACCGGTAAAAGCTTAGCAGGGTCACATGAAGGACATCGGTCTGCTGACGCGTACCTCAAATGGGCAGCGACGTAGTCATTGAAGCTAAGGTTGCCAAGTTCGTCCACGCGGTGTACTCGTCCAGCATCCGAGGTTCCCTTGGTCAGAAGCAGCGTTTTCGACCCGCTCCGCCGATGGTCCGCAATGATGTGCGTCGCAAAGAGCACGTTGATGTTCCACGTGAAGGCCAGGTTCAGGAGCACGTCGAGCGGGTGGGGCATGGGCGTCTGCGGCTTCTCGGGCCAGAGGAGGCCCAAGCTATGCTTCCAGGCCACGAAGCGACGCAGTCCGGGACCCAGGCTGTCCGCGTTGGGCTCCACACAGCTCGTGTAGAAGGCTGTCACCCAGTCGCCAGTGCCATCGCCAGCCGTATCCTGTTGCTGAGCGCAGACCATGTCAGTTAGATGCAGGCGGTAGCACGAATTTACATAAAGCCTTAAGGATTTCTGGTGGAGCTTAGGAGGAAGGGTAAAGCTGAGCGCGGATTGGCCAGTTTTGTTTCTTTTATTCGTAAAGCTTAGCGACAGGTGGTCAGGCATGACTCGCCAAAGTTTGCGAATTACGTCGCATTCAGCCACACGTTCACGGCAAGCTAGAGCCCGCTCATAATCAGAATAACCTGAAACGAAGCAGAACAGACGAAATGATACCGAAAGCACGGTTCAGCAACGAGAACGGAAAATACGACAGTCATCGTCCTCCTGTTGATTTCATGTTGATTGCGATACACAGGGTCCATTAGAGATCTCTTTGAGATCTGTAATGGACCCAGTAGGAATAAGCCTAGGCGCATTACAGAATTACCAGACCTGGCCCAAATTGCATGGCTTTGCGGAGCTAGCCTACCTACATTTTACTGCAGTGACAACAAACTATCTCGGGCAGAGAAGCCGATGATGTCACGCATCAAGCGCATTGCTTTCTTCAAAAAGCTTGCGCGTTGATGTCACAGGTGCGTCTCTCCGGCGTAGTTGTACGCCACACGAGCTATTGCAGTACTTAACTTATGCCCGAACAGAGTAGCTATGGCAACCATGCCATAGGAGGATGCGGCTAAGAGTGCGTTAATCGCCATTTATGATTCCGAATATGTAGCTAAACTGTCACGTACAAAACGCTTACCCTTGAAAGAAATAACAAAGCCGAAGTAATCAAAGTGGAGGTGGACCAGATTAATCAGAACAGGAACCAGTCACAGGAAATCCAAATTGAAAGTCCGATCGTCTATAATTTTCCAAATCTGCCGGTAAAACAGGGAAGATGGCCATAGCATTCCCAAGTACAGTCATGAAATGTAAAGGTAGTTATATATTTACTGTCCCTTAAAGAGCAAACTTCAGAGAGCAGTAGTGTAGGCGGGGCTGATAGCGGGGCTGATAGGCGGGGCTGATAGCTGATATCGAAAAGACAGGTACGTTGCAAATGAGCAGGCATTGTTCGAATGGAGTCGGCAGCAGATAACGATGAAATAAAGTGGCTGTAAAACTTTGAGTCTTGGTGTGGGTAATTCACTCAGTTTCCGCAACTTTCAAAATAAAAAGATGAAGTATTTCAAGATCACCTGTTTCAGGTTGTCGAGTATACACGTGGACGTTCTGGATCGCAGGTTGTTTGCGAAAGAGGAGACTCGCAAGAGCTCCCAGTTTCCGCAGGCAAACTGGTAGAAATTGTTGCAAGGGTTGACCTCCGGGTTAAGCGCCGTGCGGATATCGCTGGCGTGCTGGAGGCAGCCCTGTGCAAAAAATACAAACCAAATTAGTCATATACCAACACACATATATATATATATATATACAGAAAGAAATGCCGGCAGTCTACAACGCCAAAGAAGGCATAGGGGAATGGTTAGAATATTTTTTACCGTTTGTGACGTTACACTATTATTTCTTTATTAATTACGTGAGAAATAAAGAAAGAAAAACACGCCGGCGAGCAAGCACTTCCGCGCGGGGAACGCTGGGTAAATTCGCCGTGCCGTGTACAGTGCGATCCGTTGTGAAACCCTCCGCCCCACCCCTTCCCACCCGCCGCCGCCTCCACCGCGTTGGGAGATTGTTGTCCCGCACGCCACGAAAGAACCGTTGGCTGGTAGAGCTAGAAAGCTTTGCTTTAAAAAGGTTCCTGGTCATATTGTTAAGTATACGATTTAGTAGACATAGCGAAAAGCATAACATTTATTCTAACGTTTCGACCCTTAGCCCGGACCCCGATGGAACGTTTGAATTGAAGACAGAAATACGGGTAGACAGTCAAGAAAGCCAGTATTCCACTCACACATGGAGGCTTGTGTTCCCGACTCCACAAGATAAAAAGTACCAACTCTGACCCCATCCTGAGTGGTGCCAGTAGCTTCCTGATTTATCTTTCAGGGAAATCTGCACCCCACGGGGTCCTCCAAAACCTTCATCATATTGTCTGGCGTGCAATGTTAGTTTTGCCCCGTCCCCTAATTTCGGGTTTGACTTGCTCTCTTCACCATTTCCTGTCATTTTCTGTCATCGAATGACACAAGTTTCAGGTGTTCGTTACATGCCTGATGTTCTTCGCGAAAAACGTTTTGATTAGGTATTCATCTCATAAAAACTATCAGGTAGGAGTGGAAACGTCTGTCGTGGTTCGCGAGGACAAAATCAGTTGCGGGATAAGTTGCTCATTGCGCTTTCTATCTGCCCAAAGGAGTGATGATCGCTATGTGTATCGTACGCCTATACCATGGGTTGGCAGCCTTCGCAGCGGCACACACAAGCCACAAGCCAGTACTACTAAACCAAAATATCAAAGCGGTCTCCACTGTTCAGAGGACTGGAGTAAACTTCTACTGGCTTCGCTTTCGACTTGTTCTCCGATTTCCATTTCCGCTTTGCCCGTCACATGCATCAGCCCCGATGTCACTTCGCGGAGTGAAGAGGCTTTCTTGTTGTGTTCTAAAACCGAAAATTTTCTTCGACTGCTTCTCGGAAATGTGAGATCAAGCACCTGCTGTTACGCATCATACACGGACAACCTTCGCATACGCCATTGCCGGTACTACTGTGTGGCGTCGCCCGAACGGAAGATTAGCTAGGAGGAGGACAAACATCATTCCTCCTTCTGCTAGTAAATTTTAAATTAAAGCTTTACTACGTTCGTCCAGCGATTTCGTGGAGTATGCGCAAGGTCACATTTTGACGGGAGACACACCCCCGGCGACACACCCCTCAAAGCGCATTGTGTGATTCAGCGGGCCCGCTGTTGGCGCCTGCGGGCGCCGACAGCGCTCGCCACCCCCGCTGCGGCGAGGCAACCGACCCCCCCCCCCCCCCCCCCCCCCCACAGCCTCCCATGCAAGCGGCGCCGGGTCGTTTCGGCCAACACGACTCGTCTGGCACCTGGAGAAAAGGAACGGTGCGTCCGCCATGAATGAACACCGCTTTCACCCGGTCTCCTTCTGTGAGCTATGCACGGAACTGAACGGCTTTGAGACGTGGTCAGCAATACATCTAAATCAAAGGTTAACCAAGCGAAACGAAGACTCAACCAGACTAAGCCAAGCTTTTTCTTCGCATATTCAAAGTAAGCTGATTGATTGATTGATTGATTGATTGATTGATTGATTGATTGATTGATTGATTGATTGATTGATTGATTGATTGATTGATTGATTGATTGATTTGTGCGTTTCAATGCGTAGAAGCTACATTTCGGCTATGGAGCACCCGTCCTGGAAGGCTCCGGATTATTTCTGACAACCTGGAGATATTTAACGCACGTCGAAATCTCGATGCACGGATATTTCGCTTTTTGCCTCAGCCAGGAAAGCAGCCATCGGGGCCGGGATCAAACCGTGTCGTTGAGCATAGCAGCACAACGCCATATGCACAGAGCCACCGCGGCTGGTTGCATGCCGTACGATATGTACGAATTCAACATCATGCCGTTATGAATGTGTAACGTTCAAGCTACATTTGACTGGATAGTACACGCTTCTGCACGCGGGTTTCAGTAGAAAACATATTTGTAATCTTTGGATGATATCTATACCCTCTTGTCAACTGTTTCTCAGCACCTGCAGCGCTTGGATGAACCACTCGTATGCCTGTGAACGCTCGTCAACAGCTGAACACAAAAAAAAAACCTCATTTTGCGAGCAAGAGTAGGAAGGTCAGGTGGCTATTACAGAGGCCCTTTGCCTTTGCCACATTGTGGTTTCTGCTTATCAATAATTAAAAAAAAACAGTCCTTTTGTTATATCATAAAAAAACAAGGCATTCGGATCCACCATAGGAACATTACTCATGTCATCTTTCTGCGAGGGCAACAAAAGATCATCCACCGCTTCCTTGTCTTCTCTTCATACCTCCGCCGTTTTGTGCATAACTTTGACTTCTCCGCTACACGATCTTCTACGTCCTTGCTCGCCATTTATTTACCCTGAAGGCCGGGGAAACTGTAAAGTTGACGTGCAATAGACTAAGTTAATATATCTACTTAGGCCAAGTTGTGACCCGGATCCCAATGAAGAGGCAGAGATAATCAGAAGGATAAAAATGCTGTGGACTGCATTCGGCTGGCATTCTCGGATAATGAATTGCAGCCTAACCTTGTCACTGAAGAAGAAAGTGTATGACAGCTGCATCTTATCGGTTCGCAACTATGGGGCAGAAACTTGTAGGCTCACTAAAAGAGTTCAACTTAATTTGAGGACGACTCAGCGAGCAATGCAACGGAAGATGACAGGTGTAACATTAAGGGACATGAATAGAGCGGAGTGGGCAGGCAACAAACGCGTGTTAAGGGCATAACAGTAGAAATTAAGAAGAAATGGGCGTGGGCAGAGCATGTAATGCAGAGGCGAGATAACCGTTGGTCATTGAGGGAGACAGAGCCGATCCTAGAGAAGGCAAGCGTGGCAGGGGGCGGCTGAAAGTTACATGGGCAGAGGAGATCAAGAAGTTTGCGGGGATCAATTGGTCGCAGTTAGCACAGGACCGGGGTAATTGGAGAATAATGGGAGAAGCCTTTGCCCTGCGGTGGGTGTATATAGGCTGGTGAGGATGATGATGATGATGATGATGATGATAATGAGCGCATGAGAACAGACTAGTGATTACTCCCAATCTACATGGTCTTTCAGCATGAACAATCCTGCGCCATCGATAGTTGCTTTTTCTCCGCACCGATACGAGATTTGCCCCAGCGTCTGAGCTGTTCATTTCTCGCCTTCATCAGTGCTGCCAGCTTAGCCGTCCAAGTACGGAGACTTGCCAGCAAAACCGTAAGCATCGTTAAACACGTCTGAAGAATGTTTTCAGTGCAGACGTTTGTTTCCCGCGGCAAAGCGAAAAATTCTTGAAACAATGTATCGGCTCTTCTATAATTTTGGAACAGGTCTCTCTAGTTCAGAGTTTCTCCCGATATGGAACGTCGCTATCGCCGAACCGAAGATGTCTATGTGTTTCGTCAGAAAACTGCTCAACCACGCGTTCAGAAACTATCAGCCAGGAAACCACTTTAAACAAAAAAGGAAAATAATAGAAACATTATATTTTTACAGCGAAGCTGTGTATGGCTAAATTCACCCCCAGCTTGCATTCCTGGGAGCCGTTTACTCGGCACCATTTGTTCGCTCCTCCTCGCCAGCGCGCCGACGTCTCTTTCACAAGTTGCAGACTCGAATGATAACGGCGCTAGAGCCGTAATCAACAGTAGCACCTTTAACGCGCTAAGGTACGAGCGCGTGTCGTTAGCTCGCAAGAAGAACATTGAATAAATGAGACAAAACAATACAAATCAGATGTCTCGACCGGCACCCCATGAAGGGCAACCGGTTACACCAAATCATGAAATAAATCACTCGGCCAAATGGCAAGTGTAATTTCGACCACCCAAGGGTGGAGATATACTAAAGGAGAAAAGCTACTGAGTGACCCACAGCCAAGAGTACGGGCCCGAATTGGGACCCCCGCGACTTTCTCCAGGACGCAGCGCAAAGGGTTCGGATGAAGAAAAAGGAAAAAAAGGACGAGGGAATGGGTTATGAGGAATAGAAATAGAATGGGGCAGCGAGCTTTATTCGGATCCGAAGATGTCTGACTCCTCTTCAGGCCTGATCTCTGACCTCAAGGAGAACGTCAGACAGTGCCAACTGACAAATTTTCTTGTCCCTGCAATGGGGTTGCCGCTCACCCGAAGGAGCGGCTTGCTGGGCTCCGACTGTCTGAGACAAAGCAAACCTATCAAGGAGGCGGCGGCACTGGCCCCTCCCGTGACACCCTGTTCCGCAGCCCGTGCTTCCGGCGTGCCCCGACCAGCGGCACTAGCGATTCCTCGAGGGAGTTTTCCACTAATCCGGGTAATTGTGTGCTCCTGTCTTTCGCGGTTTCCGGGTACCGGTAGTTTGTCCGCGAAAATCGTGCCGCCACAACGCAGGCGATGAGGCGCGCCGTAGTGGAAGGCTCCAGATTGATTTTGACCACCTAGGGATCTTTAACGCGCGCCTGAATCTCGTACGCACGGGCGTCTTTGCTTTTCGCCTCCATAAGAAAAACTGCCGCCGCGGCTGCGAATCGAACCCGTGTCCTCGGGCTCAGCAGCGCAACGCCTTAGCCACTGAGCCACCGTGGCGGGGGAGGGGGGCGCGCACGCGCAGCTAGGCTTCATGCCCTCATCGATGACATTACCGTTGTGCTGGTGGAAGACATAAACGAGGACACCTGACCGCCCAATGCAATCTACCTGTTGTCCTCCATTGTCGAGCGGTTTGGGTTGTGGTGTTACACACACAATAATATGCCTACGATGCGGGAGGGAAGCGGACAGCCCCATGTTTGTTCCCTAGAATAAAACTGTAGCCCTTGCAAGTTTCATTTCACAAATTGGTCGGGAAGTCTGCTCAAACGCAAATTACAAACAAACGTGTTTTGTTTCGTGCACTCCTTTGATTGCGCCCAGCTTTGCTGGTCATCCTTCTTCACAGACTGGGAGGGCGTTGATTTTTTATTTCTCTATTTGACATGTTTTAACCTTACCATGAAATTATCATCACTTATAATTTTGTTAGGTGACACTTCAGCAGCTTTATTTGTATATAATCATCATCATGTTTGCAAGACTCTGCCAGTTGTGGGTCCATCTAATAAAGACTTTCGTGAATATAATGCGCTACTTTGTCTTACTCGAACAATCTCTCAAAGGGCAGGCGCAGGTGCAGGGCGGTAGGGACGCAGCGAGAAATCCAACGACCATGTAAACACCTTATTCCGTAAGCGGTACTGCATGGATTTAAGTTTGTTCCCCATGAATGACCGTTGTTCCAGCAGTATTGCGCAATGCGACTGCTTCGCCCACTCAGTTGTCGCCATCGTTTGGCTATCTGGTCTTGCAGTGTACAATGGGATTGAAGCGCACCCTTACCTGCGTCTTGCACGTGGCTACTGTTCGTCGTCGGGCGAGTGCGCCGTGTGTGACCAGGATCACCAGGACCGCCAGGAGCAGCAGAAAGCCCGCACTTGCACCCACGGCGATCAGTGTCCCGCGTTCCTTTTTTTCTTCTTTCTTAAGCTTCTGCAATCAAGGTCATGTATCCCGTAACACTGTGAGACCTGAGAGCACTGGTGTCTGATCATAGCTTTACATTGCTTTGGTTTTCTGACGAAGGCAGCGAGTACGCTATTGTGATTGTCACTTCTCCCTTCCATTAAAAAAATTGGCTCCAATTCACGCTGTGAAGGTGGTTGGAAAGCGAAGCTTTAAACGACACCAATGCACAATAATTGCCCATGCGACGTCACTTGAATTCACACAAGTAGCTCTACAAAGAGTGAAAGCAGGGATTCTCGCAGTCGTTTCCTGGGATTCGCGGGGGCGGCGTCAAGATTGCAGAAGCAGCGTTTTCCACGGACCGTCTAGAGCGGCGGACGGCGCCGCTGTAGCCAGGCCGTGAGTCGGGAAAAATAAAACGGAGAGAGGCGTCTTTCGAAGCGTGAGACAGTGGAACCTAGCCATCGTGATGTGCTAGCTTGGGGCTACACCAACGCTCGTCACAAGCACAGACACCGAAACCATTCAGCATGTGAGCCTAGTGATTCCCACTCATACCGATTTAAACTAGTTCGTTTGTTAAGTTTGAGAATTGCGAGAAAGCTGAGGGAATTTTTATAATCGCTATTTTTCAGAACCAGTTGCTAGTTTCGCCTTTTTAATTACCTCTTAAAGCAGAACCAAATGGGTATTCAGCAATTTAGAAAACGGAGTCCCATTCATGGCAAGCAGCGCGCAAAATATAGCGTTTCTCTAGCTGCCAGATGTCTGTATGTGGTTTGCACATTTTGTTTTCCCGCCCTGAAAACCAATCCTTAACGTATGTTTGTCATACGACCGCTTAATTCCGTCGGGTTCGGGTTACCCTGGAGGTGCTGTCGAACAAGTTAATCGATTCGTGTGAAGGCACCACGTAATGGACGCGAAGCTGCACCAAAACAGGCCCAAAACGACCGTCGCTAAAGCAGACGACAAAGCTGTACCGGCGCCGCCCACCAGGCACTTCCGCGCGGGGAATGCTGGGTCAACTCGCCGCGCCATCTACAGTGCGCTCCATGAGTGAAACCCTCCACCGCCTCCCACCGCCCCCGCCTGCACCTCACCGCGTTGGGAATTTGTTGTTCCGCATGCCACGAAAAAAACAGTTGGCTGGTAGGGCTAGAAAGGTTTTCTTTAAAATTCACCGGCAGTTAGCGGGAGGCAATGAATAGCGTGAGTAGTAATGAAGAATATCGATATTATACACTCAACTGACAACGGTTGTATTTAAAAGGCCTTTCTTCGGGCACTTAAACGCGAAAAAATTTTGGTCAGTCAGTCTTTCGGTTTAGCCGCACGGACAAAAGTTGAGCTGTATGCTCCAACGAGCAGTTGATATTGGAAAAACGTTTGGAAACCACGAAATATGGAAACCCACTTCATACCTCTCAACATTGTTTCGCAAAAAGAAAACAGGCATATTTGAGGCAGAACATGAATACATAAGTCCTATTTGCAGTGTTCCTTTATTAAAAACACATAGATGATAGGTTTTTGCGATAGCAAATACGAAAATACGCAATGAAAATATTGTTTTGCCTCAAAAATTAAAAACCAGCTCACGCTCGTCTCTATATCTCGTGGCTGCATTCCAAGAAGTCCGACCGTAACGAAAGGTTACAATAGATGCCCTTGAGCAGTGCAACGCGGGAATCCTGTACCGGGACATTTTCTTCAACTGCGGAGTTGAGAAAGCTGTATAGCTCCCCAAGGTATCCATACGGCGGCATTTATGGTCTCTGTCTAATTTTCTATTGTATAAATTACTCCACCTTGCGGATTTTCCTTAATGTGGTGTCATTATCACCTGCCGTTCACTTCGAGTTGCTGATCAATTCGCTCTCGCGCTATAGAAACGGGTCTTGGTTGGCTCAGTTGGTAGAGCGACTTCCTGGATGAGCGGTGGTGCCCTGTTCATATCCCGGAGCAGGGCAAATTTTAAAGCGAAGCTTCCAGCCTCTAACTATTGATGTCCGCATGCGAAAAAGTACTGCAGGAAAGCCAACCTTATTTGACGATGATAATGATCGCGAGTGAAGTGTAGAACCATTAAAACGCTTCCCTGCGAAGTTTGCCGACTGCTTCGTTAGGCCGGCGCAGCTAAACGTTTGTATGCAGCAGGTG
Source organism: Haemaphysalis longicornis (assembly GCF_048455015.1). Taxonomy (NCBI): domain Eukaryota; kingdom Metazoa; phylum Arthropoda; class Arachnida; order Ixodida; family Ixodidae; genus Haemaphysalis; species Haemaphysalis longicornis. The sequence goes on from NW_027526422.1 coordinate 148,486,767, forward strand.
GAGGAAGTGACGCCGGCGTGCGACGGCGCGACGTATATAGGCCTAATCATGTCCTGGGGTAAACACCGACAGCCGTTACCTGCAGCTCGAAGTACGATGAGAAAGACGTTGCTCTGCTAAGGCTGTTAGCCGCAGGAGGTTAGGCGTAACGTCGCATATTGAGGTTGAAGAACTTGAACCGGCACCCACTCAAGAAATTACTTATTGTACGCCAAAAAGCAGCGGCCGTCACGAGCCTCACTAGTTCAACACGGCCGTGCAATCCGAGTTCCTATGTTAAACACACCCAGCCTATTCATGGGCGCGGCTTAGCGACCAAAACCAAACCCCCCTATAGCGTCGACTTTGTCGATGGCGTAGAGTCGCAGGCACGAAGTCGTCGTACAATGCTCGCTAGCAGCGACAAGAACTTAGCAGTAAACAAAAATGATGTCCCCGGGCCACCGTCAACCAATGGTGCCGCAGTCGCGGGGGTGCTCGGTCCGTAATGGAGTTCACTCTTGTCCGAACTGATAATAGCGGTGAAGGTGGCAAGATTTCCCCACGGGATCCGTTGAATACACCGTGAAAATACAGTCGATGACAAATGACACAACTTAAACGTCTAAAATGCACTCGCCAATGCTCAAACACGTTCTTGACACGCTGAATTAGGACTATTACTGATAAGCGCCCGCTGTGCACACTCAACCAAGTCGTAAACAAAAGCCAAATTTGACGGTCGGGAGCAGGGCTCGTGGCGATCGCTACAATAAACTTATTTGCTTAATTGTTTAGTGCTTGCGTAGAGATGCACTGGGTCAACCATCAAGCCACACAGCAAAGCAAACATAATTTAGTGGAAGAAAAGAACACCGACAAAAACGGACTGCCCCGCGCTACAGTGGCTGTACCCGCGCCGAGCGTGGTTAACAGCCAGATTGGGGATTTCAAAGTAGTAGTGGGGTTATCTAGTTTATGGTAGGATGTGAGTACTGCAGCTCGGTTTCAGATGGCGCAGCGAGCGGATGATAGCACGAGCCATACTTTCTCAACGTAAAACGGCCCTAGTACGGCGCGATGAATATGCTAGGCGTGCTGCACGCGATTGCACCGGTTTCGCTCGAAGTGTATCGGATGCTCCACATCAATACTTTCATAACCCGAGCCACTGGAAACTCAGGAGCAGGCAGAACTCGGGCCTTCTGGAATAGCGCCCCTGATTTCCTTCGGTAAAACACACTGCTAAAATAGAAAAAAAATGTTCATTCTGTTGCTCTCAAGCTCCTACAAATAGCATCCCAGGTGAGACTTCCGTTATTTTGTTGATCTTGAATCACTTCAAATCTGGAAAAATATTTAGAAGTACTATATACCCTAGCTATAACAGGTCACCACGACAAAGCGAGTAGTACTTGTTATGGTAAACGTTCGACATGTTTTATCCTATTCATAGTTAAGAGAAAACGATCGGCATTATCGAGAGCCAATTAATTAAAGGGGTCATGCAGACAAAAAAATCCCAGGCCATCTACACTAACGTGAAACCTTAGGAGGAGCGAAGCATGCAGTGTATAAATGTATTCACAGATTGTAAGTCTCTCTCTTGCCATACGGCGTGCGCAGATTGCGCGCCGGAGAAGGGCCGGTTGGAGGAGAGATCACGCGCTTGCTGAGGCGGTGGCGCACCTGCCTCACTAGGTGGTGGCGCACCTTCCTCATCAGATACGCCACTACCTGAGGTAGTGGCGTATCTGATGTTTTTTTTTACCGTAGGGTCTCTCATAGATTTAAAGTCTTTACGGGGAATAAGTCAGCTTCTGCACGGGGAATACGTCAGGGGTAAAAACAAATTAGCGTCCGAACCAACACGTATTCCCGCCGCCAGCCAGAGACGCGTTACTCAAAAACCCTTACTTTCAGGGTGCCCTTCTTCAGCTTAGCAGCTGGGGAGCCCTCCTTCGCTGTCGCATCGAAGGTGAGCTTCTTTGGATTTCCCATCGATGGCGACGATTGGACACTACCGCTGGCTGCGACATTCTGGTTGGAAGATGACTCGGCGGGCTCAATACCCGGGGTAGTTTCGGACATGGCCGGGGCCTTGTTGCTTCGCGGCGGACTCGCAGGCCTCTGTAAACCATTGGAATTAGCTGTAGGTGTAGCTTGAACATTACCCACTCCACAAATCCAGAAATTCCCGTACCAAATATTCGCAGAGTACGTCCATATGGGATAGCATCGACGGGCGCTCTGGAGCGGATGTGGTCTGGAGGCCGGGGATGGGGAAGTAGCGGGGGTCTAGTATTTTACTGGAACTGGCGAGGACGGTATTGACATGAAGGGGGCATGTCACCAGTCGCACAATGCCCACCGCATAAGACAACATCCAGGAGATGGGAGGAGACGGTCTTTGGGTAAAGGGAAGGGTGAACACACGGACGGTAACCACTGAGGATGGCCTTCCTGTTGAATTCGACAGTGTAATATGACCTCACTGAAAGTGTCACGAGGTTGTAATGTTTCTGTTCGCACATAGATGCTGTTTTTTCTATAGCCAAATCTGTGATATAGCTGGTTTATGATTCACTTGGTTTATGGGTCAGCCGACAAAAACTCATGGCACGCGAACAACAATGCATACTATAAAAATAATCTCGGGCCATCTCCACCAATGTGAAACCTTGGAGGCTAGACGCATGCAGTGTAAAATCGTATTCTTGGCACATTGGCGTTTTTTTCCAACGGAGATAAAACTGTTCGGAGGTACAGGTATACGGCTTTGCTGTAAAAGTCTCGTGTCTGTGAAGCATGAAGCTCTCTATGCGAGAGACGTAAACGAGTGTCCCGGTGTTTTCTTAGTACGCGTTGCGAAGTGTTCCAACGTGAGGCGTAAACAAGTGTCCCGGTATTTTAGTAGCGTGACTGCATGAGACGACGGTTACAACGACGACATTAGACGCCAATAGTCCGGGCACCTAAGGGGCTTCGCCAATAAAATGCAAAATGTACAAAAACGGAGAGTATGCATACTCTGTTGCGCACTAATTGATTGATTCTGGGGTTTAACGCGCCGACGCAACGCAGGCGATGATGCGGGCCGTAGTGGAGGGCTCCGGATTAATTTCGACCACCTGGGGATCTTTATCGTGCGCCTAAATCTCGTACACACGGGCGTTTTTGCTTTTCGCCTCCATCAGAAAAGCGGCCGCCGCGGCCGGGAATCGAACCCCCGACCTCGTGCTCAGCAGCGCAACGCCTTAGCCACTGAGCAACCGCGGCGGGTCTGTTGCACACTACACGATTGCCCACTCATGCAGAAGTAATTGGTTCGTAACCTACGTCCTTGTACAGATCAATAGAACCATTTAAGAACTGTAGGGAAACTCGTGATTTACTTGCACCTTCCTTAATGGCTGTTTTCGTGATTGTCACAGGTTGAATGCCGTTTTATCCTTGAAAATTATCGGCCTCCTTCGAGCCACTACATTTAACTACAAACACTACCGGTCTATCTCGATTGTTGGTATGATCGTAATTTGTCGGTTAGAATTATCTTAGGCTGTTCGGAAATTATACATCATTCCTCGCTTCTGGTTTCGAAGGAACGAGGTGCTTTCAGCCTCTCGCGTGAGTGACATCGCTTGAGTTTTGTTCTTTAAGTTTCAACCAGGATAATACTGAATACCAATGAACATTCGAGTGTAACATACAATGTGGCAAATCACTAAAGTGATTCCAGCATGCAGAAAACAGAAATTACCCGCAGCATACAGTGGCTGCACTACACAAGTTAAGCACAGCCGGGCGTCAGAAAATGCGGACAGGGCATACTCCGCCCCCTCTGGTATAGAGCAGGGACAGGGGTAACTGTTGCAGTGGGAATGACGAGTCGTGTCAGCTCCCACCGACGCGTGGCGTTTCCGGCTACTCTTCAATACTCCGGTATCACTAGACGGCACCCGCATAATCGCCTGTTAAAATTCATATGGAACTTACCTCTTCATGATTCACAGCCTTAAAAGCCATCGTTCACGGATACGAAAAGTTTTACAGATACTTAAAAATGTCCCTAACAGTCTAGTTTGTTTGAAAAAGAAACATTTCACTTCTGTGCTGAAATAAGGAAATAAAACTCTCGCTTGCTTGACAGCTAGCGCCATCTATTGAACACTATATAAACCAAACTGTGTTTCACTTTTATTTTTATTTCAGCAAAGAAGTGATCTATTTCTAAAAGACGCAAACTAGGCTGTTAGGAACATTTCTATGGATCTGTGAAACGTTTCGTATCGGTACACAATGCTTTCTAAGCACGTGAGTCGTGGATTCAGTCCCATAGGAGTGTGATCAGGTGAGTCCTCTTTAGGCCGCCAACAAAATATGTGCAGCTTTTAACAAGGGAGACTAGCCTTTTAAGCCGAGCGTTCCCCGTCCATTGCACCAAAAAACGTCGCGGAGCGATGACGTCACCTCGCGTTGTCAAGACACCGCTGGCGCGCCTGTGCATAGTTTTGCGCTCGCTCCGCTAGCCTAGGCATGGCTGCGGCGAGCACCACTGGTGCCATCAAGCCGTGACGTGAGCGCAGCTCCGGTCTAACAGACCAATGGGAACGCCAGAGAAGATCCGTGGCTTCCTTCTCGGGAGTGCGGATTGGCAGTGTTGTACATAGCTGTACACAAAAAGAAACTGTGGTTTATTCCTATGTCATAGGAATCAGTAAAACACGAAAGTGAAATGTGCAGCGAAATCTGCAGCTAAGCATGATTTGCGGGTCGGCGGCTGTCTTGTAGGTGTGCTTGGCGAGCGACGTCCGGCTGGCGGGTCGCTTCGGAAAAGGGGTACTGGCGTCATTTCCGTGACGGATATGACGCCAGTGAAATCTTGGGGCATCGGGGCATAAAACACCTTCGTGTTCAAATATAAAACCCGAAAACGAACAACCTAAATTATAATGTACACTTCAATACTAAAGGTGGCTTCTCCGCAAGAAGACACTGTGTGCAGGGGTGCACCCATTAAGGGCCACTTGCTTCGTTGTACTGGCGTCACTTCAGTAACGGATATGACGTCGCCGGAATGTTTGCGTATCCGGGAATGAAACACTTTGGTGTTAGAAAAACGAATGTGTTTGAACTCCGACACGACTGCGTAATAACTCCGTCAGCAGAAGGTGAAGCCCTTGCGTGGCAAGGCCAGCTACATGGCTAAAGAAAAAAACTGGCAAGACCTAGCATAACCCCGCAAAACTAAGCAAAACCTCGAAAGGCCAGGACCAGCTAAATACCGGTCAGCTAACCGGTGTCTACAGCATTGAACTACCAGTGCAACCTACGCCCGATATTTAACAGAAGAGCTGTTTAAGCTCTTGGTTCCACCGTCTGCGCAGGAAAAGTACAAATAAAATGCACAGCGCACATGAGCGTGCGTCTTGTTATGTTAGTTGTAACACGGCACGCACCCACGTGGGCGAGTGGCCAGGAATTGGGCGTAAGGTGGGCTAATACGCCCACTACACAAAACTGTTAATTAGAAACTAAAGCATTTTAATGAAGAAAGAGCATATACAGTAATCCCTCGTTAACTCGAAGTCGGAAAATCCGCTGAAAATCTTGACACAAATGGAGTTTTGATTTAAACGAAGTGCTGAAATTATGTAGGTAGGTCACTAAAGAGCTAATGCCGGCAAGAAACGCCTCACTGCATAGGGGAGCTTCCGTAGTAAGGCAAAAAAGTTTGAAGAAAAAACGAACTTTTATTATATCGGAAGAAAGACCTGCGTGATGCTATCCTGTTTCGCGCTCGCATCAGGTCATAGAAAAGCGTTTTCAAGCTGTTCAATGCACCTTATAAATTGTTGGTCGCCATTGCTGCAGTCTACCTTGTTGCAAAGCAGGCGCAACATTTTTGTTGTTTCTGTCGTTGTAGGCACTTCTCGAGGCTACTCTTCGTTCTCATGATCAGGTGCACCGTCCACAACTCTCTCAATTGTGTAGACGTAGGACCGCATTCCCGTAAAGGGAACAGCGGCTTTGTATATTGTAAATTTTCCGTTCAGCACCGCATTCGGCGCGTAGGGGGAGCTAAGCGTTAGAGCGGACGCCTTATCAGCTTTCCGCAGCGGACTTTGCCTTGTGTTCACTCCGTCAACATTTCGAGATATCTGTTGTGCCGAGAAAAAACGTTTAAAGATAAAAGGGGACAGATACATGGCGGCTATGGGAGGTAAATGCACGGCGGATAAAAGTTTCGACAACCGATATCTCGAGACATCCGGGTTCGAGTTAACGAGGGAGAGCTGTAATCACAAGCAAGCGAGAATTGGTTACGCTGTCAATGAAGGAATACTCGCGCGCCACCTGTACTCTGCAGCTAATACTGCCGATACTTCCCTAGTTTGTACCGCCGCCAAGCGGCTCTATCTGTTTAAAAGGCGTGCGACAAGGCCTGCTTGGCGGTGTGGGCTCCTTCTTCGTCTTTCTGGTTCTTCTACACGCAGCTTCGCCTTTAGCGAAGCTCCTTCAACATGGAAACGTTTCTTTGTTGCCACATTTGGCGGCGGCCGAAAATTCTCCAGCACTGTGCAGCTCACATGGGCCAAAGAAGATCCGGACGACTCAGAAGAATCGTTCATAGGTAACCACAGCGCGAAAGACGGGGCAGACAGAAGAGTAACCACAGGACACGCGCTGTTCTGTGGTTATTCTTCTGTCTGTACCGTCTTTCGCGCTGTTAGTAGTTATGAACACCTACCAATTCGACCAAATAACGATGAAAATGTGGACGTACGTGTACGTATGAATTCGATCACGCTGCTTAAAAAAGGACTCACTATGTCAGAAGGGAATTTTAGTCTCATGTTAAGATCTCCAACGGTATTGTGCCTTATATTGATTTCCGCTTGTAATTCATGGGCGATCTACACCTCCTTATCTTTTTTCCCTCTCTTGTACAAGTGTGTTACATTATTTGTTTACCATCGCCATAGCCGTCATCTTAACAGCCCATTTGTTGCCATTGCGGGATCAAGGCGTCCCAAAATGACTTAAGACTACTATTCTCCTGGGCTTTCCGAGACTATTTTATACCCCAAGTCTTCGTAGTTTGTTTCACCACCTGATCTTTGGTATTCACTTAATTACATTGCCATCCTTCAGCATTCACCCCGTTAAAAGGAGTGCTCACTGACAATAAAAAAAAAAAAAACCCGCATGTAAAATCCTCGTTAGTGTGTGATCCTTCACAGTGTCTCGTTTTTGCGTTGTTTGTCCTTGTAAGAAGGCCAATGAACTGTGTAGTTTATTTTTCTGTCAGCGCTGTAACTTCATGGATATCCAGGCCTTGGCGGAGCAATAGTACCACTCTCCGCGAATCTCAAATGTCTTGATGCAACGCTATTCGTGTTGCTCCTTTCTTTGTGATCAAGCCGAAGAGATAGAGAGAGAAAAAAACTAGGTGCGTTACCGGGCCGTCGGCATCTCTGACGACGGCTCGAAGTGGCGAAACGCTTGGCGAAGGTCTCTTGGAGCTGGCCGGCGGGGAACAGCGGGGTACATTATCGAACTCGTGTGACCTGGGTCGTAACGTATAATTTTACAGTTTAATCGCTGCTTTTTGGGCCATGTGAACAAGTATTAGGCCTAGTTTATAGTCTAAGTATTCCTTTATCGAATGACTCATTTCGGCTGCAGTATTTTTGTTGAAGGAAAGAGAGACCACTAAAGAGACAAAAACAAATAAGAAGCTTGCTTACAGTTTATCTTCATGGCACAGGAGTACTCCCTGTCCCTCTAATAACGGTGTAATAAGTGTTGAATAATGATACGCGGAATGTATACCCATCTTCTTACTGCTTGACTCGTTACAGCCACCTAAATAGACTGGGATGAGGGGATTATCATTAACGGCTAACTCTTCGAACGACGTAAATGTGATAAGACTGAGTTTGAGTCAATGTGTTTTCGTATCAATTAAAGTTATGAGAAAGTAATATGTCTACCGCGCGACTAAAATTCCCATCATTACTTTTTAAAAATGATGTACCAGGATCTAGCCACCAATCAGGATAGTGATTTCCGCATTTAGACTGTTCGCCCGAAAATCATTCTACCAAATCTGATGATACCTAGAAGCATATTTGGGTGTTAGAATTGCGTACCTATAGCACTGTGGCTTTAGCAAACTAACCCTACGAGATAGTCGAGAAAGTTATCCTTTTGGGTCGAAAAATGCGTTCTCGTTGTTAGTATGGAACTCTCACTCAGTACGGTAAATCTGTTTAACCGTATGTGCGGTTGAGTGCTTTCTTATCCTCGCTTTTTCTCTTTTTTTATTTTTCGCCTCTTAATTATACTGATTATGTGTGTGTTGTGTTGTCTTTTTTTCAGATATTATGCTGCCCTCTGGCTACTGAGTTCAGCAATAGGCAACCTGTAGGAGTGGGCACACTTGAAACCCGTGTTTCATTCTCGTGCATTTGTGTACATTTTTCAATCCCACCTCATTGTATATAAATATACGCGCATCAAATTAAAGCTCTGTGTCCTTCACTGATTTTATGTTTGTCTGCCTTTTCTTCCACCACTACTACCCGAATGCAAAAATTGACGCTATCCTCCGCACATTCCTCTCCATTGCGCCCTAATGTGGCAACCAGCGAGTCAGGTGGACCCGTACGTCAAAGTCGCTCATTTGCGTACCTTTGCGCTATTTTGGGGTGGAGCTGTTACAGGCTAGTTTCCATACGATCGACGCGCGCGCAGTTCTGGGATGCGGAAATCTCGTAGAGCCGATACAGCAAAAGAGAGTACGGTATACGCTCTCTTCTCACGAAAGCTCATCGCTGGCGCCCGCCTAACAACTAATGCGCAATCTTTCCTCACACCATTGCTGCGTCGTCGCACGCGCCACACTTCTGCGGCTCACCCTCTCCACTCACTCCCTGTGCGTCACCCATGCGCCCTTCACACTTTCGGTGCACTCTCTCCGCTTTCAACCGATGCGTCGTCAGTATATGGCGCTAAAGACAAGTCAGTGTACAAACTGAAACGTAAACTACACGGAACTGGAAATAGCCAACGTGTGTCTGTTTGGCTCTTGACGTCAGACACCGCATGGGGCACGTTATCCGAGTTGCATTCCTGTACAGCGCCGCAGGCCATTCACATTCACACCCTGAAATGGGACTGAGGTTTTTATCTCCAGTGATTTCTTGTTTTCCTCGAGCACGGCCCAATTGTAAAAATGAGGCCCTCCCCCGGCTTTTCGCTTTCACTTTCTCTTTCGGTCGTATGCGGCAGGGTCAAACCTAGTCTGTATTGCACTCTGATGAAGGAAAGTCCACTTGCGAAGCGTAGATGTAAAATTCCTTTTTATCTGTATTCCACTTTTCACTCCCCATATTTCGACGTGCTTGTTGAGAATTTCGTTTGCTCTATTATAACAACTACAGGCACGCCAATGTTCGTGTCCGCACGCATGTGTTCACGACGACTCCTATGTGAGCGTGCTTGGGGTTTGCTAGCGTACGTCTAACAGGCTATTTCTCATCTCTCCTCAAACTACAAACACTGCCTCCACGCAAAAGTGGTATCACTTCACTGGGGTGCAACAGAGAGAAATCTGCTGAAATGAAGACCACACACCTCAACTATCAGATACGTTTCCCAGCTTTTGCGTACCAGGCGTGACGACCCGGAGTTTCATTGACAGTAATGAAAAAAACATAAGCAAAGGACGGTACCGCAATCGTGTGTTCGAGAAGGTCTTGGGGTTGCCTTGGACAGCATTGCCTGTCGCGTGTGCGAGCCCAGGTTCCCGGGGGCCTTCGTGGTGCTGCTCGGCCCTCCGGCCTGGGCTTCCGTGCAGGCCCGAGGCCACGGCTGGCGGCCCGGTTGGTTGTTTGGCGGCATTCGAGTGGCTGGGGTTCCCGGAAACCGTCGGGGTCTCGCTCAGACTCGAGGAAGGGTTCGAAGGGCTGCGGCTGCGGGCTTTGTCCTGCCCCTTCGTGCCGGGAAACGAGGGGCGGTGCTCCCGCACCGCAGTATCTCTCTTCCCTTTGTCCGCGCTTGCAACCACCTGGATGGCGCGAAACCACCACGAAATACAGAAGAACAAAACATTTATCGACCATTTAACTCTAAGAAGGTGGGTGACTAGCGAAGCTGTGCGCACAACTTAACGTTACAACAGTACGTATACATTCGCATCACATTTTGAATGAAATTGTTTTATGACTCAACGCCGCTTCGGTCAACGCCGCTTCGGTCTGCGCCTGTCTTTGTGTACCTCTTTCTGAGTAGCGTCTTCCTGAGCGCAGTTTACCCCTTCTGAGAAAATGCACCAACTCGCCCAACAACAAGTTCTTCTAAGCTTTTGTCGCTCGGCGTCTGGGGACCTCTTCTCCTACAGCTCGGTCGCATACACGCGAAGTTCAAGCTTGCGCTCGGCGTCGCAGCATTTGTTCCCCTTCCCGGGCCAACGGATGGGCCCGACGGCGACGGTTCATTCGGCGACACGGCCGCCCTCTTGTAATGTCACTGCCGCCTGAGCGACGCGGCGTCGGCGTTGCACTCCCGCCGCTGCTCGCGGCGTCGTTCCTCGTACCAACGCGCAATGCGCAGAGAGGGCGTTCTCTTTCGCTTTGTGGCTCAGCATCTGCGTCACAAACACGTGGCCATAGCGCGTTCCGTCGTGAGAGAACCCGGCGTTCAAGTTCTCTTTATCTTACCGCCTCTCGCATTCGGTTTCTTTCGCGCATGCGCACTCCATGCCTTAGAGGGTTTTTTGCACGCAGACCCTCAGGTCGTTTGGCCAGGCAACCAAGTAGTTGCCTAGGCGTAAATAGCTGAGCTGCAAAGGGCTCACGACATTTTAAATGAGGTACCCGCGCGGAGGTTTGGTGTAACTTACTGGTGTGCTTTTATTTTGCGTAGTACTCGCGTATTGACAGAGTAAGAGATCATATTTCCGTTGGAGTTTCACACTGGAATGAACAGAACACGCTACAACCCCAAAACATAAAAACGAGACACACAAGAGGCCGTCTCTCTCCTTTTACACCCTGCGCTTATCCTCGACTGTAAACTGTGATCTCATCGAGTCGTAAGGCTGCACTAATCCTGGTGGCTTGTGTGCAAGACAAACACGTGCAGTTTCCTTTGGGCCTTTGGAGCAACCATAACTGGCGAAATGATAAACAAAATGAACACAATGGAGGTTAAAGGCCAACTGCCCTCAAAATTTCAACATTTTGAAAACATAATTTCCGTATAGTCTGCTGCAAAAGAAAGCAAGATGCAAAATACAACAGCTGAAATACGCGCGTGCACGCTGCAAGCGGTCAGCAAAAATCGGCTATTTTGAAAGAGAAACCGAGGAGAGCGTCGCGATTGCAGGGACGTTGCAGCCGTCCAGCGAGCGGCTGGACGGTCGGCAGCTCAGGAGCATGTCTGCACGCAACCTCTACGCGCGCGCGGGGCAGCAATTGGGTGAAGTGTGCGCAGCAGAGCTCGACTGGTTCTCCGGCTACGTGGCTGGCCCGAGGAAGAAGCCCCTCAAGGCTGGAACGTCACAGACGCGTCAGGGCTGTTCACGCAATCCGCCGGCAGGTGCAGCGTGGTTTGCGGCGGAACTTTTAAAGCAAAGCTTGCTAGCTCTACCAGCGGACGGTTCGTTCGTGGCGTGCGGGACAACGAACTCCCCACATGGTGGAGGCGGTGGCGGCAAGAGCGAGGGGGGCGGAGTGTTCCATTCATGGAGCACACTAGAGATGGCGCGGCGGATTTACCCAGCCTTACCCGCGCGTAAGTGCCTGCTCGCAGGCGGCGGCGGCGGCGGTACGGCGTTGTAGTCTGGTTTAGCGACGGTTGTTTTGGGACTGTTTTGGTGCAGCGTCGCGTCCATTGCGCGGCTTGATTAGCGTGTTTGACAGCCCATCCAAGGTAACCGGACCCGACTGAATTAAGTGGTTGTACGGCAAACATACGTTAAGTATTGGTTTGCAGAGCGGGAAAACAAAATGTACAAATAACATACAGATGCCTGGTCGCTAGAGAAACGCTACCTTTTGCTCACAGGAATGGGACGCCGTTTTCTAAATTGGCGAATACCAATTCCCTTGTGTTTAAAGAGGTATCACAAATGACGAAACTAGCGACTGGTTCTGATAAATTGCGATTATAAAAGTTCCCTATCCTTTCTCGCAATTTTCAATCTTACTAAACTAACTAGTTTAAATCGCTTAAATGGGAATCACTAAGCTCACATGCCGAATTGTTTCGGTGTCTGCTCTTGTGTCGCGTGGTGGTGTAGCCCCCAGTATCCAGCTGAGTATCCAGCTATAGAGTATCCAGCTGACCTCACTTGGGGCACTGGGTTGTGCGGAATTGATGTGGATGCGTATGTATTAGTTGAGTACGATGAAGGAACGTGTGTGTTTGTAGTATCTGTAGAGGGCGCTACATGCCATTCTTGCTATATATAATTGTGGTCAATAAAGGTGGGCGCCATTCGTTCGGCTAGCACTGCTCCAGTCACTGGTGCGTGCGCGCCTAGCAGCCGTCACCACTCATTCCGCTACATGGTGTAAGAAGTGGGATCGCTGAGTACGGTCCTCAGTGGCGCTGCTAGCTTTGTGCGATGGCAAACAAGTCAGAGGCCGGATTTACTGAAATACCTGGACTACACCCGCCACCAAGCTTCGACTTCGCCGACCCAAGTGCGTGGCCTACCTGGATTGGGCAGCCTAGGAGGACATAGGTGTGGGTGTGGTGGTGGGAGGCTACGGCGGAGGAGGCTGTAATCAAGGGTAATTTCCTTGAAAGTGAGGACAGGCTCGGAGGTCTCGTCCTCGGGATGGCCGTGTTTAGGAGTACGAGAAACAGTGGCCCGGGAACTAAGAGCTCGAGCATGTGCGTTCGCGCCTCTTTAACACCTCTGCCAGTGTAGGTCTGCCAGTTGCACGGGGTCTGTCGGAGCGCTTTGTAGAATACGTTTTAGGTCTTGGGGGGTATAAAACCTTGGGTAAAGAGTCGGATGGCCTGCTGCGAGTCTGATAGAAGAGTGATTCTATTAAGGACACATAACCTTACAGGCACTCTGCAACACTTCTGATAAACGCTTTCACTCTTTGCAAGAACTGCGAAAGCTATGGTTATCGCCAGCACTCAGCGGCATTGCGTGATTTGCTCGTCGCAGCAGATACGCCGTCAGTTTATGCTTTCATTTCGTGGCTTTGTTTTTAAAGTGACTTGAATGTGTTAATTACTTCAACCGATGAAAAGCTGGCTAACAGCCACACTGCACCGCTGTAATGAAGTAATTCGAGCGCTTGAAGAACGCTAAGACGTCGACAGAGAAAAAAAAAATCTTTAGAGCATGTCTCTGAGCCATCTGATGGGCACTGAGAAAAAAATTATGGCTTGATACCTGGTGACCCTCTATTCCAAGTACTGTTTCTGTTTGTTGAGTACGTTCTGAAAGCGTTAGGAATTTAGAAAAAAAGTTGAGAAGAATGTTGCTGGGTCCCTTTAACAGCCGCAGGACATGAAAACCATTGAATGCGGCGAAGACGCTCTGTTACAATCAGAAAGTGCATCCCTAAAAATTGCGAAATGAAATTTCACCAAGTGTTTACCCGCACGAACGTGTGATTATTGACTAAAAATTTTAATAGACGTTAATATAAGGTTCGTATAAGTACAACAATAACCAACTCTGTTCCTTAGAACGGTTTTGTTTAGCTCTCGAAGGTGGCATGTAGCTGGAAGGTGGGATGTACGGCTCAATTACTTTGCTTTTCTTGCCTACTGTACTCGACTGTCTCGAATTACCCGCTGTTAAGGAACACAAATGAGAATTTTGTCCTAAGAACTGGCGGTGTTAGCGAGCTTTTTGAGCCAGGGTTTCTCTTAACTGACCCTCACGACGTTCCTCTTAGGGATAAGAGTGCCATTGACTGTCGTTATATGCAAGACTCCAGCACCGACATAAGCAGCTTTTTAGCGGGCAGAAAACAAATAATTGAGGGATGGCGATGCGTATCAGCCCCTATATATAAATAATGAAAACATAATTGAAACTCTCGCGAACGAGTAGCAGTTAAACGACACAAATGAAAAGAGCAGAAGAAAGCCAATTCCGCTTTATGTCACGAACCTTTTGCTGACCGGTCACTCCTGGTTTTCCCGTCTTGCTGTCTGCCATGATTAATCTTGATTCGTTCTCGTGGTGGGTGAGCGCACGAATGACAACCGTCAGGGTCGGGCGGCTTCGGACGTTTTCAGAGTGTCTGCGTGTTTAAGTAAGGCCATACAAATGGTCTAAGCTTCACAGCGACTGCACTTGTTACTATAGCCAATGCCTTCAGAATCATTTGGAGCAGGAACTGCTGTTGCAGGGAGAAATTCAATTGTTTCGCGGTACTTGGTCGTTATAACTCCACGTCTGCGCAAAATGATCTTGCTGGGAAGTTTTTCATCGCGTTAGGCTCGATAGGTGTGAGTTTGCGGTTGATTACGGCGGCTGAAAATGTTTTGTTTTGAAAGCGAAATATTATTGGGCAGCCAGTTTCCTGCCTAAAATTGTACAGCCAATTTGTTTGCGCGTAACCTTTATCACGAGGAAATTTTAACTTCACAGAAACCAAGAGATGAAAGAAGCCAGGCAAACGTCGTCTTCACCCTGTCAGAGTCCACGCTCCCTGAAATTACCAATAACGTTTCTGGGACTTCAGTGCAACAAAGCAGCCGCCTAAATCACACCTTCGCGAAATCACAGTAAAAAACCCTAAGGTAAATGGTAGTCAAAGCCGAAAGTAATGCGAATAAAAGCTCTCATCGGGGGTACAAACCATGCCTTAGACCCCGTTTTGAGGTCTGTTAGCATCTCACAACCCCACAGCGAGGGCCATAGCGGTGGGTTGAACGCTGTTCAGCTCGACCAGCCTAACACTGCGCATCGATATCGGTTGAGGTACTTGGCCCGTCAATTTTGTGAAGGTATTGGGAAGCGATAAAGGCGACACGCTTCAAAAGCACCAGGCTATAGTCATACATGAGCCGGAACCCGGCTATAAATACCTGACTTCTCTGTTATGTCGCGCCCGGTGCATCCTCTACCGAGCTAGACATTGGCACATACAGCAGCCCTGTCCCTAAGGCGTGGTCACTGATCCAGTCGCTCCAGGTTCTGAAGTGTTCACAACACTGTGTAAAAAATTCCCCCGCATTTCCCCGAGGGGGAGAATGTGAAAGTGCGAATGCACGGTTGTCGGCCCGCTTGCGGCGCTTGCGCTCGGCCCCCGCAGCCCACCGCCTCGCCGCCTTCTCTTCCATCTCTTCCATCGGGTTTGTAGTATCACGTGTACACCACGCAGTTATCAAGCCGCTATAACGCCGCTGAGTCGCCAACGCACGCCGCTGACGACGTAGTTTGAATGCGTTAAAGATATAAGGCGCGTTATTCACACTGATATCAGCGTGGCTTCCGTGGCTTAGTCGGTAGCGCGTCGCGCTGCGGCCGCAAAGTCCTCGGATCGAAACCTGGCGCCGGATGCTGTTTCTTTTTTAAATGTAGAGGAGCACTGCGGACGCCGCCGACGCCGCCGCCGCCGCCGGCGGTGGATGGTTTGGGGTCGCTTATAAAGAGCATTCGCTCTTAAAATTGGCTGATGGTTACGATACCCCCTAACGTAAAATTTGAGCGCAACTGTTTGATGCATGTGGGCCGCGATGGCAAGCACCCGTGTCGGCGGCGCGAACTGCACAGTCTTCTTGGGAGTTGCGCATACCCGCTGCTGAGCCTCTGCTCGGACAGCTCGTTTACGTGCAGCGGTGGACGGAGCACTTCCAACGTCTCGGAAAGTGATGGCGTCACCGGCGAACGCACGACAGCGCACGCTTCTCTCGCGTTATCTATCTCGCAGCAGGTCGCCACCACAAAGCACGTCTCGCGCGGCACCAGCGGCATACCAGTTTCGTCCTCCTACTTTCGCCATACTCTCCTCCACCGCTTTTCACCTCGCTTTGTTATCGGTGTCCTCCGCGTTCTCTCGGTTACATTAATGAATGCCGTCGAGGGACGCTCTGAAACTACAAAAGTGGTAGCTGAAGAGCTGTGCTCTAAAAGCCAGTTCTGATGCAGGCACAGCGCTGGGTTGGAGGGCAACGGCGGAAAGAAGAAAGTTAACAGAAGGAGTCCTTTGAATGGCCGTTTTTTAGTACATTGTTGACGTATTTAGGTGTCCTTCATCGCTACGCACGTAAATCTTTCCGCCGAGCACCGCAAGGCGCACACAATTGAGGCGTTTTGTTGGTGGTACACCGAAAAGCCTTCCCAAAAATCGAAATGGTAAAAAAAACCAAATGTGAAGACGCTACAGTACCAAGCCATCGCCTATAAAATATTGACGTGTAAGCTTAACGGTAACAGTGAAACAAAATGAAAGCCACAAACTTTATAATTAAACATGCAGGCTCCAGCGTGAGCCAGTATCCTATTCCGACGCCGGCAGTAAAAATACAATGACAACAGTTAATCCCCGAGCACAATGTATGCTTGAGAACTCCAGACAATACTTTCAATCTCTCGCCAATCCTACTGTACTCCTCTTTGTCGGTCATAAACTTATCTGTAATGGCGGAGTCTTCTCACCGCGCGAACTCCGCAATTATCCTTAGAAGGGAACTGCGGGCAGGATACACTTCGCATAAGCTAAGACCAAGGATAGGATCCTGCGGGCGTTCTAATTTCAGTTGCTAGCGTGCCTACGCAGTGTGTAAGGGAAGTACTCTGCAGGGAGAGAAAAATATGCTGATATGTACGTACACAGTCGGAGTCGCTGAGTCAATTTCAGGCCTATGCTTCACTTCTCGTTGCGCTTCTTCTTCCTCTTAAGACGACGACGATGATAATGGCGATAATGATAGCAATGCTCTCAATGAGTTTTAGATTAATCACAAGAAGGAATGAGCCAGTACTCACAAATCTGCACCCCCCCCCCCCGCTCCCTCGTCGGTACTTGTAGAGAAACAGCAGCAATTAAGCAGATACACAATGAGAGAAAGAAGTTATGGCACGGATAGGAATAACACAAAGCACCCAACGATTGTAGTGACGAAAGCGCAACAAGCGCCCTCACTAGGGTATAAAACTGATCCCTTTGACAAGGATGTTGCAAGATAATTAGATTTTCCAGATACGTGGTAAGTTCACCAAATATTAGTATTATTACCAAATATTATCACGAAGTATTAGGACATATTAGTAGAAAGTAAGAAGAAGAAATGGGTGTGTGCAGTACTTGTAGCGAGAACGCAAGATAACCATTGGTCATTAAGGGTAATAAGGTTGATCCCTAGAGAAGGCAAGCGTGGCAGGGGGCGGCAGAAGGTTAGATGGGCAGGTGAAGTCAAGAAGTTTGCGGGGATAAATTGGGCGCAGTTAGCACTGGACCGAGATAATTGGCGGTGGTCTATTCGAGAGGCCTTTGCCCCGCAGTGGGTGTAAATAGGCTGGTGATGATGATGACGATTTGAAGCTACCCTTCGGATATGTGGCGCGCGCTCTAGAAGAGGATTGCAGAATAATTTAGATTACCGTTGAACGATTAAGGAGCGGCGAAATCTCAACACACGGGTGCTTTTTATTTTTCACCTCGATGCTGAAAGAGCACCATCGTGTTGGACGATGGAGTGTGGTACATAAAGTCCGGAGATAACAAAATAAACCAGGCGCCGAGATAAAAATTTAAGTAAGGAAGTGAAGTCAGGAGGAACCTTGCATGGGTTTTGCACAAGTTAAAAACAAACACTAAACGGGGTCACTTTAGTTTTCTCTCATGATGTAAGAAACCATCAGCATGAGTTCTCGTTGAGTTGTGTAAGTTTAGGTGTGCTGTATTGGTGGGTTGGAAGAAGGAATATTGTTACATAGCCGGCGCACACACGGTGCGTGGACGAGAGACGAGACAGCGCTGGGGACTGAACCATTTATTCGTCCGTGAACACAGTATTTAAAGCATAGCAAGGGAGAGTGAGTTGGGAAGGAAGAAAGGGCGAGGAAAGACATGACGCTGAGTTGTTGATACGTCACACGCCTGGCTCAGGCGTCGGGAGATAACAAAGCAAGCCGATTTACAACATTTCTCCTCCCTTAGTATTGAAAACGCTGTACAGGCTTTCTTTCCCGAGTAGAGCGTCGCAAAACTTGCGGTGGTTCCTGCGCCTTCTGGATAGGCGGTGACGGTTTTGCGGGTGCCACCAGGTCTGCAGGCTGCTCGTTCAAATCGCCTTCGTTGTCGGTTGGTGTGGGCGCAGCTGCAGCCGAAGGGCTCCCCTCGTCTTGGTCTCGGTGAACGCCGCTCCGAGCGGATGCCGGGCTCGGCCTGGAACGCACTTGGTCTATGTGACGTCGAACCACCCCAGCGGGCGTTTGTATGATGACCATGCGAGACCCTGTTGTGGACTGAACTTTCCCTGGTGTCCATTTCTCCCCCTGGCCGTAGTTACGGGCGTACACGGCTGTGTCGGGCGGCAGTGTCCACTCTTCCGTCTCCCGGGTTGACCCTGGGAAAGGTGGGAAACACGAGTCCAAACGAGAGCGGATCAGGTAGCCGAATAGAAGTTCGGAAGGGGATTTTCCCTCGTGGCACGGCGTTCTCCTGTAGTTGAAAAGAACTTTCACCAATTTCTCTTCCAATGTGCCTTCGCTTATCTTCTTTAAAGCTTCCTTAATCGTCCGAACAGCTCGTTCAGCGAGCCCGTTAGATTGTGGGTGATACACAGCCGTAAGGAGGTGTGCGATGTTATTGTTCTTCGCAAAAGTGGCGAATTCTTCACTCGTGAACTGCGTGCCATTGTCCGTAACTATTGTGCGTGGAACACCGAATCTGGCAAAAATGCTGCGTAAGCTGGCAATTGTGGACTGCGTGCTTGCATGCCTCATGGGCACGGCTTCAATCCACTTAGTGGCCGCATCCACGACCACCAATATCATGCTGCCTGCGACCGGCCCGGTGAAATCGGCGTGCAGCCTCGACCATTTTTCCTTAACGGCTGGCCAACTCATTGGTTGAGCGGAGGCTGGCATAGGCAGGTTTTGCACGCAGTTGTGGCACGACGCTGAGAGGTGTTCTATCTCTCGGTCTAATCCCGGCCACCAGAATGCCGATCTGGCGACAGCCTTCATTGCCGATGACCCTTGATGTGTCTCATGCAGCATATGTAGCACCCGTTCTCGTGCTTGTGTGGGAACAACAACTCGATGACCCCAGTATAACAACCCATGAGCCACGGATAGTTCTAACCGGCGGTCCGAGAATGGCATCAGCTCTGTGTCCTTTACATGTTTCGGCCAGCCATTCTTGGTGTACTCAACGACCTCCGCTAGTAAAAGGTCCCGCGCAGTTAGCTCTTTGAGTTCTTCGACAGACACAGTACCATCATCGAAACTTGCTAGAGCGTAAACATACTCTGGGGGTTCGCTTCTCGCTGGTGGTGCTGGAGTCTGCAGCGGTAGCCGGCTAAGGGTGTCGGCGTTTAGTAGCAGCTTACCGGGCGAATACTGAAGCTTGTAGCGAAATCCGCCGAGGTAGAGAGCCCAGCGCTGTATTCGAGCTGCGGCCAACGCTGGCGTCGGCTTCTCTGCTTTCAGCAGGCCCAGAAGCGGCTGGTGATCTGTGACCAAGGTAAAATCTCTGTTGAGGAGATAGTCGCGAAATTTCGACACCCCAAAAACAAGGGCCAAGGCCTCACGTTCTAGCTGAGAGTAATTCCGCTCAGCAGTGGTCAGCGTTCGCGAACGGAAGCCTATGGGACGGTTCACTTTTCCATCTGTATGAAACAGCACGGCACCAATGCCATGCGGAGAAGCGTCGCACTCCAGTTTTAATGGCTTTGCGGGGTCGTAGTGAACGAGCACCCCTGCCGCAAGTAGGCACTGCTTTGCGTTGGCAAAGGCGGTGTCTTGAGCTTCTCCCCAGACCCAACGCGCATTTTTGCCAAGCAACTGGTACAAAGGTGCAAGCAAAGATGACATATTCGGAAGGAACTTGGAATAATACGACAACATGCCCAGAAATGAGCGTAGTTCCTGCACATTTGTCGGGCTAGGAGCCTGGGCGATTGCTTCCACGTGTTTCTCAGTGGGGTGTAGGCCGTTTTTGTCGATTTGGTGCCCTAAGTACGTGACTGAAGGCTGACTAAATTTGCATTTGTCTAGACGGAGTTTTACACCATGCTCACGGAAACGCTGCAGTACCGCTCGCAGGGTCTCGCTGCTTCCCTGTCGCTCCGCAACCAACACATCATCGAGGTAAGCTTGCACGCCTGGTAGCCCCTGCAGGACTGTTTCGATTTTTCGTTGGAAGATGGCTGGAGCAGACGCTATGCCAAAAGGCAGCCTCTTGAAGCAAAATAGCCCTCTATGCGTGTTAATTACGCATAGCTTCTGCGATTCTTCGTCAAGCGGTACTTGATTATACGCGTCACGCAGGTCGAGAGTGCTGAAGTACTCTCCCCCGTTTAGGCACGCAAACATGTCGTCAATCACCGGCAATGGGTACTGCTCCAGTTCGCATACAGGATTTAACGTGATCTTGAAATCGACGCAAATCCGAACGGTTCCATCTTTCTTTAAGACGGGCACAATGGGCGTAGCCCACTCCGCATGCGCTACCGGTGATAACACCCCAATTGCTACCAGTCTGTCAAGTTCTTGAGAAACCTTATCCCGGAGAGCGAAAGGAATGGATCGTGCCTTACAGAACTTGGGTGTAGCTCCTTCCTTGAGTTGAAGGTGCACAGGGGGACCGCTGATGCAGCCGAGTTCCGCGCTGAAAACGTCTTGAAACTCGCTGACGATGTCGTCCACGGCCGGCAGACTCGTTGGCGATCCGGCTTCCGCAGTCAAGTTAAGGACAGGTGACCCTACATTGCTCAGCTGAAAAATTAGGTCCCGCCCGCATAGACTAGGACCGGGGCAATTTAATACGACCAAGGAGCAGTCTACTACGGCACCCTTGTAGGCTACTTTCATGTCCAATTGTCCTAGGATGGGGAGTTTGCCAAGATAACAGGAAAGCTTGATAGATGAAGGTTGCAATGCCGGCCATCTCTCCCGGTTCTTTTCATAAATTTCGCGTGGCACAACGCAGACGGGCGACCCCGTGTCTATCAGCATTGGCATGTCAACGCCGCACCAAGTGAATGTCCTGTGAATTGGGGGCTCTAATTGCCACTTCCGAGATGAAGTCAAAGTCCAGAGGTGCATAGCTTCGTCTACGTTCCCCTCCGCACAGTCTTCCGCCACCGCCAGTGCTCGTCCCCGCATGCCTTGCGTCTGCACGGTTTCGCGTTTCCTCGGAGCGTCGCTCGAACACATTTTCGCAAGATGACCCGGCCTACCACAGCGATAGCACCTACTCTTGGCCCAGCCGCACGCGTGGCTGTTATGCTTCTTACTTCCGCAGCGTCCGCATTTTAGAGTAGGCTCTTTCGTCAACACGCCCTGCGCGTCAACCTTCAGTACGGTATTTGTATCGCCCGATATCTTATTTGCGTCATCTTCTGCCGTTTCGGCTGATAATGCTATCGCTTCGGCCTCTTCCAAAGTCAAGTTACCTTTTGCCAAAAGCTGTTTTTGCAAAGCCTTTGATCTGACACCACAGACTATACGGTCGCGGAGCATTCGTTCCAGCATGCTGCCGAAATTGCAGTTGTCTGCAATGCGTCGGATGTCGACAAGGAAATGTTGCAAAGGCTCACATTCATGCTGACATCGATTGAAGAACCGGAAGCTTTCCGTTATCTCGTGGCGCTTCGGGTCAAAATATTCATCCAGCGCTGCAACGACTTCTTCGTAGGTTAGGCTGTTCGGTTTCTTCGGAGCGACTCGTCCAGCCAGAATCTGCACAGTCCTCGTGTTTAACGCTGCTACGAGCAACGCCCTTTTTTTCGCTGTGTCGGTAACCCCCGTTGCCTCAAAATAAGCTTCTGCCTTGATGACGTACGCTTTCCAATTGTCCCTCTCGCCGTCATACTCGGGAAGATGGTGGTGAGCCATGGCTGCCGTTGTCGTTGCTGCAGGTTCTTGAAAGACCGTACCGTGGTTTTGCTCGCCGTGCTCTTCTATTACTTCATGGGTTCCTTTCTTGCTCGTCGCCACTGTTACATAGCCGGCGCACACACGGTGCGTGGACGAGAGACGAGACAGCGCTGGGGACTGAACCATTTATTCGTCCGTGAACACAGTATTTAAAGCATAGCAAGGGAGAGTGAGTTGGGAAGGAAGAAAGGGCGAGGAAAGACATGACGCTGAGTTGTTGATACGTCACACGCCTGGCTCAGGCGTCGGGAGATAACAAAGCAAGCCGATTTACAACAAATATGTAAATGGGCCATGAGATGATGCTGCATTCGGTTTCCGGATAGGTAAAAGCCCTGCACTTAAATGGATGGAGGAGAAAACGTATACTGTAGTTTAAAGGAACGGAAAAATGGGAAAATGATGACCTAATGATGGTCTCACTCATGACTTTTACCAGGCGTTCTGTTTTTTGTTGGCTCTATTTTTCCTTCAGGTTCATTGCGACGCTTACAAGATTGGATATCTTCCACCCACACTGTACAAAGGTCACGCTGTTATAGTAGCAAAAAAAATGATCCTGACAAATTGGTAAAGTACAAGAATATCGTCCCATTTCTTTTCGTAATATAGATTATATACTACTTCCTATAGATTTTCCACAACTTTCTTCAAAATGTCATTGAGCACATAGAAGATGACCATCAAACATGTGGCATCCGCTGGCGATATGCTCAAACTAACGTTCAGATTGTAAAGTTTACACTTGAGTGTGTTTTGGTACGTCAGCTCAAATAGTCCAAGTACAACTATGTTTCGTAAAGGCTTTCGGTCGTCTCAGTCACCAATTCCTGCGTCGTGCTCTACAGCATGTGAAACATAGCATCATGGCTTACCGATGATATTTGAATCTGTTATGCCGATGGCCCTACAACAGTGATACTCAACAATCGACTAACCCAACTAATTCACCGTTTTTTATCGATTAGTCAAGAATGCCCTTTATCGCCACTGTGGCTTATAGTGAAACCATTATGTATGCGCCTAATAATGCAGGGCAATAATGTTCGAGGCGAGAGTCTTGGCATATACAGATGACGCAGCTTTCTTTTGTAGTGTCAAGGCAAGCATGGAGAATGTTCTTGCCACTACCCAAGAATTTGCGAGGTTACAGGTGCGGCCCTGAACTTCGGAAACACCTGCGGCTTTTGGTTGGGAGAATGAGGCACGACACCCGCTCGTTTCACATGAACAAATTGGAATAGTGAGCTGACGTATTTAGGATTTGCCCTCTACAATATCGGAATGCTGATTGCATTGGTCGGAGCAAACCCTGTGAGCGCCAAACGAGAGATTGGCGTGGGCGGCAGCTGTCCATCTTTGTTTCGTGCCAGGCCCGTGCGTTTCGATAACGTTTTCTATCTAGTTGCGCGGGAGTATTTGGGCATGTTCATTTCCTTGTTTGTCAGCTTGTTTCTCGCTTATAGTACATTGAAGATGTCTAAAATCTGTTTTTGAAAGCGGCACTGCAAAAACGTATTGCACGTTTTCTCGGAGCAGCGGTTTTCTCGGAGAAGTGGTTGACACTTTCCGCTTCTTGCAGGCTTGCGTTTTCATTAAGTTTATATTTAATGTATAGTGAGTCTATTTCGGATGCGCTTCTTTTTGGCCTTTTTCCATCCCTTGTGCCATGCCTCCAATGCCTACACCACAACGTCGTCAATAAAGTGTTTGAAATGTGCGTTCCTACAGATACGCAGGTGCGTTTCCTGTAAAAACTGTAACACACTGGTAGGCTCCCTGCTAAAACAATTACATTTGGACACTGGTACGCTACCTGTAAAAACTTGGATGCAAGACTGGGGTCTTTTTATAGCTTGGTCAACAGATTGCCCTCCTCTGTTCCCGACCAGAGACAATTACTGTTTGAAGAGTGCAGGGATGATGGGTTTTTCAGGGACATTTTGCAGCGAACCATCAGAAAACATATTGCTATCACGCCATCCTCAATCCGATTTTAGCCATCCGACTGTCCTGGTGGGCCACCCTATGGCGCGTTTGTTGTAATTGGTGTGTAAAGACTATTGGCATGCCGAGACACTCAGATCAACAAAGTCAGATTTCCAAGAAACTGGGGCGTTTGTACATAGTGTGCATAATTATTTCGATCAATTATTTGATTGCTTTTCCCTTTTGAACGCTTGTTGGTGTTAGCCGTAATTTAGATGTATTTGTGCTTGCCCTAATTTGAGTGTATTCTCATCTGTGCTTGGCAATATGGTGCCCTCGTACTGTGGTTTCTCTAAGCGTATTATTTTATGCAATAACGAAAAAAGTACGGAGGTGCGCAGTGGTAGCGTCTAGTACTGTGGTGGCTACGCAGTGGCTAGTACTGTGGCGACACGGGTTCCGATTCCATCGGATCTCACAGGTTTCTAAGTAACTCGTTACAGCGGTTACCGTTTTATTTGCCGGAGTACAACAACTGCCGTTCCTCACAGAACGGGGCACTTAAGGCTTTTGCTTTGGAACATTCCCCTCATAAGAATAGACTTTCCTACAGTAAAACATTTACCTAAAATAACAAAAAAGCAGAACTTGTCACCCGTCCTCTTTCATTTGCTACCGCTCAGGTTTACACATACGTAAAAAAGGAGGCGGAGTAATTGAGTTGAGTGCACAACGGTAATAATGTTAATTCGGCACGACGGAAAGCCATTGCTGCGCGCCGAATGGAGCAGACAAACAGGCGCAAATTCAAATGCCGAGCCCTACTGGTAGTCGGCGAAAATTTACCAAAGGGTGTATTGCGGAGCACTTACCTGCCTCTTCGTCTCATTCCAAGTGAATGCAATTAATTTATTCGTGTCATTGTTGCGCATTCAAGTTGAACGGTTTTGAAGCTCGGGTCATGAATAGGAAAGAAAGCTCAGCACAACCAAAGCAAAGTGGAGCAGCACTCTTTACACAGTAGCCCATTGTGCTCTCTATATTTAGCCAGAACACGAGATGCACCTCGCGGTGTCGAGCAATGAGCAGCCTGCACCGTTAACTTTGACCCCTGTGAATTCTGCCCCGACAGCAACGCACTGCAGGCTTCCAGAGAGGAGTAAGGGGAAGGAGGAGGCAGTATGGGTGCTCATGCAAGCAGCAGCCGGTGCTGTCGCCTCCGTCTACTAAGCGTAGCTCGTAATGGGCCACTTTGGCGCGCGCTGTAATTACGGCAATTACGCGACGTCCGAGGATCCTGAACGTTTTCTCGGCCAGTGGAGTGCCACTGTGTATACGCTCCAGACGAGAGTTTTCACCGTCCACCCTGATCTGATTCTTCTCCTGGTCTTAACAGCTTGCACGCTGGACCTGTATGGTGACGTGGTAGCGGCCCATTTGAGAGGATTTCCGACAGCCGTGCGTTACCATTTGGCGCTACCATCGTAGGATAGCCATCACGGGGGTCCATCATATCCGTCTTGTCCATCATGCCATCTTGGTGTTCATCATAGGATATTGATGGATACACAATGACCTCCTGGACGGGGTGCAATGGCGCTATGTGTACAAGGCAGCATGGCGAGGAAAAGAGAGAGACGGAATGAACGCACTTTAGAATTGGCGGTGGTGCTCTATTGAAAGAGGACGGGCCGTTGAGCAAGTTGGGACTGGGATGCGCGTATATCCAGGAGGAAAAATGCCGGAACAAGGAGAAGAATGCGGACGGGAGCGGCGCTAGCTTCAAGGTTCACTGGTCAACAGAGGATGAAGTCACTTAAAACGGTAGCTATGCGAGTACCAGTGCATACGGCCTCGCTTTGGATACACGACTGATTCTAAAAACTAACGGCAGTAGATGGGAGACATAAAACAGCGAAATGAAATTGTCCGTATTAGGGCCGGCACAATTTTGGGAGGTCACAGGACACAAGTCATCAAGGCATCCTTGTCTTCAGAGCACGCATCGGTTCCGTCCGCATTATTCTCCTAAGTTCTAGTCCTTTTTTGCGTTTTGCGCTAGGAAATATACATATGCATAACGCAAGCAGGAAAGGGGGGAGCTTCGGGACCAGGGCAATTGTCCCCCTTGGATGCGCCATGGTCATAAGCTCGGCGTTTCAATATATTTCCCCCTTGTGCTAGGCCATGCGAATACGAAACTTGGCGCCGCTTAAAGGCTGATGTGAAAAGTAATCGGACACGCTTATGAACTACTTGGTTACATCGTTTCAAGTTATATGGATCGACGCTAATATGAGAGGGACGAAAAAGGAGAACATAAAACAGCCCTAACGCCTAGTACGACTTACGTCTTCCAGCTTTTTCCATGGCTAGTTAGCGCGGAAAGTTGAGTAATAAATAACGCCTTTTCGTGTGGGATAACTGTGCGGTTGGGGATGGTATGATTACGACAAAGTATTTTGTAATTTGGAAAGAGTAGAGGAAAAGTTTTATTCGCGCGTTAAGATAGTGATGATCTTTTTGCGTTCTAATCGGCACGTGTCTCTGTGAAGGCCACTAAAACGATCTGACGTCATCGGAAACTTTTTTGACCGCACTTAAAGATGTTGTCTTATAAGTGGAACCAACTATATTTTTACTTGCCAGTTTTATGTGCCAATTGGTCTAGGTAAGGGCTGCCTATACCTTCAGTATGCTTTGACAAACCCTCATCCGATTATGTTTCATGAGTCCCATGATTCTTACATGAATTGCCATTATCTCACGAGAGGACATTACGGATATAAAAAAGCAATGTCCAGCGAACTTGCCAACTTCTTCATTTCGCAGGAAAAGCTTAGCAAACAAAAATTAAAGCCGTTCCACGCAATGTGAAAGCTGTCGGAAGTGTACAGTAGTGATTCGCCATAATGGGCTGTGGCCCCGTTATCCACTCACTGATACCACCCACCACGTTCTTCGCCTCCCTGTCTCACTCCCCTCTCGATGAATTGAATGGAGGTTTGTTCCAATACAATTCAAATTTCCCGCCTTCGCATTGCTCGCGTGCCCCCTGTGTGGAACAACACGAGCGGGATCTCAGGTGTTCCGGCGCCTTTCTGCGCAGTTTGTACCGCGTTGTTTTTGGCGGCCACTTTTATCGCTAACTATCGTAAAGACCAACTCAACGGGCGTTCCTAACTGAATAAATGCAGGGGCTGCTGTTATATACACATATTTTGCCTCAAGTGTACTTGCACTTTTCTTTGCGCTAAACAACGGGGAAAGGTATGACAAGCGCCAGCAGTTTACGAGTTTCGAACGGTTATGACTATATAAACAGCTTTGTTTTTCGAAGCCTCTGTTTGGGTCAGTTACGCCGCAACGCTGTGGGGCTCTACTTGGGCCCGTTATCACGCTGCCCAACTGATTCCGGCAGTCACTTCAGATTGTGAAAGCAAACCAGCTACGACGACAGAGGGGGCCACTAGAGGGCTCTGCACTTCATATAAAATTAGATTGTTACAAACAGTACCTTTTTTGGAGTCATAAAGTGTTTTTTTATTCGTCATCAGAGATTATTAAATACAATTACGAGCAAGCCTAAGCCCTCCTTATAGTGTAGTGATTAAGAAAGCCCCGTTATTATTATCATCACCCTGTTCGTGTGCACCGCAGGACGAAGGAGCCTTCGCTGCTGTTCAGGAACCTTATGTACAGATTTTACTGCTCAACAGTTGTGCAGAGCAAAAAAAGCCCACTTTAAAGCATTTTGATGTTTCTGCCAAGCAGGTCCTGTTTAAAAGACTGAAAAAGTGCTAAAATATTCGACAGATGATGCACGCAAAGACAGGACTAGCGATGTCTCGCAACTGTGTTCTTTGGATGCGTACAGTATTATAAAAAACGGTGATAACAGTCAGCGACGCATCACTACACTTACGTGCAACCGCGCCGCTTTTTTATTATTTTTTGTAATAATCTGATTGTGAAATGTTTTATACAGGGTGATCAAAGTTAAGTCGACAGGTATTCTTAAAAATAGGCGCTTAGATTTCCGCGAAGAAGACCTCTACAGTGAGGTTATGCGCCCAGGGGTACATATAAATAGGAGGTAATTATTGATGTAGGTGACTTAATTAACTAAAATTGATTAATTAACTTTTTAGTGGCTGCATTAACCAGGCATGTTTGTATTAGAAAGTTAGACGCAATCATGTTTCTACGCAGTTTCAATTGGCGGAATTCTTCTAGCGCTTCCGTAGTTCGAGATATAAAACGGTGAAGAGTAATTGCCGTTCGCATGATTACGCATGCAAGACAGTCTGCAACGGCGCAAAGCTCCTCCCTTCTGTAACGTGCCTGCTGTGTGCGGTGTTCAGTTCGACAAAGGGGTGGAGGCGCAGGAAAAAGTGATAACTGGCACCCATTCATTCTCGGCTGGCGTTACCGCAATCTGCACTACTCGGAACCGCTATCGAACCACAGAACAAAAGGGAGGAGCTATGCGCTGGTCTTGACTTCTAGCATGCGTAATCATGCGAACGGCAATTAAACTTCGCCATTTGATATCTCGGACTACGGATGCGCTAGAAGAATTCTGTCAATTGAAACTGCGTAGAAACATGATTGCGCCTAACTTTTCAATACAAACATGTCTGGTTACTGCAGCCACTAAAAAGTTAATTAATCAATTTTAGTTAATTAAACCACCTACATCAATAATTACCTCCTAATGAGGTGTCCCCCTGGGCGCTTAAACCTCACTGTAGAGGTGGTCTTCCCGTAAATCTAAGCACCTATTTTTTAAAAAACCTGTCGACTTAACTTTGATCACCCTGTATGTAGTTCGATGTTTGCTGAAGAAGCAAAAACAGTTGCGAGAAATCAATAGTTCTGTGTGTGCTTGTGGTCTCTGTCACTTTTGCCGTCCATTATAAAAAACAAACCAACGCGCCGAAATGCAAGTAATGGTAAGGTAAGCTTCACGGCAGTGCAAAAAAGCAATAAAGAGAGCCAAGTACTAGAAGATCAGGTCACCGTATAGGGGCTTCTCTGCTACATACCGATCCCCTTCAAAGCCGCTCGAATGCTCAAGTGCATTGCTGGGAATGCATAGGGAGTAATATGTCAAGATGTGAAATACCGAAGACCCTTAATCTTTATTTTTTTTACTTTGTACTGTAGCGCGGTGAGCTCGCATTAGAGATCACATGGACTATGGACACAAATATGAATAATAGCTCGAGAATGCTGCCCATTAAATGTGTCGGGCTTAAGAGAGCGCCCTGGGGAACACCTCGGGTCATTCTGAGTAGCGGTGTTTTGGAAGCTGTGTGTTGACGTGTACGACGTCCATCTATCAGTGGTGTAATCAGCTAGCCATAACACGGGTGTCCAGAGGTTTAAAGACCTCAGTTCCGAGTGTATGGGTTCATGGAAGACAGAGTTTTGCATCGGTTTTACAATCAAGAACGAAAAAATGGGGACGTTGCGTGGTATTTTGGTTTGCTTGAACCTGTTAGAATGCGCTGACATCTTCGATGCTACGGAAACTGCGGCGTCTACGGTTGTGTTGCAAACGACTACAAAAGGTTTGCAGGAAAGAGGGGAAGAACACATACCGCAGCTCCAGGTGTAGCCCTAGCGTTCTTTGCTGGTTATTAGGCAAGCTTTCCGTTTCGCTTTAGGTGGACGTTTTGCACTTGCGGCCGTGATGCACGCCTACCGAGGAGAGGAGTATTACACAATCCGCAGTATGGGCTGCCCCAAAGGCCAGGATCATTTTTTACCGTCTGGTCACTGGAGAATAGTATTTTGATTCCGCGTAACGAGCAGACTTGGAGTCGTGTGAAGTGAAGTTCAGTTTGCATACTGTTACTGGAAGAAACTGCTGAAAACAAACAATTACATCTGGTATACGCATGACATACACGCTCTTGAACACTAGGCCATCTTTATTTTTCTTGCCCTACACAAGATGATACCATTATTTCACTAATTTTAAAGCCGACCCGCTGTGCCTTGTGTGTATCGTATTAACTGCTACCGAATTCATGCCAACGCTAGAATTCATCACAGCAGTATTGTCCACAATTCTATAGAAAATAAACATGTATCATTTGGTAAAAAAAACATCGCTTCCTCTTCGCTTCAGCCACCAACCCGAGCCAACGCATTGCAGGGATGCAAGGCTCCTTGTGTAGTAATGTCAGCTGTGTGCGGACGTGTTACCAGTAAATATTTAATTCGTTTTCAAACAGCTTTATCGGCTGTTTTAAACGTCGCTTGGTAAAGTTTTTGTTCTAGCATGAGCCAAAATGAATAGGAAGGGATAACGAAAGGAATATTAAAGGGGCCCTGAAAGGCGTTTTGAGCTCACTAAATGAAGTAGCGCAATCGTTAGATTGGGTCGTCAACGTCATCTGTGCCAAGTATTACTCTTTTACGCGCAGCGGAAAGTTCACACTTTTGTTGCAAAGTTTGTCCCTTTTTCCTCACCCTTCCCTTCGTGTTTTTGGACGCCGCCATCTTCACATGTCTACGTCATCGATTCCCAGATGTTCGTCATGAGCTAGACATCCTGCTATTGGGCGGCTTTTTCACGCACTTCCGGCAAAGAGATGAGTCGTCTGCTCAGCGTCGGCTCGCCGGCTGATCTGCCAGCGGAGTGCCGGAGTGCTTGGACATTTTACGACAAACGAAACAAGTGTAAAGAAACGCTTAACCGTTTGTATTGAATGCAACACGGCCATAACACGACATGGATATTCTCTTGCCTGAGTACGTTCCATAAAGAAAGCGTTGAAGCCTCGTGGCACTTCTTTCGTGCAATCGCAGAGAACGCCCTAAGCCGAATGCCCGGGTTTGACGCATACATTTTATTAAACTTCAAAACAATCCAGAGATGCGTTTCGAACGAACACAACGTCACAACATGCTTTACAAGTCTGAACCGCGATTGACAGACGATGGGTTGCCTCCTCCAGCCCGTCGTAAATTCGGCACTCACCTCGCTCGCGGTTTGCGAGGACGAACAGCAAGTCACTTAACTCTGGCGCACAAGCCGAGGTGGCTTTTAGCCAAGCACACTGCGCATACCCCATGCGAGGTTCAGTCGTACTTCGCTCGAGAAAGATAATCCAGACCATGGGAAGCACTATTCACCCACAGAAGCACAACGTCGCATTTCATCGCGAAATAAAGGCGTCCACAACACACACACCAACGCCTCCTGTATGCCAAACGCATCTCGCACTTCTCAATGGGAGTGAGTGGTACGCCTGCAGTGCCCACATGTCGCGAGGTGAGGCCCCGAGCTGAACCGGGATCAAGCAACCGTAACTGACTTCTGGAGCGGTTTGTGCCTTGTTGCCAAGGCAACCGATGTTTGGGATTGTCAAAGAAATGGCGCTGGCTCCAGCGCTAGAAAGCTCAGAGCCGCGCCGGAGCATGTTTTGCCAACGTTGCCGCTCTCCACCACGCGTCGCCCCAAGCTGAACTGGTGACATGATTGAAGAGTTTTGTGCACGGGTTCTGTATCGGTTTAAAATGTCTTTTTCAGATACCGCTGGCAGGAATTACCACCGCCGCAAAATAAGCCCCGGCACCAGCGGGGCCACATCTGATAGGGCGCTTTTGGGATAAACAGTGCGCGATGCATGAAAGGGACCGAGCACACGATCCTCCCCGAGCGGCTGCGAGTTCGCCGCCGATAAAAAGTCACGTATAGCAACTGCAGCAACGTACACCGCGAGAGGGCAAGGCCAGGCCACCGCACAAATGCGGCCAGATTTTTCGTTCGCTTTTCGAGCCTTGAGCGGAGTGCGGGATTCATGGTGTCAACAAAGCTTGCCCGTAGCAGACGGCAGTCTGAGGAGCGCCATAGCGGAAGTACGTCACCGCTGAAGAGCGCAGCATCATGGCAGGGAAGGCTCGCGCGTCGTCAATTGCGAAAGGAGGAGGAAACGCGGCGCGACGATAATGCGCGGTTTTTGATTTACGATTTCTCAGCTAATACTCATCGCTTTAACAAAATTCTTGCGGCAGGAGATAGCTAATACATTGCTTTATTTGGTTACGTGTACATCCACGCATCGGCGGAAGGTATTTCAGGACCCCTTTAAGTTATTTGTGTAATTAGGCACGAAACAAATGCAAAATTACAGGGATCATTCAGAAGGTTTTTCTTGGGGATTGGAGATTTGGGGGGGGGGGGGAGGGGGGAATATCTGCCAGCAGTGCGATGCTGGTCGTGCGAGATTTGTGTCGACGAATTGAATTCACAGCGGTTTAAGCATCCATTTACGCGTTTTTTTTTTCTTGTTCTTCAGGCGTAGACCGCGAATAAAAAAAAGGCGTTAGTTCGGCCTCTCTTATTATGAATCAAGCGCCTGCTGTAGGAAGCTAAATCTGCTGGTTGAACTAAGTGAGAGCTGCGTTAAGTGCAATCGAACACATGAACTGCGTCAAGTGACGGATGAGATTATGCAGACTCCGCGGCCCGAGGTGTAAGGAACACGACATACATCACTAGAAAATCACAGTATCCAGTCATATTTATGTGATGGCGATGTTCAGATGCCACAAGCAATTCTCTCGAGAGGGTATTACTCGTACGGAGGGGTACATATCTTTCAGTGGAGCCCAGGGCGTTCGTTGGAAAAGGCATAACACTGCTGGTGCGGAAGAAGCCGCCACCATCCCTTCATTAATAACTGAAAGCAACAAGGAAATGCCTAACTGAACGTAAACTAGTCCACAACTGGGAAAAGCGGGGTCTTCCACAACGCTGCTGAGAAGGAATGGACGATAAAATATGAACCGGTTGTCTCTAAGGCCCTCTAATTTTGTGATTGCGTTTTTCGTTGGTCTAGGCCTTCGCTTCATTACTCGACGCCAGACACGCAAGTCTTAGCAATCTTCTAAGTATACCCACTCAGTGGCTTAATTTTCTTTCTTGCAGGGGAAACCTGAATCAGACGCGCGAGGACGCCCAAGGCGTTCGCGTTGAACAGCCGGCAGTGAGACCCTTTCTGGGACAACGGCGGCAAGCTATGCAGGTCGAGACCCTGCGAAACCGTTAACGCCTACCCACGACCGCTAATAAAAGGTGAGCGCACGCGACGCATGCATCGCCACTAACCACTGGAATTACCCGCGGTGCCCGCGCTGCAACAGACCTCAAAGCATCTCAGAGGAAGAAATGACCGGCCTTTATGGACGTGCGAGCCTTTTCAAGCGGCGCTTTTATTCCTCTCTCACAGCGGTAGGAGGCACGCGACGCCAGCAATCCGGCCTTCGTGGACGGTCATAAAATCGAGAACCAGGGCGGCGTCGTCGTGGCGCGGTCAGTTTCCCGGGACTCCTTGTTGCTCGTCGGTGAACGAGCTTGCTCACGCGTGATTAGAGGGCTGTCGTTGTCTCAGTGTGGGCAGTTGCGGCGGAACAGTTTGGTTGTGTAGTTGCAGCTACGTGTAATGTGTCTGTCTTGCGATATGACTGCCGCATAAGCACCGATACTGGAATGAGAACCTGAAAAAGAAAATAAGTGGTGGGATCGACGCTACCAATGTTATCAAGAAAGGAAATAGAAAAAAAAAACATTAAAGCCGTTCCATTCCACTTAGAAGCTACCGTAAATGCAGAGCAGTCATTCGCCATGATGGGCTGTAGCGCCGTTATCGGTTCACAGCTATACACCCAATGCAATTCAAGTTTCCCGTCTCCGCAGTGCTCGCGCGCCCCCTGCCTTAAACAGCGCCAGCGGGAGAACTGTTATTTTTGTGTCGCTTTTCCTCCCGCGCTTGCCGGCTTTGCATCGCCACTTTTTTCGCTTACTATCGTAAAAACCAACCGAACGGTCGTTCCTAACTGAACGAACGCGGGCGCTACCGGTTAATCACGCATATTTTGCCTAAAATGTACCCGCAGTTTTCTTTGCGCTTAACAACGAGGAGATGTATGACAAGCGCCAGCGGTTAACGAGTTTCGAGCGCTTACGACTATTTAGGCCGCTTGGCTTTCGATGCATCTGGGATACGCCGCTACGACGGAACGCCGTGATTCGTTCCCTGGAAACCCTAAATGAGAAGGTAGCCACTGAAAGTGAACAGTGAGGACACTTTTCTTGAGTTGCCACACGAGGCGTTTTGGGATGTTCTTGCCAACGTTACCAAAGGAAAGGGAAGGAGTGGAGACGTCATTGCTGTATCGTATCAAGATGGACTCAGCATAGACTCCTTCGTGGCTTCACAAGCTGAAGTTGAACTCTTAGCCCCTCTGTACAAACTATGGTGTGTCAGGTGACATCAGACATCATTTCATATACTGTCCGGAAAATGCGATGGAGCGTTCACTCTTGCTGAAAGGGACAGACAAGGGTTTTTTGTCGAGTATATATCCTCTATCCTAAACGAAAGGGCGTCACCTAAAGCTCCTTAGCGAGAAACGGTTTTGCTTATAACACCCCGGAACTTTTTAAACCGACATTTTTCGATCTACGAGCCCTATGTGTCCTCCCAAAAATAGTGGTGGCAGCCGTAACATACAGTAGCGCGGCAACTTACTTTTGCCTGTATGCGAAATAAAAAGCGATATTTAAAAACTTGTCCCCATTTTTAAAAAATGTAAATCGAAAAAGTTTTTATTCCTTTATGTCTTTTTTTATTCACCAATCTATTTTACAACCCATGGCGGCGGCGGGCGGCGTGTCTTAAAAATTTTCAAAATGATGTTTAAAAATACATATACAATTTAAACTTATACAAATAATTGTGTAAAGATTTTCAATCAGTGAATACACGTTCCAGTGGTTACAGTACCTGCTAGGTTGCAGGTCACGTGGCCGGGACACATATTGCAGTGTCAAGTTTCTGCACTACGAACCACCACCCTTCTCATTTCAGAAAGTTTGCTGCCCAATTAAAATTACTTCCGCCAGTTTGTTCATAAATTGCTCGTGTTTACCGGGCGATATAAAACGCTGGCCCTCATAAGAGCCAGAGAACATATTCGCGATAAAAATCGGTTGTCCGTCCCTTTAAAGAACTTCGAAGGAGAACCGCCCCGCAAGCCTCTTTGGAAGACGTTATTTTCTTCAAACAGGCACTCGATCCCTGAGCGGGACGCCTTGTGCTTGGTGCTCTAGTTTTTGACGGACGCAAACGTATGGGACTTGTGGTGATTGGGCAGAGATAGTTTTCGATTGCTAGACAGGAGCTATTGCCGCCACTCATTAAGGAACGATCCGCGTGTTCACTAACAATTCACTGGCTCACTTTCATCAAAGCACCGAAAAATCACTCTTGGAATCACTAGAAATTGCTAAAACAGAACGTGTTATCTGAAATTTGTAGCTTCCGTTCCTCAATTCGCATGAGCATTTTGTTGCGTCAGCTACACTGGCCGAGGTTGAGCAGTTTCGCGTGGACCCTCAAGGGCCGTCCTGCGCAAGCGCGAGGAGTATTGCATTGAATTGGATTGGTTTGGATTGGATTGGATTTGGATTGTATTGGATGGGATGTAAATCCAATCCAGTTAAAGTACGGGTGGGTGTGTAGAGAATTGCGTCTGCACATTCGCCGGTCTGCGCATTCCAGAGGAGTGACGTCATAGCTGCGGCAGACGCACTGGAGCCGGCGCGTGCCCAGCTGTCGCGTCCGTTGCGCAGTAGCCAAGTCTGACGCTGTGCCGGAGGGGCTTGATAGCCGTTTCGCGTGGCTCCTGGAGAGCCGTGCTTCCGTGAGAGCCATGCTTCGCCTGGAGAGCCGTTGATCCTACCAATGCGCGAGCGAGTCTCTTCTACGTTTATCACCAACAACATAGTGCAACATTGCTTGTCGCAGTTTAATTGTACGCAGAATAACTTGCGCTTTTGCTCGCACTTGCCTTTCTTTGGTGGGGAGTCCTTAACATGGTGGCGTTTTAGCTCCTGCGTGGTGGCCGCTTGCTCGAAGCCCTTGAAGGCCAGTTATTCTGGTGAACCATCTCCATCTCGGATCGGACATCTCTGCCGGGTCGATGTCTCCAATGCTCTCCATTTCTTGAGGGGGCGAATAGCCTCGAGCTGATGCGTTGAGGAAGGCGGCGGCAGAGGCGTCGTAGCGGCGATGACTGGCAAGGCTTAGCTCACCCGTCGGTGTGGCACAGTCTTCTTGTGGCAATAAATGACATTTCGATGGCCTAAAAGGTTCGCTGCTAATGTCCAGTGAGTCCTTGCACCTTGCCCGTTCACCGAGAACACTCATTACTGTTTTAAAAACGATGTTCGTTAATTTAAAACGCAGAAACACGGAGCGGATGAAAAACGCGTCCCCGTCGTTCGGCTCCCTAACGGCTTTTTCTGCCCCCAGGAAAAAAACCGGTCGGTCTCCTTCAAAACGCGTCTGTGCATGAATTCTCGGCGCGCAGGCGCGTGCCGTTGTTCGGCTGTATGCCGTTTGCCGAAAAAATGACGTATAACCAGATACCTTACGTAGGCCTGTCTCCTCTTGAACACCGGTTGCCAACTATTCGGTGGCCATTCGCTTGCCGTAATTCGGCCGAGGACAGCTAACCGAATGCAAAACGTATATTCTGGGGCCGTACGTCGGCCGGTATCCTTCATAACACTGGTTGCCCGAAGAAAACGAATATTCTACCGCCGGACGCGCCGTTCACCGTTGAAACAACGAATGTACGGCAGCCGCGCTCCGACCGGTCTCCTTTCGAACACCAACTGCCGCAAGAATACGCATATTCTGTGGCCGGTCGCTTGCCGTGCTTCGGTCGATTACCGCTTCCCGAAGAAAAAACGGATGCCCTAAGGCCGTACTTCGGCCGTTCTCTTTCTCAACATCGGCAGCCGTAAGAGAACTGAGTATCTGGCAGCCGGTTAGCTGCCGTTGTGCGTCCGGACACGGGCGGACGGAAAAATACCGAAGCGCTGGTTGCCGAATGTTGGCCGTTCAACGCATGATCAGTGGCTGCCAGAACCTGGATGCTGACCGGACATGCCAGAAAGCGGCCATAGACGGGCCGGTCTTGGGGCACACTTTCTGTGCCGCCTGGAATGGTATTTATCGTAATTCTCCAGCTTTTTACTTTATAATTTCAGCTGCTTACGTTACGGGAAAAACCGCGATTGATATCTGTATGTATTCTAACCACTGGTCGTTGTACTTTATACTAGCGTACCTGCTGTAGCACACATCGTACCTGCTGTAGCACACATCGACAACCACGGGCGCGCTGCAGGCGTCGCCCGCTCCCAACATACGAAACAATGCGGAGCCGCTGCTTCACCTAATGATCCCCTAAATAAAAGTAACGCAGAAGTACGCATCCTCAACGTCAAAATTAGGGGATTCTGATTTCAGGTTTTTCGAGATCGCGCATATTATCATCATCCCGCGGAACTTGACACTTCTTGAAGTTTCCAAATATGCGGACTGAATAAATTTAAAGTGCTAATACAGAAATGAAAGGGGAAAAAATGGACACAGAAAAGAAAGCGCACATAAAATCGAACTACTAGGGCCCATAAAACGCTTGACTATGGTCCGCCGAACAAATAGAAGTATGTTGTTTCGGTCCATGAAGCCGACCTTCGTCCACAGCGTGAATCATGACCGCACAATCAACAGAAGGATTTGTCCCTTCCCCACGAACTGGTGAGGGATTACGATATCAATGCCAAGGAAAAGCCAAACATTCAGCGAAAAAATATCTCCTCACATATACTTCCGTTCGAAGCGGATGATGTCTCTTCTAAACGGCAACCACCATCAAAGATCCGCCTCGGCAACGGCTGTAAAAACCGAGAGCTGCTACGAAGAACATCGTGAGGTCCGCCTGTAGCGAGCTTCTTGCAAACATCGCAGCAGGTGAGAGGCCCTTCACGCTCCACGAAAACACAAGATCCGGTTCACGCGTAGCGTGTAATTCCGGTCGGAAATGCAGATCTCAGCGCTCTCCGCGGCAACTTTTTTCATTTTACATTGCTTACCAGCAGTTTGAATTCTTCGTCGTGTGCGCTCTCAATTCAGCCGACGTCAGGTAAACAGTGCGTGGCGAGGTCACTCAAGGCAGTTCGCAGAACAACGGCGGTGAAAACGAAGAAAGCGAGGATGAAAGATAGAGGCTCAACAAAAAGGCCTCCACTTTTCCCTTTCTTTCGCGTGGTTTTCCGCCGGGGCCAAACAATCGGGACGAGCGGCGTCGTCTGCTTTCAGCATCGTCTGCAGGCGTCTGCCCACGGCGTGCCGGAGGCGGGTGAAGAGAGCCAAGGCCCGTAGCCTCTGATCGGCCCTCTCGACTTCTATTGACTTTCGGTCGGAAAGGGCGGTCTATCGCCCTCCAGCAACAGCGGAGGCAGCAGAGAAACAACAGCCGCGCGGTGGCATCGGAGCACAATCGTTCGGTCACGATTTCCGCTGCCGGCGCCGAGGGCGCGGATCGTGAGCCCGATCGGCGTTTGCCTTACAGCCACGCTACTCCACTGCTCCAGATCGGAGCGGCAGACACGGAGCGTGCGCGGGAGGCCTTTGTTTGCCTCGCCAGCCGCGTTTCGACAGCTTCTCGCGCCTGCCGCTGGCCCCGCTACGAGGAGCAGGTGGCGAGAGGCGAGCCACCGCCTTTTATTTATGCCCCCCTCGCCCCACGTGCGCTGCTGGCGCGAGCAACGCACAACCAGCGGTTCTCTGTGTGTGCCTCTGTGTCTCCAGACTCTCGGCACGCGAGCCAGGCAGCGGCTTCGCGCACTTTTACGCAACGCACCGGGCCCTGCTCTGTGGAGAAGAAAAGGTCCCGCTTTGTTTCACGTCGTCTGCTGCTTTCACCGTTGTCTGGCAGCGTGTGGCGCAGACGAAAGTCTCTTTTTCTCTTTCCTCGGTGTGCCTTTCAGGCTGGTTCTGGAGCCTTATAGGAGTCTCTTTTCTTGTTTTTCTTTCTCATGATGCCGTCAAAGAAAGTGAAAAGAAAACGGTCACGCACGAGTCCCACTTTCGCATAACAAGCCGCGATCACTGGCTACGCTTGCTGTCTGAGAACGTGGGTAATATTTAAAGCAGACGGACGCCAGCTTTGGCAACGGCCGTTGCATTGGCCCACTGGCCGCATGCGAAACCGGACGCTGAACGTTAAGAGGACAGAAAAATGTCCTTGAGATAAACGCCTCCAGACCAGTCGCTTACGCAACGCGAACAGT
This sequence comes from Haemaphysalis longicornis, assembly GCF_048455015.1. NCBI lineage: Eukaryota > Metazoa > Arthropoda > Arachnida > Ixodida > Ixodidae > Haemaphysalis > Haemaphysalis longicornis. The sequence goes on from NW_027526422.1 coordinate 148,525,946, forward strand.
CGCAAGAGCAGCTTTCACAGAAAAGTAAATGGCATACCGTTGGCAACGTTGTCACAATTCACTGGAACGAGCTGTGAGATTTATTAGCCGGAAATCTAAGCGAGCCTATAGGATCTCTTCAAACCGTATGCCATTGGATACCGTATACGATCTTTTCCAACCGTATAGGCAGCATTCCAACTGTATACGTGTGGAATTCTGCATTTTAGACGCCTAGGTGGAGAAGCCATAGCTAGCTGATCAATGAGCGTATGCACCACACATGCTTACCACACTGTTAATGCTCGAAAATGAAAAGCAAGAAGGCTAACGGGAAGGTGCTAGTTTTCGAGGAATCTGCGTCCAACTGGCTTACACCAGGAAAGAAAGTACATGGGTGTAGCAAAGAGAGAGTGGGGGAAAAGGCAAGGCAGGAGTAGTGGAAGCGGCCTAAGATGTACTGCTCGTAAAAGCGTTATACAACGGCTTACACAGGCCGCTAGTCTCAAGAAAACCAAGAGCCTCAGTTGTCTTGTATGAGAATTTAGGTCTGCTTTAAGAAACCGCAAACGGACTGGACTGCCCGCAGCTGATGCGTCTGCGTGCGTGAAGTGCGTAAAATGCTAATGATTCTGAAGCAGGATTCCACGGAAGCAGTCCACGACCATCACATAAAAAAAGGTCTCATAGAGGCCACTCAGCCACACGAAAAGTAGCGAAATTGTCGGCGATAAGAAGAAATTCGAAATGAGTTTGTGGTGGAAGTGAAGACCCAGGAACTACGGAGTATAATCAGCGACGCCCGCTGCATTGCACTAGGTTGGTGCAGTATTGTGTGTGACTGAAGGCACTATTCAATAGCAGTACTCGGGCAGCGTGGCCTGTCATATCGTTGCTGACAACCACTGACTGTGTAGCGGCTTAAAACCAGCGCTTATAAATGACATTAAGGCCCAGGAGACTCAATGTAGTGCGCTGAACCCGTGATAGACCAAACCCATCTTTAATTGCAAACGTAGTTGTCGTGACTAATTTATGGCGTGGTGCACGTACCAGTAAGCTCAAGCAAGGTAACATAGAGCGCCTGTATCTAACAGAAAATCGTAGAATCACGTGAAAGTGGTGGAGCTCTATTCACCTCGCTTACTCCAAAAACTGTTTACGCACCAATAGCAAAGAGGGCGGAAACAGTACAGTCAACGGCGATTTTGGGAGGCAACCATGAATGCTTTGTGTAGTACCAGGACAAAGTAGTCCATCTTGGTGGCGAAAGCCCGAGTCACCCAATAAAAATGTGCAAACATGCGCCGTCGTCATTCGTCAACACGAATGGTACGAAAATGGACATCACTGTAAAGATAAGAAAAATAAAAAAATTAAAGAAGTTCAACTCAATGTGAAAGCTTTAGAAGTGTGGAGCAGTGCTTCGCCATAGGGGCTGTGGCACGCTCTCTTGACTAGTTTTAGTATCAGCCTGGCGTTGATACCGAAAGTCGTCAAGAGAGGACACCGAAGCCCCTGAAAAGGCCTATAAAGAGACACTGGATTGAGTTTTCATTAATTTGGGGTGAGAATATATAATGCGTTAGTTCATCATGTATTCCTTATCTTCTTACTGTGTACTTATTTGCGCCCAAGCAACGGCAGACTCTTAGCAACGGCACATCGCGAAGATCACCCCCCACACTCTGCATACCAGCAACATGTGCTTCTGTGGCGCAATGGGATTGACATTGGTTTCATAACGTGAGGGACCCCGGTTCGATCCCGAATAGGGGAAGCGGTGGTCGTCTCGAATCATGTGTGTGGGAGCGTGACGTCGTGACTCCAGTGGCTAGATGCGGTGGCCCTGGACGAGCTACACAATAGATTTTTACACCTTTATTGCGTAAACAATGTGTAGTATAAGAGGAATAAGGTTGCTGGGAAGCCATTGCGCTCCTTTTCTTAGGTTCGAATGGCGTAACTTGTAGCTTTACCCCCTTTGTGTGTGGAAAAAAAAAAGTGTTGACCGACTGCAACACCCTCGTTTTTCTGAAAATGGGGGCAATGGCGGCGAGTTTCGGCACATCGGTAGACCTAACTTTTTTCAATGTTTTAAAGTTTTCCTAGGTTTTGCTATATAATTTGCTAAGTTTTGTTAGGTTTTGCGATGTTTTTGCTAGGCTAGGCTAAGTGCTGAGGGATGAGGCCAAGTTTAGCCGCATTTTACAAGGCTGTTCCAGTGTGTCCCTCACACTAACAGCGGATTGAAGTGGGAAGCGAGCTAGGTCAACCCGGTCGACCCCTAGCTCCGCATTTTCTCCATCTTTGCACCCCTAGTGCAAGCTGCGCCGGCTTTTAACTCGAAGGTGTTTTATGCCGGGGTAAAGCAAGACATCACCGACGCCATATCCATCACGGAAATGACATTGCCAGAAAAAGTTCGATTGACGCAGCAGCGCGAGGATTCGACCCACGATCACTCTCGCTGCAACGGGAGGTGTGAAACGCTCTGCCAACTGGGCTATGCCCCTTCTAGCCACCATAACTGGGCTATGAATTCAAGCCTGTATAGCGTTGCGAACGTGCCTTATATCCTTGCCTATAACACTCTGCATTCAGATGGTGCTATCGTCTAGGAGACGAGAAGCGAATTAGTGCGTCGTGACGCTAATGAGCTCCGATTGTTGGTGCTTCGATAAGCTGCTGTGTTTATCAGCCGCCTATGCTGCGGGTGTGATGGCCCCGGCAGTGCACGGGGTTATAATAACACTGTGGCCACGTGTAAGAAAACTCTTGCTTTAAGGCAGAAAGGCTACGACGCCAAACGGCAAATGTCTCTTTCCTGACTGCTTTGGTGCGACGAGACTCACGCCAGCGGGAAGCGGAACGCGTTCACGGATTCACTCTTCAAGCTAGGAACGTGGCATCTCGCGTTCCGCAAGCTGAGCTCGTCGTAAAGCAAATGTCTGCCGTACACGCCACGGAGCAGGACCGAAGTGGTCGCAGCTTTGCCGAAGCTACCCGCCACCAGGACGTCGCTCGCCAACCACACCCACAAGAGTGCTGCTGAACCGCACATCATGCTCCTTTTGCTGTAGCGGACCGTTACTTCACCAAACGATTGACTGACAACCCGTTCAGCTTCGTTCTCACGGCAGTAGCAGTCCCAGAGATTCGTTTTAGGGGGGGCGAATTTTTTTTTTTGGGGGGGGGGCGATTTTTTTTTTTTTTTTTTTTGTGGGGCGAATAAGAACCGCTCCTCTCCTTGCGCCAGTTCTGCGGAGGAGGTGATAACCATGCCGGCGTGTGCGTGTATGTTGTGTAACCCGCTTGCGCACAAATCACTTAGCGACACAGTGGTTTTTGACTCCACGTAGGCGGTGCTACGGCTGACTCGAGCCCGCATTTCTGACGCTCGCAACACGCTTGCGACCTCACACAAGTGGGATATAACCTCGCGCAAGTGGAATGCTTCGAAAAAAACAAAAAATAAGAAGCTGAGGACCTTTTTTGTGGGGGGGGGAAGGGCGATCACCCCCTTCGCCCCCCCCCGCTTGGGACCGCCACTGTCTCACGGTCTGGGAGCGCTTGGGGTTTCAATCTGATTTACGCAATGCTCCGGCGCGTGTAAGCCTGTGTCTAATGTTGATGCGTCCAACGGTGCCATACAGACGAAATATAAATAACGACGTGCAAGTTCATATCGATGCACAATAAACATCCAACTGCTCCTGTCAAGGCACATTTCACTTTCGTGTTTTGCTGATTCCTGTAAAAGAGGGATCAACCACATTTTTTGCGTTTTGGTAGCCAAAAAAGGCTATAGTAAGAGGTGCGCATATGCATGCGCCCCTTGTGCTCACACTCGAACAGGCTCGGCAGCCGGCTTCACTGTTATAATACCTATCTGTGGGGGTGCACCCTTCACAGGGGCGCAGTTTTCTTCTTGGTATTTTTTGCTGACGCCACCGAACCAAGCTCAAGGGTAAACTGCTCCGCTGGTAATAAATTAGTTCAATTCTTATTGTTTTAAACATCGTGAGATACGAAGTATCCCCCCGCTCGTAGAAAATGTTCAAGTCCACCCACTTAAAAGAGCAGAAAATACCTCGAAAGTTGAATGTCTTTCACACCCATTTTCTTAATTTCCAACCCCCTAATTTGCAGATTCCGACCCGTGTGGCAAAAAGGGTCTTGAAATGTGGGTGTTGCAACACCCAACAAGGAGGGCGGGTGTTTACAACACCCATTTTCCTTGGTGGGTGTTGAAAAGGTGTGGAATAGGTGTTTAGTATTTAATGATGAAAAAATACATGATCCATTAGACATAATAACCCCCTCACGATTCAAAAGTTTGTGCAATCAGCATGCTGACTTGCACAGGTTCACATTAAAATGCATTATACCAAAACAGCGCGCTAAAATACCCAATTTTCTCGAGAAGCCCACGGACTCTATCAGAGGACTTTCCTGTGATGGCTATAAAAGCAGGAAGAGTAGATGGATGTCTAGGTAGGTATGTACTCGCTCTCCAAATGCATCCCGTTGGTTTTCTTGGTCAATTCATTTGAAATCCAAGTGTCACTTGTGCCTGTTGAATGTGTCTTTAATGCTGCGCGCTCAACCGATCCACATTGCCACGCGAAGCTGCGGTGCCCACACCCTCATTCTAGGGTGTTCACAAGCACACCTTGTTTTACCCTTAGACACTTCTTTAACCAAAACACCTTTTGAAGGTGTGCGCCATGGGACAACATTTTTACACCCTTTTCGGCCAAAAAGATTGCGAGAAAGTTGTGTGTGCGGCGATAAGCCAGGACCCCAAAGGGTTCCGCGCTTAAACCCCGTTAGTGTTCATAAGGGACAGCAACCCAGGGTGTCAGAGCCGGAGCCTAGCGTGTTGCCACGCGCTAACCCGGCACCGTGGCAGAATGGAACAAGTATTAGCCTGATGCGTGCCCCGTGACAGGTGAACGTGATGGCACGTGTGTACAACAGGTTTACTCGAAGGAGAGCTGTTACTGTGGGGAAGCTGTCGCCTGAAATTGCGCCCAGTCTGACTGCCCGATTGATTCGCGGGGAAATAAGAAGGAACCAAAGGGAAGAAAGAGACGGAAACACGATGCAGCAGCAATGAATTCTGATAATCGCGGCGTATTCGCCTTCAAAGTAAGTAAGCAGGCTTGAGTAAGAGATGGATTTTAAGTGCGAATGCACTTTATAAGCGACCCCAAACCATCCACCGCCGGCGGCGGTGGCGGCGGCGGCGGCGTCGGCGTCCGCAGTGCTCCTCTATATTTAAAAAAGAAACAGCATCCGGCGCCAGGTTTCGATCCGAGGACTTTGCGGCCGCAGCGCGACGCTCCACCGACTAAGCCACGGACGCCACGCTGATACCAGTGTGAGTAACGCGCCTTATATCTTTAACGCATTCAAACTACGTCGTCAGCGGCGTGCGTTGGCGACTCAGCGGCGTTATAGCGGCTTGATAACTGCGTGGTGTACACGTGATACTACAAACCCGATGGAAGAGATGGAAGAGAAGGCGGCGAGGCGGTGGGCTGCGGGGGCCGAGCGCAAGCGCCGCAAGCGGGCCGACAACCGTGCATTCGCAATTTCACATTCTCCCCCTCGGGGAAATGCGGGGGAATTTTTTATAATGTGGGCTCAACGACAGATTCGGCTGTCGGCGCATCCGGTTAGGTATCGGGATCACTACAAAATCAGTAGTAACTGAACTCAGATTACTAGACCGCCAAAAGAAACGAATAAATGTGCAGGAGAACAGCTGGTTTGCTGCAGAGACACATTTTTTTATCCGTCTGTATGTGAAGCGTCGCTGGAGGATGTTCAATCCCCCTCAATAGAGGAGAACACAGTAACAGATGTGCTCGCCATCCCGGAAAACGAGCCGCTAATTATCTCCAGGGTCTTTTTTTAGAAGAGGACGCGTATATGATACGCACGATTAGCATAAACCCATGAATTTCCCTTGTTTCACACAAATTACCTGTCCTTTTTGTTTGCATATGCAAGCTACGAAAATAAAAAAGACTTCTTTATCAGTGGCTCAAGAGGCGCGGAGCATATATTCGCTCCATCGGGCAAACACTGTGTGCACGGAGGACTGTTCCCTGCGAGCGTATATAGCCTCGCTTTGAAGATTCGAGTATCGTATGTATTAAGCCTGTAAATGAAGAGCGCATGCTATCGGTGGATGTGTGTTGTTTTAATAAACGAAAACAGGAGAAAGACCGAGCCGATTACGGCTTTTTGGGTTGAGAGCACCTGAATCAAGATTGAGTCTCGGAGGAGAGGATAGACAAAACAGAGGATAAAAAACAGAGGTAGAAAGATGATCGATTATCAGGCGCGCAGCAGCGACAGCACTGCGAGTACCATTGGAAACTGAATATGCCGGCGTTTCAAGCCTATCTTCTTCCTGACTCAGTATTTGTTGATTGAGGTTCCTTCAGTTCGAGAGTCAGTCATCGGTTGGGTCTTTTCGCTCTTGTTTCTTTCATTAAAGCAACAGACACAAGCCGTGAGCGGAAACGACGGGAAGGCGGGGCTAGGCAACCTCGTTCGATCTGAGTGTACAGCCTCTCGACTGGTCACACAGGAAGAATAAATCCCGCCCTAACAACAGAACGCGTTGCTAGGAAACACCTAGGAAAGCAGTTTGATCCGCTACAAACGGCAGGGTTCGAAGCGCATCGTCTACTTCTGTGCACAGCCAAAAGACACTACTATTCCCTTCCTCGATTGCTGCTCCCCACATCTACATCCGTATAAAGAGTTCCCATTTTACGAGCGAACGTATGTGCTTCAACCTACTGGCGGAGGACATCTTCCTCCCTCGCTGGTGCCGATTCCCAAGATGGATAATATTGCAAGGCACTGGGGATCGCGACAATATGCACACTGGCATCCCGTAGGTCACCTTACACCACTTTTTTTACACCGTTACGAATAACGTTTCATTGTGAATTTATTTTAATCGGTTGTGTTATTCCTAAGGCTTCTCGGTAGGACCTCACCTACCTTGTAATCATTTAGTACACTGCACTGGAGGGAGCCCACTGAGGGGGTACGGTACTGAAGCGGCCGATCGATGTCGCCTCAGTCGGCGGTATTTCGGGGCCGCAAATTCACGGCTATAGTTATGTGGGCCACCAGGTTCACGAACAGCAAGGTACATGTTTTGGGGCGTTAGTATGCACCAACTAGCCCCCACCACCACCTGAACATAAGTTAAATTGACTGGGGCGACCTAGGAGGTAAGCCATTTTAGTCACCTGGACCAGCTATAAACCGCCAAGCAAAAAGATCACGATGTTTGTTCTGCTGAATGGTAAACCAGAAACTTGTTGCAAATCGCCTATAAAGGACCTTCACACCCAACCGTCAACGAATTGCTTCAAAGGCAGAAGGGGGGAGGGGGGGGGGGGAGGACAGAAAACACGGTTTACGGCGTCTGTTTAAGCCTCCTCACTTATAAGAATTTCAAGCTTTGTCGTTTATACACTGCGGAGAAACAAACAGAAACTTTTTTTGTAACTTTTAGTGGCAGCTTGTCGGATCGAACTGTCATCGTTTCAGCCATTTGATCTTCGTCTTTATTGAGGGACCAGCTGCATACATTGCTTGCGTAGGAGGGCCAATAACAGAACTGCTTCCACGATTCGCGCTGCCAAGAGGTCGCACATCAGCGGGAACGCAGGTCAATAAGATAGCCACCTGCGCTCGGCCCCATCAGTGGGCATTACCGCCTGCTTAAATCAGCACCAGGTGCAAAGAGGCCTCGGCCAAAGTGATCAAAGCAGCAGCAGGAGAGACTTAGTCTCGGGTGCATCTCGTGCAATTCTGCTGTCAAGGTTACTGACATGCGTACGCTCTCCCAGCCTGTGTCGAGGTGGCCGTCCACCGCGCGCGTGATCTCTCAATAGAAGCGACGCACGCCGCAAAGAACCGAAGAAAGCCTTGAACATTGCGGCGTGCCTGTCAAAGCCTCGGGGCCAACAAGGCAGCCAACCCGACGTGGTCTTCCTTTGAAGGACCGAGTCCTTACAGGCATCACAGTTTCGGACACCAGCGAGTCGGCAGTGAAAGAAACTCAGAAGGACGGAAACCACCAAGGCTTCTCGTACAGATTTCTCCGATGACATCTAAGGCTACGCTGTCAACCAAGTGCCCATATTGAGATTCCCCTCGGCGTACCTTCAAAGCGTAGATCGGTTTATTCTACTGACGACTGGGCGCGACGTGCGGACAGAATGTTCGGGGATGTGGGAAGCAGAAACAGACAGCCGCCGTAGTAAGCACGTCAAGTGAAACTGCCGTGGCGATCCTGCCCTATGCCTCCAGTCGTGTTTGGCGTGTTCCTAGGTTGTCAATATTTTTTATATTGAGTACATCTCTATTGGCGTTGCGTTTAATTCTTGCTCCCTGCTGCTACCGCGACCAGACCAGAGGCTAATAAAAGCAAAATGTCACGCGCCATCTGCTTTCAAACGTGACGTACCTTGACAGACTATCTTTTTCGCTTTATTCCCAACGCCCCCCGGCGTACTGATTCTAACCCGCCCTCATTTCTAGAACGTGTGCGCTATTGACTGGCTAGGCTATATCGGCTACATCTTCACCTCTTTCCATACACGGCGTGTGATGCGTCGCTGTCGACGCTTCTAACACCGGCTTCTACATGCGAGGCCAGACTGCCCCGGTTGCTCCTATGTGGGGATAAGTACATGGCGGCTACTTTACGGGGAAGCTCCCGGGGCTCCTCTATAAGCGTGGCCGTGTCCGAGGCCAAATATATACACTACAGCACAGCGGCGTCGTGGGGCGGGAACCTTTAAGGGTGCGTGAATGCCTGTCAGAGCAGTGATGAATGCTCGCTGACCAGCGCATCGATCGGTGGACGTTGACGAGGCGCTCGATAAAGGAAGGAGTCTTGTCTAAGCCGTCGCGGCTGTCAGGCCGCATCTTTCAACGCTAAAAACTGACCCTTTTTGGCTTCATTTCTTGGACATTACGCACGAATGAGAATATCTGCAACTCCTGTATCGTTCAGAAATGTGGCTACGGGCTGCTGAAGGTTGTATCGATATTTTATTCGGGGAGGAATGTCGTATTTCGCTGCGAGGGACGGCACGCTTTCTTGCAGTTTTGAAAAGAGCATAAAAATACGTTTCGCTCGTCAAAAAAATTTCCGCGCAGAAATAACAGTCCAATCCGACATTTTATTGACGTAAATGTATTAGGCAATGTAATAAGCAAAGCAGATGAAACTAGGCCGACTTGCAATTTCTCGCACAGCCTCTGCGATATCCCATGGACTGAGAAACCCCCGTCGGCAAAAGCTACCGCCGATAAAGATGACGGCCCGATTGTAGTGTTTCCATTGATAGCGTTTGATCACTCCGGAGAAATGTGAGTGCCACTGCTTGGTTTGTATGTGGAAACTCATCAATGCAAGACCTCGTTGATTTACCACTCCTGGACAGTCCGCGGGCAGTCCGAGGACTGCGTTCTGACCGGAAGTCCGACCTATTCTCTTCTGACCCTCTGGTATTCTACCTCCATAACAAAGGCATTACCCTAAACAGTCTTTTGTCACGATATACTTAAACACTAGCGCCTAACTATTCACCGAAGAAGTATTTCCTGCGAACGGAAGCAAATCACTCGCGCTCTTTAGCGCCCCGATGCCGCACCCGCAAGGCTGCTGCCAATTAACCTAATGCATTGAATTTTTCCAGCGTCCGCATGGCTTCGCGTACGCGAGGATTTGCTGTTGCTTCTGTTCTTAGCTCCGTGCGAAAACCGGCCGCAGTGGCCTGGTTCCGTACAAGCGACCTCGTGGGTAGCAGCCGGAAAATTAGTCATCGTGCCATTACGGCGGGTGCGACCGAACTCATTGTACGCGGCGCGCTAATTACGGTCAGGAAGCGGCGCCACCTTTACTTACTCAGTACTTTCGTCGTATTAATAGCTAATTTATGCAAATTTATACTAATTATTTTTGACGCTGTACGAAACGTTTGTTCCTGCCTCTGCAGTGGTCGCAAAGACCTTTCTGCGAGGCCGTTAAGCAGTCAAAAGTCGAATTACACGTCGTCGAACTAATTGGGACCGACTTGTCCTCAAACTCCTGAGGTCCTCAAGGTTCCACGACTTATATTTCTACTCAATCGTTACTTCTAAAGGCTTTGTAGTGAGGTTTGTACTGGCCCGCATATTTCTCAGTTATTTCGTCTATGACACGAACGGGTTTTGTTATCCAGCAACTTCTCCGAATCCCGATTATTCTCCCGGTTGATAAAAATCTTGGGCTCCACTTGTGTGGCTAACTATTACTTTGCTAAGCAACTTGTATTGAACCGAACGCAAGTATGATATGTCCCTAATGCTCAAAAAACGTAGGCAGCTCATACTAACGCGTAAGACGTGAAAATAGCGAAGCTGTACGCAACCTTCACGACAATCAGGATGGTTTAAGTCCACGATTGCAGCCGATTTGCTCCTTCTTCGCTTCCGCAACGACCTTTACTCCATCATTGTTGCTAGAAGTGTGAGATTCCTTCATATTTTTGGAAGTGATAGTCATTGGACATCACCTTGGAGGGGTGTACGCTTTTACGTGTCTTTCTCGTTGCGAGCAAGTGTTACCCCGATTACGGTTAACGCTGTAGTTCTTTTTTTTGCCAATCTTGGCCAATCTCCCGACGTGGGTATGCTTGGCTCGACAAACACGCGCCGACGACGCTCGGCGGTAGTAGTGAGGCACGCACACTTGAGCACTCGGCATTTTTAAAATTTTTGTTTACTGCCGAGCCGTCGCCGCGAGGCCCGCCGCGCTCACATGAGGGCGCTCGACAATTTCTTGGAATTTTTTTACTGCGGACACGAAAAATTAGGGTTAGCTCAACAGCTTCACTGTTTAAAAAATATTCACAGTAGCCTTCTTGCGGACTTTAATAAGTCTTGCATTTTTCTCGGCGAGAGGTACCTTTAAAGTTCGCAGGCAGTAATAACTTTGCAAGCCTTATCTCCTCCATCCTTCAGCACATCCACAGAGAGTGCATTTCACATCCATCTGCTTCCCCGCAAGGCTGCTACCCGCTTCAGGAAGTTACGCTCCGGCGAGTACGGACTGTCACCCTCCTTGCCCTCTACCTTTTGCAGCGCTTCCGCAGCAAAGGAAGCAGCCGTTCCCTGGACCAGCCCAACACTGGAATGTTCAGCCCATGCGGCACCCGGGCTGACCTGGAACACCTCCTGTGGTTCTGCCCGCTGTACTCGGCTCCCAGAGCTCGGCCCTGGCCTCACTCCCGAGTGAGATAAGACCGAACTCCCTTCAGAGCTGGACTACACCACAACCGGGTACAACTTCAGCGGTCGCCAACGAGCTTTGGAGGTCGTTAAACCAGTTTGTGGAGGACGTGCAAGCTCCTTCCAGCGGTTTCCGGCTCGAACGCACTGCCAGAGCTACAACCTGTCACAGCTGAAGCCGGTGATCAAAAAACAGAGCGTTTGCCTTCTGTGTATTTTTATCTTTACCGTTGTTCTTGTTTACATTCTTTTACAGCAGCCTTAGATTGCATAAAAATGCGGAAAATAGCGTCATCAACAACAACAACCTCTTCAATTTGCCGATCTTGTTACCTCTTTGAGCGGCCTTCCACACCTGATCCAGTCACCGTTGCGAGTTCGCCTAGCGAGTTTCTCCTGTCAAGACTCCCTAGTCCAGTGTTGCGGGCATGGAAATGGGCACACAATCCTTCGCTCCATGTTGTCCATTTCAGTCCCAACTTGCTCGTCTGAGGTCACACATGCTGTGTCTAGCGATTCATATTTTCTTCTTCCTCCCCCCCCCCCCCCCAGAATTCCCTGCTTTCTTTACGGCTCGCTTTACCTTCGGCATGGTACAGGCAGTAACGTCGTTACACACCCTTCTGCGGTTAATCGGTTTGTATACTTCCGCGCAAACTCTCCTCACTTCCTGGTATTCTGTTTATAAAAATTTATCAGCGAGGAATTTTTTTTCCGTAGAGTGGTTATGCTTTCTTTCTAAGATATTTTTCTTCACACACTAACTGCTGGCACTGAGGTTATAAAAGGTAAGCTCGCCTTGTATACGCTGTTAGCTTCTTCTCACGTATATGCCTACGAAAGGCGAGAATACCTATTATACCTAAACGAAACAGCGGGAGTGGGCCCCGGTTCTTTCACGCTTCGTGACACAGGTATAGCATAAGAGGGCTACTCGCTAGTCGACAGCTCCTAACAAATGGGCGTCACTGGACTCATGACCCGAGTATTAAAAAGAATATCGTCTCCATTCCCACTTGTCACAGCTGTGCTACGGCATCATATCAATGCATTAGAAAGTGAAAGGGAACACCACATCCCGGGGCCCACGTTGGACGAGATATTAGCGCACATTCGTTCATTTAAAAATATATATATTTAATTTTCCACACGAAAGAATTACAAATCATTGCGCCCAATGCTCTCCTCCGCGTTCTTGACTACATGCACTCCTCTCTCTCTCTCTCTCTCTCTCTCTCTCTCTCTCTCTCTCTGGTGGCAGTGGTCGGCCGGTCCGGCCTCGATATTTGTGTAGACATTGCGCCCGATACCACGTGTGTATCGGCAAAAGGCGGTGACTGCGGCGCTTAATAATGCATTAATACTGTAACGCTGCGCGACTGGTAATGCGCTCGCTGACGGGTGCCTCCCTGACAGTTCTCATTCGATGATTCGTAATTGGCGGTTCTATGCGACTGACACGGGCTCAGCGCGGCCGCGTAGTCAGACACTTTGTTTCGCCATCAGTCCCGATGCACCGTGTCTATAATTTTCCTTGCGGCGATCAGGTGCTACGGGGCAGTGCGACGGCTCGTTGTTGATCTTGAGCTGGCGAACGCGAGTCTGCCCCGACCAATGCGTCGTTGTTCCGGTATTGTCCTGTCACCGGTTTGATGCATGACGAAAATTCTGCCTCGCTCTTCGGCGGCCTCCCCCTCTCCCCGTTTCCTCCTTTCCGGAGCGGTCATCGCGGCGCGAAGACGCGAGAAGCTCGCGAAACAAAGGAGCAAAAAGTGGCGCTTCTTCCGCGTCGGGCTTCTTCGTTCCACTGTGGCAGGCGGGAGGCGCGTATGCGATGCTTGCTCCCATAGAGTTTCTTAGCAAGTATGCTATCCAGGGGAAACTGCGCCTTGTAAGCCACGTCGTCGTGGGGGTTCGTGTGAAGACCCCCCTTTTTGGTTTTCGCTTGGCATGACTAATGGATTCTTAAGCGGTTTTGGGGGTTTGCTTTCTTCACTATGCATTAACACGTTTACGAGCTACAAGAAAGCCGAAATACTCCCTGTTCTGTGGTTGCCATGTTCGGCGAAACAGCAGGCAGTGCGTGATCGCACCTGACGTTGCTCATGCCGCAGCCGAAGGACGCATGACTGAGCGGGTAATATGCCGCCGTGAAATTTGTAGCCGACGAAAAGGAGAAACAAAACGTACTTCGGCGAAGACAAGATACGACCACGGGGATACGACAGATACGGGCGCTTGTATGCGTTTTATGTTGTCATCGTGCACGACTGTTTAACGCCACGTTTTTTTTTTCTTGTTAAACTAGTTGGCGGTCGGTGCACCGGTTCACCACAAAGGCAACGTTTTAATAGGCGCGCCCAAAGAAACTTTGCAAACTCTTCAAGCAACTTACTATTTGCAATAATGGTAAAATAATAAAGTTAGAGTATCTCATGAGTTTCCCCCCCAAATATTAACCTTGTTCGTAACCACAACCTTGGCCTGCGGAATTGCAGGCGCTACCATTCCGGCAAAAATACGCTTTGCTTCTTTTTTACTTAGTTTTAAAACAGCCTGTTTTTATTTTCCACTAACATAATTGCACACTATTCCTCGTGTTTTTGTGGCACTTTGTTGAAATTTGCGGTCACTAAAACGTTTCAATCCAAGCCAATGATGAAACTAAGGCGAGCGCAATGTATAATGGCGTTCCATGACGACACAGACGGCCTTGATGTGAGCCGCATAGATGCTAGCGCGATATACCTCTCTAGTGTAAGGAAGGAAGGAAGAATGTAGAAGAAATGCATGAAAGCTAACCCGGCTAGAGCCTAGTTTGCTATCCTGCACGTGGGAAAGGGGAAATGCGCAAAAAAGAGAAAGGAAAAAAAAGAGGAAAAGTTATATTGTAAGAAACTGTATGGCTTGCTGCTATACTGAATGACGGCGCGCGCTTCGCGGGTTTCCAAAGTGGTACCTGAAAGCAGTCGTGTAAAGGACCATAAATACAAAATACAAATTTGGTTTATGAGAAAGACTTCTTTTTAACCCAGTAAGAGTGATGTAAATTTCATCGCGAATTTCAAACAAATAATAGAGATCTTAAAAAAAATATGTGAAGGAGTGGCGACTCCCTGGCCATGTTGCTGCAACTTCTCTATGACGTCAAAGGATCTTTGTGCCATTGGGGGCCTCCGATCTAAAGAATCGCTAAAACGCATGCATGAACGACTGTTTGATCGCATGACTTTAACGTGCAGTTAACACGCTTAAAATTATGTTTTTAGTGTCCGCCCATAATACGTCACTGTAGCACGAAATTTGAAAAGTTTGAATAATTCTGGCGTTATTTCAGTTAAAATACTTCTTTCGGGGATAGAATTGAGCTGCGTAAGGTACCGAAGCTGGGCTCTTTCAGAATAAACGATGTTGTATTTTGTCTTCATGGCCTCTTTAAACCGAAGTCCCGTTTCAAGAAGTTCACTAGTTGTACTTGCTCAGAGCTTGTGGTTCGTCCGGGAGTACCGATCTTTGTCCCACCTGTCTCCCATGAAGAACGAGCTGTAGGACCAACCCGCCGTAAATATAAAAAAAAAAGTTTTTTTTCTCCCGAAACCACCATCGAACTGTTGCAGACACACGCCCATAGAACTGTTCTTATTTAGAGTTTCTGCGTCGTGACTTAAAACTTCACGTGGCAAAGTACTGCTCAACTAAACCGCTAGCTTTTATAGTGAGTGCGCGTCTTTCCGACATTTTCCACACGACAGTATCAAAAATCTCCAAATGCTTCAAGATACATATCACGAAGGACGCAAACGTTCGCGTCGACCTGAAAACAACCGGTGTTGCTTTACTCCAGCTCGAAAGGGCAGCCCGCTGTGCAGCTGCGACACAAAATTTGAAAAGCAAAACCATGCGCACTGGCTGACACAACTACGTTGCTTTGAAGGAAGTCTTGGTTTTTTTTTCACGCGCAAACAGCACTGGACTCTTCCTATGGTTAGTCCGAGCATGCTTGAGAGGTTAAGGGCACACACAGGGGCGCTATTCTGCTTGTTTCTTCTCTCCTTCGTATATAATACACAAGGAAATGCAATAACTTACATCCACTGAAGTCGGCGAAAGAATTTGAGCATGCGACACGAATACGGGTGCCAAAGTCCTCGCAGACACATATCCCACAGAGTATCACTTCCACCCCACTACCCTTATCTCCATACGGGCCGACAGCCTCGTACCCTTTCGATATGTTCATCCTTCTTAGAATACACATTCAAACAAACAATACACAGTTTCAAACAATGCGAGACAGAAAGGTACATGAAATGCTGTCGAACCACTTTTCAAAATATCCTCATGTCAAGGTTAACTGCAGTCCTGCCCCTGCCACTCAATTTTGCCTTTGTCAGATGGAAAAATTGCCTGTCTATACAAAATCGACATTAGTTATTTCCAGCTGCAGCATTATATGTCTGGCCACGTTGCTTTCTTCCAGCTTACGTTTCAATAAAATTTCATTATCATTTCAATAAAATTCCTCTCTTAAAATCGTTCCATTAGGTTTTCTCAAAGTGGCACTCAGTGACCAGAGAGACTATCACTCAGTTGCTTTCGGATGTCATTTCTGCGGGCGTATGTACGGATTTGCCTATGTGGTAACAGGATAGTAATAACAGACCAATCTAATGTACATCCAACGTCGAATGGGTTGGACAAACTAAAATAATGGCAGCTTTCTTTGTGTTGCGAGCGTTACACCGCATGACTACTGCGACATTTTAGTTCCTCATACTTTAATTTTAAAACTGCTGCGTACTTGGAGCTGTTTTTTTTTCCTCTTTCTCTCGTGATCTGTAACGCGTATTTTTTATATATATGTAAACCTGCTTCCCTGTAACTTAAATTTTGCTGATATTTCTATATGCTTTAACGTGTTACTTGTATTGCACGCGAAAATGCGCACTCAGGTTTTCGTTAGTCCCCTTACTCAATTCCCTACACAACGGCCTGCAAGGTATCCGCATATAAATAAAATAAATATGCGTCCAGGTTCTATTGGCCTAATGGGAACGTACAGAAGGATGCGTTTGGCTCGCTGAGTTTTGTACTACAAAACCGCTTTACAAGCGTGTTCTCCACTTGTCATTACGCAGTCGCACATATTCGGATTTGTCCTTGCATAGTTTAAACTCAAATATTTGAGAGGAAAATTGGCTGTGTTTTATGATCCGTGTTCAACACAGTGTGGTATACTTTCACTCGGAAGAAAAAAATATAGTAGTGTTGAACCTACCTACGTATAATAGTTCCTACCTATCTGTGTGCCTAAAATAACATCCTTGCCGGCGGGACCAAAATAACGGGGAATTAGCGCCGTTTTCTAATTGCATTCGAACCTGATATTTTCCCACCGCATCTGCACCCGGACGTTTAGGGCTGAATAGTGAATGTTTTCATGGTCAAATAAAACTATTCGGCATCTTTAGCTAACGTGCGCAGAGAAGTACAGAAGCGGAGTTTTTTTCTTTTCGCCTATATTATGAGAACAGTTGCCGCACCCGGGAATCAAACGGGATACATCGTTCCTACTAGCTCCACGTCTGCGCCACAGACCCAACCCGGAACGCAGATTTGCAGATTTTTCTTTTTCTTGAAGAAGCCCGCGTTCTACAAGCAAGTCTACACACGCAAAGTTACTGCTCACACGCCCCCACACCTCTAACCTTTTAAAGGCTGCAGGAGGTCACGGTGGAGTCAATCAAAAGGCCTGCTGTTGTAACTTTGGCTTCGTGTCTGGAAAATAGGGTGGTGGGTCATGTTAGAAGTAAGAAAAAAACTAATACAAGCGCTCTAACATGACGTTAGGTTTGTTTGATGGCAGTGACCCCACTTCCGGCGTTTTCTTAGCCGGAGCGGAAACACCTCCTCGTCACAAAGGTAGAGCTTAGCTCCGTAACCCATCATGCTTCTACACGAGACACGAACAAAGAAGACACACACAAACAAGACACACACAAAATATGCATATATAAACATACATATGTACCAGTACGTATGCATGCATGCATGTACAGGTCCGCGCAGAAGTAAACGGAGCACGGGAGCGGTGGCCGAACTGCATCGTCGCGCCGCGTATGGGCGCAGGCGGGAACCATGGAGCGCCGGTCGAGGAGTGTGTTCGCACTGCCCCCACCGCCCTATCTGATATGTTTAATCGCCGCTCTGCTGGCGTGTCATGCTCGGCGGCGAGACGGTCTTCAAAAGGCAGCGCTGGGCTATAGAGGGGCGCTGGTTGCATTTCCGCTCGCAGGCATCAGCGGTGACTGAATCCACTGCTCATGAGCTGGCCGAAGCTGCGCCCGCCCGCAAACAAGCCTTGTTGCGCGCTGTAAAGGGCGGCATAAAATTGTAGGCCGCTCCGGTTTGGCATAGCATGTCATTGCGATATAATTAATTGTAAGCCGGCAACAAAATTGCCATGTACAATATAGAAAGCACATTCACAGACATTTTCCAAATTCGGAAAAAAAATCTCGCTTACGAGATTTCTTTTTTAATTTTGGCTTTGTCCAAAGGTGTTGCTGCCGGTCAGTCCTGGTATGTTTTGAAGAAAGGAAAATAGAAAATGTCCATGCGGTAGAAATTCTGTATCAGAGAACACCGTAAACAATAAGTACAATCGTTGCCTGCTATTCCAGCGGGCCTCATACGGCGCATATTTGATTGTCGCATTAACCCTTTCGCTCCCATTGACGATGATACCCATAATAAGATTTTGTACCAAATTAACCGATTAACGGTATGGTCGCCATCGGCCATGACGACGAAACTCGTCATCGGTCATTTTGAGGCTTGACGGCGCTTTTTTTCAAGACATTGAGGCCATGCGGTGAAGCCATCTTTCAATTCAATGCGGAGTTTTATTTAAACCTGCAGCACTTTCTTAAATAATATAACGTGCTCGTTAAAAATAACAACCTCGGTTTTAATGCGACAACAAAATATCAGCCGTATGGGGCCCGCTGTAATAGCGGGCAACGATTGTACCTATTCTTTACGGTGTTCTCCAATACAAAATTTCCACCGCATGGACCTTACTTTTCCTTTCTTTAGTACCCACCAGGACTGACCAGCTGCAATAACTTGGGACAAAATCAAAATTAAAGAAGAAATCTCGTAAGCGAGATTTTTTTTCCAAACAAGGAAAATGTCTGTTAATGGGCTTTCTATATTGTACATGGCAATTTTGTTGCCGGCTTACAATGAATTATATCACAATGACATGCTATGCCAAACCGCAGTCGCCTCCAATTTTATGCCGCCCTTTACGGTGCGCAACAAGGCAAGTTTGCGGGCGCGCGCAGCTTCGTCCAGCTCATGAGCAGCGGATTCGGTCGCCGCTGATACGTGCGAGCGCCAATGCAACCAGCGCCCCTCTATAGCCCAGCGCTGCCTTTTGAAGACCGTCTCGCCGAACATTACACGCTAGCAGAGTGGCGATTAAACATATCTGATAGGGTGGCGGGGGCAGTGCGAACACACTCTTTGACCGGCGCTCCATGTTTCCCGTCGGCGCCCATACGCGGCGCAGCGATGCAGTTCAGGCCACCGCTCCCATGCTCCGCTTACTTCTGCGCGGACCTGTACGTATGTATGTATGTATGTATGTATGTATGTATGTATGTATGTATGTATGTATGTATGTATGTATGTAATGAGGGGCTCGTTGAAAATTTCAACCAGCCCCTCATTTCCTATTCTGATTCGCTACATGCATAGCGAGGGCCTCTGTTCTGGTAGTCTTGGTGCCATAGGAAGCTTAAGAGGGTTCAAAGCTGGTCGACCACTCTCGACATGTCGTAGACACTCGAGTCACGGCCCGGGGATTAAAAAGAAGGTCCCCTTCACCCCGAGTAGTCCGTGTGGCGCTGGCTACCACCCCCAAGCACAGGAAACAAAAATACCTAAACACAAATACCCCAGAAAGTGGAGGGGAAAATCGCACCACCGGTAGCGTAGTGGTTATCGCACCAGACCGGTATTCTGGAGGTTGTTGGTTCGGTTCCCACCTGGCGGGCATTTTTTCTCCACTTTCTTTCTTTCCAAATGATTTATCTGTTTCAATGACCAACCACATGCTCCCCAGTGCTTTCCGAGGTTTGTATGTATGTATGTATGTATGTATGTATGTATGTATGTATGTATGTATGTATGCGTGTGTGTATGTATGTATGTATGTATGTATGTATGTATGTATGTATGTGATTGATTTTGATTGATTGTTGGGTTTAACGCGCCGAAGCAACTCAGGCGATGAGGCGCGCCGTAGTGGAGGGCTCCGGATTAATTTTGGCCAACTGGGGATATTTAACGTGCGCCGAAATCTCGTACACACTGTATGTATGTATGTATGTATGTATGTATGTATGTATGTATGTATGTATGTATGTATGTATGTATGTATGTATGTATGTATGTATGTATGCGTGCTTGCATGCATTCATTATGTATGTATGTTTCTAAGCGCCCTGACGAAGGCAAGTCTTGTTTGGCACGTTGGCATCGGACCGAGGCCGCTATTTAGTCCAAAGGTTTGTCAGCCCACGATCGTCCACGACTCATCGTTCTTTGTATGTGTGCGTGTGTGTATGGAGTCCAGAGCAAAGATCTCGGGAAATAAAAATAAGAAGTCGGCCGCAGGTTAAAGCGACAGCAACAAGGTTTGCTGGCCAGTATATGAGTAAACCTTGTTGCCGTTGTTATTAGCGAGAGTCCTAGTATTCCCTGATTATATAGGTGAATGCCTCACGTAAGGCAAAATTAGCTACAGTAGACTCTCGATAAACGGAACATCAGGGGACCGAAAAAATTAGTTCCATTTAAAGGGAGTGACATTTACTGGTAGAGATGTGCAGTCCTGCAAATTTATGCGCGTATACATTCTTACTACCATTTCACGATACTTTAAGAACTAGAAGGTAATTGTACATGATTGTTTTTCAGAAAGCCAGAGAACTACAAGAGGTTTAGGCACAGCATTCACAAAGTATATTTGGCAGCATTAGTCACTGTGTACAAAAAAATTCATCAATTTTTTTGTTTGGGTCCTCGCAACTGCATCTTCAGGATCGTGTATTTCATAGCACTTAAGCTTTGGAGAAAACTTTCAGATCCTGGTTTCTTCTGAAAGCAATTTCTTAGATAGTGCCCAGCTGACTGTGCTCCTTGAAGTGTTGTATCTTCTACGGTAGGTATATCTTTAGATTCACCTTCCGGATCGTCCTAGTCTTCCTTCTCTTCAGCGAACAGCATTGCAACAATGGTCTCCGCTGTGTTCTGAGGGCAAGTCGCAACATCCGTGTCGACGAGCACATACGCATCACAGCCCAGTGGTTTTTCTTTCACAGCTCACTGCACTAGTACCTCCTGCCTCGCAATGACATCTTCACTGTCACATTCACGCAAATCCTGCAAGTCGGATGTCTGGTCACTTGAAAAAAATCCTGCTTGCCCGAATCAATTTCCTATAGTGTTAGCAGTCAGCGGCCTCCAGGCTTTGGCAGTAAGGTGAATGGCGTCAAAAATGTCTTTTCTGTACTCCTTCTTCTGGCTCATGCACACCTGCATCGTCTGCAGGAGACCCTTGCGGAAGCGGGCTTTGAGGGCTTGAATGATTCCCTGATCCACTGGATGCAACAGTGCTAACTAACGAGACTAACTACTACTAACGAGGCGGGGCTTACGAGGCTAATAAACAAAAACGAACTAGCCGGAACCGGAAAAAGCTGATGCTCATAGCAGTGGGTCTGAGAAGAAGTTCCACTTTCGGTTCCGTTTACATGGTGACGCGGAAATATTAGTTCCGATTACCGAAAGTTTTTTAACGTTATGTGAATACAAGCGCAACCAACTCACAAGCTACGTTTCCGTTTAAGCGGCAATTCCGTTTAAAAGATTTTCGTTTATCGAGATTCTATTGTAGATGCATCGCGCGGCACTTAGTATCATTCGATGATCTTTATCGCGTCTTGGCTTGTCGAGCGAAATATCGTCGTGGCCGCGATCTGTTCTCGTCTACTATGAAGACAGTGATGCCTCAACTTCCATTGTTTAGCTGAACTAAAATTAGGTCGGTGACTTGGTAATAAATGTTTTCACTCTCTCTCTTCTCACAAGGGAGTTGAGGGCACGTTTTATATGTACTATCAGTGCGAGGCAGCGCACGTCACTTCATCAACGTACTATACTTTCGCCAGGACATGTTTGAATTGCGCAAGGCACCTCTGCAGTTGTTTCCCTTGTCTGAGAATGCCTGTTCGATGCTTATGGATCTACGAAGGCGGAATACTGTTTCACTCAACTAGCCAGACTACCCCCTAGCTTTCCTTCATTGGCGCTCATCTCGCTCTCTCACTCACCTTTATCTCACTCTCTCTATTCGACGAAGAGGGGGTGTTTCTTCAGCGCCGTAGTGACGCAAGCAATGGCCGCGCTGGCTGAGCTGCCACAAAAATCGATTCCTTTCTTTCAAAGGCTGCCGGAACCGTGAACCCGTCGCAAGGTGCGGGTTACGGCGTACGGTGAAATTTCGCTTGCGCCATTTACAATATCTGTCTTATGGCGTACCTTTCCGTAATTATGAGACAAAATGGGCTTTTTCCTCACACTGCGTGTCGAAGTAGTGAAGCAAGAACGTATATAAAAATATTAAGCGCTTTACCAATCACATCATCGAATTGTGTTAACGTTTTCTACTGTGACCAATTCCCGGATGCTGCGATCGCTTTAGTTTTCGTGGAGCTGAAAAGCGGAAACGCACGTGTGTTCGAGATTTTGGCGCACATTAAAGATACACAAGTAGTCAAAATTAGTTCGCATCGCTCCACTACGGGCCGCCACATCACCTGTGTACCGTTGGCATGTTAAACCTAAAAATAAATCAATTGTTTTGACAAATTGCGGTTTTTAGTAACTCACGGCAAAAAAATAGCGCTCAATAACTTTCTAGTCCCCCACCGACGCAGATTGGAAAACTGGCACTTGTAATGGAATAATAAATGCACATATTTAAAAGCAAATTGATAGAAATAATACAAAGGCGAAATGTCTTAAAGGATGAATTATTCAACCGCCGCTAATATAAATTACCCAACCAAAAAGAATACATTCAAAGGGATGAATGACCTTACGGATACCAACTGAACTGGTTCAGGGGGAGTCTAAAGTATCGTATTTGCAATTCCAGGTGGACGACGGGGAATTTCTAATTTTGATTTTTTTCAAATTTTATTTCCTCAACGGCTTGTAGGCGTACACAGTTACAGTTTGCTAAACGTCTAAGCGTAACTGCATCTTCTAAAATAACGGGTGCGTTTTACCCCAGAGGGATATGTTTTTGGACAAGTTGGCAATCTTCTATGGAACACATTACAGCGTCAAGTTTGGCGAAGGCTTGGAAGGCACACGGGACCAGCAGTGTGTATTACCGATTGACTGCCGTCGGCTGCTACAGCGTTAATTAAATAAAAACTACAGAAATAGTAATAACGGAAGCAGCAGCAAGCTTCTGGCTGTCGTAGGCGGCTTTGCGAGTAGAAAGCCACTCATAGGCGCGGTGGCACTAACTCTGACGGTCGGAAGATCAAAATGTCAAATACACTTTTTTGGGTACGACATTTCGGCGCAGCCTAAAGAACAGTATGAGGGCTACATTACTACGTACTGTTTACCAGGGCGCTCCCATGCACGGAGTGTTGGAATCGGCACATCAGGCCCAAATTGGAACACTGAACTCTGGAGAGTTTTGCCCCAAACCGGCGGGTTTGATCTTTTTACAATTTTTCAACGTGTTCACATTCACTACCCCTACCTGCGTGTCACTCACATGATTTACACGTGGCAAAGCTCTACCCCTGACGCATATCAAGTGCGTGCGCTTGCACAGTAATGTAAAAAAACAGCCCACGTACGAAATTCTATCTGCCGCAAATGGAAGCGTTGGCTTTCAGGCATACTGGGTTTTCTTCGGCGATTAAGCCGGGATAAAAAAAAACGCGAGAATTTTTTATTCAAATGGGTCACTAGTTGTACACTTGACGACGGTTGCGACGAAAAAACACGCCGTTGAGGCTTTACTTTCACTTAGGTTGTGCAAGAAATGAATCTGTAAACCTCTCAAGGCTTAGTCTGGTGAGTGCTGCGCTGTCGACAACCTCTTTGCGCTGGGCAGTTAAAAGGACGCTCTGCGCAATCTGACCGAGCTGCGCAAGCGAGCGTGCAGATAAGTCTGCAGAATGTCTGTCCCCGTTCGCTGATTTGTTCTCCCTCTTCAGACTCCCTCGATACCGACGTCGTCTCGACCCAGTTCAGACGCCCCGCCGCTACCACATGCGACGCACACAGCATCGCACGAGATTTACACCCGAGCACCGAGCGGAAGGCGTAAACAAAGGGTGGTGTGGACAGACACACACTTTACCAGGAGGTTAGTCTGGTCTCGGAACGCCTGGGGTGCAGTCAAGTACCAGCCCTGTTCTGTCTGCGCCGTGAAGAGAAGGCTACCGTATTAAGCATAGCGAATGAGAATAAAAAAATACACGGTTGCGACTAAGTATGTGCTGTGACCCGGATGAGGAAATAAACGTACCCTTGCTGCTACGCTGCAGGCCCGCGAGAGAAAAATGACGTCACAAGTGACGCGTAAGCCATAAAAATTAGCACTGGCTTAGCTCTTCTATGCCAGGGTATACGTAGCGTGAGCTAAGGTTCAGCAATCCAATCCAATCCAATCCAATCCAATGTCCAACCCAATCCGATCCAACCGACGCAAATGCTCCAAACCACGCAAATGCTCCTCGCGCTTCTGAAGCACGGCCCTTCAGGGTCCACACGAAACTGCTCAACCTCGGCCAGTGTAGCTTACGCTACAAAACTAGAGCTTGTGAATGAATGGCTTCGCCCGTCGCCATTGTGGTAAGACAAAACGGCTCACGCTGATATATTCGCACCTTTCCCGAGCATTGGTGTACGGGTACGAGGCGTGTGAACGGAACGAAGGAAGTAGCTGGATGGTGCCTCGGTAGGCATTCAGGCCACGACAGCGCCTCGAGGCCCATCCGGCCAAGCAGGGGGGATTAAGGGCGCCTCTCACGGCTGCGTGGGCTGAGGCGCCACATCGCCCACGCCGCTGCAGACAGAGCGTAAGGCTGAGCACGACAGTATGCATCAGGTGTCACCCCAACGCAACTGCGTCCTCCAAGTTAAGTCGAGTGATTTGTGGAGCGGCACCAGGGACAGAACTGCGCATGAGCAGTAGGTTAACGCAGTCAGATCACGAGACGCTTAAGTGAAACAAATTTTGGCTTGGCACCTCGCCTATACGTGGGCCTTCAAGCGCACCGTCCTGAAGTACAGCGGTAATATTTTTAAGGTGTTCGACGTATGCTCACTGCTTGCATATACATGACGCCGTTTACACGTTTCGCCTCCATCATAAAGCAATCCGCACTGCTGGGAACATATCCCGCGGCTTAAATGTGCGGCTGTACAGTGTCTTTGGCCCCATGCCTGCAACTGCAATGGCTCGAAGTTGAGCTCCTAGCACGCAGCTTCTGCGTTTACTGTTGGCCGGATCGCTACGCGTTTAGGTCAAGTGCGATACCTGGCAAGGTTACTGTGAATTGGCAAGGGTAAATTCACACGTAAACTTAATGAACTATAATGTGGGCTCGTTGTATACTGGAGCAGTAAGAACATCCTAAAACAGCGCCGTAAGGACTAGAAGTAGAATGAGCGCTGGTGCTCTGTGTCCCCTTCCTTTAGTCTTGTCCTTGTCACGCTATTTCAGTATGTTCCACTGTTCACAGGGAACCTGTTGCAAAATGAGATGGTGTGCCTGTTATGTGCAAGCACTATGTGGGTGAATCCCGAATGATCTGTGCGCCAACTCTGCTGCTTGCGCGCACTTTGAGGCATAATACAGTGTTGCGTGCCCTGTCTCCCAATAGGAGATACCCGCCGAGGTGTATTGGAGAAAACTTTCTAAAAGGGCGAATTATTCATTTGATTTGACTTACTTATTATTGCACAAAAAAAAAACGCGTTAACGCAAAGGCAGCCGGAAAAAAAGCCGTAGAACAGCTTACGAGCCTTAGCCCGCCGGTGCGACAGGTGACAAGCGGCATTGGCCAGTATTAACAAAAGTCAACGGAAACAAAAAAACGCAAGGTTCATATAATATGTACAGTGAGACTATAAACAGTGCTGAAACACACAGTAAACAGGGTTTTGAAAAATATGAACCCAGAGATACAGTAGCGAGAAACCAGAAAATATTTATGCTTGTAATAATATGATTAGTTCAGTATAAAGATGCTGCGTATATAGTTAAAAGGAATAGTAGTAATGTCTTCAAAATTGTTTTGAAAAGACGGCAATCTGTATCGCAGCATTTGTTCTCCATAATTCTTTCGGCATTTCTTTTTAATTTGCAGTTTTGAGTATTGCGGGTAGAATATATAGAAGAGAGCTTTTCTAAACCAGCTAGATTACTAGCGAACCGTCATTTACTACTGCTTGTTTGTAACATCGGCAAAGTTTATAACAGTAAATAGAATTCATGGGAATGAAATCATCCCAGTAATCACAGCCACCAAGGAACTTATATCAATCAATCAATCAATCAATCAATCAATCAATCAATCAATCAATCAATCAATCAATCAATCAATCAATCAATCAATCAATCAATCAATCAATCAATCAATTAATTAATTAATTAATCAATCAATCAACCAATACACCCCAGCTTAGGCAAATATACACCAGCGGAGACACCGTTGTAATACTATTTGCTGCGGGTCAAAGATTGAATTCATTAATCCATAAGAGGCACAATCTTTCAAACTAACCACAAAACTTCGCTTAATTTTATGCTGCCCTATGTTATATCAGTATCTATGGCAGGGCTTCTAAGACAGAGTTTTCTAAGGCATTTTATGCTGCCCTATGTTATATCAGTATCTATGGCAGGGCTTCTAAGACAGAGTTTTCTAAGGCAGTTATTCTAAGGCAGAGCTTGAGCACTGACCCCAAAGGATTGATATTTAGCTATCTATGGGGTCGATAACTTATTTAAACAGCAGCCCATTGCAGCTATGAATCGAAGGGAGTGCTACAAAGGAACCCGTTAAACAGTAACATAATGGTCACACAGTGTCTTCAGCGCGTTAATCTTGGCCTCGCAAAGAAGTCCAGCCGGCCTACATGATGTACGCGCGGGAAGATTCAGCGGTCAGCTGCCTCGCTTGGTGTTTTTCCGCGCGGAGCGTGAGAGCCCCGGCATCGTCCTCCCAGCCGAGGCGCCCAAATATGTCGCGTCGTGATTTATGCGGCGTGCGGGAGAGGAGGGCGCAAATCGCTTTCCAGGGGACTCCCTCGCTAAGGCCGGCATTCCACTTGACCGCAGGGTCATCGGCAGGCAGCGGGAGGGCGCGATCAGAGAGGCTGTGGCGCTTCTTTCAGGGCTCTTTTTTTTTTTTCGTCTTTGTCACTACTTGTCCTTTTTAATTTTGTCCCTCACGCTCACTGGTGTTTTTTCTTTTTTTTTTTCGTCGTTAACTTTGGTGATGTTCGTTTTCGCTTATTTCATTCGACACGGTCGTTGGCTCGTTGTTTGCGTAGTTTCGCTCGCTTTCGCTCGGCTCGACCGTGACGTACGGGCTTCTCACGTGCGGAACCCCAGCCGGAAGAGATGTCTTGGCCGCCGCCGGCACCTCGCTCATCACGATGCGCATTCGTAAAATGCATCCGCCACGACTTGCGCTGACAGAGAAAGCGAAAAGGAAAGAAAGCAGGAGAGAAAAGAGATGAAAGCAAGATTTGAGTGAATTCTAGCGGAATGGGTAGAATACGTTGCCAGCGTGCGGTCGGACTGGATGCGAACCGTGCGTATATATTAGACGGCGCTTCCGCAATTGTGAAAAATCGCGCGTGCCAGCATCGTTAACGACTTTATTTCTTTCTCGTTGCTTTCACCTAATGCCGGGATGCGCGAAGAAGAAATGACGGGAATGCAGGCTCCTTGGACCTCCTGGGGTGGTCCGCTTTGCGAAGTCGGTGATCTCGTTCTTATTGGGTCTGTCCATTCTTCACAGAACGTGTTTCCGCAGCAGCTAAGCGCAGAATTAAAGCGTTCGTCTTGATAGTTGGCCGAGTGAAATCGTAATTCACGGTTGTCAGCCGACACGCTCAATAACAGATCGGTGCGCCGTGTGGAATAGAGTTGCTTTGAATGGGCTAAATTATTTTCCCACGTGGTTGACACAAATATCAGTAACCTGCATTGCCACAAGACCAGAACCGAGACGCAGAGTTACATAGTATTGGCATACAAGCGCTGTCAACGTTATTTGCCAGTATAAGTTCTATCACTCGTATTCAATCAACTATATCAAGCATCAAATTTGATTAATGTTAGCCACGCTTCGGTGATCCCTTTTAAGCGGGTGCTCGGCAGGTGCCTGCGACAATTGCGATGATTATGGCCACATCGCCACATCAGGGGAAATCAGAGTGGGCCATAGCTTTCACTTTGTGCTAATGTCCTGCACCGTGCCACCGTTAATCCACTGTGCTGGTAAACCTGGGCCTGGCTCGTTCTGGACGCGCTGCATCTAGAGAAGTAGAAAGCCGCGCTATGCTAGAGGAGGTGTCGAGGAAACAGTGTTGGTCTGCGTTCATTCTGAGAGCGTCTCGCTTCAATAAGGGACATTTTCGAGCGGGCGTTGCAGGCGGATATTTTCCTACTCTCCCGGATACGCGTTTTGCCGACTGTGTTTGCGTGAGACTCTGTTAGTATTCGCGGTATTTTGCTGGGGTTTACACGAGCGAAATAGGCGTAAAAGCGTGACTGGGCAGACAAACCGACAGTCCAAGCGATTTTCCTGTCAGTATTTTACTACCGCAGGAGAATGAGGAGGAGGGCAGATGGCTTTTATGGATCCCACCGACTTGCTCCGGTCAATATGGTGAACGCTCAGGGTGGCATTCAAAATTTGGATGGGTGCTTTCCGATTCGATTCGATGGTGCTTTATTATTCACAGAAGAAACAACATACAGTGTTTATATACAGGAGGAGGTGCCGAAGTCAGAGGCTCTTCATTTCTTTTGCCCCCTCACGTCGTCTATTCTGGGTTACGCATTCTTCTTTCTGTGAAAGAAATCTGCTGTCTATTCTATGCCACCACCATATTCATTCGTCGCTTGGCATGCTTCGCCCGTACCTGGTCGCATACCGACTTAGAAGTAACATTGCGACAGTTTTTTCTACTCGTTTTATTTTCAAAATCTTAAATGTTGCGAAAGCGTGTCAACAAGCGCATCCAGTACACAGATTACGGGTTCATCAAGAACTACAAACACTGTGGCTCTACGCCCACCAGAAAACGCAGAGAATTGCTCGAAACATTTTTTTTTCTTTCACGGTCTAGGCCTGGCTTGCGGGCATGAGTGACCTCACTCGAGCTATATTTGCGGCTATTGGCCGGATTCATTTGAGTTTTAGCAAGCAATAAACGTATTCGATAGCACCTTTAACGAGAACCACAAAACATAAATTAGTGCAGAAACTAGAAGGCGCACCTGCTGCGACGAGCTACTCACGCAGGGCCGCTTTGTGCTTCGGGTAACTATATAGCGTTCGCAGTTCTTTAAAGGAGCCATGAAGAGAAAACAAAAGTTTGTTTTATTCGAAAGATTAGGTGTTTCATAGTACCCCAAGCGCTTTCCCGGAAGCAAATGATGCTTTATTCACTGAGAAATAAGGCAATTTAAGCCAAAATTTTAAATCTCCCGCTAAAATTGCACATTCCGTGACGTGTACAATGGCGTCATAGAGCCGGTCCATGAAACAGATACTTAGTATGTCGACTCCATATAGCACCCACACGCGGGAGTCGATCGAGACGGCGGCCATTTTAAAAATACTAGTAAAACCTAGTGCACCCGCAGCCCTAGTCATGGAATCGCCTGATCCGGAGAACAAAACTCTCGCCGAGGAGCTCGGGCTTGCATTTAACAACCTCCCACCACAAAAACGCTCAATGCTTCTAAGTGCACGAGCGGCAAGAGTTGTGGGATACGCGGTGGACGGAAAAGCGACCATTCCGCGATAGCCACAACAGACGAACGCCCAGCCGTCGGCACCGCTGCCTCGTCAGCCCCGTCGCGACGTACGAATATAGACTGGTACGTATGTGCCGTATTTTGATTACGGTTAATAATAGTTCAATTTCAGTAGCAGTATCACTTATGCCAGTTGGACGGTGTCGTGTATGGAAAGCCGTTCGCGCGAGCTCTCTGCTTCGACCAGAAAGATACGAGCGTCAATGCGCGGTGTTTACGGCATTTTTTTCCCCAAGGTCAGAGCGATTTACCGAAGTCGGCGACGAGCGCCAGCATGTCCCAGGAGTAAGCTAACGTAAGGGTCCCTGCCGTAATCACTTCCTCAGAAATGAAGCGAGCACACTCGTACTTCCTTTAGCTCTCTTTCTCCTTCGTTTGCAAAGTTCACAAAACGTAGCCACTTGCTTCGCCTAGGCTCGTCGTTGGGCAGCACATAAAAGGAGATCTCCTCACCGGCGGGGATGTCGCACTCCCTCGACGATTT
This sequence comes from Haemaphysalis longicornis, assembly GCF_048455015.1. Lineage (NCBI taxonomy): Eukaryota > Metazoa > Arthropoda > Arachnida > Ixodida > Ixodidae > Haemaphysalis > Haemaphysalis longicornis. The sequence goes on from NW_027526422.1 coordinate 148,555,900, forward strand.
GCCCGTACTACATGGGCATTTCAAAACGCAGCAACGAAATTTCATTGTAAAGTACTCGAACAAACTGCAGTTTTCAGTGGTTGCAAACTGGAAACGAGCTCGTAACGACAGCAGCAAGCCAACACCATTCGAAACTTACGCGACGACTGGCACTATCTCGTCGCTTCTTGCTGTTCCTTACTCCCCTCGTTTCTATTTTTACCTTTGCTGGTTGGCGATATGACGACCAACCTCCTGTGAAGGGATTACGATACGAAGCAAGGTCGCGGCTGTGCGTGCTGGAACGGTTCGTTGGCCCCGAAGAGCCTCGAACCCCAAAATTCGTCTGCGCGACGGCGAGATGTCGAGCTCGGCCGGCGCTAGTTGCGTACGCATTGGCGCACACGCTTGCGAGTTCGTTCGGACCTTCAACCGTTTACTCCACCGTTCTTTGTCATAAAAAGAATGTGCGGTATGTTTCACGGGCATTTAGCTCGCTATGCAAACTGTATGCCCTGCCTAACATGCGTTTGCTTTTGCGGGCCTCCGCCAATCGCAGAGCATTCCCAAGTGACATCACAGGTTCTGTTGCGGAAAATGAGCTGGTGGGTCGCATGGTCATTTCCTTTTTTTCTAATTTAGTAGCTTATTTGAGCGAAGTTTGCGTTATAAGTGGTGTCGTTATGGTTCTAACGAGGCAATCTTTCGAATGAACCAAACTTGTGTTTTCTCTGAATGGCTCCTTTAAGGCCTGAAGGAAAGAGGGAAAGCATCGAGGGACAGTTGTGTAGGGTCCAATGAAGCCCTCTCCACATTTTACACGCTGGAAAACATTCGAAAGTTACTTTATCCCAAATTTCTGGTGGAAAAAAGTTGTCCACCTCTCCTTTTGTGGCCGAGCGCCAGGAGTGCACTTCCATGGTATTTTATATGAGGTATGAGGGCGCTACGGCTACTTTTGGCATTTTCGCTGCACATAGTTTAGACGTACAAGCAGGCGTAGCTGTGTTATTCTAGTGAGCAGGCATAGTTTCGCTCCCCGCGGTGGATTAGAAATTATGGTCAATAAAGATAGCAGTGGTTCTTAGAAGCTGTGCATACATAGTATTTGCTGACAGCAGGCAGCCGGTTGGAGACGCAGCAGTTTACCCTACAATACAATTTCGAGTACAGTATGCTGCGCTGACAACAATTCAGTGGTCTTTTTTTTCTTTTTGCGAGTGCTTTGGGTTTCATATTGAGTCTGGTTAACTTGGCATCACCAAATTGATGAGAACCTTGCACCATCTAACCGCTCACTTGGTATAAGAACAACCTAAAAGAAGCGCCTTCATTTGAAGGTTGTGGTAATGATTTGATTTTTTGCTGACGACCCTAATAATGCGTCTCAAGTGTAAAAAAATTGTTCTGAGACGGCTAATTACCCCTTTGCTTGTTTCTCGCTGTTTCACAAATTATCGCCCTGGACATTTACGTGACTTCTTACATTCAGCCGCTGTCATACTCTCGGTACAATCATTCTTGCAACGTCCTTTAAATATGGCACAATTGTCCAACGAGGTTGCCTGCTGCGTTACAATTCTTAAAAACGAAACCTTCAAATGAAACCCTCCTATAAAACTAAATAAAGTTTGCGGGGATAAATTGGTCACAGTTGGCACAGGACCGAGGTAATTGGAGAATAATGGGAGAGGCCTTTGCCCTGCAGTGGGCGTAGACAGGCTGGTGATGATGATGATGATGATAAAATAGACGTCCCTACCCGCGTTGCATGTTTTGATATCGTTGTTTCCCGTAAATAATTCGTCCTGTCTATTCTCAGTTTTGTATTTAGTTAGCATGTTTTATACTTGGAAAGTATGGAATTTGTTTAGGCCTGTTTTTTTTTTTTTTTTTGCAGTGAAACTGTTAGCCTCTTGCCGATCGAAAAATTTTGTGTCGTAAACAAAAAAAAAAAAAAAACCCAGGCCGGACCCTGCAGTTCCCGCCCAAGACACCGAACGCATGTGTCAGGCTTATAAGATGTGCAGTATAGAGCTCAGTGTTCGTGTAAAGAAAAAACCAAAAACAAGCACCGAAACCGCGTAATGGATTATAAGGCGCCGGTGAACACTGGGAACCCCTCACGTGCTCTTGTAAATATTAGGTTTGCAGCTGCTCTCGAAAACGGAGAGGGGTTGACGACATTTGAGGGCCAGCGCATGCGTCAGGCTATGCAGGACCCAGCAGTTCTAGCCAAAGACACCGAGCGCATGCGTCAGAATCAAGCATTTGCCGCCACAGAAGCCCAGTGGAAGTGACAAGCCCGCCGGGACAAAGAGGAACATTTATACCCTCCCCCATCAGCGTGTGTAGTGGTTTAGAACTGCTGCGCTGGACATCTACTTTCGCACGGCGGGATGGAGTCCATTTTTAGGGGCGAAGCTCCTAAAGCCATGGGTCTGTCCATCCCTCGTGTCTCGTGGTACGTGACCGCCGCATGCTTTCAGAGATGTCGCAAAGTGGGCCGCGTTGCACGCGCAAGAACCGGCTGCAACCGGCAGCGCAAACTCGGCACCGGGAGCGCGAGCTTGTCTGCGTTCGCCAACGGAGGCGCGAGCGCACGTGCACTGCGAGGGGGAGATCACGCAAGAGATCACGCCACGAACGCAGGCAGTCGTTCTCGGAGATCGAACGAGACGCAAGGACCTTTGCTCGTTTCCTCTCGTCTTGTTCGGGCACAAGTTCGCTCTAAATAAAAGTTCTTTCTTTACCGTTGTGTCCCATCCTACGTGACAAATTGTGGTGGAGGTCTTTCACCAGGTCTGGGCCTGGGAGCATTGACTCCGAAAATAAAAGTTGATTTGTACAATGTACGCACACAGTCTTACGTCTTTCTTAATGATGTAATGGGCGAACTTTCACGGGAGAGTTACGGTTACCGATGATCTCCCCCTCTCGAGCTTCGCCCCACTTATCATCATTCATTTTTCTTTTAAGTACAGAGAACTTTAGACGCTCGCCTTGTCGGCCTAGCTCGCGCGCTCGACCCAAGTATCTAGAGCACCAAGGCGGCGTCCAGGGTAACGCTGTTGTTTGCGGCGTACCCTATTCCGCCGCTTGAAAATGATTTCTTCTCGGTCCATCACGAATAACGCCTGTTTTAGGCTAAGCGACGTTATGCACCTGTAAGAATATATAGGCCACAGGTTAAACATTTCATTCTATTTCTCACACCTTTTGAAGTACACAAAAGTTCACTATTGCGTTGCATTGCCCTGTAGACGACAAAAAAGCAAACAATGCGGTCTTTGTTTTATTCAACATCTTGTGGTTCTTTAAACCTGGAAGCGGCAGTTTCGAACCGTTTACACCACCCCTCAGCACATTGCGACGAGCCGATAGGGCTAACTGCGGAAATTGGGCCAGTTAAGCGTCCCCCCCCTTCCCCCATAAGCTTCACAACGGGGCTGTTCAGTTGCCAGCCTTTGTGCGCGACCGCAAATAGAAGCGCGTTCTCTCTGTCGCAACCACGTCGTTTGGAGTCAACCAGCCGTGTCGTGATTATAGGGTCGAGAGCCTCTCCGCCTCGTTAAGCTCGCCACCGGAAAGGAAAGGTGGTTTGCCATTGATGGGAGTGTGGCCCATTTGCTGCGATCCTCACACCTTCGTGCGCTCGGCTCCATGGGAGCACTTCCGTTTTCCTGGGCGTCGAATTCTCACCGCTCGAACGGTTGTGGCTGGAGTGCCTGACCGCGTGCAGACGTTGCGGCGAACGTCGCGCTTCAGTGACGTGGCAAGAAGATGCTTTCCGCTGGTGCGACAGTTTTCTTTCCGTTTTCACTGATCGCTAGAACTTTCGCGTTTGACGAGCTCTTGCGATATCGCAGCTTCGCCCCTTTTGTTATGTGTTTTGTTTTCGTAATCTTTATATTGTTAGTGAAATCCTTTGCTCCCAGAGTTCTATGTTCCTGGACTTCCTCGAGTGGCAATCAACTCGTCACATTCCTGCAAATAGAAAAGGACTTTTTTTTTTCTTTACACCATCACCTCTCCTCCCCCTCCTCACAATTTTAATGCCTCCTTTTTCGGCCTTTCTCCGGCATCCTCTTTTATATCCATCCACACTGTGCACTTCGAGTCTGCTTCGCATAGGCTTTCGACGGGCGCAGTAACAAAGAGAAACGGAATTTGGTTTGTATCCTGCCGCCGGGGGCTGCTTTCTTCTTGAATAATGTTATGGATGGTCCCAGTGCATTTGGGGTGTGGGTTATTACAGTGGTACAATGGAACTTTTTAACCACATTAGAGCCTGTCATCCATGCCTTTCAGCTAGAAGGGAGCTGTGTGGCAGAAACCGATCGCCGATCTGAAGGTGGATGGTGTGGCCGTATGTGTCCAGAGGGCGTCTTGGTAGTCTCGGGCCGCGTTGTGAACATTTTCACGCGCCTGGAATCCTGTACCATTAGTGTTAGATGCGGTTTTTGTATCCTTGTTACACTTGTTGGAAAAGAACAGCGTCATGACGGGTGAACTTCATGGGTTATGGTAGGGTTCTTCGAGTCTGGGCCCAGGGATGAGAACAAAGCCTGAAGTATGGCAATGTACTTTGGCATTACTATGGGGCAAATTTCATGGTTCTAAGGACGCTCAGAGCACTAAATCTCATCTTCTCATCTCCTTTGCACCGATGGAGCGGAGGCAGAAAACGGCTTTAAAAACAGTATTTTGTTTTTAATTATTTTTTTCTATTAAACACTTACTCACTCACAGCAGCACGTGTTTCGCGGAATACACTTTCGAAACTGCGCCTTATATTTCAAACCTACCTTTTTTGTGTTACTCCATCTTCGATCCGACGAAACCTTCTGGGTACACTTGGTGCACCAGTACATCACATTGAGCAAGGTGTCGCTCACTTGATTCTTTTATTCGACCCACAGTGATATAGGTATAGACTTTATGTGTAGAAGACTAGGACTTCGCCGACGGCGGCGGGGTCAAAGAGTTCGGTAAGGTACTTTCCGCGTGCATGTCCACTGCACTTTGCGGAGTAGACACCACACTTTGACGAGCCGTAGCGGCTGGCACAGGAGCGTTCCCGCGGAGTGGTCTCGTGGCAGCACCACGATGTCTCGTCGAAGGGAAGCCGACCTTGTTTTCGCTGCAGCTGCGCCAGACGCCTTGAGAGGACGGGGACGAGGCGTCGAGGGGCATGCATCGGAACATTCACCGCTAGCTGTCACGCAGCCAACTAACTGGGCGTGGTCATTTGGCGGACAAGGTTTCAAGAGTGGTCAAGTATTTCTGAAGTCGCTCACCTCAAAGCTTAGCGGGAACGCAGTGCCAAGTCGTTTCGGTTTCTCCAGCAGAAAACTTTCATGCATCGATTTTAGCTAGCATAAAACTGGTGCTTGTTCGAAAGATGAAAGCTCGTTGTGACTTCAGAACGTGCAATGCTGTGACGTAATTGCCGTGGTGAGAAACTCCACGTTCGAATAATTTCAACGAAGTTAAAGTGGCATTGGGGAGGTTGCAACTGCAAAGAGATTGGATCGAAGAGCAAACTAAACGGAAATATGGGATGCCATTAGAACTAGAGGTCGGGAAGCAAAATACACATTCGCCGTAAAGCTCGTGGACACGAACGGCACTACTGTGGATCGTAAAGACATCAGGGAAACAGTTCTGGAAATTTAATTTTCCAGAGATGAATTCTTTACCTCTGCAAAAATCATGAAGCTGCACACGCATCGCTAATTTCTGGCAATGAATTGTTTAGCTAATGCCGAAGAGAAAAAAAGTTGCATGATATCTGTACATGATAAGAGGGGCTTATGTACGCGTAACTACTGCCGCATGTTTCGAACGCCACAGACATCGCATTCCAGTTTTGCGCAATGGAAGCTGATGACGTTTGGTCTCGCTCATTGCTTTCTGCTTAGCAAGCTTGCGCGGCTTGCTAGCTCTAAGCTCTACTCATGCGTTAAGCGTGCTGTAGAATGCACCTTTGTTATGTCAATTACTGCAGGGGTAGTATTTTTTCGCATTTCATGTGCTCTTCAATGAAGTTAGGAGCATTACGATTTCTAAAATATTATTTTGCTATTTTATCCACTGGGAACTGCGCTATAAGCCAAGGGATTTACATTATACGTCAACAATCTAAACCGAAATAATTTTTTTCTTGCCTATTTTGGAGTGATCCCGTAGCTACCTAAGAATGTGAGCCAAGACCGCTGCGGTTTCTGATAAGGACCAAAGCCAAGCACCCTCACGCAGCCACGCAACCTCTATAGCAGCAAGCATGTCTGTTCTGGTGAGCATTAAAACCTCGGCCACTCATTGTGCGACCCAAGGCGACCCTGAGAAGACGCACACATGTCCCGTCACAGCAAAATTCACGCACGCACATTTTTTTACGGAATGTATCCGAGCTCAGAGTGAAGGTTCGTGTTCGACCAACGCTTAAAGCCATCCTTCGTGAGTCCATGCTCCACACGTATCGTGGTCACGTCACCGGTGACACGACGTGGCTGCGACTGATGAGCACCGAGTTCGGAGTCCGACTTGCGTCGGGGTCGCCTAGGCGCTCCAGACAACTCAACAGTCCTCTCTTCTTCCTCCAAGATCGAGTCGGACACGTCACTGCCACCTGCACCTCTACTCTCGCCGTTGCCAGCGTTGCGACCCTTCTTCCGTCGTCGCCGAGGTCTCTGAGGAGCATTTCCTGACGCACCGGCGTTACTGCTCTTGGAAGGAAATGCGGAGCGGAGGTCGTGGAAGCTCCAGGACAATCGTCGCCGTCGCTTTCTCTTGGGCCGCACGTTTCCGTCCGGGCTGAGGCACACTTCGTCCTGGGACTCCGCATCTGGGTCATGAACAGTTGTGGTCGTCGCCACGTCCTTTCCACTGCGCCGCGTCCGCATTCGGCTGAACAGTTTGCCGGTCTTGAGCCTGGCCTTAGAGAGCGACGTCTTAAGATTGGTCAAGAAACTAGGCTTGCTCTTCCTCTTGCTCAGCTGTGGTTGCTGTTCCCAGCGTATCGCCTTTGTGGTCCGTGCTGGCCTCGGCACTGGCTGCAGCGTCGTGGTCGTGACTCGCGAAGAACCGGAGCAATTGCTGAGCGAGGCCCAGTCACGGACGTGACCGTGCTTGTTGAAACTGATCACACCCGGCGTCATGACGCCTCGACTAATCCCGTCGCACTGCACCACGTCGATGACTACTTTCCCGTCGGGTGGACCGTCGCCGTGTAGTGACGCTGTTGTCGACGTGTAGGCGTTCTTCATAACTTTGCCGTTTACTTCCAAGTCGGGCTGCCTCTGCTGATCATCATGTGGCCTAAGGCTGCTGAAATTGTGGTGTTGCTGCCGAGAATGATGGACCCGTTCGTGGTGGTGGTGATGTACCTGGGCTCTTGTCACGTGCTCGTGGCCACCCTCGGAACGGCCTTTGATGCGTCCTTCTGTCGTGAAAGAGTGAACAGCCGATCCGCGCCTCATCCAGTGTACGTCCGAGTCGTACTCGCTGCTCAGGTTTATCGTCTCCGAGATGGTCATCTGACCACGACTCTGACAGCGGCCTTCCGCAACTAGCGTTCGCCTGCCGGAGCTGCACTCGGAGCACGCCGAGGAGAAGTCGCACGAGCAGCAGCAGTCCGAGTCACAGCAGTCGTCGTCCTTCGTCATCGTCCCGGCCTCTCGCGTCTGGCAGCATGAATCCGAGTGGTATCCCGAGAGCGAACTGTCCGACGCCCCGCCTGGAGGGATAATCGTCGTGCCAGATGTGGCGGTACTTGTTTCACGAGGTTTCACCTGCTCGGGTGTGATCACGGGCTCCTTAACGGGAATCCTTGCAGTGTCCTTCAGGAAGTAGGTGTACGACGCGACGTTGGTCTTTTGTGTCATGGACGTTGTGGGTGCGACATTTTGACCAAAGTAGTAGGTCGACTGAGGTGGTTTTGGAGGTGGTGGGGGTGGTGTGGGAGGACTAGGAGCTGGAACGTCTTCGTGAGTGAGGTCCTCCTTGGATGCCTTAGCGCTCTTGGATTTTGAAGAGAAGTATCCCGTGTCGTTAGTCGGCGTCTGTGCTGACGACGATGACGTCTCGTCAAACGATTGGTTCCCAGGACCAACGCAGCCATTTGTAGCGGGTACAACATTCTGGAAAATGAGGCCATCTTTGTGGCTGGTCGTTTGCAGCACGACGTCTTTAACGATTGTGTCTTCCGTGGTCACAGTCACGTTGCCAGCGGAAGAATACGACAGCTCAGACGTGACCGGCCTCGGAAGAGCTGAACCGGCGTACTTTTTTGACAGGTCTCGGTATTTATAAGAGTTGGACTTGCGGCGCACTCTACGTTTCCGGTCCTCGCTCGCTGATGACTTGGACTCTGTGTCCGTGCGACGCGAAACTCTCTTGGAAGACCGCCTTGGTGACTTGAACTTCCTGTCAACGACCTCCTGATAATATCCACTCGCCGACGCAGTAACCGACGACTGGGGCTCGTCGATGGAAGAGGTGAGCTTACGGCTGCTCGGGTTGCGCGCCGTGTAGGAAGACGCTGTTATAGAAGTCAGGTCACTGTAATCGTCCGGTCTCTTCATGCCAACCACCGGCACAGGAGTAGGGCGTGGCCTGTCTAACACCACGACCGTGTCCCGAGCTTCACTCAACGAAGAGCATATTAGTAGCGCGTCTTCGGCTGAGGCGCAGATGAAGCCGTGACACTCCCACGTCGACGGCGCGGCGACCTGCCGGAACAAGCAAGCAAACACTGGTGGATGCGCGAGTCCGACAAGAAAGCGGCGCTTTGCCGACAGTGCCAGGTACCAGGAGCGGTCGACCACGTCCTCGGAGCACGCCAGCGGCACAAACGCAGCGCCGATGGAGCGGCGTTTCGCGAGCCGTGCGCTGAATCGCATTGCGGCCCAGAGCACGATGTTCGCCGCAGGTGTAATGACGCGGGTGACAGCCGTGACGGCGTGGCCAGTCTCTGGGTCCTCGAGGGCCTCGGCGACCACGAGGCCATAGTGGGAGACGTCCAGGCGCTGCGTGAGCGCGAGCGGGTGCACGGACCTCTGGCTTTCGCCCTTGCGCCTGGCAGCGCTGTACAGGTCGAGCAGCGGCTGTTGCAGAGCCTTGAGCCCGCGCTGCTTCGCCTTGGACTGGAAACGGGTACAGCCCAGGTAGCGCACGAAGAAACTCCGGCTCGAGTCTTCCACTGACACCACTTCCTCGCGTCGCTTGAACATTATTCCGTCGGGGAGTACACCTTCGTGTCACGTTTAATCCGTTCGTTTCAAGAGCAATCCGTGAAGATCGTCGCTCCAGATCACAGCAGCACACTCCAGCACATCACACATCACACCTCACTGAATAATCCAGATCGAATCGCCTGACGGCGACCACCTGCAAGTCAGTCCGGAGTCCACGCCTCTTCCAGCGGCGATAATCCTCGTGTTCAGGGCGACGTTTCAAGTCGCCATTGCGTCGAAGCAAGGTCCAGGAAGAGCGCGCGGTCTCCTTCCCGAGTGGGCAGGTGCCAACGTCGGATGCGCGGCGGCGGCGGCGGGCCTGGTAGCCGACGCCGCGCGGTCATCGTTGTCGCGTCTCGTTTCGCGTCGTCGCGCACTCGCGGCGAAAGGGGGGCTCGCACGGACGGCGGCCGCGGGCGCTGTGGCAGCGACCGTGGGAAGCGCGTTTTCGCCGCGGCAGCGGCCAGCGCGAAGGAAGCAGCGCGCTCTTTCTCGGCCGAGAGGAACTGGATTTCTCAGGGCCGGCGCTCTCTCCGCTCTCGCCGCCGTCGGCCGGGGTGAAAGTGGTCCGCCCGCTAGGCGGCAGGCCTCGGTTCCTGCGACGGCGACGATGACTGTACTCTTTCCGTAACGGCCACGGGACCACCCACGGGCCGCGCCTTCGGCCGTGCGCATGCAGAATGCAGAATCGGCGCTGAGGACCACCTTTCAAGTATACCGCCTGTCAAGGCCCGCTGGAGAGGGACGTAACCGTGGCGAACCGATCCGGCGGCGTTTGTGCCGGCCCGTTTCCTCAGTCCTCGGAACTGCGTCGAACGGGACGGATCAAGTTGCCGCAACACATAACGGGACTCCCATTCATAGACGCCGATGCGAGAGCCGCTGCAACTTTCGGGCCCTTCCTTCCTTCCGATCGCCCCCCGCTCTTGACCGCCCTGTCAATCAAAAGGCCACGCCGCCTTCCGAGCTGGCGGTCATTCCTTGTCGTATTCCGACGGATTCCGCTCTTTGGAAGGTCATCCACCCAGCCTTTGAAACGTACAGCGGTTCACAATCTGAATACTGGTGTGTGTTGTCTTGATAATTCTTTGCATACCGGTGTCTGCTGGAACGGCTACAAGACCGGTTTCGATAAGTGCTGCTTTAAATTCCGAATTCTAGGTCTAACAAGAAGGGAGGCGCTCGAAATCAAAACAAGCTTTGTATCACTTCCGCGTTCCTGAGGTCGGCTCCATTTGTTACCACCCGCCACTTTACAAAGATAAATTTGCGCACGCTTGACCTGATGTTAGTCGTGTGCAATGCTACTCCGTGACGATTTGGCGATTTCCCAATTTTATTCTTTCCATACGTTCAAAAATGCTGTCTAAAGCTCCGTTAAGGTCACTTTAGATCTTTTCTGTAAAAGTTATATTAAAGCACCAAGCGATGTTGCTTTTACAAGCCCGATACTGCTATTTGTGCCCAGTATCTTCCCATGCGAGAACGCAAGAACCTTTTTTTCTTTTTTTCACACACGCACCCTGATCACTCACTGCCTTTGGCATATTTAAGATTAGGTGCCTCGGTTTAATTCGGCACGAGGAACATGCAGTAGTCGTGATGCTCCCAATATTAACTTTCTTCCTCGGGCCGCGGGGACAAACTGTGATGCCGCAGAACTTCCCGGTCCTGTTGTCAGGAAGTTTAAGCCCGCGCGTCACAGCCAGTAAGGAAAGCACGCGGCGGTCAAGGTATGAGCACGTTCGTTAAAAGAGCGCCTTCAGGGATGCAACGCTTCTGTCTTGGCCAGCGCACTGGCGTCCAAGAAAGTCGCATGCACCAGTATTATATCTGCTTGATCTTTCAGCGAGTAAAGGGAAAACGCATAACGAAACGTGGGCGGCAAATATAGGTGAAAACGCGGCGTTCTTCGTGCATTAACGGTGCCTTGAGCAGTGTTGACCCTGCGTCTATTTGCAAACCCCGAACGAAGACAGCGGGAAAAACTAGCTTGTGAGGTCTGCATACAATGTGTCGTGTTTATTTTTTGCTCGACAGTATTATTTTCCGCACACACTGGATCATGACCTGCTCCAAATAAGCATGTTCAAGGTGTACGCTACCACTGCACGTAAAAGATCTTTTTCCCGTTTGGCTCCATATTAAACACTGGCCTTCACCTATAATTCTCTCTCTCTCTCTCTCTCTCTCTCTCTGTGCCTCTCTTTAGCTAGCCTGACCGTATCGACTAAACCTTTTTCCTGGAGTTCAGCTTCCTAGATCCAGGGAACTTGCCGATTTGCGGTTTTAAGTTGTAAAACTGGCGGTGAAACTTTACTTCTGGCCCCCGCAGCAGAATTTGCCGTACTCTTTCCATCGCGTGACTTTAAATCATTGTATATGAAGAACGCGGCATTGTCGAGCTTGGCCTATACGCAAACATTCGACCAGCGCCAGACTTCAACCGGCTATTTTTATGCACGTTTGTCCACGGCTTTTTTCTTGGCTCGACGACACCTGAAACGTGCGCTGAAAGCACTTGCGAAAATTACGACTTTTAGCTTTTCCTGCGGTGTTTTTCCAACTCTTTAAGTGCCGGTAAAATAGAGGGCACGATTGCGGGATTCCGCCATAAACTCAGTTGCATGAGAATGCAGCGAGCATTGGGAAGCGAAACAAAATACATAATAGCGACCTTGCGTTCAAGCGATGAAGTGAGAGATTCCAGCGGAAAAGGCCCAGCGGACTGCGAGCCATCGCGAATGGGATGGACGCCAGCCGAGATAACGTCCGGCTTGGAAGCGAAAACCTGTGCGGCGGTTAAGCGTGCCTGCGCACGCAGTGTTGAGCTTCTCTGAGGCAACCTCGAAAGAAAAGAAATATCTCTAAAAAAAACGGAGAAAAAAAGTGAAGTAAAAACGAAGAGAGGAACAAGAGAAGAAGCTATGCCGCTCGCTTAGAATCCCAAACGAAGCTAAGCGACGTCCTCACCGGTTCAGTACACGTTCGGATTTTTAAGTGGCGACAGTACTTGCACGGCAACTACTGGTATTCGATGGGGCTTGTCGAAAGATCGAGCTGCGGATGGTGAAACCGTGCAAATGCCACGTGCCTCAAGGCGCTGTGAAAGCCGTTGCATTTGTGTTAACAAAATTTCCTTTAACTGGGTATCTGCCACGCATTTTTAAAGTGCAGAAGCATTAGCTAACATCATATGTCGAAGATCCCATGGCGTCTCTGGCATGCAGACAGCGAGCAAAATGGACAGCGGTTGAATATATAAAGAACAAGTGAAAAAGTGCTTGGATTGACACCATATTTCTGAGAAAAGCTTCTGCAAACCATGTTACGTAATTGGACTAAAATATTAAGCACATGCACGTTTGGTGGGGACACAAACGAAAGCCCCGTGGAACGCGAGAGCAGCACGTATCTTTGGCACAACCGCAGTGCAGACACTCGAGCTGACTGAAGGTGTACATAGTGATTGCGTCGCCGTCTTCGGCTTCAAAAGGGGTGTTCTAGACGTGTTCTAGTTTGAGCTTGATAATTACGTAAGCAACAAGGCAAGTAGCAAAGCTTGGCGATGTGGTCTCGGTTACGAGTCATAATAATCAAGAGGAGGAGAAAGTAAGCAAAGGGAAAAAAAAGATGATAATAATGAAAGGACATGTTATGCTTTGGCCACGAATGCTTTCACGGTCGATACATCGGAATATTTGCTCGGTATCCTGGTAAGGGTTTAGCTCACAAGACCTGCTTGTGGAAATTCTTCTGTTCAGGCGAATGGGGCCAACGTCGCTCTTTAAATGTCAATATTGGAAACCTACCCAATGAGACATGTGAGGCAGTGTGCATAATAAAAATTCAGGCTGCCCTTGTTATTTTCGACATCACGTACAAAGGGGTTTCCAGGTTTTGTCCTAACGAATACACGGCCATCACCTTGTCATGGAACCCAACCGTCTGTCTGCTTCTTCTGAGCTGGAAACAGCATTGCACGGTCAGTACAGTAGACAAAATATGCCAGGTTGCAATGTTTTAAAGCCTGTGCTAGGTGCAGCATAATTGGTGATCTTATTTCGGAAATTCAGGCAACAGGCTCCAACTGGAAACAATAGTGCCGGCTTGGACACCAGCAAACCTTCAACTCTCCAGTCTTTGATTTCGCCAGGTAAACAGCTGTGTAGGAACTCCAAAGTAGTCTAGTAAGCGAAAGAACCTTGAGGCAGCATTGCTACGCTTAGACAATCGCCCTCTGTCCGAAAAAAAATATTTTGGGCATGTGGGCCGACAACAGGAAACAAAGCCTACCCGTTAAAACCCTGCTTATATTTCGTGGTGACTCGTCTCTAAATTCTCGGCTCTAGGTTGCGACAGAATTTAAGAGACTGCGAAATACTGTATCAATGGTTTTTTTTAATGGGCGACAATCATGTGCATAAAAGTGGTCTGTAAAGATCTGTTTCAGTGCCCCTTTGTATGCGTGACGTTTATTGGTTTACTGCTTGTTCATAGTTCATTTCTCGATTTCATTTGCGTTTCCCATACGTCCCGTATTCATTCCTTCCTCTTTTTATCCTCAGCACCATACCCCTGGTGGGAAGTAGCAGGCCCACGATCACTTTCTGAAGCCGACCTCTTCTTCTCAATAAACATTTACTCCTCCCTCCCCCCCCCCCTCTCTCTATCCCCTCAACTCTTTCCGGTGTGTCTTGGCCTCATACGAGCACTGTCAGTATGAACTGGACCACATGGTGGTCAAGCGATTCTACGAAACCTTACTTGGCAGACTTGCGCTAGAAAAAGAAGGGGTGAAAAAAAAAAAAAAAAAAAAAAACTAACGAACGCTCAAACCGCGGCGAAAGCGGCTCTCTACAGGCTTGCGTTGCCCGGCCCCGTTTCATTAGCGCACCTTGGTAACGCTAGAGCAGAAGTCGTTAGTTGGTCCGGCCTGTTTTGCGTACAGAGACGTGTGCGTAAATGCACACGCCGGCCAACGCCGCATGCGAAACACGTATGCACGTAGGCGTTTGTGTAGATATATATGGGTTCGGGCCACTGATTAACGGTACACGAACGCGTCCGCCGACCTTGCGGGCGATTTCTCAAGTAGAGCGGGCGCAACATTCGAAACAGCTTCTCATTGTTTAAACAAGCTTGCGCGGTATACAAAAACGAAGGGTGGAATTCACGAAACGCAGCAAATGAGGGACATATGGGTCACGATATGGTTGGGCCACTGAAAGAAAGTGTTGCGTGAAATGAAGGCGGCGGTAATTCGAGAAGAAAAACCTGCCAAGTTGCGCGCTAATTTGTGTTTAAGAGGCACGTAAAAATGGCGGATGGACCTACGAATGATTGATCTTGGCTTGGATAGATTGTCTGCCGTGCCTATACGGTGGAGAATCGTGACTCCTGACGGAAGCCAGCGGCGATATTGGAAAGATACAGCGTTTGAAGAGGTAGGTGCCGGCCCCTGCGTGCTATTCTCCTGTAAGGAAATCAGCACCTCATCAGAGATTTTGCCAGCACTTCTAATTAAGATTTACGAATGCAAGGTGAGGAGATACTGTGACGACCTTTTGAGCAGCGAATAACTGTAGGCTGGGCTCTCGGTAAATAACATCTTCGCCATGTCTTAACGCTTTTTTTTGTTCCCTCTGCCAGGAAACACTTCTTACAGCATGCTGATGTCGGCGACGCCGAAGGAGCTCGAGGGTTTCTAAAATTCTATGCAATAGTTGTGGCGGAGGATCGAAGCTTATGATAAACAACTCCTGCAGCCTGCTGGTCCCTCGTAAAGTGGTCAATTCGCTTATACGCTACATATTTTTACACGCTTCTGGGCTGGTATTGTCTTAGAGGAACTGTATGCTTCCCGGTGGACTAATTAACTAGGCCAATGATTCTCAAACAGCTGTCCGGGGACCCCAGGCAGACCGTGAGAGCCTTTGAGGACTCCGCGAAGCCTACCTCAAAACGTTTCCCCTCGCAATTCTTTTCTCTATTGTGCCAGCACTTGCTTGCAATGCGAAAAAATGGCTTCGCCGCACTGCATGTACCTTACGTTTCTCCGTACAGCACATATTTTAACGTCTGCTTTTGCACAACACGCGCGGTATGAGAAGGAAAAAAAACAGACACAGAAAAGGCAGCATATAGGTGTTTATAAAACTTTTAGATTCAAAAGCACATTGTTGAACATTATAACGCGCATCGTCATTAACATCAAGCACAAAAAGCGAGGCTTGAATAATTGTGTGGGCGATGTGGGCGACAAATTGTAAGATGCGAATCGTTTGACATTAAGACACCGATCAACATAAGCTTCATCGGGGGGTCCCCCATCCCTTTCGCAAGCCCTAATAGGGTCCCGGGGGCAGTCATGGCTGAGAACCTATGCACAAGGCGGTACGCGCTTCCGGAATTATGTTTCAAGAGCGTTTGAGGCACTGTTCAAATATGGCCGGCTAAAGTAGAACTCGCTGTTATAGACCAGTGACTGTTCGGCTGTGCGAGTTCGATCTCCGCGGAAGGGACAGGCAGCTGCTGCTTCTGTGCCTTCGATTTCTAGTGTTGCTCATGCGCATTGCTTTTGATGATTGATCGCACCTGTAAAGATGTGTCTTCTAAGCGGTGTGCGTAGGCTCTTGTAGGTTGGTATGCTGTTCTGATTTTTCTTCTTCTGTCATTCATTTCGTTGTTCATTTGTCCTGGGATGGGCGCAACGGTAATTGGGTTGTGGTCTTTCTGGCTGATTGGATTTTCTTCTCCTGGAGAATACTAGATAGAGGCGAATATGATGAGCCGTATGATGTCTTGTCCCGGTGTTGTGCTTCGTAAACTGTTCATTTGACTGTGTTTGTGTGCTGCCATGATACTGTGGCGTGTTACGCAATGTTCAGTGTTATGGATTTGCTTGTTGGATGTGCTAATAGGGGCTACCATGGCGAGGTTGGTGGATCGTAGTTTTGGAGCAGCTAGGCAAATGGTCCAACATCTCGCGGTACACCCCTCATCAAGATCCTCCCAACGTAATCATCCTCACGAGCGAGAAAGTCCTAGGGCACAAAACGACCTCAGATAAATACGCACTGTCGCTGCATCTGGACCGCAGAAGCAATCCTTGTTAACCACCAATATATACAACCTGCCGATGCAAGAAGTTAAAGCCACTGAACAATAAATTCGACCATAAAATAGCAAGACAACACGAATACTTATAGGGGACCGCAACACGTCCCAAGTCAGCATGCAGGGAGTGACGCTATCGAAAAACGCTTCAGACCGCCATTAGAGAGACAGAGAGAGAGAGAGAGAGAGAGAGAGAGAGAGAGAGAGCTAGAGAGAGAGAGAGATAGAGAGAGAGAGAGAGAGAGACAGAGAGAGAGACAGAGACACAGACACAGACACAGAGAATGCTCTTTAATGTGAACTGGTGAGGTCGCCGTTACGTATTACATAGTGACCTTCGGAAACCGACGCTGCAAGGGAATTCGGTGGAAATACATACATTACCGGACCTCTGGTGTGCTATAGCAGGACAGCGTGATGACTCCGAAGTTGAAAAAACCCATTTCAACTTTGGAAAAACCTTGTAAGGACGTGTGATGATGTGCAAGGAAAGTTCTTCGGGTTTGTAGTACTGTCGCGCAAGATGCAGAGGTAGTATGTCGTCGTCGTCGTCGTCGTCGTCGTCGTCGTCGTCATCATCATCATCAACAACAACAACATCAACATTATGATCAACAACATCAGCCTTTCTACGCGCACTGCAGGGCATAGGCCTATCCCATTGATCTCCAAAAACCCCAGTCCTGTGCTAACTGCGACCAATTTATCCCCGCAAACTTCTTCATCTCATATGCCCATCTAACTCTCTGCCGCCCTCTGCCACGCTTGCCTGTTCTAGAGATCCACTCTGTTACCCTTAATGGCCAACGGTTATCTTTCCTTTGAATTGCATGCCCGGCCCACTTCCATTCATTCTTAATTTCTACTAATATGTCTTTAACACGCGTTTGTTCCCTGACACACTCCACTCTCTTCTTTCCCTTTAATGTTACACCTATCTTCTTCCATTCCATTGCTCGCTGAGTCGTCCTCAATTTATGTTGAAGCCTCTTAGTAAGCCTTCAAGTTTCCGCCCCGTAGGTGAGTACCCGAAAGATGCAGCTATCATACACTTTCTTCTTTAGGAACAATAGTAGGCTGCCATTCATTATCTGAGAATGTCTGCCCGATGCACTCCACTCCATTCTTATCGTTCTAATTATCTCTTCCTTGATAAGTAACTCGCGGGAGGAATTGCAAAACATGCTTTGCTTAACGCACAGCGCAAACAGAGTAGAACCGTGGGCGTGAAAATTAATATACAGAAAACTAAACTAATGCTCAATAAACTCTGGAGAGCACAGCAGTTTCAGACAGGTGACGAGGCAGTGGAAGTGGTAACAGATGTACTGAATTGGTAATTCGTAGTTTGTGATATAAATGAGTAACTGCATAAACTTGCTGCTTTGCTTTAGATACACGGATGGGACTTTTCTACAGTAGGTAATAAATGTCTCAATAGTGTGTTGAATGTAACACGCACTAATAGTGCACTTTTAGGTAGAGCCCTGATGAAGCACGCTAGCTATGTTAGCTGTAAGTAAACCTTGTTGCTTTTCTCTCCACGTATTCTTCGTAGTGGTAGTTTTCGCACAACGGTCCCTCACGACTGCAGGACATTTTCAGTATCGGTTGCACCAAGATTTATTACACTAGTATTCTCATTTCTGGCATTAAAGTTTCACCTATATATTAATATACAGTATTATCTCGTAAACTCTCAGCCATAAAATCCGCGAATTACCTGGACATAAGCAGAGGTTCACGTTCAGCGAAATTCTGGATATTTGTACCAGGTCAGTGAAATAAGGACTACTGCTGGTATGAACTGCTCGAATGCAGGGAGGCACTTTCGCAATAAACGCAAATAATTACAAGGAAACACAAATTTCCGTTGTAGTAGTATAAATAACTTCCGCACACGTTATCACTTCGATAGTTTTTTGGCCCGTGAAATAAGAAATTGCCGCAGTGGCGGGATTTTCAATTTGCCATTCACGACCACGTCCGGCGCGTAGTGGCAGCTAAGCTTTCACACTGCGAGCTTATCAGCTGCCTGTCGCGGGTTTTGCCTTGTATCCTGTCTTTCAACATTCCGAGGTATCCGTGGTTTGCCCAAAAAAAAACGTTTAGAGATAAAGGCGGGCAGATACATGGCACCTATGGGAGGTAACTGCAGGGCGAGAAAAATTTTCGGCTTAACTGATATTTTGAGATATGAGAGTTCGAATGAAGGTTTACTGTATATATTGGCTTCCGAGTTGCTTTTTCGTAGTCACTTTTTTAGTAAACAGGCAAACAGTTGCGATATTAACTTCGTAATGGCGCCGCGCACTCCGGGTAGGCGTTTGTTTCTGCGGCTGCACCGTTCCTTTTCTGTTACAAATATCTTGTAAACGCAGGTTGCATATGCTTTTTCATTTGCTGCAGCTGTAGGGACCTCGTAGCACAATACGAAGCAACGACGTGTAGGAGGACCTTGCAGGGGTGGAGTGTGTAGGCCGCTGGCGACCGTGTATTCTGCCCCTGTTGCAAGGTCGGTAAATGAAACGATGTAAATGTTATCCATGGGCAGGCACACTATTGTCACGCCGTTGATACGTGGCTATGCATATTCATGCAGGAACTTTAATGTAGTGCCCTTTATGCCTTTCAGAAGGTGATTGGGGACGCAGATTACTGTATAGAACTGTGGACAAATAAATAGTGAACATGTAATGGTTACAACGCCCAAATTAGGCGATTTCTTTACGCCCATGGGTTTATTACCGCATGGATCAGTAACAAGAATTAACAAGCCCAATGACACTTCCCCCCAAAATCAAAGCCCATCTCTTAAGATGAAGAAGACTCAAAAGCGAAACTGCTGCGACCGCGTCGGGAGGGCACAATCAGGTAAACGTCGGCTTCATAACTCCAGGGGCACAAGTTCGATTCTGACCACGGGAAGCGTTTTTTTTTTGTCTTTCAAGGCGCTCGAAGCGACTTCGCGTATCATGATCATAATCGTTTTGAGAAATGTTCTGTGTGAAGTTGGCTTTCCAGTAGCGCCTTTTATTGAGACGAATGACGTTATCAGTGAGGCATAGAGAGCTTCGCTTTAAAACAGACCACGTTTCAAACAAATGTACATATTTCACCTCCACAGACTTCTGCCACATGCCCTCCTTGATCTGGCTCGTATATATTGCGCCCGAGCTATGGAAGGCTGAGCCCAAGCACCGCTTTCTCGGTCGAATGTGCGCATTCGGCTTGCCCAACTTCATCCAGGAGACAAACGTATAGAATAAATGATTTAAGGACATTCCGAAGAATTATGGAGCGAAAGAAAAATTTCAAGTGCCGAGCCATCTACACGAAGGTTGATAACTCAGTGAAGTTGCTTAGGTTTTGTTACATCAGATACATTCATATACGGGACAAAAAATTCGCGGCCATTCCGCCCTGCGAGTGCGGTTAGCCAGCGGAGCTTAATATTCATTGTCGCATAGTGACGACAGTCACAACGGCTTTGCTGCCACTGTATTGTACACTGGTCAGAATATTCGCAAATGCAGACGCATTCTTGGGTGATGCCAAGTCGATGCTCGTACGTGGCTGTGTGGTCGGTTGGAGCGAATGGCTGTGGCATCGCATGCGAAATGTCTTCAAATGTCTTCAGCCTATTTTCTATGACGAAGCTTCTGCACTAAAATAACCCTGTACGTCAACAGGGTAGTGTCATTGGAACCTAAATATGGGTGGGATGCCATTGGAATACCTAAAGCATAGAGTTTTATACGAATATATGAGGCGTTTTTTTTTTCGAAATAAGCCGGATCCATCTAACACGAATTTGAGAAATAAGCGGAAGTTTGTTACCGCACCTTAGTTCAACGCTGTAAAAGCGTTGTTTTACATACGATGTGTTTTATAAGCCAGCTAAGGAACTTTACAGCGGCAAGTAATTAAAAATTAGGCCGTGAATTTGGGAAATATTGGGGGGATAAGTTTGGATTGGGCTCAAATTGAATGAAACACTCAAGTTGACGCGGCATTCTTATGAAAACTTCATTTAAATTGACTTTCAAGCATGGTGCGATTGAGTTTTGGTGGAAACATTAAATAATGCAATAGGTCATCAAGAACAGTAGAACTATACATGGAGAGACGGTGAGTCCTCTTGGCACCATTCGCAGCGCTTTTTGAATTCCTTCCTAGGATAATTTTCTTGGCCACGCCTCAAGGCACTCATGAAGTAAGCAAGCTCTTTATTGTGTGCAATAAATTTTTAAAACGCTCCAGAAGAAGGCTGCTCATATATGCATCTTAACCTTAATAACGTGGCTCGTACCATGATAGGGGAAATATTTTTCAGGGCTTCTAAGCGGCGGCTATATAGTTAAGTACTATAAAGGTGAATATGGGAGTAAAAAATAAATATAACCAGAGTTATTTTGTAGAGACAGGTAATACGAAAGGAAATCATTCTTTCACATCTCTCTTTAATTTCGTTTACTTCTTCCATTTTGCTTCTCCCTTTACTTGTTCTGCCGTCTGAATTCATAATAAGCCAGCTGCGAAAAGCAAGAAAAAAACTTCCGAAAACCCCCACGAACCAGTGTGAACAGTAGAGCTAATTGCAAATCACCATTGGGAAAATGGATTTCTCCTCATTCGATACGTGAAACAGCTGGATCTGGCTCATTTTTGATACAAACTACGATCTGCGTACACGTTTTCAGGGCGTTATTTCAACTATTTTCTGGCCGCCCCGTTTTTAAATGAAAGTTGGCAAGCTTTGTTTTTTTGTCAGGGCAGTTTTATCCCACTTAGTTTCGGTTTCTGGATCTGGCCCATTTAAAAAAAAAAAAAAAAAAAAACGCCTCTATGATACACGGAAATCTGGCGCCACCTTCTAGGTAAGCCCCGCTTTATCGAGCGTTCCGTCATATACCAGGCAGGCACTTTCCACTTGTTCTTGGCATGGCTCATGAACAGGCTGAAAAGTTGGCTCTGTCTGCAAAAAAGCAACAATATCGCTGAAAAAGATAATTCAAATTTGTGTTGTTATTACATATTTGCAGCTCCAAAAAGATTGATTTCTCAGTGATTATATAGAAACTTCATGCACGATGAACAAGAAATATATGTTACTCTTTTTTTTGATGATATGGGGTTCGAGCAAGAAAGGAGCCATAAAGCTAGCTAAGCTAGGTGAGCGAGGAACGTCGCCACTGGAATGGTGCCGCTCACGGCGGCCCGCAATTGCAGCGCCAGATTTCCCCCCAGTATATATTAATATAAATTCTATAACCTAAACCCTGTAAGCGCCCTGAATGGTAAAAAATTAAGGTCCATTTGATCTCCTCAGCAGAAGCTTCACTTCCGCCCCGCGTTGCCCAAGGGCTTCGTCGTGTCATGGCTAGGCACGACTTGCTCCTCCGCGATCCGTTTCCGCCTTAACTCCATCGGGTGGCCGGTATCTGTTTGCTTGTTCGGATTACGCAATCCGACGCTGCTCGTTCGCGTTCGCTAATGCCGACTTTACTTTTTGTGGTAGCACCTTTTATTACCCAAGCCCATACATGACCGTATAGCTTCATCTAATAGCGAGGCGGTCGGCAAACTGAGTGGGAAAAAAAAGGATACCTGCACCTATACAAACCCCAAGTGTTCGTGAAATGTTATTTGTGAAAGCTACCGTGTCAAGAAACGCTGTGAGCGTTATTGTGGATGCTAAGAGAGTGACACCTGCACTCGCAGACCCTCTTGTGAAAAAATAAAAAAAACTAACGCTGTTTATACACATTACTCGCAAGAGGCTGCATGAGGACAATTTTTATACGCGATCGCAGTCTCTGGCGTAACAAAAATAACAAAAAGCGTTACCCAAGAAAAGAAGCATAAGTCGCGGGCTGATTCTCGAGGCTGCATGCTTAGTGCTTTCGAATAAAAAAGAAAAGCGTCGCTTTTGCGCATATCTTAGTGACTTCAGCACATCTAACCGCTCTCGCGAAAAAGAAAAAAAAAAGGTAGTCGAGAAATATTTTAGCCGGCAATTTTGTATTCAATTACAGGAAGAAGTGATTCGATTACAAAGTTACAGGAAAAGGTAATTAGATTACAAGGATGGGTAATAATCGAAGGAGGTAATTGAAGCATTACAAAATTACATTAAAATGTGACCGATTACAAGTAATCTATTGGTTTTAGCTAGTTATAAATAAGTCTGTTGTATGCCTTATTTCAAAGGTAAAACTGCCCGTTTGTACGGTATGACGCAACGGAATTCCTCAAATGATCTTCAGCGTAATAGAGGGCGTGGTCCAAGTCCCGCTCTTCGTGAAGGACCCAAAAATAATTTTTACTCTACAACTGGTGCACTGAGTGCAGGCTCGACAGTGTACGACCATGCACCTGTAAAAAAATACGGCTCTAATGTCGGGTCCCCTGTTGTTCACCGCGCGAACAGCAGAATAGGACGACGATAGCGCCTGTGACGATAGGAAGCGGCCATAAACTCGTCTGGAGTGGATTGGGTAAAACAGTCACCGTGATTCTTTCCCGCATAATACTAGCACGCTATTATTATGCTCTGACAAAAACTCCAGTAAGGCTTGACACACTCAAACACCTAGCTTTGCAATCCGCACTCCTTTTCATTCTTGTCAAAGAGCTGGGCTCACTTCTCCATCACGTAAGACCAATTATCTTCTTTAATCTACCGGCTTCCTTGATGGCACGACACTAAGTTACTAACAGCAAGCACAAACGACACACTTCATGAACGGCACGAAACGCCATTTTATCGCAGCCTTATAGCAATGGCAACGCCTCCGGCGCTTTTTTAGGCTGGTGCAGTAAATTAAGGAGCATAGTGTCCGTGTCTTCAAGGCCAGCAAACGATATTTTTCATTTTGGAAGGGTGAACAGTTCTCGCCATACCAGTGCACGCGTGTGCTGCGACGGCGACCAGTGGCCGCGGCGCAAAAGGGAAAGGGCGCGTCCTCCATCACTTCTCCAAAATGACCCCGGCTGCCTGGAAGACAAAGGCATTGTCGGGTTCCTTAAGGGATTGATTAGAACTCTCTCCCCCTTCTCACGGGCCGTATGCCAGCTGTCGTGCGGGCCGCGCGGCCTTACCTCGCTAACCCAGCCTAACCAGAGTGGCGGCGGCGCTCTGAATGCCGCGGCGCGCGGGGCATTACCGTTTGCGTAAGGCCGGCTGGCCGACTTTGCGCCGACAACAAAGGGAAAGCGGAAGAGGGGGGAAACAATACACAGCGATCAGCGTCGGGGGTCGTCAAGCGTTCGTAGCGTGCACGCGCTGAGTACTCGAGCCATATTCAGCGCGATCTCGCTAACACCACCCGCGAGGTGGGCTGGGCTGCAGAGCACAAGGTCGCGGGCTCAGCGATTGCCGGCAACAGTTCCGACGGAGGCAAACTACGGCAGGGGTTTGTACGAGTGCATAGCTGCGAACTGTGAATGTGATAATGAACGGTGAGGCGACACCTTTGCCGGCACAAATCAAAGCGCAAACACCACCGAGGCAGCAACTGTGAAAGGGTCCACGGCTCATGTATATCTGCAGCGTTGCGTGCCGGTTCTGACCGAGGCCAGCAAAGGTTGTCCGGCAGCGGGTAACACGGCACAAACGCCTCAGGGTCTGTGCACGAGAAAATGGGGAATCACAAGAGAGGCAAAGGCAACTCCTAATTGGTTCCTCGCTCATAGAAAAGCATAGGCCACAAAAGTTTTACTCGATGGGAGAAAGAACTACGCTGAATAAGTAACAGCTACTTGCAATATAAGGTAGCATTCGTCACTAGCCTCACACGGAATTTAATGCACCCATTTTAAGATAGGTCATGCGATGTTGTATAAAAATATTGTTACGTGGCGGCAGGACAGAGATGAAACGAACTATGGGAGATGCGGAAGGCGAACAATCAATTTACATTATTTACAAGCGGTGAACACCCAGCCCGCTCAGGCTGCCCACCAGTCACTCCTTCGTCGCCGTCCTTGCCCCCGTTGTTGTGGATGGTGGGCTATGGCACCATGGGGCATTGTGCGCTATGTCCCGTGACAATATTGTGGTGTCAATGCAGAACATGCTCCTAGACAGTCATTATAGGCGGGGTGTTGCTACTGGGTGCTAACTGGTGTTCTCCGAGGAAGAGCTGTGAGGGTACGGCCCACTTCTTATTCACTTGCGAGGGTGAAAAAAGGTGGCAGTACAGAACGCTAAAAAATGGTGTCGGAAAAGTTATTGGACACTTTTTAAACGACGATAGGAATTGGGAAACGTCAGGAAATATAGTGACGGCGATTCCTATCTGGCCCCAAGTATGGCATAGAAAAATTAAACATTAACGGATTAGTTGTCACTAATCCCGAAGATATTGCCAATGAACTAAATTCTACCTTCCATGGCTCATTCACCGATCCCCTTTCTGTCGCTTCCATAAGTACCTCGTCGTCTCATTGTGCCACCATGCCTGACCTGGGGTTCAGTCGTGAGGGAATTTTTGATCTTTTATTGAAAATTAAAACTAAAAAAGCATCTGGTCCTGATGACATACCAAATGCCTTTTTGCACCGGTACGCGGAGGTTATTTCTGAGTATCTCTACATCATCGTTAATGCATCTCTTGATGAAGCCTCCCTACCGATAGACTGGCTGTTGGCAAAGATTATACCTGTATTCAAGGCCGGGGATAAGCTGTCTCCTACTAATTACAGACCAATCTCTCTGATCAGCACATGCTGCAAACTAATGGAACACGTTATCACTAGTCATATATCTAACTATTTAGAAGCCAAACAATTTTTTGTTGAATATCAGCATGGATTTCGAAAACATGTTTCTACGGTTACCCAACTCGTATCTGTTATTCACGATTTTGCCTCCGCAATCGATAAGCAACAGCAAATTGACGCCATCTTTTTGGATTTATCCAAAGCTTTCGATCGGGTACCCCATGTGCAGCTGGTTGAGCGGTTAAAAGAAGCAGGTATCCCGCAAAAGTTGGTTCTATGGATTCAGTCCTACCTGTCAAAACGCATGCAGTTTGTTGAATGTAATGGTTCCAGGTCTAACGTATTACCGGTTTTGTCAGGGGTCCCACAAGGATCGGTACTAGGACCATTATTTTTTCTGATATTCATAAATGACATTGGGAAGCATCTTGATGAAAATGTACATGTGAAATTGTTTGCTGATGATTGTGTTCTTTATTCTGTTATTGATAATTGCTATTCTCAAGTTCGTTTGAATAACAACCTGTGTAAACTCGCGGACTGGTGCGGACGTAATGGAATGTTAATTAACTTCTCTAAAACAGTTTCTATGACAATATCAAACACTAAAAATTCGTTGATACATCGCTATCAAATCGGAACGCGGTATATTAACACTGTATCTTCTGTTAAGTATTTGGGTCTAACTATTACAAATAACCTTAACTGGGACACACATTACGACGAAATTTGCAACAGAGCTTTTAAAAAGCTCTGCTTTCTGCGCAGAAAGCTGAGGCGCTCACCGCGAAAAGTTAAACTAGAGGCTTACCGCACATTAATCCGACCAGTCCTCGAGTATGGATCAATTGTATGGTGTCCTCACTACACGAAACACATTGAAAAAATTGAGCGGATCCAACGGCTAGCTGCACGATTCATTGTTTCTGATTACAGACTCAGATCATCCGTTACTAATATGCTAAAACAGCTAGAGTTAGAACCACTCCAGAAGCGACGGCAGATTGCCAAGCTTAAGTTTTTGTATTTGCTTTATCACAAAAAAATTGGCTTGAACAGTGATACATATCTACTCCCTGCTCCACACGGTTCAGCCAGACTGAACCACTCAAAAACGATACGAACATTCTTTGCCCACACTAAAATATTTCAAAAATCATTTTTCCCTTGTACAATTGAATAGTCCCGAGTGGGATCGGAACAAAAATGTTTTTGGAATACGAGCCCGATAGCTTAACAATTCAGCCTGTGCGCGGCTTTGTTCGCCTCGAAATTAAGACTGTAATGATAAACTTGCAAGCATGCACTAAGCTAAGACAGGAATTATGAACATGCAAGCGTACTCTAAGCCAGCGCACCTCCAACGCTGGAAGAAGATTAAAGCCGTTCCACTAAACATGAAAGCTTTCGGAAGTGCAGAGTAGTGATACGCCATAATGTGCACTGGCACCGTTAACCATTCCCCGCTACCACCCATCCCCCTCTTCGCCTCCGTGTCTCACTTCTCTCTTGATGAATTGAACGGAGGTTTGTACAACGCAAGTCAAATTTCCCGCCCTCGCAGTGCTCGCCCCCCCCCCCCCCCTTCTGCCTGAAACAGCGCGACGGGAGTAGTGTTCTTTCATCCCGCACTGGCCGGCGCCTTACTGCGCAGTTTGGAACGCATCGTTTTTGGCGGCCACTTCTTCGCTTACTGTCGTAAAAATCGGCCGGAACGGGTGTTCCTAACTAAATGGACGCGGGGGTAGCCGGCTATATACACGGATTCTGCTCAAATGTACCGGCAGTTTTCTTTTGCGATAAACAACGGGGAGATCTTTGACAAGCGCTAGCGTTTCATAAGTTTCGAACGGTTATAACTATATAAACCGCTTGGTTTTCGAAGCCTGTCTTTGGGTCCGTTACGCCGTAACGCCGCGGGACTTCACATGGGTCCGCTACCTCGCTGCTGCGCCGCCTGATTCCGGCAGTCGCTGTACAGTGTGACAGCGCAGACCCCTAAAGGGCTCTGCACTTAAAAAGAGCGAAGGGGAGCGGGGCTCAACAGTCTATGCGACAAGTAAAGCGTGGTTCATGTAATCGAGTGACGGAGAACTGTCTCGGGCCAACCATGACACCATTGCAACCATGCCGTTAAAAAGCATGAACTGGAATGATACAGCAAACAGCGTATTATTCTCTGCAGACACAAAGTGTGCCATTGTAAGAGCTCACTCGTCGCCGTAATCAGCCTCGGCCGCTATTTGGTCGAAGTCCTTGAGCGTTCTGAACAAGCATTTCGCGACAATGAAGATATGGAATACTGAGGAGGTAAGCAAACCTTTCGTGTTCAGAAGATCTCTGACTGTTACGTGGGTGCGAACGAGATGACTGGCGCGGAAAAACGAAATGCATTAAAAAAAGCTTCACATAGAAGGAACAAAGCTAGGAGCCAGCAGTTCAGAATTCTTTGCGACTGCTCTTAACAGTAAAATCACGCGCATAGACAACTGGTAATTTTATTTCATCGTGTCCCTTCAATCCCCTACCATCTGAACCTTTGAAAAGTTAGAGCTCAAGTTCATGACTGGTTGCATTTCTTCGTTGGTTGTACGCACGGGCATACACAATCTTATTCGTTGTTGCGTTAGTCTAGCCGGTCCCTCTTTAACAACTATCAGCAGTAACCGCGTTAGGACAGAAAATATTTGTTGCATATTTATTGTGAAAGTATCGTAAAGTAGATGTGTTATGAGTAGACTTTGTGCGCACATATATCCACCAAAATCGTTTAGGCAATTTGGTAAATCTGCAGGCATGTGCACATTGAGTATTTAGATAATATTTTGTACGCTAATTGGCCTAAAGGGTGGTGCTACCACGCAGCACTTTTTTGTGAAATTTTAAGGCGAAGCGAATCGAAGCGGACATAAATTGGTTTCTCTTGGTCTGTGCGTAAGTGACGGGACTGCCTGTTGAACTGCGAGACAAATAGTACGAGCATTTTCAAAATTTATGCTCACAGTTGTAGGACGCTAAGCTGCGGTGCACGCTGTGATTCAAATAATCGCCGTATAAGTTATGCACAAATACACCACTCGCCCAGTTTATCCAGGGTGTCCTTAAAGCCGTAGGAGCTGTCACGGCTTTGGAAATGCGATCGCATTAGGAGACCGTGTTCAGACGCGCACGACGATACATATATTTTTCCTTATCGTTCTTCCCATTCGTGTCTCCGCGTACCACTGCTCACAACACCCGATGGCCGGCGGCCGGACGGTTTCGGGTCAAGGGAAGGACGTCGCCTTTCAGGTCCGAGCGAGAAGCCGGACCGTTATTTTTTCCCTCCCCCCGAGGTTTATCTGCCTATAAGAGGCTTGTAAGAAACCTCGGGCAGGCATTCCAGAGCGCATTCCTGTCTTCTCACCTCACGAGTGAGTGGGGAGAGCGATGGCCACGGTGTTGTCCCTCACCCGGCTGGGTAGCCATCGAGCGCCAGTTTCGGACGTCCGAACGAGGTCCACAATTAAGGCGTTCCCGTCCACTGGTGCAGTCGACAGAACCAAGGCAGCCTTCGTACGTCGGAGTAAGCGAGAAGGCCGGTAAACGCTTGCCCGGCCCTGCAGGCCCGCAGACTCGAGAACTGGGTGTGTGGACGTAGGCGCCGCAGGGCCCTTTTGCCGTTGCGCGTTCTTCGTGAATGAACTCATGCAGGTCGGACGCGTCATAGTTTAGGTAGCTTTCGCCGAATCTGCGTGGACAATTAGCCACGTCAACCCGGTTTCGTTTGTTGCCACGGTCAGGAGACGAAGAAGACATAAGGGCAGAGGTATTTTCTTGAGTTTTGCTGCCGACAAATACGTAGAACATTACATGAAGTGCTTGACAACACAATTTGATAATTTTATTCAAGCCTCCAAGATAAAAAGAGTCGTAGACATGCCCGCTAGCGAGTGCAAGTTTTGTACAGCAAAGCTGTTTAAGCTAGTTGCGCCGTCCATACGCAAAAAAATACCAACAAAATACCGAGCGCACGTATCTACGTGGGGGATCGGCACGAATCTAATGCGCCCGCTACGCAAAACTGTAAATTAGACACTCAAGCATTTGAACGAAGAAAGAGCGTATATTCGCAAGCGACAATCGGTAAGAAATTCGGAAATAGAGGTTGGAAGAAAAGAATGAGCTTTTGGAACGAAAAAAAAAAAAAATAAAGGCTGACAAGGAGGCGGCTTGTCTCAAATACGTATCCAGCCGTGCGCGTGGGCTTCCCCATAAATGGGGACACGGTCCAAGTATGTATTTTCCCGGTATCCTGGTAGAAAACGTCGACATCAAGTTCCCGACAATCCCCTAAACCATGACGGCCGGAACATCCATGCAACAACAGCGCTCCACATTGACTACCTATTACCCACGCAAGCCTGCCATGCCCGGTCCCCGCATTAGGACCGATTGATATGTAAATGGTGAGTTCAGTTCTGCGCCTACATTCCGCAGTGTCACATTCCTAAAAATAATAAAATTATCTGACAAACAAATGAGGCATGATCTTCAAAAATCAACGCTAAAAGTGTACCTAAAAGATGGAGTAACCCCTGTAGGCATCACGATTTCTTTCGCGCCGGCTATAACGAACCTTGATCATCACGAGCAAATCGCATAGCAGAACGCTCTCCTAAATGTTTCTCTCGAGCTTGCAAAAATTTCGTTCCATCGTAGCCAAAAACAGGTAAAACAGATAACTGCCCAAAGCATAGCTCTTATTCGCTCCAGCAGGCTGCTGTAGCAGAAGGAAATAAACTCCTTAGCGGAATTCTAAACAACTAAGCAACGTAACCTCGTAGACACTAAAATCCACAAACTCAGGCGCGATAAAGGTCCCCTACGTTGTCAGAAATCCGGAAAGTATGGGAAATAGGGCTGACAGAACAATCAAACCTGCTGATAAAGGAGGAGTGATCGTATACATAAATACTGTGGATTTCATCCGAGGAAAGCACCGGCAACTTAATTCAAAATTTTACGAGCCCCTTCCCACGTGTGAGTGCACGAAAATCGTAGTTTCACTATTAAGGGTTCTCTTAGACGGGGGAAAATAATCACCAGTGAGCACAGTTTAATGCTTCCAGCACAACCCAGTCGGGGCCGATTTTACAGGTTTCTTAATATCCATAAAACTGGCAACCAAGAGCGCCAAATCATATCTGGCATTAATACAATAACCGAACCCATATCAGGATCGTGGACAAGCTAGTAAGGCCTATTCCTAGCGTCCTAGACTCGTACATAAAGGACACCATGGATTTCCTCGGAGTTATTTAGGATCTTCGCGTACCAGAGGGCTTGTACCTATACTTTTACATATCCTCCCTTTACACAAACAGCCCTCATGACGAAGGTGTACCCGCATTAACCCGCATGTATGCGCTCCATAAACAACCGGATACCACAGACTATCATGTAATTGCGAGATTACCGGCACTTGTCTTTGAAGTGAATTCGTTTGAATTTAACAGTGAGCACTTTGGGCAAGTTAGCGGAACCGTCATGAGAACCAAGATGGACCCAAGCTACGTCAATGTTTTTATGGCACAGAAGGAGGCTACATACCTGTTTCAATCCACCTTAAAAACCCCTGCTGTAGAAGAGGTACATTAACGATATCTTTTTTATTTGTATCTACACGGAGAAAGAGCTCCTTTATTTCATCGACTGTTGGGATTCCGTACATCACAACATTAATTTTATTCACACATACTGTCAATGTAGCATAAAATTCGTGGATATGGCCGCGAAAATCGAAAACGGTGAACTCTCTACAAAACGGTATCGGAAACCAACGGATCGCCAGCAATATCTTCATTACCAAAGCGACCACCCCCGTCATTGTAAGAATAGCACTTCTTATACCCAGGCCTAACGTTTCAAACGAATCTGCTCGAAAGCGCAAGATTTCACTACTAACATTAACATCAGCAATGGTACCCACCGCTTGAAACTGATGACGCTACAAAAAAGCCGAAGCACTCAACCGCGTGGACATAACTGCGAACATTCCTCCACAAAGTGACCTACAACGAAAAAACCTATACTTTACCTATAGCGCCCATTTCCCTAACGTAAGGAATATCTTGAGGTGGAACTACAACATTCTTGAACAAAGTGAACACCTCAAACGGGCGTTTCCATCCGCTCCAGGTGTCGTCTACTGACGATCCCGGAACCTCAAAGACGCACTCGTGAACTCAAGAACAGATTAATTATCCTATTTTAATGAATGCCTGCCATCTCTGAAACGACGGTACCTTATCTGCAAGACAATACAGCAGACAAACACTGCTCGAACCTCGAACTCTTTAGAAATATGTGGGAACTTGACATGTGACACTCCCAATGTGATTTATTTGCTACAAGGCAATCTGCATGGAATGCAATAAATAGGACAACCAGGAACTACCTTCAGGCTCCGGTTTAATATCACAAACTACATACAAAATCACGCCCAAACTTGCGCTCTTCTAAACACCTGAGCCCCCCGAATCATCCTTACGATAAACTAGGCGTCACACTCTTATAAACGGTGTTCAACTCAAATCGGGAACGGCAACAACGTGAATCGTATTTCATATACCGATTCTACACGATTGCAAAAGGCATACATGAGGGCACAGGCACACTTGCAACCATTGAAACATTATCATCTACCTAACCATGCAAGAGCGGAGGCTTGGGCGAGTTTCCTTGGCACTGTATATGTAGCAGGCACCGGGCTCTAGAAATCACATGTACGTGTGAGAATCCGCTGAGTGGCTTTCCCCCCCGTTTTTCCTTCCTTTCTACTTTCCCCATTTTCTTCGTTTTTGTTTTAGTTTTCCTTCCGGTTATTTTTCTGTTTTTTTGTTCTCTCTTTTCCGTTTTCATGTTTGTACATTTTTCCCTTTGTGTTTTATAACGTTGTATCATACCTTTGGAATCCTTTTGTAGCTCCTCCTTCCTGACCTTACAATTAAAGACTCTTTGTTTATTTCCTGTGCTGTAGCACGAAT
This sequence comes from Haemaphysalis longicornis, assembly GCF_048455015.1. Lineage (NCBI taxonomy): Eukaryota > Metazoa > Arthropoda > Arachnida > Ixodida > Ixodidae > Haemaphysalis > Haemaphysalis longicornis. The sequence goes on from NW_027526422.1 coordinate 148,587,992, forward strand.
GTCTTCTGTATTCTTTCTCTCCAAAACATTTCTAAAAAAAGAAACCAATAGAATTCCGGTGTTTGAGTTATTACCCGAGCGTATATATTGTCGCCGCTATTGCCACTGGTCTGGTGGCACCAGACCGGTATTCTGGAGGTCGTGGGTTCGGATCCCACCTGGCGGGCATTTTCTCTCCACTTTCTTTCTTTCTTTCCAAATTCTTTATCTGTTTCAATGACCTACCACATCCTCCCCTTTGCTTTCCGAGGTTTTCTTGACTGCCAACTCTTATTTCTGTGTTATTTTCAATGAGTCCCTCATTTCCTATTCTGATTCTTTCTCTCCCCTCTCTCTCTCTCTCTTTCTCTCTCTCTCTCTCTCTCTCTCTCTCTCTCTCTCTCTCTCTCTATATATATATATATATATATATATATATATATATATATATATATATATATATATATATATATATATATATATATATATATATATATATATATATATATATATATATATATATATATATATGAGGGTGTCGAACTGGAATCTAACCAAACCGAAGATCAGAACCAAACCAGTATTTTTGCCGGTACTGAACCCGAACCGGAACTGAACAGAAAAAAGAAATAGCGGTTTCGGGTTCTCGACAAAAGGTTTCGACCATCCCGTTATTGATAACGGGTGGTAAGTGTCATTAGGGGCTTCTTTCTTTCACGCGCCATCAACTTCGCAACCTCGTGCTTGCTCACTTTTACGCTTTCAATGAATCAAAACGCTCCGAACACGCTCCTCACGGTCACAATATGGTGACAATTGATGAATTGATTGATTAATTATAAGGTTTGTTAATGCGCCCATGCAACGCAAGCGATGAGGCGCACCTAAGTGGACTGGGCCGGAAATTACTCTAGTTCAATAAAACCTGCAGTGGGCTGGGGTCTGTTACGACCCCCGCCCCGACGTGGCGCACCGTCGCATTTTCTTTGCGGTCCTACTAAGCGCTAGCCAGGATTAATTTTGACCACCTGGAGTTCTTTAGCGCGTGCCGAAATCTCGAACACACGGGAGTTTTCGCTTTTCGCCTCCATGAGAAAAGTGGCTGCCGCGGCAGGAAATGGAACCCGCGTCCTTCGGCTCAGCAGCACAACGTCATAGCGACAACATGGTGAAACGACTGCACACCAGTATAGCAATTAAGGCCCCTAATTGCAATGGTATTTCGCTGATGGTCGAGCAAGCAGGGTGCAAGGCTTGGAAGAAGAAATCTCAAACTTTTACCAGCCTGCGCGATGTTTGAAGCACCGAATTCGACATTCCCGCGGTAGCCGGTGCGCCTGTCACCACGCCCCTACAAGGTGCTTTTAAAGGCTCAATAAAACGTTTGTCGCTCTCTCTCTCTCCCTCATTGGGACGGTGCAAGTTCAATCAGTCCACGAGATTGTTGCACTGTGTACCAGGCAAGGTTCAAGCCCTACATTTGCCTATGCCTATTTGCAGCAGCTAAAGAGTGTTGAAATTTTGGCTTGTAGGTACATGCATAATCACAAGAATTAAAACAGCGCCACAAACGGGACGAAGGAAGAAAGGGATGCACGTGTGTTTGTTATTGGTTCGAGACATCGGCTTTATACAAGCTAGGCAAACCTCACGAAACGAGAAAGAGGGGAAAATAGGGCGAAGGGGCCGGAGAAATAAGATTCTTAAACGTACTACGCGGGGATAAGAGAAGATTGACTGATTATGAGGTTTAAGGCACCGACGCTTAACAGGTGATGAGCCTCGCCGCAGTGGAGGGCTCCGGATGAATTTCGACCACCTGGGGATCTTTAGCGTGCGCCGATACCTCGAACACACGGGCCTTTTCGCATTTCGCCTCCATCAGAAAAGCGGCCGCCCCGGCCGGGAATCAAAACAGCGTTTTTGGGCTTAGCAGCCGGACGTCTTAGCCACTGGGCCACCACGGCGGTTGAGGTAAGCGACGATACGAGTGTATACCAAATTCTAGAGATTGTGTTCTTTCGAATGGACAGGTGTGCCCAGCGTCAGGCGCTGTACGTTTGGTTTCGCTGATTTCCACTAGCGTCTTTGGTAGTCTAGTAGTCACTAGCGTCTTTGGTAGTACCGGAACCGTAACCGAACCCGTATTTTTTTCGGTTCGACACACACACACATATATATATATATATATATATATATAGGGAGTAGTAGAACTTTGAAGATGGTAGAGAACACAAGAGAAGAAAAACTTCGAACAAGGTAAAAGCACGATTGTGGCCTACGTTTCAGCAAAGAGAACTTGCTTTCCTCAGGGCCCTGAGGAAAGCAAGTTCTCTTTGCTGAAACGTAGGCCACAATCGTGCTTTTACCTTGTTCGAAGTTTTTCTTCTCTTATATATATATATATATATATATATATATATATATATATATATATATATATATATATATATATATAGGAAATGAGGGGCTCATTGAGGAAAATATAGAAAGATAGGTCAGCAGTCTTCAACGCCTAAGGAGGCATAGGGGAATGATTAGGCTATTTTTTAGAATGGTTAGTGAGGTTACCATTTTTTAAAGTTACGTAACACGGAAAGAAAGAAAGAAGAACACGCGCCCATGTGGAGACCGAACCCACGCCTTTCGATTAGATCTCGAATGCCTTACCAATTCGGCTATCTGGGCGACTGTGCTATCCTTCACTTTCTGGGGTATTTATATTTACTACAACTGTATCTGACGCATAAGTGTGGTAGCCAGCGCCACTATGACTATACGGGGAGAAGGGGACCTTCTTTGCAACCCCCGGGGCGTGACTCAAACGTCTGCAGCCTGTCAGGAGCGGGCAACAGGCGGGAAACCCTCTTACGCTACCTTGGCATCAAGGCTGCCAGATCCGAGACCCTCGCTAATCTTTAAAAATTTCCCGCATTTCCCCGAGGGGAAGAATGTGAAAGTGCGAATGCACGAGTTGAATTTGCGCGGTTCGGTAATGTTCGCGAAAGAGAGATCACACACACACACACACAACTACAAAGAAAGAAAGATGCATTTATTCACAGACACCTATTTGTGTTGTCGTTGTACTTGATTGCTAGAGCGGATCTCAGCTTTGAAATTTCGTGTCAGTACTCCTTTAAGCGGGTGCATTAGCCCTTCTCACGCCCGATTGCTGGCCAATCCCCCACGTGGGTATGTGCCATGTCAGCGGCCAGGCAGCGCGCGCCCATCTCCTATCGTTGCCAAGGAAGACGAGGAGATTCCTGGCCAATTCCCCACGTGGGTATGTGATGCGGACATCGCCGGTGGACGCAGGTTCAGGGTCGCTTAAGAAGTGCATTGCACTTAATATGGTTAGGAAATGAGGGGCTCGTTGAGGAAAATACAGAAAATATAGAAATCATTCCCCTATGCCTCCTTAGGCGTTGAAGACTGCCGACATGTCTTTATATATTTTCCTCAACGAGCCCCTCATTTCCTAACGATATTAAACTTAGCGAGGGTCTCGGATCTGGCAGCCTTGATGCCAAGGTAGCGTAAGAGAGTTTCCCGCCAGTTGCCCGCTCATGACAGGCTGTAGACGTTTGAGTCACGCCCCGGGGGTTGCAAAAAAGGTTCCCTTCTCCCCGTATAGTCAGAGTGGCGCTGGCTACCACCCGTAAGCGTCAGATACAGTTGTAGTAAATATAAATACCCCAGAAAGTGAAGGATAACACAGTCACCCAGATAGCCGAATTGGTAAGGCTTTCGAGATCGAATCTAAAGGCGTGGGTTCGGTCCCCACTCTGGGCGCGTGTATGGCTTTCTTTCTTTCCCTGTTACGTAACTTTAAATAATGTTAACCTCACTAACCATCGCAACAAATCAAGAAATAGCCTAATCATTCCCCTATGCCTCCTTAGGCGTTGAAGACTGCCTACCTATATATATATATATATATATATATATATATAAATATATATATAAGACAGAAATAAGAATTGGCAGTCAAGAAGACCTCGGAAAGCAAAGAGGAAGATGTAGTAGCTCAAGATAAATAATTTGGAAAATAAGAAAGTGGAGAAAAAATGCCCGCCAGGTGGGATCTGAGCCTACTACCTACAGAATACCGGTCTGGTGCGATAACCACTACGCTACCGGCGGGGATACTTTAGCCTCCACTTTCTGGGGTATTTATGTTCAGGTGTTTTTTTGTTTCCTGTGCTTGGGGGAGGTAGCCAGCGCCACTCGGACTACTCGGGGTGAAGGGGACCTTCTTTTTAACCCCCGGGCCGTGACTCGAGCGTCTACGACATGTCGAGAGTGGCCGACCAGCGTTGAACCCTCTTTTAAGCTCCCTATGGCACCAAGACTGCCAGAACAGAGGCCCTCGCTATGCTTGTAGCGAATCAGAATAGGAAATGAGGGGCTCGTTGAAAATAAGACAGAAATAAGAATTGGCAGTTAAGAAGACCTCGGAAAGCAAAAGGGAGGATGTAGTAGCTCAAGATAAAGAATTTGGAAAATAAGAAAATGGAGAAAAAATGCCCGCCAGGTGGGATCCGAACCCACCACCTCCAGAATACCGGTCTGGTGCGATAAGCGCAGGAAACAAAAAAACACCTGAACATAAATACCCCAGAAAGTGGAGGCTAAACTGGTTTAGCTAAGTGGACTGGTTTAGCTAAGTGGAGGCTAAACCAGTCCGGTATTTGGAGGTCGTGGGTTCGGATCCCACCTTGCGGGCATTGTTTCTCCACTTTCTTATTTTCCAAATTTTCTATCCTGAGCTACTACATCCTCCCCTTTTCTTTCTTAGGTCTTCGTGACTGCCAATTATTATTTGTGTCTTATTTTCAACGAGCCCCTCATTTCCTATTCTGATTCGCTATATATATATATATATATATATATATATATATATATATATATATATATATATATATATATATATATATACATAACACAGGAAAATACAACTGTTAAAAAAGAGAGCGTGATAATGGGATGAGTAAAAAGTCAGGCATGCCTTCTTGGCACGTTCACTTTCTGAAGCGTAAACTAAGTTGTTGCTGACGCGGGTCCGACTTGTGTACGCATTATATTAATGCGCGTAACGTCATTTATGAATGCCGTTTGCAGTCATAGCAAATCTCAATCTAACGCACATATATTCGGTTGTGTACGAAACAGCAGGAAACTAGGGATTCGGCGACCGGGCCGTGCGTTGGTTGCCCACGGCGGCAATCTGCTTGCTTGAGGGAGTAGGCGATGGCGAGGCTGACTGCAGGTTCTATGCACGGCGTGGTGCGCATGCTAATCGCACTCATTGTACTACGCGAACCACTGTGAGCGTACGTGTGCGTGTTCGAAGTCCTTTCACCTAAGCCCGACCTCGTTGTTTCACGCCCGCGTGGCTTTGTTGCGGGGAGGCGCTTTTCTTGATTCCGGAAGGAGTTAGCGGTAGCCGAGGGTTTTCTTGTCTGCGGCTTCGCTGACATGGCGCACGCTGTTCTGTGGTGCTTTTTTTCAGACTGAGTGACAATTTTCCTTGGGTAAATGTGCGGATGCGTGACGCACATTCTCTCAGCACAAGTCTAGTCAGCTCCTATAGCAGACGACGTCGGCGTGTTCGGCGACTCAAGCCAAGAAGCATTGAAATCCTAATTACAGGTGATGTTGTAGTAATCACTACATTATGTAGTTGACCACAATTTTGCAATCTGGATACATCCGCTTGCAGCACTCAAATATGTAACACGCCAGTATTAGATCTTTTAGGAGGCGGATTCTTGGGCCTTGCCCTGAAAACCTTGTTCCGTACGTACAAAGTAAAAGTAATACAAACAGGACCGGCGTCTGGCGGAGGCGCCAGATGACACTCATCATGTCTACCACTACTACTGCGAACAGGGATTGGTAATGTGTGAAGGCGTGGTAACGGGTCTTACCTTGACAAAGCGGTGCAAGAATAATGGCAGTTTGGGTGATATAAAACTCAGGGTACGCACACTGAGTGGGCCTTTTTTCTCAGACGAAGTTCGCGCTCTCATTTGATCACGCCTTACGCACTCCCCCAACTTAGCTCTCTGGCATGTGGAAGCGGAAACAAATGCGCGAGAATGCACACGCGCCCGCATTCCATTACACGCACGGGCGCCCGCATACATTTTCACAATTGTCAGTTGAGGGGAGGGGTAACTCCAAGAACTTGTGTCAGGGCAGGGGCTGAAGGTTGCAGCTGAAAAATGGAACAAGTGAGAAACGAACAAGGCATCTATGTAATAAAGAAGTCTTCTTTTGTTGACTTCTTTTGTCGACCTGCATTTACCATTAAGTGCTGACTGTAACACTAGACACCCTTGACACGGAACAAACGCTCTGTTACGTGCCTCGCATTTTGTGTATTTTTAATTTTTTTCTTCTCCCTCATTGTTTATGGGTGTAAGTTCACTTCAGCTGAGCACTCCCTTTGTATCGATATGTATAATCTTCGTTTCGTCCAACCACTACTACTTTTGTAGATCTAGCCCTTCCTCTACACTTTGCTGTCCATTGCCGGATTGTTGGGACGAGCAGTAAGACACCTGCATTTCATAGTCGCTCTTCGCAAACTATTGTCATATTCTTGCTTCCCAATAACAGCCCATTTGCATAAACACTTCCCCGCACTGCCCTCCCTTGCAGTCGGGGATGTATATAGCAGCTTCTAGTCAGTGTGTATACTGCTTTGATAAAGGCAAGTCCGCTGGTCGACACATAGGTAGTAAACGTCATTATAATTTTCAACGGGTCCCCGGTTTTCACTCATGCTATGTTTACGCGCTATTTGAGAGTTTTCTTTATTCCTAAAATAAAAAAAACACATGCACACACATTTACATACATATATGTGTGTGCATATATGTGTGCGTGTTGGGGGGGGGGGGCGGGGACGATTGACTCTGAAGCGTCGAATTTAGGGGAAGAGGAAAATGGTGGTCGCCCACAAAAATACTCCTGAAAGGCACATGCAAGGCGACACAAAAATACTGCACGGCTATCAAAGAAGCACGTGCTCGCTGCTGCTAAAGCCGCTGCCAGTCAAGGACACCATAAGTCTACACGAACGACATGTATGCCTTTCATGGAGAAGTCACCTCCGCGACAGAAGAGGGCATAATGGCGACAGACCTACCAGTAGACACAGAGAATCGCCCAGTTCCAAATAAAACGCAATTTTTCTTCTCACGCGTAAATGTTTGTGAGTATATGTGTATGGTGATTTTGCGTAGATATCAAGTAAATGTATTCGGAAGAGAAACGAAAAATAGATGGAAAAACCCCAAAGGCTGGAAAACCGCTAAAGAATGCTTCAAGGACAGAAAGAAAAACAAGAGGGGTGTATCACGAAGCAAATGAAACAATGGTTCAAGCTTGAGTATTCTCATTCTCTATTGCCACATCAAGTCAGGCCACAAACGCTGAGATTGTACACCCGTCCCGAAGGATCTAGATTGCGCAAAAAATCATCCTGGACTCTCTCATCTGCTACACTCGTGGAGCCGGTATACATAACCACATTCAATTGAGGCGCTCACTTTCCGCATCCTGGAGCTCCCTTTCAACACTTCCCCTTCTGGAGATGACCAAGGGCAAGGAACGCATTGTAATCAGGTTTAATATGTAGATTTTACAAACAAATAAAGGAAACAGCATTCAGAGTGCGAAGGAAACTCAGTATTTCTGCTTACAATTTTGTTTTACCTCGTTGAAAGTATATTTGTTTTGGAAAACTGAATGCATAATCTTATTTCGTTGGGTTTGAGTAAAACTAAGTTCATATATTTATTCTGCATGCGTTTATACGCAAGCGAGAATAGGCATATATGGAAGCATGCTTTTCCCAAGGTTCTGCTAATATGTGTGCAAACAAAAAGGGGGGAGGGTTTAGAGGCGAAGTTACGGGTTGTCTCTTTGCCAGACGATCGTTTGCTTTTTAAAGACGATAGTCTTTCTTGGGTTACTTAAACCCAGAAATTTTGGTCTGTCTGTACGTCTGTCTGTCTGTCTGTCTGTCCGTCTGTCTGTCTGTGACTCCATTCAGCCACCCGGCCAAAGCAAAACAATGCCTGCGCAACAGTCTTATATAGTCACAGCTAAATCTACCCGTCTATGTCCGGTGTAATGTTCATACTTGTCAACAATGTTGAAGAAGAACAAGACATTACGCAAATATGAGACAACAAATCAATACAGAAGTGATATTTGCAGTGTTCCTTTATAAAAAAATCAAACATGCTGAACTTTTGGGAAATTAAATACTTCATCAACTGCAGAAAAAGAATTCAGTCCGCCGTCGCCTGCTGTCGCCCGCGCCACTATAGCTTCTGGCGCCATTTTAAGAAATCAACCGGCAACAGTTTGGCAAGGTTCCACTAGATAGGTTCCACGTACTGCTTGCAACGCACGTGGAGCAGGGAAACGAGGTTCAGTAAACGTTGAAGTAGGGCGCCTCAATTAACGCGCGCCTTCGCTGTACGGCAGCGTTCGCATCGAGACGCCCGGTTTGCTGTAGTGGACCGCGGGGAATATAAAATGATTTAAGCAAACCTTTGGCGTCTTTACCATGGGAGGAGCGCAACGCAAGAGGAACAACATAAGAGGTGAGCGGGAAAGTGAAGGGAGGCATTTACTTCGCAGAAGCCGATAAAGGCTATCGTCTTTTGACGGCATTTGCAACGAAAGGAGCAGATACGCGGCCACTTTTAAACCCTCCCTTCAGGCGGCTTAGTGCTGTGCTGTTTAACCTTTGTATTCTTTCTGAAGCCTATGTTTTTGTACAAGCTGTCAAAACCAAGCAACCCAACATAGTAATGGACAAGAGAAATCGTCAGGTAATGCTAACAATGAAAACTTCAGTGACTCTCTTTATGTAGCAGCTATCAAACGCTCCGAGTAAAACCCCCAGTGCTGCTTTGGACCTCCTGTAAGGATATTGCAGAAGTTTGGCAGCGCTGACCCACACATGGACGAAGCGAGTGGGCAGCGCGCTGTATGTGGCTACTCACTTCGTCCACATCTGTGTCCTCGCTCCCACACGTTTGCAATGTCCTACAACCGCTAATTCAACATTGGGCTATTCCGCGTCCTATAGCTTCCGCTATTTCACTTTACAACATCCGCGAAGGCGCAGCGTTGGAACGGTGAAACCAAGCAGATAACCGCCGTATGGCAACAGGTCCGCTCGGGTAAGGCTATCAGTCGCGGAGGCGCCAGAAGCCCCAGCAGCAGCAGCTGCCGACGGCAGTGTGCAGAACGGGTAGTGCCATTGCCTGCGACGGGGTCCGCACTAAGACCGGGTCACGCGCGCTGTTCGTGCGTGGTCGGGCCTCCCATTGCGCGAAGACCTTGGAGGGGGTGGCGACGACGGCGGATCTGGATCTTAGCAGGCGGACGCCATTCCCAGTCGGGGCACGTCCCCGTGCGGACGCCGCGACATCGCCGACGCAGATCTGAAGGCGCGCTCTTGCACTGCCGCTCTTGCTCGAATCCGAACCGCCGCTCACGAAAGCCGTTGGCCAACTTTCTTTGTCTCTGTCTACTACGCTCGCGTGAGCGGCGCCGGGTGCCGCTTGTTAGTGCCCCGACCCATTCTCACTGTCTGATTTGCAAACGGCGCGGCGGTGGTCGGAAAGTCAATGATGACGAGCCCTCGTGCTGCCGGAAGTTCAACGGGCTCATCAGCTGAATTGGGCCGCGGGTCGCCGTCTCTTTTCGTGGTTTCCGAAAGGAATGTTTGGATAAGGTTTGTTTGCCTTCGTCACGAGTGCCGGAACGCGAGCCAGAGAGGTTTGCCCAAGTATTGTGCGCCGCTCTTATGTTAGTTTAGCAAACCAATAGCATTGAGCAGTATTTGATGAATATGGTGGTTCTAGAGGTACTTACACGAAATTTGCATTAGTATGAAACATACGTAAAATAAATGAGATAATCACTATATCATCAGCTTAAAAGCAAACACACATATAATAATAGCAGAACTGTTTAAGCTTTTAATTCTGCCGTGGACCGTAAGCAAAGAACTCAGCCAAGCCGAGCGCACGTGACCGTGCGCTTCGTTAGGAGCTCCCGACGTCGTCCAGGCTTGCGCTAGCTGAGGAGCTCGCAAAAATACCAAGAGAAATACCGACCGCGCGTTAGCGAGCGCCTTGTGATGAGCCCCGGGGTCGGCCAGCTCGACCCCGGGGCTTGACCCGGCCAGCTCAACACGTTGCCCCGCGTTCGTGTCCTGATCTCTCGTGTGCTGTTCTACTCGCCAGTTCACGTGCGTTCACGTCTGAAGTGCACGCTTGAAGTGCACGGATGCCGAGTTCGCGCTACGGGGGATGAGTTCTCGATGTCGGTTGCCGCAGGTTCTAGCGCGTGCTAACGCGTCCAAAGTGAGAGAGATGTGAAAGCCTCCGGACGAATCCATCTGGGCCTGCCAGTCATAGAGACCTTTCAGCAGCAATATCGGAAATCTTTTGAAGTATAGCCGGGTTTCCGATGAAGGGAGACGGGCCGCCAGCTCTGCTGTTTCTCCTGCCTTGCACCATTAGGGCAAGCTGCGCCATTTTTTTACTTGCTTTGCAATCACAGTGAAATACATGAACTTCCAAACTTCGCTCGCCGGTTCTGTTGCGTGGAATTGAGCCCCTGATCTGAAAACTGCGAAGACCAGCAAAAGAGTCGAGTTCCTGCCGTTGTGCCGAGCGGAAACGTACGTTATTCAGTGGCTTCCATTCAGGGACTCATCCCGGACGTTCGGCTGTTCCAGCGCATGGTATAGTCACTACTACAAGCTGGCGCACTGCGCAGTTGGGGACATGCGCTCATTAATTTTTACAGATGAATTGTGGTGCTGAAACTTGGCTGCTCACTAAGCACCTCGAACGGATTCTCTGGACAGCCCAACAAGGAAACAAAAGATGGATGACCTGGGTAGAGTTAAATAAAGCAGAGAAAGCCGCAGAACCATCCTGGGTGAAAGACATCAAAGCTCAAATTAAGAGGAAGATGCGCACCTGTGCCGGGCATGCACAGGCAATCTGAAAATCTGTGCATCATGCGTTTATCAGTGTAACAGTGTGGCTGCCGAAAGACGAAACTACAGGTCCGATATTGCTGCGCTGGAAAGTGTATGAAAGGGAAATAGCAGCTGTCAATTTGTGTGGTATGTTCTCTATCATGATATAATTGCTGCTAACAAAAGGAGCGTATTTGCTTTCTCGTCCCTGCATTCTACAGCCATCTTTTTTATATACTTTACACTCCCTGTAAGGCTATGTTCGGACTACGGACGGAACAACCATATCGTGCGCAATGGATGTAAACAAACGGTGTTTCAAGCTGTTCAGATGGCTGAGACGCCAAATGACGTTATTATTGAAAGATATTACGGCAGTTGCGACAACAGTCTGAACTCGGCATAACTATCACGGCCAGTAAAAATATTGCGTGACTGCACTGCGAACGCGGCAAAGATGTGTGGAAAAACTCGTTGGCATCCTGGTGCAACACTTGGCGAAGTAACAATGGCATAGACTGTCGTTCACTGTGTTTCAAAAATTAATATGAGCGAAGAGCACCACTCTTCCGATTACCGAGCTGAAAGGTGTGTGCTAGAGCATAGCAAGGTATAAGAAGGAAAAAAAGCAATGGAAGTAAAATTGAAAACTTTTGAAAATCGAAAAACATAATGACGAAACCTACAACAGACAATTTCTTATAGTTGCTTCAGATATAACGCTTATTTAATGCACAAAATAGTTAACCGTGGGTATTTCAAAATACGCAAGTGCGGGTGGGCAAGAAAGAATGAAGAAAACAGTTGGTATACTTAGACAGAATACTAGTTTTTTCAATTCCCGGTGATGATCCACACGTAATGGTAATTTTGGCGGCTCAATTAATTGCTATCTCGTAAATTCGGGCTCATGGTATACGGCATTGCGCGGGATAAACATTAGCAAAATATCCGTCCATGGTTCGACGGTTCAAGTATACGTAATGTGATTTTTACTGCTGCTACAGTTTAGGCAGGGTCGTAGTCGGACACACACAACCAAAAAGCGCGCTTTCAAAACGCTTTTAATTCCAGCATAACTGCCTACAGCCCAGACAGCGAATATATGCTGCCCATTCCAATTAAGAGCGAGCCTGAGTTTGCCTGTAAAGCTAATTCTATTATATCGGGGTAACATGAAGCATGCTAGGTAGCATGCGCTGCATGTTGTTAATAATATCTTTATTTGAGTCTTAATAGACAATTTATGGTAACACGCTCGCAAATGTACCTAAATGAAGAACAAGTTCCATGTTGACGTTCTTGAGCCGGAAAATAGAAATTTTAGGATTAATACGAAGGACAAGCAGATTCATGCATTTTGTGATGTTTAGGCGCATGTTCGATCCAATTCATAATTTGAAGACACCCTGAATATCCACCTCCTATTACGAGATGTTGGGTATATATTATTTCACAATATACTAGATATTATTCAGCAAAATATTTTTTGGAGCGCCTAAGTTATTTGGTAGGCTTTATAAACACTTTGAGGGGTAGCCATTCCGGCACATGTCACCTTTAAGCACACCCGTAGCGATCGGGAAGCAACAAGTGTGATTCCTGTTAGCTGAGCGGAATTGGGTTTAATTACTAAGGAGATACTCTAACGAAATGATAACATCATTCTCGCCTGAGCAGTGTCTCCCAAGGTAAACCCAAAGCGAGACGTGGGGAACTTTCTGTAATGCCTTAAAAGGTCTAAGAATATGCAGTGCACCTAAATTTTATAGACATACCCTCCGCGGTGGCTCAGTGGTTAAGGCGTGGTGCTGCTGAACACGAGGATGCCGGTTCGATTCCCATCCGTGGCAGCCGCTTTTCTGATGGAGGCGAAAAGCAAAAACCCCCGAGTGTACGAGATTTCAGCGGATGTTACAGGTCCCCAGGTTGTCAAAATTAATCCGAAACCCTTCATTACGTCGCGGGTGCGTTAAACCCCACTATTAAGCAAATCAATTTATAGACAAGGACATTATTAATCCAAAAAAATATGCATTACCTTAGGAAAGTGCACGGGGTGGTCTGGGCGGGGTTGTTCTATACCTGTATTTTCGTCTATTCAAGTGGGGTATTTTAGATCAGTTGGTGCAAACCTTGCTTCAAGTTGACAAATCTTAGTAGGACGATTCCTAGAAGTGTTAGAAGAATCCCCAGCGTGGATTAAAAAGGGTCTCCGTCATTTCACTTCCAACTTAAAAAAATAAGTAATGGCCGAGGGCCTGAAACTTGAAAGCAAAGTGACAATAATCTCGCCAAAATCAACTGGCTTGAGGAGTGAAAGACGTCCTTCGCCTATACTAGAGTACCTTGGACCCCCACCCCCAAGTCATGTTCAAGGATACCTTTCACCCTTGGGGTTATCAAGCAGTAAGACTTCGCATCACAGTGCTAGCTGCAAAGGCTTTGACGAACCAGATGGGCATAGCTAAAGCTCTGGTGCAGCCACCGTGCCTCCGCTTCGGGGAAACGAGTTAATTTTTTTCTGTTCAGGTTTTTCATGAACTGCTCTCATTTGACACGCTGCCTGTCCTTGTATTTTCGTACTCTCTTTTGTGCGCTTGCCTCCTCCAATTATTTCAAATGCATCACTCACGCAGTCGTCGCTCAGTTACACGTTTTCCTATGAATTCACACCAGAACAGCGTGCCTGCTTCTTATCGCCACCGCCAGCAACACATTCAACTGCACCTAAGGAAACAGTGTTGGAATGGCGGATTTCAAATTCAGGCAAGGACCAGGCTGTATCTCACTCAGCGCTGTTTTATGGTGAAGCATCGTGGTTCAGCTATGCCTGGTACACCTGTTTTCTCTTCCCTTTCCCGCATTTTTTCGCGTGTGCGTCGCCGTTAGCAAGCAAGCTACGACCACTTACACTCGGCCATGTTTTATGTTATTACGAACAGTTCCGATAGCCGAAACTGGTTCCTACTCTTTTTTTTGTTCACTTTGCTCGCACCACCGCGAAGAAGAAAGCGGGCGAATGTATAACGGGTTCGTGGAACGGAATGCGCGATGGGAGGAGCGTGGCGTGGTGAGGAATACGGGATGGATTTTGTGAAACTAGCCTGGCATTCTGTATCCTGACAACGTACCGAACTGGGCGAGGTAGGCAGGAACCTTGATCCAGGCAGCATAGCCGTAACTGCGCTGAAGCGCTTTTAAAATAGAGTTTCACGGTGCATGCAACTGGCGTCTATATGCTGACAGGGCCAGGTACTGGGCGGCGTAGAAACGACCGCATTAGCTTCGTGCTTTCTTTGTCATCTGTTTACTTCCGCTCCCTTTGCTTTGTCTCCTCAACGCGCGCTAGCTTGCCAAAGGCTTCACAGTCGATTCCTTTAAACAAGCGAAACAAGGCAAAGTTAATAGCCCCTCAGCAGCTGCATTCCGAACTTAAAATTGAGGCTTCGTGGCTGGCAACAGTGTTTGCAGGTTTGGCAATTTGCGGCAACACTAGCGACTTTTAGAGGCCCGTGGCAACTGAAAATTTTAGGGTGGCGTCCGGGCTACTTTCTGGCTCCTTCGAGTGCTAATAATTATTTATATATTTCCTGGATCTTCGGACACCTTGCATTTGAGAAAAAGGGCCGTATTTGGTCGCCCAGTGCTTTTCAGCAGGCAAGATGACAGGAGATATGATCAGCATAGAGAAGCTAGTCAGAACAAGAAAATGGGAAGGTTATGGGAGCGGTAGGGCAAAGTGAAAAATAGGGCCCAAGGAGTTAGTGCCACACACAAGACATGCACATTGACTGCTAGTTACCGCCACAATGCAAATTGTGTTAACTCTTTAAATATCCGTCACCTGCCTTGGAGAATTGCGTCGAATACTTCAAGCAACGCCGTCAATTTGAAGGGTGATGTTTAGGCGTTCACGGGTGCTTGACATTCCATGAATGTGTGGTAGTGTGTGTAGGGGGGGGGGGGGCGTGTTTGGCGATTTATAATAGGCAGAAGAACGTAAGGAGGCAGTCAAAAAGGGGAAAACAGTGCAGCATACGCACGTTCTATGACCATTCATACTCTTTGAATACTTGACGCAAAGTAACATATTTTATCTTCCTTGGTAGACAACGGAAAACAACTGTTATTTTTTCGATCCTTAGCAAACGAACAATATTTGTGATCCAGTTTCGCTACTCCTCGAACTTTCTGCCTTTTTTATACGCAGCCCGTCGATGATCGAAAATAAATTGCTAACATCGTTTTCGCAAAATGGCGATTTTTTGGCTACTTTTCAAACGCTGAGTTCAAGGTGGCGACTTTTGTGGCTACTTTCGGCAATTTTCGAGAGACTTTTTGATCTAAGTTCTGTGAACCCTGGCCGCCACTTCCCTTAAATAAAAGTTAGCCTTTTTAGCTACTTTTGGCCAGGAAGGTGCGCTCGCAAAGCCAGACTGTGCACCTGATTAGCATCATAACAAATTATGACGGCTATCAAAGCTCTCAGCAACGGTAAAGGGAAAGTGTTATCATCGATTTTCGTTTATCGAGGTGTCAGTTGGAACACCCTTTACTCAGAACATTGTCGTCCTTCACTTTAAATCCATCCACTGACGAATATTTGGCCTTGAACGTGTTGGTACAACGTCTCTTTTAAGGAATGAAGTTTACAATCGGGCACAAAAACTTTACCTATTTTTGTGATCTCCTGATGCAAATACGAGCCAGTATGTAAAGAAGCTGAGTGAATCAATCTTAATATATGTAACCCGCTGATATAGGATAATTGATTGATTTGATTGATTGTAGGGTTTAACGCGCCGACGCAACGCAGGCGATGAGGCGCGCCGTAGTGGAGGGCTCCGGATTAATTTCGACCACCTGGGGATCTTTAACGGTGACATAGGATAACTTTCATTCGTCAAATAAAGGGGCCATGAAGAAGAAGTACAAGTTTAATTCACTAAAAAGAGTAATTTGTCGCGACAACAATGATACAGTTTTATCGCAATCTTCAGAGAAATAGTCGAGACATTGGGGAAAAGAAACGAAGCAGTGGCAACGCCGCAACCACCTTCGGCGATTTCTTCATGTCGTTACAGGATCTGGTTCGTGGGATTGCCTGCCGGGGACGTAAGCCACAGTTAAGAAACATGACTGGGCGATTGCAGTGGGGCATCTTGTTTCGATTGATCGTGTTGATGAAATGCTAACATGCGGATGACAAGTGGATGGCTATGTTTTAGTTCTGGCCTAAATTACGTCACTCCTGTCCATAAGACGTCCCTATAGCGGAAAATTTGAAATGTTTTTAAGTATTACTTTGCGTTTTCTAACTTAAAAAGCTTTTTCTGCTTGAATATAGCTGAGTCAGTTATAAAGAGCTATAGCTTCTTTTAAATTGAACAAAGTCCCACTTTCTCTCCTGGCCTTTTAAATAACATCATAGATGTTTTACTTTTTGTGAAGGCGTGGAAAAAAATATTTCTGCATTACGAAAATTCACTGACCGCCCACCTCATCTACAGCGGCAGCCGTTATCGTAGGGCGATGTAATTACTAAGATTCTTTAAGCACAGTATGCCATATCATACGCTCTAAAGCGGTCTCCGTAAGACAACCTATTTGAACACTTATTGATTGATCTTTGAGAATGCGTGAGGCAATCGTACCTCTTCCCTCGCCATTTCAGGCTCGGGCGGATTCGGACGCCTTGCGGACGCCTCCTCTGTAGTAAACCCCAGAGGGTCAGGAGCCCTCCTCAGGGACTCAATCTCCTGCCCCATCAGCAGGCATTGTAACACCGTCTTCTGAAAATAGTCTTCTTCTTCTTCTTGCTCCGCCTTCAGACGTCCGCAACACGGCGTTCCTCACACACACCTCGCGCACCGTGCGAGCAGTTCTTTGCATTCTAACCGCCTGAGTGATCACGCTTGATCTCTTAACCAGCCTAATCGGCTGCGTATGGCTCCTTTCCGCGCCTACCAGAATGGGCCTTTATTATCTGACATTTCCATTCTTTCTCCCTTGCCGCACGCACTGGCTGCAGACTCGATTTTAAACGCGTACAAGCGGTCGCTGGAGTCGCACTACCCGGTCGGAAAGGTTTATCCCAGGTGTCATAATGGTAGTTTGCGCGCATATTGGGGTGTATTGGTGCCACCCGGATTCCATCTCGCAAGGCTAATAGAATGGGACGTTTTTGTTCCCTTGGCAGTACCGAGCGGTTTCCTAAAGCTTGGAGGACTTGTCGACCAGTGGATGACAACTGAAGACTCCGAAGTTGAACTGAGTGACGCACTTCTTCCATTTATATTACCTGTTGTAAACTCTCATTTACTATCAAAGCGACCATTATAAAACCAAATCGGCTCTTTGAACTCGCATGGGTGTAAGACAAGTAAGACACAGCCCAAAGTAAGGTGCGGAGGTGTTAAGTTTGACAAATGATAAGCCAGCCCATTACTCAAAAAATTAAGAATCGAAACCAAAACGTAAAACATAGCCACTATTCCACTAGAAAGTTTTTATAGTTACAAGGATCGTGTCAATGATGCTTGCTTTCTGACACAGCTACGTCGTCGGAGAGAGGGAGAAATGAGGTGGCGACGGAGCACATTCAAGGAATAGTATGACAACGGTTGCTTCATAAAGAAGAACCGAAACGATATTCGAAAAAATCATCGCCGCTCCACTATAAACTTTTGACAACTCTAACTGTAGCGTCAGTGATGCTTCCTCTGAGCCTTCCTCGGAAGTGTTGACTGTTTACAATGACCTCTTGGGAATATTTTCAAGGAACCAGCAGCGGGCGCCAAGTCACTAGAAGTGCTTTAATGATTTTCCTACGGCGTTAACGGCTCTGAGCGGCGTGCGGCGCCCGAAACCGACGATCGCGATAACAGCCGTCTGTAATGAGGTAATATGTCAGTGGGGCGCCTCACGTGCGAGTGAAGCCACAGTGCTCATCCCACCGGTTCCGACGCCCGTCCAGTGTTTGCAAAGGAGGGGGGAGGGGTCAGGCTGAATGGAGGTCTCTACACGGAAGTGGGTTTCCGAGGGGTGATGTTATCTGCGATGGAATGCACTTGGCAACCCGGGAAGCTGCAACGGAATACAAGGTATTCTGCTGTGAGTTTGAGACTTCGGTCGATAAATTTACTGCGAAGAACCTGGCGCCGCACGAGGGCATCTCTGAAATATGTCAATAGTAATCTAAAATATTAAATGTACGGTAAGAGAACGAACGCAAGAGAGCTTTGGCCTCGAAAGCAACGGGCATCTACGCAATAGACCGGCGGAATTCATAGATCAGAATGTTGTGATAAGAAATGGGAAAACAGGGCCACTAATAAAACTCAGCATTACTCAACAGCCGTTGAACGTTGTGCGGTACCCTGATAGAATCGATGAGTGCCCTGGCTTTACCGCTGTTGACAAAGCGTCCATTTCAAGCACCCGCAGTAGCCTTTTGACGGCGTAAGCTTCACTATATACCGATTATAAAAAATTATAATATGCGCCTGCACGTGCAGGGGCATATTATAATTTTTTATTTCAAACCGCTCTTATGTTGATTGAAAATGCTTCCTTTTATATATTACCAGCTGTTGTAGGTTGGAAAAAATAAATGGTTACGTTAAATGACTAGTGGGATGCGCAGTTTACAAATAAAATAAGATATACACTATAAAAGTAAATTTTTATGGTGGAAAACGGGCCTGAGAGAAATAAAATATTCCAGTTCTCTTTTCCCTGATGAAGTCGTGGCCTCAATGAAATGCGAAAATATACTTCTCGGGTGAGCGAGTAAGGGAGCAAACAAACAAAACGAGCAAACAGCATTACTAGAAGAAATGGGGATGTTTGTTCGCTGGTTGCGGGGTTCGCCTTATCGGGTCATCATCAGCCCGGCCGGGAAAGGTTAAAGGTGGCATTAGGAAGTGTTTGCTGCGAACAATTAGCCTTATAGATAGGGATAAGTTACTGTTAATAATTTCGGAGTGCCTCCCACATGCACCGCACGCTACGCTTATTTTATACTTGATTGCTTTCTCGTAATTCGAAAAAGAAGTCACGGCTTGTAAAATATGACCATGTTCAGCTTCCTTTTCTCGAAATAGGTAGCCTCAGTTTAGCAGAGGGCTCCCTGCTGAAACTTTGAAGGGACACTAATGCGAGTTGGAACCATTCGCTACGTTCCTGACCAGATTATATTTTCTAGTTGATTTAGCAGCAATGTTTGACGATAAATATTTGTTTTAAAATGCCGTTTCACTCCCACCGTCGTCTCTTCCCAATTGGAGATATTGTTATGAGGACGGACTGGCAATCCGGAGCGAACGAGCGGCTTCGCTGGCGTTTTTCACACGCTAAACATTTGTGTGAACACACAAAAGGTTATTACCATCAAATGGTCGAAAATGCTAAATTTCGAGGTCTCCCATAGAACGTAAGCACAGCAATAACAAAGGGTGAAATCGTCATGGTAGCTGGCTAAGAGGCCGCGAATGAGACATAGGGTTTTCTTCCAAGATGGAGTTTTTGAACCCTGCCGGCTGCTACCGTTCTTCATTCGTGCCGCTGAGCCTCTAGCAAGCACTGCCACGACGTCTATTTGAAGCGGCTCTTGAAGCGTCTGAATTAGTGAACATGCTAGGAGCAGCGGCCGCTGTATATGTTCTAACGGAGGGCATGGCAGCTGCACAGGATGCACAGAGGACGATTAAGAGAACAAATATGACGTTAGCGTATACATAGCCGGTTTCCTGGTGGGGTAACACTACGGTAGGGGGTTTGTGCAGCATACCGCCTACATCGCCCATATCACCACACATTATAGTTTCCCAGAGCGGACTGAGCGCTTTCTCTTGAAGGATTTGTTTGCTTTGGTCTGAATTGGGATTTTGAGTCGGAGGCAGTTTGCCCTTTGATAATTGACGCCAGCGATTTGAGTGTCAGACGGTCGGCACTTTGATCGTTGAGGCTTTCAGTTTCATTGCAGCGGCCTTGACTTTGTCACTTCCCTATTTCATTTTCGTACGCTAGGAAGGTTCCCGTTTTGAGCATCGTCGTCTTTAGACGGAGGGGATTTGAATTTTATTGCCGATTTGAGATTTTTGCCGAAAGACTCACCAGCGTAGCTGGACTTTGGCGCGTAAGCTTGTACTATTTTTAACCTGCAGCTAATAGTTACCGTGGTCATAAACGCGGCCGCAGCCATCTCGCATTCACAGCGATTTAGAAATCCATAATGATAGGGCCAACCCTGTGTATTACGGTAGTGCGTTCTCACTATGGCTTCGAGGTTTCGCCGCTTATTTTTCACAAAATAGGGAGGATTTGCTTTTGCGACTTTATTTCTTGTCTGAAATCGGTATTTTTTTTTTTTGTGGAGCTGTACAATTGCGGCCCCAACAACATAACCGATATGCTCGCGTGATGCCGTGCCGCTAATATGTTATTGCGCCTTTTCTTTGTAGACCTGTGCTGAGGCACTCTGCTACGCTGTGCAGAGGGATAGACTCAAGTAAGCGTGATAACCTAAGTTTAGAGAGAGTACCGGAGGTGTTGCCGTGAGACCAACATCTCGATCACGTTAACTCCGACTTCTGCCTGCGAAAAAAAAAAAAAACGCTTTGCGAACACAAAAGTTTTTCCTCGTCATGTAGCGAGCTGTCAGTGGCACACTCCAAATTAAGATTATTGAGTTGCCATGTTTAATTGAGAGTACGCGTAACCGCCACTGCAGGACGGTTTCCTTTTAACGTAATATCAACCAGCCCTATGCCTTTGCTTAGGTTATGACTTCACCGCTACGGCCTTTTCGCTTTCATCTTTAAATGTCGTTTTAACAGGGGAGCTGTTTAAGCTTGAGATCTGTCCGTGCGGATCGTTAACCGAAAATTCCGCTAGGCGACGTGGATAGGAGTAGAATATTAGCCAAAGAAGTGTGAGGAAAAGTGGCGAGCAGGCAAGGAACCCACGAACACAGTGTTGGAAACGCGCGCCTCAAGAAAAAAAAAAAAGGCCGCGTATCTGCACATTTCGTTGCAAATGTCGACGAAAGACGACAGTCGTATGGCGCCCCTGCCAAGTAAATGCTCCCTTCTCGTTGCCGCTGGCCTCTTATGCTGTTCCGCTCTCGTCTCGCTCCCCCCAAGGTGAATACGCTAGGGGTTTGCTCAAGTAAGTTCAAATTTACCGCGTTCCACTGCTCCAGGCCGGGTGCCTCGCTGCCAGCGCTCCCGTTCGGCGGAGACATGCGTGAATCGAGGGACCCTACTATAACGTTTATACAACTGAGTTTGCCTACTCCAGGAATGTTTCAAGCGGAACGTGAAACCTATCTAGTGGAACCTTTCGTTACTGTTGTCCTTTGATTTCTTAAAATGCCGCCAGTAGCTACAGCGGCGCGGGCGACAGCGTGAATTTTTTTCTACAGTGGATGTCGTATTGCATTTTCTACAAAAAAAACAGGCATACATGATTTTTTTTAATAAAGGATCACTGCAAGTATCCCTTGTGTATTTATTTGTGCCTTATTTTTGTGGGATGTTTTGTTATTGTTCAACAATGTGGACAAGAGTGAACATTCACCCGCCGCGGTGGCTCAGTGGCTAAGGCGTTGCGCTGCTGAGCACGAGGTCGCGGGTTCGATTCCCGGCCGCGGCGGTCGCTTTTCTGATGGAGGCGAAAAGCAAAAATTCCCGTGTGTACGAGATTTCAGCGCACGTTAAAGATCCTCAGGTGGTCAAAATTAATCCGGAGCCCTCCACTACGGTGCGCCTCATCGCCTGCGTTGCGTCGGCGCGCTAAACCCTACAATCAATCAATCAATCAAGAGTGAAAATTCCCGCGGGACTTAGGCGTTTAGATTTGGCTGTGGGTATATACACCTGTGGTGCAGCTTCATCTCACTTTGACCGGGTGGCTCAATTGAGGGACAGACAGACAGACAGACAGACAGACAGACGAAAATGTCCGCGTTCAAGTAGCCCAAGAAAGACAGGCGTCTTCAAAAATAACTTCCGTGGTCAAATCCCACCTGGGTTCATTGCGTTATGAAACCGGCGTCTATCCGATTGCGCTATTGTCGCATTCGGGGCGCACAGAATTACCTTTAGGTTCGTAACGCGGGCATTGGCTTTAGACGTTGGCTGAGTTGAAGTAGAGTTTTGCTTCGTACGTTGGCAGGGAGCGTTTCTGATTTTAGGAGGGTGTTTTGTGGACTTTGATTAAACGCAGACTGCATGAAGAAAGATTCTTTTTAACAATTTTCTTGTAAAGCTCCCGAAGACCACCATCTGCGCTGTTCCCTCAGTCTTCTCATCTCAATTCCAAAGGAGACCAAATGTTTTTACACAAGCAATAATATTTATTGGTTAAAGGCGACTACTTCACGCAAAAAATACCTTAAGTACTGCGTCCAAGTATTGTGAATAGGGGCTTTGCTTCCTGGCCCTGCACGCGGAAGCCAGCACATGCTATAGTTACCATGTCCACGAGTTCAGTTTTTATCCCACTTCGATAAACATCTCGCTCCCCGTCGCTTTCACAAGTATTTGTCATCTGTCATTCACATAATCCTAAAAACGTGGACGCAGAAACACGCCACAGGCAGACGGCCACCGTTTAAGTGCATGCGCCGGCTCGACCTCGGCCACTTAGCTCGCGTGTCTCCAATTGCTCCGTCGGGATCCAGCGCCCTTGCTGGAGGCACTGGGAGACTTCTGAGTAGACTGCTGACGTAGCGAGGACGATGGCATCTCTGCCGTCGGCGTCCTACCCGCGGGCAAGGTTGCGCCGAGTTTCCTACATGAACCCCACTGTGGGTGCCATGAAGATAACAAACGACTTGTTTTTATGGAAGAAGTATCTCTGGTACCGCAGTGGCTGTGTGAACGGACCATTGTTTATTGTGGTGTCGCAATTATCCCTTACGTCATCTGTTGAAAATATTCGTTGTTCGAAATGATCGAAGGAGCGAGCGTTCAAGCTAGATACAATCCCATCGAGCAGGAATACAAAGGATCATTAAAGATGAGCATAAATTATCCTGTGTTTTGCTTAGGAGGTCTTCGAAGAAGGCTTAAAATTACAAAAGAAATTCAGACAAAATACTTTCGAAATGGTAAACGCGCTGGCGATTCGGGAGCCTCTAAAAAACAGTACTCGCAGTATAGGTTTGTTTTTCGGGACTAGAAAACGTAAAACTGGAGGTATGTGATATGTGAAGAAGGTGCATTCTTACACCGTAGTGAACACAAGCAGATTGTCGTGATACATTGTGCTTATAGTGCAATTCCTATAGCTGCAATTCACTTTCCGTTTCAGATTGAATGGCCGGATGACATCAACAGACCGGCTGGTGTCGGTGTGATGGCGTCACTGTAAGTTTTATTTGCGAAAACTCCCTGATCTTGAATTCAGCTTCATGTGATGTATTTTTCTTCGCTCTTGGAGTCCGAATTAGTGAGAATACAGTCTATATGAATTTATCCACAGGCGGAAAAGCTTGCGACTACAGTTCCTGGCGCGTGATGCTGGGGTTTAGCCGCCTTTGCACAATTTCAGCGCCATCCGAAGATCAGGAACGCCTGTCCGCTCGCTCCCGGGCTGCCACTCTGGCTCGTGGCTATGAGGAGCGGCTTCAACAAGTCATGTCAAAGAATTTGTATCCTAGCGACGCATGCTGTCTTCTGTTTTAGCTGAAGGCTGAGAAACCTCCTGAGCATGGCTTTATGCCTCTGAATGACTAAGCAACTTGGCTGGAACTGCGATATAGGAAGTAAAAGAGAGAAAGGAACTGCAGCGGTGTGGCGGGAATTCATTGTTTCAAGTTTAACGGCTACGGTTTATTCCAATGATTTAGCGACCACCAGGCATAAACTCTCCAATTTGCAATTCCAAAACGGTAATCCGTTGTAGAGGCCTGTATCCTGGTGTCTGGCAGGTCTTAACATTCCGCTGGCAAAAAGAGTTTGTTCCTCGCACGTACGTTGCAAGGGGCCCAAAGTGGACGCCTTGTTTCTAGAAAAGAAGTTGCCGGGACGCCACCGGCATTAGGTGACTGTGGAAAGCGCATTTGTCGGAAACGGGCTTCGTTAGTATGCGAGGCTCGAAGGCTGCGACAACCTTGAAAGTTTCAAAGAACTACCACGCGCTGTCTCCCCTTCCTGCGTGTGAACGGCTGGCACTGGGACGGAATCCTGCGAGGTCTGAAGTTGCGCCGGGCTTCTATGTGTGACGTCGCGTGCCTCGCTTGTTTCTAGACACGCAAGTCCTTAAGTTGAGTACATAGGAATAAAGGGACAGGCTAGTGTGACAACACTATTGCCACGAGTGCTGATTTGAACATGACGATATTTTATATAAAATGAACTTACCAGCAATTTTCCCTCTTTCAGAACAGATATTTTTATTTCGAGAGAAAAAAAATGTTTCTTATTTGTTTTCCTAAATTTTATTACTAAAGAGCTAAAGAGTCACGGGTATGCTCTAGTAACTGTCGTGATGAAGGATACTTCATAGCCTCAGGACGGGCTCAGTGAAAAATAAGCGAGTTAACGTTGTATACACAAATCTAGGTTAGCATCCTTAGTATAGTTCAGTAAAGCATGGTAGGCAGGACCTTGGAGCCACCGATGGTAGTTTGCGTCTTGCCGGAATACCAGGCCAGCCGCAATCACGTTTTCGTCGCAGGCCCATGGACCCAAGAGATGTCCATAAAACCTATTGAAGGCCTGCTGGATTTGAAGCATCAGAGCAGAATTCACACTTCAGTTTTGTTCTCAGGTTCACACGACCTCATACAAGCGCTCACGACTAAATACTTCAACACCTCCCGCCTCTTCACCCCACCGCCCTACACGGTGTCGGCAAACAATGACCTGGATAATGACTTCCACCTGTACGTACTAGAAGCAGCTCTTTCCGAGTGCAACAAAAATAGCCCTCCCGGTCCAGACCAAGCCACTTACCGGCTTCTTGCCAATCTGGAAGGCGACTCTCTCGATCATCTGCTCCACCACATCAATTTATGCTGGGGCTCAGGCCAACTTCCTCCCCAGTGGAAAGCAGCTGAGATCCGGTTCATACCCAAGCCTAATAAGTCCCCTCACCTAATAACCTTCGGCCCATTTCTCTAACCTCCTGTGTGGGTAAATTGGTTGAGAGAGAGAGAAATGACCTTTATTGCGTTGTCCGGCGGGGGGTGCGGGTCAGGCCACGCAGGGCTTCGCCGTCACCCCTGTCTATCTACCTATATATTCTAGGTATCGGGCTGACCTCGAAGCAATGGGCTTGGCCTGCGGCTCGGGCTACTAGGGGTGTCCCCGCCCCGCCTCCTGTCACCGTTCCCGAGGGAAGCAACCGGGGGTGGAGCGCGGGTCCTCCTTTCGCCGTTGCCGCGATTATTACTGAAGCGCCTTCAGACCTCCCTTGAAAACAAGGGTCTCATTCCCATCACCATGTATGGGTTCAGGAAGCATTGAGTACCCAGGATATTCTCCTTCGAATTAAACAAGAGGTCCTTGCTCCGGCTACCCGTCACTACCCGCGAGCCGTTCTTGCCTTAGATTTGAAAGGCGCATTCGACAATGTTTCGCATTCATCCATACTATCCCGTCTAAATTAAACAGGTTGCGGCCACCGCACGTACCCATACCTTGTTGAATTCCTAACTCAACGCCACGCTATTATTCGGGTAGGAGACGTTCAATCTCAGCCTATTGCGCTGGGTTATCGGGGCACGCCTGAAGGTTCCATACTCTCTCCACTACTTTTCAATCTGGCCCTCATGGACTTACCCCATCAACTCGACGCCATCCCGCACGTTCATCACACGCTTTACGCCAATGACATCACAATATGGACAGACACTAACTCCATAGGAAAAATCCAAGACTCACTTCAACAGGCTACGGATGTCGTTAACGCCACCCCGCACGTTCGTTAACGTCATCGTTAACGTTCGTTCACACCATCGATGTCGTTAACGCTATCCCGCCTCATCAGTCGGCCTTCAATGCTCACCACAAAAATCGGAACTTATCGTCGTACGTAAACTTATGCCTGCTTCACACATAGAACCGACTTGTATCGACCTCGACGGCCATACCGTACGACCCAGCTCCTCACTTCGAATTTTAAGCCCTATCATCCAGGCCAACACGCAAAATGATCAAACTTTATTGAAGCTCTCCAAGGCGTTTCAAGAAATCTCCAACAATCTTAGACGTGTTTCGAACCGCTGCCGGTGCATAAAGGAGAAAGATCTCATACGATTGGTTCAAGCTCTCCTAATTTCACGAGTAACCTATGTAACACCTTACCTTACCCTTACCAAAAGTGACACGGAAAGCATTGATCGATTAATCCGCAAAGCTTTTAAGCAAGTATTGAATCTACGTATGAACACTTCGACGGCCCGTCTCCTACAACTTGGCCTCCACAATACGGTATCCGAGATAATTGAAGGCTACCTATCAAGCCAACAGCTCCGTTTAACACAAACACCTGCAGTGCTAGTCCTCCTGAACAGCATCCATTTCATATTCCCGCAATATACTGTCTGTCAGCCCTTCCCTGACCACTGGAGAAGTAACATCCAGGTTCGCCCTTTACCCAAAAATATCCACCCTGACCTCCATCCCGGCCGCCGACAAGCACGAAGCCAAGAACATGAGAATATTTATGGCAAAAGAACAAATGTCGCCTTTACGAATGCTAGTACCTACCCTAATGGTCAACACAAAGTAGCCGCAGTCACCACAAAGGGCGCCTTCATTACCTGTCCATCAATCAAGACATCAACCTGTGTTGCCGAGCAGCTAGCTATCGCCTTCGCCCTCATACACACGAGGTACCCAATCATTATCACTGATTCCCAAGCTGCTGCCGAAGCTTCTTAACCGGGAGGGTGGCCCCTTCCACTTGAAAGCTATTGTTACCACGTCAACTCCGCCGGAAAGTTAATATCATCTGGACTCCTGGCCCAGACGGTCAACAACTTTGCTCATCAGCAAGCCTGCGCACTCTCTCTCCAGGCTTCCGAGGAGACCACATCGTCAATCCCGCTCGTAAAATATCAAGACATCACGCAATATTACCGGTCCGACAGACAACACTTTCCTCCCCCTCACCCTGCACTGTCCAAGGAAGAAGACTCGCTACTCCAGACTACAAACCAATACCTTCCCTCACCCAGTCCGCCTGCATCGTATATTTCCAACTCAATACTCTGCTGTATGCCAGTTTTTTTTACAACCCGGAACTCTAGCTCATATTTATAATACAGTTTGGGTGCCATCCCAAACTTCCACCTCTCGGATCACCTCTTCGCACCCCTGCGTGGGAGAACCTGGTGACCAGCGACCATCTGGACGTACAGCAGCTCCTGGCATCCAGAGCGAAGGCTCTCTACCAACCTCATGGATTCCGGAACTAGAGGACTACTCCCGCTTTAGAAAGCTCGAATAAACGTTGCTCTCTCTCTCTCTCTTTCAAGAAGTTAGTGCCAAAACCTACGTTAATCACCCGCAGCATGGTGATTGACACTGCGAGGAGCTATATTTTTTCGTGTGGCAACGTTGCTCGGAATACTTCACTAACCACCTTTGTGTTGTACCCAGCTTCACGGGGGCCTGGAATATGTCAACTACAAGCCTACTCATGCCGCTAAGCACATAATCACACTCTTCTACTGCGTAAAATTATATTACAACAGGTTTCTGAGCAGGTTACAGCACTTTATATCTTGTGGTGTTAATTGATTATTTCATCCGCTATTTCCTTATCGTCATAAATGTACATGGTGTTCACAGCGTGACTTTCAGAATAATATTTTCTCTCAAACCGTGATAATTAGGCAAAGAACATGTTTTCTTCGCCATATTGGGGAAGCCCCAGGTGCTGGCATCTTTTCAACATTTAAAAGAGCGAAAGTTCATTATCTAACTAGTAATATTAACTTCGTGTAAGGTGCAGAATTGCCACATAAACGGCCCAGTGCTTTTGAAAGGTGTATCATATGCTCCTTCATTATGAAAAGCTAACGTGTCGTGGACATGACTTTCTACTCCCCGTTGAGGTCAAACACTGTACTAGGCTCGCTAAAATAATGGCTCTTGACGCCGTCGTACAGCGAAGCTCCCTTATAGCCTCCTTGCGTCGTCTGTTGGAACTGCGACCGTCTCTCCAGCCAATAGCAACAGTTGGCAACGATACCAACCTCAAGCAAGGCCAACCATGGCCGGCGATGCAAGCGACATGAACGCTGTCCGTCCGGCGAGACACAATGGAGTTGCGCAGGATAACACATTGCCTCAAAGCGACCAAAACACATTACAAGGCCCCTGGTTGCACAGGTGCTCGTAGTTCCAAGATGCTGATGGAAATGGTCAACGGTAGTCGTGACCTTTTGGTTGCAAGTTACGACACCAGTTATATCTGGAGAGAAGGAATTTCCTTTGGTTCGACGTTGTGGCATCCATGACCAGAGATGTCATCTTTTGTGTGAATATTGCTGCACCGTGCGATGAGGCCGCAGTGGGATTGGAGAAGGTGAGTCACCCAAAAATAAACAGAAATATTTCGAAAAGACTTCCAATCGCGGGGATGCTACACACTGCTTCGGTGGTCAGTCGTGTCCAGGGTGAGATACGGCGTTCTAACAACATAGGTACAAGCCATGCAGTTCCGGTGCGATGAAGAATATCACTATAACGCGTTCGTTAAAGCGACCGAGGCCTACAGGATTCGCTCCTGCGAGGGCTAGCGAGCCGAACGAGCTTGTCAGAGTGCAGTTCAACAGCAGATCAACAAACGTTTCATGTATACGATCACATTCTTAGAAAGATTCATGTATTCCCCATTATTTTTGTATAGAGCGGTTTTCAGTTACGATTATTATTCGTCAGCTAGAAATTATTTTGCTGATAGTGCCCTAAATATTCTTTACCGAAACATACCCAATACTGATGGTGTTTATTCAGATTGGCTTGATCTGCGATTGGCTTATTCAGATTAGCTTGATATTATCCGCGACGCATATTAATTATGTCGGACAACGAAACCATTTTCTCTAGTATTTAATTTTCGAATTGAAGATGTAGCATGAAATAGCTTGAACGAAACAATTTTTATGAGCTGTGAAAGGTTGGGATTAGGAAATGAAGTAATACCTTTTTCAACACTTGTAATTTTTAGAACCAGTACATCTACAGGAGGGGTCAATCTAGAAATAAGGGACGCATTTAAAAATTTAACCCTTATCGAAGTTTTTTTACTGTTTCGGCTATTTCGAAATGCGCAGAATTTTAGGCGTCAAGATATCCACTCTGCGCAATAAAATATGTAAATGCGGCAGCTTCAGTCAAGCAATAAACACAGAATTCCCGAACTATAGTTGCGCGTTGCCTTAAAACCTTTTGTGCCGGCTTTAAACACACCCATTTTTATATTTTTGTAATTTACTATGGGACAACCACAACGCGAACTTTATCTGGAGCGTGGACAGGCTTTTTTTATAAATAAACTGAGCGTTCTTTTTAAATATTGTGTTCATTAGTTCCAGCCACCACACTTTCAGCGTACAGAAAGCTTCAAGCAGAAAAGCGATGGCAAACGAGTTTCTTGGCGGAGAAAAACCTACGTACGTCCCTGTCTTTCGTAGCCTTTTGCACGCTTCATTTGAGAAGGCGGCATGATAAGAGTGTGCGGGAACACCTTAGCGAAGGCCCGTGGACCAGTGCGAACGTGGGGGAAAAGAAAACGGCTGTAAGGGCGTCAGCCCAGGGGATCAAGCTTGTCGTGCGTTTAATTCACCCTGCATCGACACAGATTCCTAGAACGCGGTCGCGTGCAATCAGAAGCGCTTACAAGTGGCGCTTTCTCCGCGTTTTTGCTGGCCTACATAGAAAGCGGGCGAGATCCACGGCAAGGGTGAATAATCGGAGAGATTAATAAACAAGAGAAAACAAAAATGGAACTAAACGCGGCATCCGAATTCGCTGCGCAGATCTTCCGATCAAGATCTAGAAAGCCACTTCACCGCAGGAACAGCAAACGTTCATTCGCCCTGTGCTTTCTTGTCCTGGCATTCTATTTAAAGCGAGCAGTTACCGGTATAGTCCCCAATCCCGCAGTCAGGTTTAAGTTTATCTGAAATCGATCTAGGTTTCTTCCAAGCTGGGCAATTGAAAGTGCGAGAGTATGAAAGTGATATTGGCTGTTTCAGAGGGAAGTACGCATGCGTCAAGGTTACGCTGTAAAAATCGACAGGGATAAAGCAGAAATATAATTCGTGTGGTGTTGCGCAGAAGAACGAAAAAAACTAAGCCTTGCCCATTCGAATAAAAAACATGATGACATGCTCAAGAAAGATAGACAAATGATATTGTATTTGGCGAATTATCATTAAGAAAAAATTGTGGCTGACGTGGTCTTCAGAAAACAGCTTTACGCATGGCAGTGCAATGTACTGGTGTTTTGGAAAATTTAAAAAAGCTGAACTTTCACACTGCTTCACGGGAGAAGAATTTGTTCCTGGATCCATCGTTTGAACAACAAGCCCTTTATTTGGATTTAAAACCGCCGACATCCCCACTGAAAGCGCTGTGATACTTTCATTAAAGCACCACTCTAAAATAAAGTACGTTCACATGAGATATCATTATTGTTTGCTTTAATACACTGTAGGGTTTAACACGCCGACGCGACGTAGGCAATGAGGGGCGCCGTAGTGAAAGGCTCCGAATTTATGTTGGCCACCTGGGGATCTTTAACGAGCGCCGAAACCTCGTACACACGGGTGTTTTTGCTTTTTGCCTCGATCAGAAAGGCCGCCACTGCGGCCGGGAATCGAACCCGCTACCTCGTGCTCAGCAGCGGGACGCCTTAGCCACTGAGCCACCGCGGCGGGTATCATAATTTGAACAAAAGCTTCTTTGCTCGGAAACCTTGGACGAGATCCACTGGGACACTCAGCGAGACGTACCAAAACTTTTTCTCGTTTGTAACTCCTTTTTCCTAGTAAATGTTACACGCCGTAAACGGGCGTAGATCTTACATGAATAAAATTAACTATGTGTTACAAAAAAGTCTTGGGATGAACAGAAAAATAGCGGACAGCAGACGTATCCACCTGATGCAGAGTATTAGGATGAACTTAGAAATAACAGACAGCATCTGTATTGGCCTGATGTAGAGGCAATGTCAAGTTTGAGGTCCACTTTACGGGAGCTACAGAGTTTTACTCAATATTTGGTTCGCTTGAATTATTCCTTAGCAGTGGGCTTGTCGAAGTGGAGAACTCACAGGAATTTGCTGAAAGTGAACATTGCCGGTGCACATAAGCACCTCTTAGCTTAAACAAAATAAATCACAGAACTTGAATAAAAATAACAATAAAAAGAAAAATTAGGCCTTATCAGCTTATAAACTATGAGCCTTGCCATTGCGAAATGAGATTCAATAGTGTACAGGCAACAAATACACAAGCAACTGCAAAATAAAAAAAACACTATACACATACTTATCCAGAACAATAGATTTGTATTGACATGCTTTCTAGACTGTAATTCAGCAGATAGCGAGCATTTAAAGTTTGATGGTACGCCGACCTCAGTATATTAAACCCGGATATGTCGAATTATTGCACATACCGAACACTCTAAGAATCTACTTGGATATATTATGCAAAAGTATAGCGCTTTCCAGGCGTGTATCGGACTCTCGTTCTTGAGCGTGTAGTGTTCGTATCCTTGCAGCTGGGTCTGTATAAACTTTCTAATCATCATCGCGGCACCGATGAACATTATTATCGGTACCCGTAATCTCTCGTGAGCAGCTCTCGCTCGAGCTGCTTCGTCTTTCTCCATCCGCCATCTTGATAATAGAACACCACCGCATCACCGGGACGTCTCGGACCTTGGTCTCTCCTCTTATTTTATATGGTGCCGAAACCCGGGAAGAAGGCCCTCCTGCGATTCGGAGTCTTCCGAACTTCGGCCTTTTTGAGGAGGAGGACCCCTTGATACCGATGACGGACCGGGGTGATGGACTGAACCGGTGGTGCTACGGGAAAGTGACCGAGGCGATGGGCGGACTAGACGACGACGGATCCTCACCTCCGACGATTCCCTCGATGGGCGGCGATTCCTTGAACAGTGAAGGAAATTCCGCCGCTGATCACGCAATGCAAGACGCAGTAACTTTGATGTATGACCAGAGTAGTCTTCACAATACGATGCGCCTTAACGAACTTAAGACGAAAAGAGAAAAGGTGTGGCTATACGCTCGTGAAGTACGCAGGAACGCAGAATCCGCATTACGGTTGACTGTAATGACGAGTGGTGTTGACGACAGGTTGAAGGAATTGATCCGACAGCTACGGAAAACAGAAATTGTATTGAGAACGCTGAACGAAGAAATCGAACCGTTTATTCACAGCGACTCCCTGGATGAGGAATATGCCACCGATGTAGAATATCAAGATGAAATCACTCATGTCTTGATCCCTATTTACTATTAATTGAAATACAAAAGGTACGACGCCACAAAACCGAGCCAGATCGACGAGATAATAAATTCCTCTACAAACTTCAATGAGTTTTATACAGTGACAGAATAATTAGTTGATCCACTTCATGTGAAGAATTTCCAAGAAGCCTCTGCGATAGAAACTCTGCATGTGCCACAGTTCCTACCACAAGCACAGCGTGACAATGCGACAACTTCGTTGGCTGCGCGTGATCTTCGGAAAGAAGACGCCTTGATATTCTGTGCCTTCCAAGAGACCGCCTACATTAGCATGAGCAAGTCAGGCATCTCCTCGACTCCCTTGGCGTCACCGCAAACTATGTACCAGGAGTGCTTCCAAACTGAGATAACGGACGTCGTACCCCCTGGAGAACTCAAAATGGAGAATGAGAGATACGTTTTTGCAACGAAAAGACAGTCGATCGTCGACGCTGAAGAGCGGGGTACTGACCATCATGACGGACATCCGAAGAGGATTGTCGTTGTACGCATCCTACAACAGAGCCGAAGAGTTTGCGGCAAGCGCTCTTTAAGAAAGGGAATGCATCACACAATGATTCTTCAACCAGGAAAGTGAAAAGATCCAGAAAGAAGCATCAAGGAGCTACGAAGGTGTTTTCAGGCCGAGATGTATATGAATTGGTTGAACACACACCCCAGTGCAGAGGCGTCGAAGATCTGCTTCGAATTTTCGCATGGCTGCGTCGCCTGCACCGACTCTACCGGAATGTGCTCCGAAGACGGCCCCAGCTGCAGCTTCGCCTACCGATTGCCTCAGAGTATCCGAAAAAAACGAACGAACTGAAGGCACCTACTGGACGCGGACTGACCACGCAAACTTTGTGGGCGGGGAAACTGGGACCGGGGAAGATGTAAAAACTTCCTAATCATCATCGCGGCACTGATGAGAACATCATCTTCGGTGCCCTAAATCTCTCATGAGCAGCTCTCGCTCGAGCTGCTTCGTCTTTATCTATCCGCCATCTTGATAATAGAACACCACCGCATCACCGGGACGTCTCGGACCTTGGTCTCTGCTCTTATTTTATAGGGTCAGGAATGCGGCTTCGTTGCGGCTTCATACCCGACGTGTTCAGACAGAGGAGGCAACAGCGTTGAGTGCCTCTAGAGGCAATTAGAGAGCTGTCACCATTCCCGTGCATTCCGGATGCCGCGACAGTGTTGACGACAACGTCCAGACTGTGACACATCGCAGCAATGCGGCGATCGCGGCGGGTTTCACCGTTAGTAAAGAATCTGACCTTATTAGCGACCATGCCGACGTTCCGAATCGCATGCAGCAGCGGAGCTTGTGTCAGTATTCAGCATTACTCGGGGACGTGGCAGCGCAGTGGACGGCGCAGGGCTTTCTCATTTCAAAGGCGCTGGTGAGCTTGAAGACATTTCAGGGACTTCATGACGCAGAGGATAAAGCAAGCGAAGCTGTCAGACTTTTTTGGGGTAATTAAAGGGAGGTGGTATTCGCGCCGTGTTTTGTATTTTCTGTGTTTGTGAAAACACACCTACTACATTGTATATAGACACTGGTGGTCCACTTATGAGAGAGATGTTTGCATTTTCTAAAGGGGTCTGGCACTTCCTTTTAAAAGTGGATCGAAAGTCCTGAAAACTAACAAATATTTATTGGATATTTAGCACTTTTCTCGAGCGAAAATATAGGTTGGGTGGCTGTGGTTTGTCCTCTTGAGAAGACCCCTTCGTGTTCGATTCCGTAAGTTGTGATCACGTACATTCGGAGATGATAGTCTATATGCCCTGTTCTTGCAAATTCACAGCAAGAGCTTAAAATAATAAACTTTGTCGGGTTTCAGCTTGCTGTATTGGACGAAGAGTGGTCCAGTTCTTTGATCCTGCGCCTACCCTTTGTAAATTTCGCAAATTCGCAGAACTTTCCTTTGCAGAACCGTTACGTATTCTAGATATACGCGGTTGTAGTGCCGCAGACCAGACCACTAAGAATTTCTGTTCAACAGCTTGGTCTAGAGTTATGCCGTTGTAAGTTGTGCTGATTTGTAGTCATCTGTCTAATTTGTTGGTTTGGATATAATTTACTCGGTTTTTACCTGTATTTAGGCTTAACTGGTTTTAATGAAGCCAGTAAGAAAGCTGTTTAGAAGGTAGGTGTTCGCAGTTCGTTCTGAACATTGTTTCTTCTGAAAAAATACATTTGTGTGGTCAGGGTATATGACCATGTCCGTGGCGCCGGGTATCGTAGTTATCTCACTTGTATATGTAAGAAACAGGAGCACTCCCAGGATGGACCTCTGAGGAAAGAGACTGGTTAATTTCATTTCAGTAAATGACATGGCATACGTACTACATTGTGCTTGTGAGGTAACTTTTCAATAGGCTTAGACTATCCTCTGCACTTCTTAACACTCAAGCTTCTTACAGAGAATTTTATGCTGGATAGTTTCGAAAGCCTTCCTCATGTCTAAGAACAATCCCAGTGTTAGTGCCTTCTTTTCAATGTTTTAACATTTTTTAATATCATGTAGAGCCATATCTGTCCACTTGTTTTTTATGACAATATCGATCCTTGTTTACGATTTGGTGCTTTCGGCAGAAGTTCATTAGCCTGTCATTGATGA
Organism: Haemaphysalis longicornis; assembly: GCF_048455015.1. Lineage (NCBI taxonomy): Eukaryota > Metazoa > Arthropoda > Arachnida > Ixodida > Ixodidae > Haemaphysalis > Haemaphysalis longicornis. The sequence continues at coordinate 148,623,140 of NW_027526422.1, forward strand.
CCCTTTGGAATATTTTAGAAAAGATATGTAGAACTGAGATTAGCCGATAGCAATTGTTTTGTGTTTCACCACCTACTTTGTAAACTGGAGCAGTACCCGGTCTTCAACACTTTGTTTCCTATGTGCATTAATCCGGAACTCATAATATGTACTTGAAGGGTAGGGATTTCACTTCATCATCTCCTGCTCCTCTCTGTTTAAATCTGTAATTATATTAATACTTCACTCGGATATGTTGGCGTAAACATGATATATTTTGAAAGCCTCCTCCATAGCCTAGAAAAATCGGCGCTATCATTTTTTTCTTGACTATAACCGCTATTAACAACGTGTCGTTTCATTTTGTTTAAAAATTCCGGAGCTGTTCCAGGGGCATTATTAGAAGTTATTTTATATTGCTCCGTGGTGGATCTCCGTTCATTACATCGTTAATTACGCTCCACATTTTCATTTAGTAATCCCGGGTTTTCTTAAGTCTCACAATATTCACAATTCACTTTTTTGACTGAGTAGTGAGCTTGTTTCTGCATAGCTTAAATTCTCCAAGTAAGGTAGGATCTCGTTTTCTGATAAATTTAGAATACCCTCTATCTGTTTCTTTTATATTCTTACACAAATGAGGAGTATGCCGATTCTCCGATTCTTTTTATGTTGTGTTCTGCATTCATGCAGTGCAAACGATGCATTGTAGCTCTCTAGAAACATATCGCGAATATGTTTAAAGGCGGTTTTAGGGTTACCTTTGTTGTCGATGTGATTCCACGTTTAAATATATATGCGGAGGGCAAAAATATCTAAAGATTCTTCGTTAACTGTCGGACTAGAAATGCTTGTCCTATATTTTAATAGTTAGAGAAAAATAAAGATGGTTGGCATATGCGAACTTGAGCCATACACCATACTGAAGACTAACGTTTTCTATATTTGTTATACAGACATCAATGCAGGTTTCTGTGGCAGAAGTCACGCGGGTGGGCAGTAATATTGCATCCTCAAAAACTGTCTTGACTGATGGTTAGCAGAGGTTGAATCGACGTTTACGTCACGAAGAATCACTATCGGCACAACCATGAGGGCAAAAGCGTGCAATGCATTTTCACGGAATGCCATACAGTCGGGTAAAATGCCAAAACGTGGCCTGTACAGTGCACCAATGACAACATGTGGTAGCTTAATGAACTCACTTTCAATATTTGCATTAATTTTTGTAATAAATTCATGATCTGGTGTGGAACGTTGTGTAGGAGGTAAATGGCAAGGCCAACACCTCTTTTATTTTATTTACATCGTGTATAACCTTGTATCCCGGAAACTGGGATGGTATGTTTAGGGATGCTAGTCAAGATTCCGTAAGCACTATGGCGTCTAAGACAACAATGAACCAGCTGAGAAACGTTTCTAAGATTTTGACAATATTTAATACGCTTCTTATGTTTAAATTTAGCGTTCTGAAGACAGCCTCTTCCTTTACAATTGGTCTGTTAAAAGTTTCACAGTTTGAAAGGGAGCGGCATCTTAACGCCGTTTCTTCCGATTGCGTTTCCATTCTTATTTCACATAGTAGCAGTACTAGTACTGTATTTACCGCGTGATATTTTTGAGTGTCAGACAAGCGGGCTAATCTGATAGCATCCCTGTGTTCCTTCTACCTTGCATAGCTTTTTCTTCCGGGCGTCCACAGAAACTGCCATCCTTCTAGCTTTTTTTAGCTACAGCGGCGACCACGAGGTTTTTCTATGACCTATGTTGAACCACAGCGCAAACGACGAGACAAAGGACGATACCAAGAGGACGCTGTGGTTCAACATGCATTACCAACTCGCCCAAGTTTTCACGTTTCTTTGAACTAGTCAGGTACTCGTTTACAAAATATGGCGCGGAACAGACCCAATAGTCGAGGTGTGTAGCAGTTACTCCTTTCTTGCAAGATTTTGTCAGTGGTATATCTGGTTCCAGCCATTGAACGAAGCAAAACAAGCATGTCTTGTCGAGCAGCTTAATAATAGGCACATGGTGAGATATGTCGATATCGCCATCTGAAATCGGCTCGCCCAAGAAGGCGTCAATTCTTCTCACCAAGTCAGAAGGGCCACCTTCATAGGGTGCCCCTTTTATTTACAAGTTATTTGATCGGTTATATTGCTCCAGCTGTTCTATCTTTTCGCTCACATATATGTTTTCAGCAACCAGCTCTTGGCTTTGGTTTTTTAGCTTAGGTATTTCTTTTCAACCTTGTTTTATTTCACTTTGGAGTTCCTTTAAACCGTTACACTGGTCTCTACAATGGTTTACGATAATTTTTAGGGTGCTGAGGTCCGCTCTTACCTTGCGCCTTAACACTTCCACTGACTTAGTGACTTTGTTGATTTCTTTCCTCATGTTTAAAAGTGAAAAACAAAAATGCAGCTGTTACACATCATATCACACATCTACAATCCCCTCAAGAACACATAAGGAAAGACAATACACTTGTGTGCTCGACGTCGACGACAAGCTGTCTTTCAGGTAATGTCATTTTTCCCTGTCTGTAGGACAGCGAGTGATCCGCGCTTGTTTACGGCAATGCAGAACTCTATTTCACCAGCCCCTAAATCCGAAGCAGTGTGAGTACAGCCCGGAGCGATTCCCTTGTGCCTCGATCGCTGGCGGTTGGGCGCTTCCTCGGGGGCGTTTCCTCCTCAAGTGTACCTAAACCTTATTTGCAAGATTCAAGGTCATGTAAGGTTGCATAAAGCGAGACCTCTGTCGACCTCTATTCTTAGAAAGAAAAAAAATCGAGTGCTGAGATGGACACGTGTAGGTTTGCGCACGGTTTGGTGTGAGGATGATTTCAAAACAGTGTTAACCTAGGGTTTCCACAAATAAAGTTTAGTTGGGAGTGGTGCCGTGTCCGTTTCTACGTGTTTCTTCTGGTGCCGTTGTTTAGCGCCTGCATATTCAGTATATTCAACCAACGAGCTTGGAGAATCTGCCTTGGAGAATAGTTTTCTAGTGAATGTTCACGCAGCAGCTGAGTGGCAATGTTTTAAAAATCTCCACTTTGAAGTGCGAAACTTCAAAGTGGAGATTTTTGAAGTTTAAGCCGAATGCCCGGGTTTGACGCATACATTTTATTCAACTTCCAAACAATCCAGAGATGTGTTTCGAACGAACAGAACGTCACAACATGCGTTGCAAGTCCGAACGGTAACTGACAGACGATGGGCTGCCTCCTCCTGCCCCTCGTAAATTCGGCACTCACCTCGCGCGCGGTTTGCGGGGACGAACAGCAAGTCACTTAACTCTGGCACACAAGCCGAGATGGCTTTTAGCCACGCACACTGCACATACCCCATGCGAGGTTGAGTCGTACGCCTCTCGAGAAAGATAATCCAGACCATGGGAAGCACTATCCACCCGCAGAAGCACAACGTCGCATTTCATCGCGAAACAAAGGCGTCCACAACACACACACCATCGCCTCCTGTAATGCCAAACGCATCTCGCACTTCGAAATGGGAGGGAGTAGTATGCCTGCAGTGCCCATATGCGGCGAGGTGGGGCCCCAAGCTGAACCGGGATCACGCAACCGTAACTGACTTCTAGAGCGGTTTGTGCCTTGTTGCCAGGGCAACCGATATTTGATATTGTCAGAGTCCTTCAATGCAGAGTCCTTCTCTGATATTGTCAAAGAAATGGTGCTCGCTCCAGCGCTAGAAAGCACAGAGGCCGGAGCATGTTTTGCCAACGTTGCCGCTCTCCACCACGCGTCGCCCCAAGCTGAACTGGCGTTTTGTGCACGGGTTCCGTATCGGTTTAAAATGTCTTTTTCACATGCCGCCGGCAGGAATTACCACCGCCACAAAATAAGACCCGGCACCAGCGGGGCCACATCTGATACGGCGCTTTTTGGATAAACAGTGCGCTGTGCATCCAAGGCAGCGAGCGCAGGATCCTCCCCGTGCGGCTGCGAGTTCGCCGCCGATAAAAAGTCGCGTGCCGCCGATAGCAAAGTTCTGCAGCAACGTACACCACGAAAGGGAAAGGCCAGGTCGCGGCACACATGGGGCCAGATTTTTCGATCGCTTGAGCTGAGTGCGGGATTCACGGTGTCCACAAATCTTGCCCGTAGCAGACGGCTGTGTGAGCAGCGCAATAGCGGAAGTACGTCACCGCGGAGGAGCGCAGTATCATGGGAGGGAAGGCTCGCTCGCCGTCAACAGCGGAGAGTAAGTTGAAAGGAGGAGGAAACGCGGCGCGAGGATAATGCGTGGTTTTTGATTTACGATTTCTCAGCTAATACTCATCGCTTCAACAAAATTCTTGCGGGAGGAGATTGCTAATACATTGCTTTATTTGGTCACATGTACATCAACGCATCGCCGGAAGGTATTTCAGGACCCCTTGTGGTACTGGGGTTCTTGCACCCGGCCGCGGTTCCCCAGGAAGACACTGAGCCCCCTCGATCACACCTTTACTGGGAGTCCCGCTCCGCCAAGGTCCACTGCTCAGGCGATCCAGCTGCACACACGTAGCCCATCCCAGTCCGCCATGTTCCATGCTATCTCATCTCGCGCCACATCTTCATATCCCGCCGGAACATGTCCATCGCGCGGGATTGACCACCGCCACTATTGCCGGATTGCCACACCCTTTAAGCGACAGTAGATGAAGGGTGTAGTAAGGTGTACAATAGACGGGGTTGGAGGCTTCCTCCAATTGGTAACAAAGGCCCGTGAGGAACACATACAGCATGGTGCACTGAAGGAGGCGGATATAGAAGCCGTGCAGTCGACTTAGAGGAGTACAACAGAGAAGACGAGTAGAAAGAGTCCGAAGAAGGGTGGAGAAGGGGAGAACAGCTTAGCTGCAGTCCGGCTGATGGTTTCGCCAAGGCCGTCAGCCGTCTGTGGTGGGGCGCCGCTCATCGGTGAGGCAATTTGAGTGAACTTCGGCCCCGCACTTTCACCTCATTGAAGCGATCTTCGGGGGCTTTGGATTCACCGCCTTCGTCGCTTGGCCTCCCCAGCACAGCCCTCAAGGCGGCCGCCACGACCCGACCGTCCGTACGGACACCGCCAGTTCTCACTCCATTCTCTTCGCAAACCCCGCGCTGCACCGTGCACACAGTACCTCGGGCCGCACGTCTTCGAAGAATCCGCGGGGTGTAGGCTTCCTTTGGGCGCGGCCCTCGCCTATCTCTCGCCCCGAAGCACACGGTTAGCTGACCCAGGTGCGGCAATGGAGGCGAAAACACTCGTTGGCTAGGCTGTACGCCTTTTCTCGGCCCAAAAATGGCGAGCGGCAAAAAAAAGAAAAAAAAAAACAGCAAGCAGGGACACGAATTTCGTGACAGTCTGCCAAACGTAATGTTTAATCTGCCAAAAAGGTCATCCCACAAAATTAAAAACTGGTAAACGGCTGAATCTTGTAGGCTCTCGCACACTCTGGCACAGACCAGTGGGGCATAGAACCCCCAGGAATTTAACTCTTCTTCGAATGACGCCACAGATAGCAAATAATTGCAACAATAGAATACAGTGACACCTGTGACACGACTTCGCTTCATTGGCGCAATCCGGGAAAGAGCCTGTTCTAAATTTCGCAAGTGCAGTTTTTTTTTGTTTAGTTATTCTTTCCTCTCCATTTCCACGCAGCCACCATCACGAGACGTCAAGAGTGATCAGTCGTACACGACTGCACCCGGAAGCCACAGCACTGCGCAAAGAACACGCCCTCACGGAGACACAACGCCGGGGGTCTCTTGCGTGTCTGTTGTGGCTGCGCGGCTTCTGGAATCTCGCGTGGAAAGGTACGCAAGCACGCGCTATCTACCCATCTAGCTCTTTAACGTCTTTCCATTATTTCCCCGCTGAGCAGGCCTGTTTTTCCTCCAGTGGCCAGGTTGAAGACAGGAGCACAAGGAAAATGCAAGAGAACGAAGGGCGTTCCCCTGGGCTACGCTTGTGGGTAGACAAGGCATACCAAGCGCTGCTAAATTCAAGCAACGCTACTAAAATCAGAATGACAGAGAACACGTTCCTGGTATTATCTTTATCCGGATGAATGTTGGGTGGAATTCTCCGTCAGACGCTTCATGTAACCCGCCGCGGTGCCTCAGCGGCTAAGGCGTTGCGCTGCTGAGCACGAGTTCGCGGGTTCGATTCCCGGCCGCGGCGGCCACTTTTCCGATGGAGGCGAAAAGCAAAAACGCCCGTGTGTACGATATTTCGGCGCATGTTAAAGATCCCCAGGTGGTCAAAATTAATCTGGAGCCTTCAATTACGGCGCGCCTCATCGCCTGCGCTGCGTCGGCGCGTTAAAACCCTACAATCAGACGCTTCGTGCAATCGGCAATTGGGAAAGTACAATGCGTGGGAACTGATTACGACCGAGCTATGTGGCGCATACACGGTACATCGGCATGGGAGGCCTCAATTTAGCGGGCCACCTAGCCGTTGCCCTAGTACGGTGGGGCTGATTTTCTAGGTGTTGCAGTTCGCTCATAAATTCAAACCAGCGTTTATTTTGGCATTTTCTTCTCGACCTGCGTGGCCGATGCTTTTTCTCGTAGGGATTCGAGTTTAGCCGTGGAAACAGAGTCAAGAACGAACCTTTGGTTTAGTGTAAAAGGCGTTACTGTGTGTTATTGTCTTCGCCGAGGACAGAAATGTTTGACGGAAGGTCGTTCACTTTTTCTTCAGAAGATACTTCACCGTTTTTAGGCATGTAGTTACCGCAGATTTCAATTGTTTGCACATATCATGAAAATAACAACCATTCGTAACACAGTTGCGTTCACTGACGAAGTCAAACTCACAATGTTGACGTTTCAGATCCCATGCGAAATCCTTGATCACAATGTCGTTGAGGTTCACCGAAACGTCAAAATTGGTCATTTGACTAGTTCAGTGACCCCAACTTTGTTATGGACTCACAACCTGACCAGACAGACTTCTGTCGGACACTTCATCAATTGATCAAGTAGCTGGAGCGATGGATACCTTGGCACCACTTATTGAAATAATTGAGGGGAATATGAGATTTCGGCAATTCTTACTACAGAGCTCGTGAAAGGTGCAGCTTTCGTACGTTCCATCAAGCATTGTGCGGATTTATGCCTTTAAAGCGGAAACTTGATAGTAGGGCTCTCACGTAGTCTATACTAGGGAATTCATCTTACTAGCGAACAAAACACAGGGACCAAGCTGAAGAGGAGATGAAAAACACGCTAGAACTTCTACTCAGTTTATGCCACAATGAAAACACCTGTATGCACATGATACTTGGGTAGGGTAGCGATAAAAACCCAGCGAAAACAGACAAAACAATATCGCAAACATCACATTTGCTGATATGAGAAAGCCTTACCACAGTGCCAGCCCAATTCACAAGACGTCAATAAACCCGACACGTGTGTTCGGCAGATACCCGTCGCCTATTCGCTACCAGTTCCTAATCTACAAAAATTGATTTCTTTTACCGACGGCGCCAAAGGGCGGCGCACTGAAGCGCCGTTCCCATTCTCTCCTTATTGTGAAGGCCTCAACAATTTGTCGATCTGTTTGTGAGGAAGACCTGCACATGATTCGTGCCTGCGAGAAATTTGGAGTGCAACCCACGCACCTAAGACAATGGTCAGCCAGGTGGTCAGCACCCATCTGCGCGTTGACACCCGCTTGGTGCTCTCTGAGCCTGACATTGAGGCACCTGCCTATTTGTCCAACGTAGTACTTTCTGCACGACAGGGAGATCCTGTAGACCGCCCTCGTCGCACAATCACAAATGTAATTGTGTGCTTTATAACAAAGCTGGGCTTCAAAAAGGGCCATTGAACTTAGGCATCATCATTAAGAGTCTCTCAGGTGCCGAGAACACCACCTGCACAGAGCACTTCCCATCAACCTTTTTCAGGCGGTGGGCACCTGGTGTATGTACCCACAGCCACGACAATATTTTTCTGCTCTTGGCATTTCTAACCGCGCAAGTGGTCACTTTTAAGATCCTTCACAAGGCTGTCCACCCAAGGGGTCTGCATTTGTGACGGAAAAACTGGCGGTTTTTGTCTTTCACCTAGCTCGAGAACGCTAGCCTGCATTTTATGCTGGCAAGACGTGGTAAGCGCCGCCATCATGGCGTTCTTCGCTATGCCTCGCTTCACCAGCTTTGGATAAGCGGACTGGTAGGGTATAGATGCCCTTTTTACTGCAAGGCGCATACTGCCAGCACGGCTGGTCACCACCCAGGTGCACGAGAACTTCCAAAAACCGTATGACGCCCATATCAGGCAACTCCGTACTTGCCGTAAGTGCATGGTTTGCCCTCCAAATTTCTCGCAGACACGCATCGTATACGGGTCATCCTCACAAAGAGACCGAAACAGTGTTGAGGTCTTTAGAAAACGCCGAGAAGGGGAAAGGTGTCCAAAAAAAATTTAGTGCCCTACCACTCCGTGAAGAAGGATGATATGCGAAGCTGCACGCCCTTCACTGAGTGCACGAAACACAACACGTTTGTTTGTAATTTACGGCTGGACATACTTTTTAGCCAATTACCTGAATGAAATTTGGAAATACTCGAGCTTTATCGCAGCGGACAACCGTAGAGCGGTCTCTTTGCCTACTGCGCTGTAGGCATCTTACCGTTTGTGCAACACACCAACGCAACCCACTCTAACACTCAGGACACCGGACCGGTCGTAATGGGCTGTCTGACGGGCACGTGTAAACGTCACGCCAACAGAACGGACATGTCATCAGTAAGCATGAAACCTGTAGCTGCGCTCATCCGCCCCCCCCCCCCCCCGTTTCTTCCTTCACTCCCAACCCATGCACGCATAAACCGGCAACCGGTCATGAGCCAGTGCTTATAAGTGAAAGACACTGTCGAACATGTCGCTGTGAATGCCATTTAAGCTGAACAAGTGATATTGTTCCACTTAGGCAATTCAAGCGGGCTAGCTGCTGTTCATCCTGAACGGATTCGCCTCTACTCGACCAGCTGGAGCTTGAGGCGGCCACGGCGGCGGCAGCGGCTCTGCATTGTTTTCGCACCCATTCACGCTTGTGTTCGGGCTGACGCTTCTTCAGTTTCCGCTCTCAATCCTCCAAGCGAACGGCATGCGTCCGTCCCATAGCGAGATAACACCTCGGTGGCCTCGACCATTGCTCTAGTGGACAGACACGTGGGTATCCCCTTCGCTGCCCAGTCGTAGGCATCTTAGTCTCGGTGCAACACACTAACGCAGACCCAAATCGCTCGACCAAGGAGGACCGTTGACAGGACGGATTCAGCCATGAGACTACCACGTTTGCATTTCCTACCACCATAACTGGTATGTCATCAGTAGCGGCATTAGGTCCTACTGTGCGTGCATCCCCCTCGTTCCACCCGGGCACGCGTAAACCATGCGTAAACCACGTGCACGCGTAAACACCACCAACAGGGGATGGGTGCATAATTAGGAGTGCAATACACGGGCGAAAGGAGAGAGAAAGACTTTATTTGCAGCCAAACTGATGTGTATTATTATACATGTGCCAGAAGAACTTTTACCAACTGGGCAACGAGGGCCGCCGTCGCAACAATGTCTCTCGGAATGGCTTTCAAGCTAAAGAAGAATTAAGTGCTCACGCCGGCGTTTCTACACGGCAAGTTGCTTTCAACCGACAGGGACCCGCAGATAGTGGGCGAGGTGGAATTGGAGGCGGTGCCGGCCGCGGCTACATGCTCGGCGACGCCGGTGGCGGCGACTTTCGGGGGTTTTTTACACCCATTCGCGCTACTGTTGATTCTCCGCAATCGTCCCATAATGGCGATACGGCCACCGTCAGCCGACTGCGCTACATGTGAAAGAGGCATCGGTAGTGGTGAGGGGAATAACCGCTGGGATAACCTTTGTGTATGAGGGATCGGCGGTTCGGCTGCGTTCTTCCGTCTCTACATCTTAGGAACGCTGGCGTGCACGACCTCCTCTCGCCACTGCTGAGTATAAGCTCGCAGCGTGGCGTGCCGCCTGCTATGGAATGCTTCCCAAGGAATCACCTATCACATAGGCTGGCGCTATATATAACGCCTCGAGATATAGAAAGCTTCCGAAAAGGGTGTTTCTGTGAGGTACACTGATGCTAGACGTCGGCTTTTTTGCTAAACAGGCCATTGAAGGCTCTCGCTTTTAAGCAGTGCAGTATTGTAGTGTTTCGGCACCGAGCTGTTACACGACTCCTAAGGAGAATATGCCTGCTGTTGCTACGAAGGAGTGGATGGCAACTTTATAACACGCGAAAAGTCTGTGTGTGTGTGAGCGGGGGGGGGGAAGGGCTATAGAATTAGCGCAGGTGACTGTAAGATGCACACATTAGGCTTACATTAGGTATTCTTGCGGTGCTTGAATGGACTTGAAACGAAACGCTTGCAGAGTCACCAAATACAGGATCATCATCCCCCAAAACCAAAAAGACTACGCAATAAAGGCCTAGCAAACGGTTCAACAAGAATTATAACGCCGCTGTTATTCGCAGAGAAGAGGTGTCCGTTAGAGATTTTTATCGCGAAAGGAAAACTATTTGCTGTGTTCTAATAGCACACCACTCAATACAGTAAGGTAGAGTACAGTAAGATACAGTCAGTAGAGTAGAGTTGTGGCCCCTTCCATCGGTCAAGTAGCGGTAACATCACACACTAAATTCCCTCCACTTCCAATATAATGCTAATGAAGACTACGTAGATCGTCACTCCCTACTGATTGCTGCTTCGAACGTTTTTCCTTGCACGCAACTGCACTTCCCAACTGCGCGTACCATCTGTTTGCCAGTTGTGCTGCTCCTCATTATTGCAAAATCACTTGTTCATATTTTTCATATTTTCTCATAATAACCCATATTTAAATGCTGATACTGTAATTGTGGTCAAGGAAACTTCGCGGTTGGTAATGTCCTCGTACGCATTTATTGTTTTCCTATTATTCTTTTGAGCGTTACCTCTAATACACAGACGTTTTGTCAGCTTGGCTTATATATAAGAAATAGGCATGACGTCAATCGATCCAGGAACTGATTTTGCTCTTGCTACTTGTAATATTTGGTTCCACACTATGATGTACGAACCAGAACAAAAGCATTTTAACTGAAAAAAGGGCGATCATGGTTATGGGAATGTGCCTGCTACAATGTCAAGTGAGTGAAGAGGAATGTTGATATCGCATCAACCATTTTAAAGAGATAATGAGACATACCGCTTTGTAAAGCTGCATGACCACCGAAGCTTTTATCTGGTGACACGGATGTGACAAAGAATTTTTTGTGAAAGGTATAAGTAAATTTATATACCTCGATCGTTGTCGGCGCTTACCCTTGCGAAAGACTCATGCATACACGAACACACTTTTATTTTTACTCTGCTGATATGATTTATTCTGCTTATCTGCACGAATGTACTCAAATGCGTGCACAAGTAATAAAACGTATAAGCTTAAGGATCAAGTCATTATTTGATCTAGGAAATGTAGTTAGTATCCCTATCCCAGTGGTGAGACGTGTAAGCTTGAAGTACAACGCATAGTTTGAACGTCGTGCAGCTAGGGCGGTGACCGATTGATAAGAGCACAGAAGCCCGTTCGTTTTAAGTGCGAATGCACTTTATAAGCGACCCCAAACCATCCACCGCCGGCGGCGTTGGCGTCCGCAGTGCTCCTCTATATTTGAAAAAAAAAACAGCATCCGGCGCCAGGTTTCGATCCGAGGACTTTGCGGCCGCAGCGCGACGCTCTACCGACCAAGCCACGGACGCGACGGTGATATCAGTGTTAGACGCGCCTTATATCTTTAACGCATTCAAACTACGTCGTCAGCGGCGTGCGTTGGCGACTCAGCGGCGTTATAGCGGCTTGATAACTGCGTGGTGTACACGTGATACTACAAACCCGATGGAAGAGATGGAAGAGAAGGCGGCGAGGCGGTGGGCTGCGGGGGCCGAGCGCAAGCGCCGCAAGCGGGCCGACAACCGTGCATTCGCACTTTCACATTCTCCCCCTCGGGGAAATGCGGGGGAATTTTTCCCCCTAATGCCAAGTTGATCGCTGAAATAGATCGGACGCGTCGGGGATGAACTGGTGACCACGTCGCAAAATAATCGGGAGCGTCGAGCTCATTTTGCTTCTGTCAACACGGGATCCTATGGGACCCGCGCAGCTTTGTACTACCCGGAAGTACTGCCCGGAAGCCGCTTGCTCAGCGCCCTCTGGGCAGCGCAGGAGGCCTATAAATAAAGAAGACATTTAATACGCTACTACACGTGTCTTTACTCTAACAACCAATTAACACGCTACTACTCCACGGCTTTGCATCCCCTCAGGGTTCCCACGTGGGAAGATGGTGTAATTTTTTTAACGCCTCGTGGTGTAAATCACTTTGCGCTTCATAGACATGCGACGCCCAGGGAGTTTTTTCTCTTGCGTCAAAAATACACGAAAAGCTCGACATATATCTTCGCTACAAACCTGTTCGAATAGTTATAATTTCAGGTCTGAGCCTCAGTAAACGTAACCAGGTATCGGCTTACTATTGGGTCTATACTTCCCCTAATGCATATCCTTCAGGCTACCCAACACTTTCATTGCTCGCGTGGGAAAGACACGATCACACAGGCAATCACTGCGGCCGCAACGCGTTTCACGAAACCGAAGCAGCATTTAGAAGAGCGTGACCTTTGGCCTTTAGCCTATGGGAAGTTATGGGAAAAGCGGACTGCCAGAACGTGCATATTTTGCTATGAACAAACTATGTCGTTTGTAATCGCCCGTCAGGATAGCACGAAACAGGGCTAACGGATTCGTTTCATGAGCCCACCATAAACTATACGATGATTTGTGGAGTATGTCGCAGTTACGCCTGTCAACAACCGTGATGCTATCACGGGACTTAATGCCCGAGTACGCCACATGCTGCCGCGAGTAGAACGCTGTACGAGAAACCTCTTGTTTCGAAGGCTGTACTTGGGAAGCCCATAAACAACCTTTTTTATAAGCACGGAGTAGAAGAAGAACAATCATTTACCTGCATGCTCACAACACTGTTGCAAGACGACGGACACTTGTCTTCCGAAGAAAGTTTCTTTACAGTTTTTATAGACCCATTGTTTACCCGAGATGTGTTTTGACGTTTCACTGAAGCTCTAGTGCTTATAGTCTAGAAAGTAAACAGGGTAACTTTCGAAGAAGGCTCATGCGGGATAGTATTTGTAAGTATTTGTAAGTGAATGTGTACAGTTCGTTTAATCGCAGCCCGAAACCAAAATCAATAATAAAAATTAGCAGGCCGAAGTTTATTGACATGTTTATCAAATTGGCCGCCTATGGGCTTGCTCCGCTGCAAATGCCATCGAAAGGCTAAAGTATTCTGTTGCCTCTGCGACGTAACACCCTACTCTTACCCTCCCACCTCTCATACTTATACCCTCCCCTGTATGTTCAGCCATGGTTAATGCATTTTCGATTTTCTCAATCCATTCCGATTCCGTCTCTCGTGAAAACACCCTACTCCTTTTTATGTTAAGGCGTTGATTTTCGCTTTCATTTGCTATCGTAAAAACCAAGAAACGTGTCTTCCCAATTCAAAGAACTTTGCCTCTGTGGGTAACGTAGTGATATCTTCTGGCAAACGCGCTTGAGTCTTCATGGCCGTAGAAAATGAACATATATGACCTATGCCACTCATTGTGTGTGTTAGAACGTTTGATTATATATTATCCTCGTTGAAGAATTCTTTAAACAGTGGCCGGGTGGCCGAATTGATAGACAGGCAGGTAGACAGAGAGAGAGAGAGAGAGAGACGACGACAGACAGACAGACAGACAGACAGACAGACAGACAGACAGACAGACAGACAGACAGACAGACAGACAGACAGACAGACAGACAGACAGACAGACAGACAGACAGACAGACAGACAAGCAGGCAGGCAAGCAGGCAGGCAAGCAGGAGGAAGGCAGGCAGGCAAGCAGGCATGAAGGCAGGCAGGCAGGCAGACTGACCAAAATTTTGCTTTCGGGCAGCCCAAGAAAGCATATTTTCTTTAATACCAGCGGGATGCACAGTGCTGAGGCTACTAGTAGCAGCTCCCTCTTTCTACATCAGGTGTGACAGATGAAAATAAAGCGACAAGTGCAAAGGGTTTTCGGAAGCAAGCTAAGCGTTATACAGAAAACTTGGCAGTAGCGTATGGACCCATCTCGCTTCGTTCATGCGTCTTGTTTGCGCTAATTGTCAGCTCATATGAAATCTTTTCACCAAAGACTCAATCTAGCGGGGGTTGAGTGAAATTGGCTGCATTCGAAAAATATCAACACATCGCGTGTCCATATGTACATGCGCAAACCTAACCGGTGGGACAAAACTATTGCCGAGCAAAAGCGTAGGTAATGGATGACATGCTTCAAAGCGTGAAACGCGCGTGCAGGCCAACCCAACGGAACTCCATCGCGCTATGATGGGAAAGGACATGGCACGGGTGCCCACCAGTTTTCCCAATTAGAGCTCGACGGCGACTATTAATTGTCGCATGATGGCAAATGCTATGCACTCCATTTTAATATGTGCAGGTTAGAATAATGTTTGAAGCGTACCTCAAGACTGATTACAAAGTCAATTCTTACAATCAGCGCCTGTGAAGAGCTCGCTGCCATAGTCGCCCATATTAACGGCAGGGGTTTCTCCACATCAGAAATTTTATGCCCATTTGTGAGAGCAGGAGAAGGAGAAAAAAGAGTTTATTATCGCCAATATTGAAGAAAAGAAAAGAAAAGAAAAGGCAAGAGAACAGAAGAAAAGACACCAAAGAAAAAGACCGGTAATACAATGAAAAAAAAAAGGAAAGAAAACTGGGTAGCATCTTCTCAATCCACACGGCCGCGGGCTACAGCCGCTACCCGCGGCCGATGGACGAGGAATTCATCCGATTGAATCAGAAATAAAGAAATCAGAAATACTCCGTCGACATCTGATTTGCCTCGTTTAATTTATCTAACACCTCTTTTTCGTGTACGACAAGCGCGGAGTCACTTTGTCAGCCAAGGCCGCTTCAGCTTTCCAACTATATCGGCACAGTTTCGATGGAAATTCGCTCAGCCGTTCTTTGTCGCAGGTAGGCGCACACAGATTGCATTCTTGAAAACAGCAAGGCTTCCAGGTATTCAACTTCACTTCCAAACCACATTGGTCCCGCCAAAAAAGGGTGACATGGAAAGAATCACAATCAAGAAACGTGCTTGAGCCAATTAGCTTACTGCTTTTTGTAAAATTTCTCGATAACTCTTATTCGATGCTCATAAGAGTTCGATGCTCATTCCCGACTCTTGCGAAATCTTCATTGCTCCCGGGGTCTTGGGTGTGCTTTTGAAGAAAATATCTACAGTCGAGTCCACTTATAACGACACCGTTTATAACAATATATCGGACATAACGATATGAAGAACTATGGCACCGTCAACTTTTGTATTCTTATGGTAAAAAAACCGCTTTCTACAATGCTGCAGTGCCACGATATCGGATATAACGATTGAATCTGGTTATATTGTGCACTAAAAGTGGAACAGTGACGACTCTAAGGACGCAGTTATGCAGCCTACTCAGGTAGTGTCTTCGTACGAGGTTCGATGCGTGACACAGTCCCTCGGGGACTTTGTTTCCGCCAAGGACATTTACCTCAGCTGGGTGAAGCGTCTATAGGGACCGGGCAGCTGGACGGGTGGCGCCACCACTCGGCGCTCCCCTCGTCAGTGGAATGAGCCGGTGCATTGGACTACACAGCCTCCCGTTGTTTTTGTCGTGTTTGCTTCGGTGCTTTGAATGTTTTGGTGGTGTTATGAGCGTATATGTGCGGTGAAACAAAGTCTAGACAGATGTGTTGGATTCTTAGATGCAGTAATGACTACGTAAACTTGTCGGACGCTTCTAAAGTTGGGTATCGGCTGCAATGGCATGAGCGCTTTTTGCAGCCATCTGCGCTTGGCTACACCCGTTCTGAGTACAAATAAAACTACTATTAGTAGTACAGTCAAATCCGGCTATAACGAACCCGTATAGAGCGAATCCTGCTATATATCGAACAAAAATAATTCAGTTATGGAAATACATGGGAAACATATTCCTTATAACGAAGTTCACATCTGATATATCGAACTCTGGGCGCCTAGAATGGCCGCCGAAATGCATGATCTCGGAGCGGCATTGAGATGTGGATTGGCCGCGACCACGGTGCAAGAGCCGCGACTGAGGCATTGCGCCTCGCACGGAGCGACGTGACGCCCAATACTTTCTGGAACTGTTTCCGATGCGCGGGACTCGCGACGGAACCCGCGCAGTCAGCGAGTCCGGACCAAGACAGCAGCATCGGTGAACTGTGGGAAGAGCTCGCCAATGTTCCCGATGATGTCGCCAGTGAAATCCGTCCGACGCTTATAATGAAGCGCTTTCGGCAGTCGATGTGCTCCCCCAATGCTTCTTAGATTTTTGAGGAGACGGACTCCAACTGGTGCAAACAATGTTTCGTGTAGAGAATGCTATGCTAGTTGAAGCCGCCAAAACGAAAGTGAAAACAAAAATCACCGTTTTTTTTTTGCACCGTGGGCAGTTAAGGCGGAAAGTAGCTTTGATACTTGCAATAAGTGGGATATTTTGGTCTGGTAATGGCTACTCTACTGTGTTCATTTCTGCATACGCGGATGGCGGAGTTGGGGAGTGGGCGGGGTGGTTCCGCGGATTGCGAAC